>NW_027206135.1:4935000-5535000 GCF_024711535.1 Dipodomys merriami | reverse complement strand
GAGCAAGGAGAAAAAGCATTTGATGTGTTTGATTTGGTTTGCTGTTTGTCCTCAGGAAATCTAAGCTAGGCTCTGAATGTCCCACAGAATGTGTCATGGAGACAACAGATCAATTCTCCAGCTTAGCTGGCCTGGGAGCCAGGAAGGCCCTCTGGCTGAAGATGTCCCTTGGGCCCCAGGTATGATAAGCAGGTGTTCTTCCTCTCCAATCCCTTTCAGTCCTAGTCAGACTTCTGGCTCTTAGGAGCTCAGCCTGCTCAGGAGTGACCCACCAAGCAGACTAAACACATAATAGCCAGCATGTTGGGGGCACCAAATAAATGAAGATAAAAATAATTTCTGAAGAAATGTGACTTCCAAAATACATGAAAGTACTCATCATAAATAAAGCCCAGAAAATGATTAACTTTCCTTCTACTTACCTTATGGTTTGGAATTGTTTTTGAGTTATATGCTGGGGAGGCATAGACACCATGCTTTCTCAGGTTTTGTTTGATTCAGAGTTCTAGACTGCCTGTTTGAGCATCAGAATGCATGTACCCCCAAAGTCCCCAAATCCTGCCACATGCTTGCTGTAAAGTTTTGCTACCCATATGCCTAAGCCTTCCTCCATATCACAAAGCAAGAGTCCCTCAAAGCAATGCTTCCTGTTATAGTTAGGCCTTTGGGAAACAATGCATTGATGGCTTGCTCACCAGACCATGGCACTATTGGGGAATGGTGTACCTTTAAAAGGAGTGCCTAGTGGGCGAAAGATTACTGGGACACTTCCTACCAAAAGCAATTCAACCAGGCAACCATGAGCCAGAGGAGCCTTTTCTTTTGGGGGGAGGTGGAGGAAGAGGTACTGGGGTTTAAACTCAAGGCCTTGCACTTGATAGGCAGTCATCTACTACTGAGCCACACTTCCAACCCATTGTTTTGCACTGGTAATTTTTGAGATAGGGTTTCATTTTTTGACAAGGTCCATGCCTGGCACAGTCCTATCTTACACGTCCCATCAAAGCTGGGATGACAGGCATGCACCACTATGCCAAAGTGATGGGGTGTTTTTTTTTTTTTTTTTTTGCCCAAGCTGGCCTCAAACTGTTGTCCTCTTGATCTCTGCCTCCTGAGTAGCTAGGATTATAGGCATGAGCCACTGCACCCAGCTAACTTTACCTCTTTTTTTGTTGATTATCTTAGGTATTTTGTTACATGAACAGAAAGCTGAGTAGCACACTTCCCAACCTTTTCTACATCATAGCGCACACAGAGCTCTGGGTCTGTAATTGGCCCTTGCCTGCTCAACCAGGAACCCACACCCACAGTGACTGCCTGAAGGTGGAGGGATCCTTCAATAAAACTCTCCAGTGTACTATGGCCCTGCCATTCACTGCTGACCATTGGGAACCAATGAAAGTGAGCAATGCGACTGAAATGTGGCTGTGCCTGTTTCCCTGGGACCTCAAATCTTTATCTAGCCCTGTTTACTTAATAGGACTCTAAATTGTACCTATTTTCCTCTTCCATGCTCTGGGGCTGTCTTCCAAACTAACCTTCATTCCTTGGCCATCAGTTGGAAGAGACCCTCTGTTATCATCAAGCCTGGGAGACCTGGAATACTCCAGGATCTATGTTCTCTTTTGTAACACAGGGGTCCTCCTTGATCAGGCCCACTTTCCAGAGCTGTGGTGAAATCCATAGTAATAAAAACATATAGAAAATGACAAAGTCACTTATAAACGGTGGGCCAATTCACTTATTGTTCCAAATGCAGGCATTTCTAAGAGGAAAAGATGCTATTACTGTTGATACCAGAGTCTCAATGGTGGCACATGTCTATAATTCCAGTTACTACATCTGGAGGATTGCAGTTGCAGGCTAGCCCAAACAAAAAGTTAGTAAAACTCTACCTCAACGAATGAGCTGGGCATAGTGACATACAACTATAATCTCAGCTACTTGGGAGTTAGCTCAGACTTTAGTCTGAGCTCTGTCTAGGTAAATGAGACTATGAAAGATAACTAAAGCATAAAGGGTATGATTAGCAAGTGGAAGGCCCTGAGTTCAAACCTCTAGTATGATGATATCAGGACAGCTTGATATCCTTACAGCTCAATGCAAGAGCTGCCCATAAAGTCAAGATGGTTTATCGTGGAAAGAATGGGGCTGGGAATCAGATGACCCAGCCTTGATCCCTTACTTCTAGAACCTCTCTGGGCTTCAATGTTGAGAAATGGGGTCAACTTCTGCCTGTCAACCCTAGGAAACTAATAAACAGATGAGGTAAGCTCATGACCCTGGAAGCTCTATGCATGTGAGAGATGCTGGCATTGTACTTCCTGGGCTGAGCCGCTCCCAGGAGTTGGGGCTGTACCTCTTGGTGAGCGTAGGCTGCGGCTGCGTCTCTCTGCAGGGCTGAGCGGAGGTCCTGCATGCTGTCTAGAGTGTTCTCAGAGTGGTTCTCTTTGCCTCGCTTATTCATCTCCATCGGAATTTCTTCCATGTCTTCTTTGATTTGCTCATTTTTCTTGGTGAGGTTTTTAGAAACTTCCTGAGAAGAGATTTGAACAGAGGATTCATGGAGACCTCTCTGAGCCTGAGCCACACAGACAAGGTGAAACACTAGGCAACAAACCACTGGGGCTCAAAAGTGCCTGCCTAGTCCTGTGCTGGGAACTGTACTGTGTCCCCAGGCAGTGTTTTCAGGGACACCCATTTCAGGATGTCCAACCTATCACAGCTCTCCTAATGAGACATGGCTACACTCAGGACCTTTGGTTCTTCTGTCATTGTATATAGCCTTGCACTTACCCAGTGACTTAGAACATTATCCCAAAGTCCAGTTATTTACACAAGTTAATCAGCCACTGTGGGTTTTTGAAACAATTTTAGAAGGGGTGACTAAATATGTCCTTGATTTGCTTTTCTCTAGCACTTTTACCATTTAAAGTCTGGCTTCAAACTTTCAGAATACGTGAAAGGATATGCATATGTAGAGAAGCAGAAATGTTGGGCTCATCACTGCTTCAGATGTGGCTGGTGGGGAGATGAGCTACATGGTGTCATGCAGGCGCTTGGCAGAAATTCAGATTCTTAGCCCCACCCCCACCCAGCCCTGCTGGATCAGAATCTGTACTTCAACAAGAATCACTGATGCACTGGAAAAGAGGGCGGAAATATGAGCAAGAAACTGTTTTATGAGAGCCAACATCTTCCTGGGCCTAAGAGAACTTCCTGTCTTAGTAAGGTTCAACCTTTCCATGACCTGGAAGCACCTGTGGAGTGGTTCACACCCAGTTGGTACAGAGACTCTAGATGCTACTTCTCTGTTACCACACTGACCTGTGCAGTACTGGCCCTCAGGGGGCTACAAGCAGTGAGCAAGACCAGTGAGGATCCTGCCCTAATGAAGACCAGCCTCCATGAGGGAAATAAGCAACAGACAAAACAAAATAACTACAAGCCAGCCTCCAGGGGCTCCCACTTGGAATCCTAACTACTCAGGAGGTTGAGATGTGAGGATCAAGGTTTGAGGCCAGTTCAGGCAGGAAATTCCATGAGACTCTTATCTCCAATTAGCCACCAAAAAGCTAGAAGTAGTACTGTGACTCAAGTGGTAGGCTTTTTGGCTCAAGGCTAGTTCTCTAAGAGAGAAACCCAGGCTTTGAGTTCAGGCCCTCATACTAGCACAAAGGATAACAACTCTTAAGTTAGAGTGACCTGATGTACAGATGCTGACTCTACAGAAAGGTCTATCACTCAAAGAGAGCCTGAGGTGTGTATATGCCTGTTGTGCAGCCATGGCTCCAGGACTGATAACTCTGGGAGGCCAGGATGGCAGAACCTGTGTATCTATATTCTAAGAACGGAGGTCTCCCCATTCCTAAATGCCTTGAAACAGTCAGCATGGGCCTGGAGTGAGGTTGTCCCTATGAGGCTGGGAGTAGCCTATAACATGCAGCATTTGCCTTCTAGACCCCAGGGGGTCCCTGCATATTGATTTACAATCTCCAGCCCCTTTCTGGTTTCAGTAAGGAGCCATTATTCTGGACTTCTACTGAGAGAGTTTGAGGCAAGCCTAGCTCTAAGACCCAGAGGAACAGAATAGTTTATTCTCCTCTTGGGAACAGCAAAGTCTGTCAGCCGCCTGAATAAACATCAGGCTAGTGGTGGCATTACCCCATCAGCCTGATTAAGCTAGCGGTGTCCCTAGGGTGGCAGCGGCTGCCCCTCCTAGGCCACTTTTATTCAACCACCTCCTATCTCCTCACTGAGCACCCCCGCTCCCTTTGGGGCTCTGTATGCCTCACATCAAGAGCCTTTTGTGGGGGCACTCCTCAGAAGGCATGGGGGATGCCGCCCATGCAGAATGTGCAAGATTGTGCCCTGGCAGCAGGGTGAACTGTATGACCTCATGCCTCAGGCTCTTCCCCTGTGGGACAGCTGCAACTGTGACATTTACAGTGTATGCAGCTTGGCTTGTGGGCAGTGCTAGCAATGTGGTGAAGGCAGCGGGAAGGGTGCCTATCTGGCAAGAGTCAATGTACCACACAGTCCCTGCCAAGGCTCTTGGTGCTGTAAGGGATGGTGGGGAGGAGAGAGGAAGAGTATATAGCTAGATATTTGGGAGAGAAGGCTGGATACACTTAAAGATCTGGAAACTTTGTCATGAGTACTTGCCCCAGGCAGAGCCAAGGAACTGAGAGGTGTTCACAGAACGAGTGCCACGTGCCGGAAGGACATTGAGGTTGGGTAGAGTGGCAGCTTGGATCAGGTGTCAGTGTGGGCTGCAGCCAGATGTACAGGTACCAGAGGGAGAAGCAGGGGTAGGATCCTCTGTGGTGCAAGTGTCCCTGGTCCAGGCAGAACCAGGATATTGTTTGGGAAGGTGATAAGCACAGTGAACTAAACAGTACAGTTGGTCAGCACACAGCTTTAACAACCAGATGTGCAGGCTGGTGGGATGGCTCCCGAAAAGGGGTATCCCAGGGGTATGAGCTCAACATTGACTATGTCCAGCTCTGGGACAAGTGTGTACATGCCCAGGTGAGATGCCTGCTTTAAGCCCAAGCTATTGCACCATGATACAGAGGCAGCAATTCTCTGGTCTTATTTCTCTGATCAGAACCTGGAGTAGGGGATTGGACAGAGGGAAGAAGGTGTTGGCTGGAGTCACAGCGTGGCTAAGTAATAATGTAAGGCAAGTGATGAAACCTCTCCATACCACTGGGAAAAGGGAATAAATAATAATAATAATAATAATAATAATAATAATAATAATAATAATAATAACACCCAGGCTTGCTATGGAAAATAGGCAAGCAGCTGCCTATAGCCCAGAGTGAGGGAGGGCTGGGGATGTGTAGGTGAGGCTGGACTGGGTGGACCATGTGGCTATAGAAGTAGACACAGGTGTGAAGGGAAGGGAGGGCTAAGGTTGGTGTTCCTGGGACAGGGAGGGAGGAAAGAATGCAAGGCTGGGCTAGACAACAGGCAGGCCAAGCCCTGTTTGCAAGTCACACAGCACATACATCCTACCACACCCAGAGAGGCTGCCCACCTTCCTGAAAATGTCAGACCCCACATTAGATTGCAGAATGTGCTCCAGGCTCGAGTGTAGCCAGCACACTTAGGACAGAGGGGATGTAGTGCCTGTGGAGGCAAGCATAGGAATGAGCTGGGTCTATGGTGGAGGCAGGGGTGGGGGAGCTCCCAGTTCCCGTCAGCTCCCCCTACCCTCACTCTTTGAGTTCTCCAAGACAAAGCTAGGAGTAGATGGCCAGGGATAGCCACCTCAGCTGACAGCTGTCCCCCAGCCCCTGGTGAGAGAGCTGGAGGGACAGAGCAACTGGAAGTAGCCATTGCTCCTAAAGGCCGGACAGACAGGATGCAGCCCATTTCTTCTAACCACAGCTGGTGGGGGCAGACAGACATGCCTGAGGGCTCTGGGAGCTGCCAGCTGCCACCTTAACCCTCCCTACATACACCCAAACAGCTGCTGAGCATCTGCTCTGAGTCAGGTGCTGAGGGTTAGGCTGGGAGGCAGGTGGTAAGAGTGGGTGGCAAAGAGTACTCAAAAGGTCCGGAGCCTGGAAAGAACAAGTGTAAAGTAAGATATCCCTGGCCTCTGGTAACAAATTTCTCTGTTCTGGGTACCTTCACCCACACTAAAACTAAGCCACATGCTCCATCACAGCCTGGCAGCTCAAAGTTGTTTCTAAGCCAGCAGATGGAGGGTTGACTTTCACCTTTAACTAGCAAGAAAAAAGCTTATATTCCTCACCACAGTGGCAAATGAGATTTGAGATCTATATAACCCCAGGGGAGGTAATATATTGGCTTAAACTCATATTAAAATATAAATTGAATTAAGTAATGTTAAAGCTGAAATGCATCTTAGAAACATTATTCCTGACCCACTGCCTTCCACAGAAGATGCTGCAGGCAGACGGGGGGGTGTGTCCCTCTATGAGGCTGCAGGGGGAGGAAAATGACTTACAATGAACACGTCCATGGAAGCAGACCTGATGAGAGTGAGCGTGAGCACTTGAGTGCTGGTGGGAGTGGAAGGTGGACTAGGAGTATTTGGAAAGAGAGCAGCTCCTGCAACTCACTGCCAGACTTGCACAGATAAAAATTACATTTTCATATTAGTGAAAAGATATATCTCCTAGGGCCAAGGATGCTGCTTTGATCTTTCCTTCCAGGCCCCCTAACAAACAATCTACCATACCTTTAGTTTGGGGGAGACCCTTGGCAGTGCCCATGTAAGCATGTTCTAGGGAGAAGGCCAGTTTTGGGTTTGGATTTTAAATCTTCTCTGGAGGCAATGTTATCTGGAGAGAAAGCTTCAGTTGGCACATGAAGTTCCTGTACCCATTTGTGCTCAGGGACAGGGTCTACAGACTTCAGCAGGCAGGTACAAGAGAAGAAGCACATGTGGGAAGGCGCAGGACTACAAAGCTCACTGCACAATCTTGTAGGCATACATTTATTTAAAAAGCATGGGATAGCTGGGTGCTGGTGGCTCATGCCTGTAATCCTAGTTACTCAGAGGCTGAGATCTGAGGACAGGCAAATTTCAGAGCCTCTTCAACTAGCCAGCAAAATGCCAGAACTCGCTGGGCACCGTGGCTTACACCTGTAATCCTAGCTACTAAGGAGACTGAGATTTGAGGATCATGGTTCAAAGCCAGCCAGGGCAGGAAAGTCTATGAGACTCTTATCTCCAATAAACCACTCAGAAAACAGGAGGTGGTGCTGCGGCTCAAGTGAAAGAGCACTCACCTTGAGCTGAGGAACATAGCTCAGGCCTAGAGTTCAAACCCCACAAGTGACCAAAAAAATGCCAGAATTGGAGGCATGACTCAAATAGTAGAGCACCGGAAGTGGCACTGTGGCTCAAGCAGTAGAGCGCTTGCCTTGAGCTGAAGAGCTGAGGGACAGCGCCCAAGCCCAGAGTTCAAGCCCCACGACTGACCAAAAAAAAATTATCAAATGGTAGAGCACCAGCCTTGAGCACAAAAAGCTAAAAGAGCAGAAGGCCATGAGTTTAACCTCTAGTACCAAGCCCAGAAACACACACACACACACACACATAAACAAACCTACAGGATATGCAGCCACACATATACAAGGGCATATGTGTACACAGTCACAGGCAGTCCAAGTACTTATAAATGGTTACAGGTACCCTGCATTTAAAGGTGTATGGAGTGTTTCACAAAGACTTGCAGCACTTACAGAAATGACTTAATCCAAGAAGAGACCTGATGTTAACATGAGATAATAAACACTCCTCTGTCTTTTTCTCTACTTTGGTGATAAGTCTGCTCCTGGGAGCAGTATATGCTCCTTCAGAATCCACAGCCTACATGTCTTTGGGACTCTGGAGGTACTTGCTACACAGAATAAAATTCTTTACATGAGTTGAATCTGGGCCACACTTGTGCCTATGTGTAATGAACCATGATACACAACAACAACACAAATAAATATTGATTATTTTTTGTTTTTTTGGGTCCGGTCGTGGGGCCTGAACTCTGGGCCTGGGTGCTGTCCCTCAGCTCTTCAGCTCAAGGCTAGTGCTCTACCACTTGAGCCACGGCGCCACTTCCGGCTTTTTTCTTTTTGCTTATGTGGTGCTGGGGAATCGAACCCAGGGCCTCATGCATGCAAGGCAAGCACTCTACCACTGAGCCACCTTCCCAGCCCCACAAATAAATATTGAAAGCATAAAGTTGAGTCATAGAAGCTAAGACATAAATACATGGCTCTATAGGATCTTAGGTCTTCAAAAACAATGTTTAAAAACAGGATTATTATATCATTTTTAGAGCATAAGGCTATAAGGAAAAATAAGATGATTAACATAGTAACATAATAAAATGATTAACATATTGCCGGGTAATATAATCATTGCTATTAAGAGGTTGAAGACCAGTGGTTCTATGCTAGCCCAGGTAGGAACAGTTTTAACTCCTTCTCCATGAAGAGCTGGATGTGGTAGTGTGGTCCTGTTATCTTAGCTACTAAAAAGCCTGACATAGGTGAGTCTCACCCAGGTCCCTGCCAGGAAGTGAGACCCTATCTTAAAAATAATCAGCAGAAAAAATAGGACTGGAGGTGAGGCTCCAGGGTTACAGATACTGCCTGGTAAATTTAAGAACCAGGATTCTCAAAAACCAGTACTCTCAGGAAATAAAAATAAATAGCCAGGCACTGGTGGCTGGTGGCTCATCCCTGTAATCCTAGCTACTAGGGAGGCTGAGATCTAAGGATTGTGGTTCAAAGACAGCCTGGGCAAGAAATTCTCTGAGAATCTTCAATTAACCACCAGAGAATCAAAAGTGGCACTGTGTCTCAAAATGGTAGAGCACTAGCCCTGAACAAAAGAGCTCAGGGATGTTGGGCACAGGTGGCTCATGCCTATAATCTTAGCTACTTAGGAGGCTGAGATCTGAGGATAATAGTTCAAAGCCAACTTGAGCAGGAAAGTCTGTGAGACTATCTCTAATAAACTACTTTTTTTTAAAAAAGCTAGAAGTGGCACTGTAGCTCAAGTAGTAGAGCGCTAGCCTTGAGCAAAAGAAGCTCAGGGACCGTGCCCAGACTCTTTGTTCAAGCCCCTAGACCAACCAAAAAAAAAAAAAAAGTTCCCCTCAGGAAGGCGGTGTGAGGGGGATTAGGGTATATTAACGCTGTTCTGTTTCTTAAACTGGATAGTGGTTTTATAGGTAATCACTATATAATTTGTCAAGCTAAACATTTGTGCATTTTTCTATACATGGGTTACTTTTTTACCATTTAAAAAGCTTAACCAAATTCATCCCACTAGGTAGAACTCCCAGAGCAGATTTTATCAAGAGCAAGCATCTGAACATTTCAGATTCTGTTTCCCTTTCTTTCTTTCCTCTTTCATCTGCAAATGAAGTTTCCATTCCTACACCCTCTCTATTTGCAGAAGTTGGATGTACACAAGTGTCTCCTGCCAAGCACTGATCTGACTTTGAGGTAAACACTCCTGCAATCTGCCCCTTGATCTTGTCTGACCCCCAAAAGACTCCCATTGGGACTCAAGATTATACAAGGAGAGGAAAAGAATTTCACTTTCATTCCCCCTGCAGAGCCAGGCTGGAGAAGGAGTGTGTTTTCCATTTACCCAACATCCTGCCCTTTCAATTACTGCATACTCCAGACAGTCAGCCAGCATCAGCCAGATGACCTCAATCTAAGATACAGTGTTCCTCTCTAAGGGCCCAGGTACCTGGGTCATCTGAAGACTCTTCTGTCATAGCACAGATACTCATTCTTTGGACTGTCTGGTCCAAGGGACCAGGGGAAACTCTCATGAGTTGGGACCTTCCCTAACTCAATCATAATCTTATTCAATGGAACATATGGGACACAGCCACAGTCCTGCCTAGAAATTCCCTTGGAAGAACTATTGTTTTTAAGTTCTGGTTAGGAAAAACTGAGCTTACAGGGCACATGACAAGGATTTGAAGAAACTTATGGGGATGATTAGAAAGAACCCTGGACCAGGAATTAAAAGGCTCCAGCCCTGTAGTTCACCATGGTCTCAGGCAAGTCATCGCATTTCCTTGGGTCTCACAATCTTTGCAGCACACAGGAACAAGTGGGCTAAATGTAGATGGAACACTTGAAAACTATAAAATGCTACACAAGCAGAGGGATTATTAAAAGGTCCAGGTTGGGCTGGGAAGGTGGCTCAGTGGTAGAGCGCTTGCCTTGCAGGCCTGAGGCCCTGGGTTCGATTCCTCAGCACCATATAAGCAAAAAGAAAAAAGCCGGAAGTGGCGCTGTGGCTCAAGTGGTAGAGCGCTAGCCTTGAGCTGAAGAGCTGAGGGACAGCACCCAGGCCCAGAGTTCAGGCCCCACGACTGGACCCAAAAAATTAAAAATAAAAAATAAAAAAAATAAAAAAATAAAAAAATAAAAGGTCCAGGTTTTGCTACTGAATATACTACAAATTAAAAAGAGATACACTTAACTAAAATTACTTTTTGTAAAATCTCAGTCAAAGTACCCTTTTGCTAGACTAATAGCACTGTAATCAGACTCACCCCCATTTCTGCCATTGGCCAGCAGGAAGGCTCAACTGCTAGAGAAGCCAGAAACAGGCTGTGGTCCTTGAGCAGAGCCCAGCTGGTCTCTGAGGCTGGACATCTGACCTTGGCCTCTAAGCACTAAGCTATCTTTTCCAAGCTGTGCTCTTTAGATGAAATGAAAACTGTATGACTATCAAGGTCGGCTGAGAACAGGAGATGTAGCTGTTACCTCAGTTCCTTCAGAAATGCAATTCTTAAAGGCTGTTGTACCTTTGCACAATTCTGAGGGCCTTTGAAAATAGAGATGCTTTCTGGTAGTGGACTTAGGTTGAGACAGGTTCAGATTCTTTTAGGGGGTTATTTCTTTGTCAACCCCCCATGTATAATGTTCAGGCCCAGAGCCCTGACACCTCACACTTGGCAACTGAGGTAATTGTAAACCTCCTGACCCTCCTGCAGGAAAATTATATTCAGAAAGTACATCATCATAGCACTTGAAATTCTAAACCTAAAAGTGGGTGGAGAAGAAACTGGAGTTTTCTTGCTGGAAACTTTTTTTTAAAAAAAAACAGGATCACTATGTAGCTAGACTGGCCTTGAATTTGTGATCCTCCTGTCTCAGCCCCCCAAGCACTGAAATAACAGGTATAAGCCACCATACCCATCTTTTTTGGTCCATTTTTAGGAGAGGAATGAGCACGTTGGAACAGATCCTCATGACTGCAATGTTTCCTCACATTTGTCCCAGTACTCTTGGCAGGATACCTTGGGAATGTTTGCCCCAATCCTTGTTTGGTCACAATTCCAGTGCTGTGTGTTTAATCATTTTGAAGTATTTTGATCACTCTGACTCTACCTTTTAATCCCTGAGAAACTATGGAAAATAGGTAGGCTACCATTCCAACTATATAGATGGAGATGTGACTGTTTATAGAAGTAAACAAAGAGTACTTCACTCCATCGTGACTACAGTGCTTTCTACACAAATTAGAAATCCTTACTATGTTCACATCCTATGTCTACGAATCACTCCTGAGGAAACCCCAGCTTCTCTATGATAGACCTATTTGTTTCATTAGGAATATTGATAATGTTCATGAGATAATTACATTTACCACTTAGAGTAACTCTCTAAAAACTTCTACTTGAAGCTGCAACTCTCTAAAAACTGAAACTGCAGCTCTTCAGGAAGCTATCTCAAGTTCCAGTTTGTAAAGTAGGTGCCTAAGTATCTTATCGATAGATCTGAGTGATGATCACTACTGGTAACCAAATCTCTTTTTTTAATATTTTTATATATGTTTTTATTGTAAAAATACTGTACAGAGGGGTTATAGTTAAATGAGTAAGGTAATGAGTACATTTCCTATTGAGCATTGTTACCTCCTCCTTTGTTTTTCCCCTACCATCCCTTCCCTCCCCACCTCCCGAACTCTCCCCTCCCCAATTCCTCCTTTCCCCACCCCCCCGAAGTTGTGATGTTTTGTACATCACATTGTGGTAACTAAATTTCTTATGCAAATGTTCGAGCATTACAGCAGCAAAGCAATATCAAGGCTTTTTAAAAATAATTTTTTCTCTTTTAATTTTCTTTTATTTTGTTAGGTTGTACTAAGGAATCAAACCCAGGGCTTCATGCATGCTAGGCAAACACTCCCAGTCATACTCCCAGCCAATATCAAGGTTTTTATGCCTACAACTATTACCACATCATCACATCACATTACACACCACAAGATGAAAACCATGGTACCAAGATATGTATCTCTCCAAACCCCGTCAGAATAATGTGTCATCTTTGTCTATGAAAATTAAAATACTTGTCCACTCCTGGGCCTGAGAAGTCTGGATGTGCAGTAGGTAATATTATCTAAAGCAGTTACTTTTATCTTTCTCTAAAATGGACACACACACATACACACATGTGCACAAGCATGCTCTAAAACAGTTAAAAACCAAATCATAACAAGAAACCAGCAGATTAACAAATTAATAACCAGAGCTGAAGGGACTAGCACTATTGCTTGCTTAGCATGAAACATCCTGGTGTCCTGGGTTCAATTTCCAGCACCACAAAAAGAGAAAACAAGGACAGAAAAGGAGGGAAAGGATGAGGGTGGAAAGAAATTAACAACTATATATTCAGAAGTGAGATGACCCCACCTTAAAACTAGAAGTAAGAAACCTACATGTACATGTACATTGTACTTAGCTCTAAGTTTCCTGGAAATCAAGGCCAATGTTGGGACAAGATTCTTATATATGAAAATAAGGATTTTATATTTTCAATTCACAAATTGTTACCTGTAATTTGACATCATTTTGGGTAAAGATTTATGTCCATTTTCCCCCCAAAATAGGATGGATAAAATCTAGGGCATATGCTTTCCAAAAGTATATATTGATAAGTTTGAGAAACTTTGGTGCTAGACCAAGAGAAAGCCAGGGAGACCAGAATCTTCCTTACCTCTTCCAGTTTGTCCACACGCCCCACGAGCTTGGTGGTGACTGAATGTAGCTTCAGGAGATCCAGGCCATAAAAAGCTCCTTCCAGCATGTCTATGATTGTAGAGAGCTAAGAAACAAGGACAAAGGATTAGTCCAGGGGTGGAGCTAAGAAAATACCATGAGAGAAGATTTCTTTCACATCCACATGTTGGAGACCGAACAGGAAAGCCACTATCCAGGAATTGAGAAGTGGTCCTCAGAAACACAGAGGCAAACCCAACGATAATGTGTACTCTGCCTTTTGGAATGAAAAGAAAATCAATGAAGAAAATAAAGAGTAAACCTGCAATCTAGACAGCACCACAGGTTGTCTATGCCTCCATTATAAATAAAGGAATGAAGAGAGAGGGTAGTAGCCCTCTTCATCTCTGCCTCTTCACGATACCTTGCTGTGTGCCTGGCTTTAACAGGGGATCTATAAACACTCTGCAGAATGGCTATAAAAGTAATACCTTGAGGATATGCTTCTGAACCTTTCAACTTCTCTGGGCCACTCAAAGGCCTTGGAAGGTACCAGCAAGTTTTTTCTTCACACAAAAAGCTAGACTGACTCTAGAGTACAAGAGACCTAATGGCCCATGTTTGAAGTGGCATCCAACCTTCTCATAGCTTTCAATACTGTCTCCTTACCTTGAGGAAGGTGGCCATGATTCTGTGATTCTGGCAGTATTCAGGGCATACAGAGTGCAGGCAAAGAAAGGGACAGATGAGAGGTCCTGAAATGGAGCCTTTCTGTCAAGCACCAGTTCTTGGGATTGTCTGCTGGGCCTCCCATCTGCAATTGCGATTCCCCACTGTCTCCCAGCTTTCTTTCCAGATGAAGAATGCTATGCAGAAGTGTTCATGATTAAAAGAGCTCCTTCCACACCAGGGGAAAACAGCTGGATAGTGGTGAAGAGCCATAGCTGCTTAGTATGTGCCATGAAGAAGTCCTGATTCTGAATCAAAATTATGCCTGGTGTGGTTCCAGAAGTCCCACAGAGACCAATCCTAGAATGGAGCCACTGTGGTACTTGGTCCAGAAAGTAGAACTGCAGCTCTGAGCAATCTGGCCCCAACCCTAGGACATTCCCTGTACTGGTAAACACCACTAGGTTTAAAGAGATACCAGTGAACAAGGTGCTAATGGCTCACACTTGTAATCCTAGCTACTCAGGAGGCTGAGATCCAAAGGATGATGGTTTGAAGTCAACTTGGTGGAAAAACTATGAAATTCCATCTCTAAAATAACCAACAAAAATAAGGTGTAGAACCATGGCTCAAGCACAGGCCCTGAATATAAACCCCAATATAAAGATACCAAGCCAGGTACAGCAGGTACACATTACATGGCCAGTCATTCATTTACACAGTCATGCTTCCTGGAAAGTCAAGTACACTTGTCATCTCTGATTCTCACTGCCGCTCCAAGTATAATATTTCCATATTTCATTCTAAGAGGCTGAGATAAGACAAGTGAAATAATAGAATCAGGATCACACAGCAGTGATTTGAACCCAAGTCTGTCAAACTCTTAAACCTAGCTTGTTCCACCATCCCACACTGTAAGTGAACAGAAAAGGGCAAGGTCAGAAGAAGCCTTTAGTCAAACCTTGGGGCGTCCTAGGTAGGACCTGGGCTCCTTCATACCATGGACCACGGTCCCTGATCAGTTTGAGGAACCCACTAGGACAGATTCTGAGCCTTCCTTCCTTGCATTAACCCAGCAATAGTGCCAAGGACTAAAAGGCTCAATGTTCTCTTCATCTTTCACTCCTTCAACATATATGCTGGCCTGACAGTAAATCATGACATCACTTTTCCTGGAGAGCACTAAGTTCTTCGGGTCAGCTGGGCCAGGCAAATGCTGCTAGACCTGGCCTCCTGGCTCTACAAGGAGGAACAGGAACACTCTGCTCTAATATCTCCCTGATACCTGAGCTGAAAACACTAGTCTCAGGTCCACATACAAGACTCCAAGGACCAGGCCTGACCTCCTTCAGAGGCCTTCCATCCCCAGATATGGCCCTATAGGGGATCAGGGATCCCCAAAATACCTTCTGACTCATAGCATTGCCTACATTAGCTCCTACCTTCAGGTCCTGGATGTCTGCCTCCCGCAGTTTCTGAAGTCTGAAGTCTCCCTCGCAGGGATTGAGGGCGGATGGGGGAGCAACACAGGCACACTTGCAGGATGAGCCTGAGGTGATAGTTTCCACAGTGTAGAAGTCTTCCTTCCTGGAGGCACCCTTGTTGATTCTCTGGCAGGCATCTCGGCCCAGGGGTCTCACCACACACTTGCACTGACAGTCTGAGCCCTCGGATACAGCCTTCACCTTGTCATAGTCCCCCAACAACTAGACACACAGAGAAAATGAGTTGGGGAGTATGCAAACACAGGTGTCATCCAGGCTCCTTTAAGCAGGCTGTCTATTCATTCTGTCAAATGTCCTGCCCCAGCCAGTGACCTCAGACAGCTCAGAACTATGGAGTGAGTAGGTCATCGCAAGATAATTTGCTGACTCGGACATTTCTTGAAGGCATTCAGAGTTCAGCTTTCTTCATTTGTCTTGGAAAGCTGGGTATTTCTCTGGGGGCCTTTTATCATTTAAAGGAAAAAAAAAGATGATCCTATCATTATTTCAGTAGCCTTTGCGACTTAGAATCCCTGAGTTAGATTTGAAAAGGAGGAAGATAAAGTAGGGATTGGAGAGATAGTCTTCAAATGTAAGGACTACTAGTTTCTCTTTTTTCATGAATCTCTCATTCATTCTACACTTTCTGAGTATACCTTTGAGAGGACATGGGGTGTGGGGGGGATGATGCATAGAGGAAGTGAAGGCCCAACCCAGAACTTGCTCCCAAAGGGCCCACAGTGTAGAGGCAGATAAATGACAATCACATAGAGAGGACAGAGACAAATGCCCCCAAAGAGCAAAGCTTCAAGTACAGTGGGTACTGCCAGTGGCCCCAGCTGAGAACTAGCCAGGACTTCTTGGAGAAAGTGATAGCTGCTCTGAGCCTTGAAGGATGGGTTAGATTTGGAGCAAGAAAGTTGGGCAGAGATAAATCCAGATGTCAGGGAGTTTGCTCAGCCTAAGGGTTCCTTTAGTTCTGAGAGTAGCTTCTGAACCCAAACTCAGCACCAATGGGTTGGCTGTGCTTGATGCTTCTACATGGCTGACCATTTCCTTCTGGGTACTTGCTCTTCCTGCCAGCTTCCCCAGACTTGAAAACCAACAACCTAGGCTTTCTGTAGCTCCTACCCTAAGCAGCTCCCCCCACTCCCACTCCCTAAGTCCCCAAAGCCAGGGTTCCCTTCAGATAGCCATGGAGCTTATTTGACTGGAAACATTCCTTGAGATGCTGTCTAGGAGAAAGAAGGAATATAACGTTTTCCTTGCTGAGGTCCAGTTTCTTGTAGTACTCACATTTGCTTTAGAGCTGTTGTCAGATGCAGAATGGACCAGTGGAGGAAGGAATAGCAGCTCAGGGTGACTGGAGGAGCTGGTCTCTCGATATTCTGATTGTAAGTTGTAGCTATTTGCTGAAACACTGCCTAGATTCCTACACACTTCTGCTTCTGCTCAGAACCATGGGTGGGTGCCTTCCATTCAAGAGGTTCAGGTTTCAGGAAAGCTTTTGTGGATAGTATTCCGAATCCCCAATTAGAATGATTTTGTGTTTTCGATTTAGGGGTTAGTGGGAGGTTCTGGGTATAGGGCCTAATTTAGCATAATTATTAAAGAGGAAAGATTAATGTTAGAGAAGTCCCAAAGTAGAGCTGGTGGCCATCTCTACAGGAAGGCAATAAGACCCAGTATGAGGGTCTTGTGGTGGTGTAAGTGATGTGCTCAGGGTCTCTGACATTTCTCATTTTACGGACCAGAGTGATGATACCCACTGCACGTCATCAGACCAGTTCTGGAAAGCATGAAACCAACACTCCCAAGTAACCCTCACAGTATTTTGAGTTGGGTTGAATTCTTTCTAGAGCTGGGTTCAATGCTGTAGCTTTGTGGTGCTAGCTGAAGGGAATTCAGTGTGTTTTGAGAACTGAGTCAGATTTGTCAATGGTGATACTTTGCCTGTAGTCATGCCACTTGCCCCCACTGAGAACACTCTGACCTGTGTGGCTCTGCATTTCTACTCTACCTCCCCCAAACACCAGATTTTGTCATGAATCCCTCTGGGATTCTGAGGGACTCTCATATGTTGTAGTTCTGTCTTCACCTGCTGATTCTGCCTGCAAGGGTAGGAGGTCTCACCCTACATCCCCAAACTTCTCCCATGGGTGATGCCATCTGCCTCTTGCCCAACATACCCTCCTGTTTACACATTCCAGTTCTGACAAACAGCCACGTGGGCAAGTGGTTCACTTTCCACAACCCTTAAACCAAAGCATAGTTTTGTGCTTCTCAGGGAGTGTGGAAACTTCCTCCTTTCTCCTGATGGGAAAACCTTGAAAGAACCCATGTTTTGAGAGGAGCCCCACTCCCTGGAGAATTACTCTGATGAAAGAAAAGCAAATGCCCTTCCCTTTGGTGATGGAAGGGGAAACAACTACCCTCTCCACCAAAGGAAAAGAAAAACCCTTTCATCCAGGACCAGCCTCTGGCCCTTGTCACATTCCCCCACCTCCACCATCCAGGGCAAAAGGGGAGGACACCAGACTGTAGCCCTACCTGAGACAAAACGTTCTCCTGGTTGTCCGCCTCGTTTTGCAGAGTCTCATCCTCCGTGGGCCCCACCGTCTGCACATCAGGGGGCTCGCTCGTCCCCGTGGAGGGAGTGCTGGACCCCCAAACCCGGACCACAACCAGAGTGAAGCAGAGAACTAGCGGTAGAGGCTTGGCCATGAGGGATATGGCAACAGGGACCTCAGCCCGTATGGAGACTGGCTTGGGTGGCGAGGAGGGGCGGGGCTGGGGGGATCTCGGCAAAGACCCAGGCTAGAAGATAACTGGCTGGAGCCGGAGTGGCTCCACTGAGGCTGCTCTCAATGCCTTCTAAATCTGGGTGCAGTCGGAGGGTGAGCCCCGGAGACCCTGGGCATCTCCTTCCCGTACAAGCTGCCAAGTCCGTGGAGAGCCGGCGCAGCGAAGAGTTGGAGATCCGGCTCACCGAGCGTGTCTCCCGCGGGATTGGGCTCAGGTGCAAGGCGGGGTCCCGCGCACCGGGGCGCACGGGGACCGGGAACAGGGCGCGGAGCGGACAGCGGCAGCGGCAGCAGCGGGAGGGGAACGCGGCTGGGCAAGGCGCCGCGGAGCGCCGGCGCGGAGGGAGGGCGGAGCCTCTATTGTGCGGAGGCCACAGAGATGCAGCCAGTGACCGAGCTGAGGAGGAGGAGGAGGAGAAGGGAGGGGAGGAGAGGAAGAGGAGGGAGGAGAGGGGGAGGGAGAGGAGGGAAGGGGGAGGGAAGGAGGAGGAGAAGGGAGAGGAGGGGGAAGGGGGAGGGAAGGAGGAGGAGGGGGAAGGGGGAGGGAAGGAGAAGGGAGGGGGGAAGGGGGAGGGAAGGAGAAGGGAGGGGAGGGGGAGGGGGAGAGCCGGGAAGCACGCTGGCCTCAGGCGGAGAGGCTCCCAGTCGACCCTGCTCTGTCTCAACCGGCTCAGCTGCAGCGGGCAGGGCCAGGCCTGGGAGGACGCTCGGGTCCCTGAACAGACCGTACAGGGGAAGAGGAGAGATGGTATGGTGTCCTTACAGGGTCCCTGGTGCCCCCTGATCGCCGAGGAGCGAGTTTCCTGCAGGTCACTGCGCTTGCTGAGCAAGAATCAAACTAGATTGAAGGCGTTGTCCCTATATTGCCACCAGGGAAAAGAGAGAAGGCACTTGTGTGAAGTCCTGGTTGCTTGGGAGTTGACTGGGGCGATCTTGGGCGGCTTTGGACTTATCGCCATTGGTAGGTTGCTGGCCTGCCCTTGCTTAGAACCCAGCAATACCTCCACTGAGGGGAGAACTTTGAACTCTATTGCAGTGTGTTCCTAATGGGGTAAATGTTAGAACTAGGGAAAGTGATTGACACTCTGCTGGCCCCTGGGGACAAAGTCACCTCAGAAAACCAGATGAATGCCCAGGGAAGGTCTCTTACCATCTTCAATGATCTCTAGATGGCATCCACTTTCAACAGGGTGCGATTATGATGTTGGGTACTTTTCATTAGTATCCCATTTATAAGCCTACTTGAATTTGAAGAGCATTGTGCCTTCCAAGAGAACTGTTGTCCTAAAAATACTGAAAAAAAACTAGTTCACCTCGAAGAAGTAAAAGATACTCATCCTTGAGAAAACTATGCTCCTAGGAAGAAGGTTTATAAAATCTTAAGTAATAAACCAGGGAGACTTCAGCTTATATGCATGAGAGCCAGCAGGGGTATAATAGTAGTTACTAGTGTTATTGTGCCAGGGATCAAGCCTTCTAACATGCTAGACAAGTACTCTACCATTGAGTCAGTCATACCCCCCCCCAGCTCCCAATAATAATAATCATTATTTTACTAGGTTTTTTTTTAAGTTTTTCTTTTGGCCTTACTGGGATTTGAACTCAGTTTGAAGTTCACTTAAGTGGCACTGATCAAGAAGCATTATACTCGTAAGTTGGCACTTTGAGCTGAAACTTCTTTGAACAACTACTTAAAATGTTAAATGTTGGCAACAATCCAGGTTGCTAGACTTTTCCTAGGATGTTAGGACCATCTATGTCTTACAGGAGAAGGTCTCGGGAGAAGAAGTTCTTTGAACAAGCAGTCAGATTGTAAGGCAGAATAAAAGCCTATCTACTAGGGCTAAAGGAAGGAATAGGTCACTTCAAGTTGAAAGGATTTCCTAGAAGAGTGATACTGAAGACCACTGGGATGGTGAGGAGGTTTTCAAAAGGTAGTGAGGGCTGGGAAGGTGGCTCAGTGGTAGAGTGCTTGCCTTGCATGCCTGAGGCCCTGGGTTCAATTCCTCAGCACCACATAAGCAAAAAGAAAAAAGCCGGAAGTGGCACTGTGGCTCAAGTGGTAGAGTGCTAGCCTTGAGCTGAAGAGCTGAGGGACAGCGCCCAGGCCCAGAGTTCAGGCCCCACAACCTGACCCCCCCCCAAAAAGAACAAAGAACAAAAGGTAGTGGATAAGTCAACTGATGTAGGTAAGAGACAGGCCATTCAGGACAGCAGCTCTACTGTACATATTCAGACCTCAGATCCAGGCATTGGTGACTCACACCTGTAATCCTAGCTGAGATTTGAGGATTGAGGTTCAAAGCCAGTCTGGGCAGACAAATCTGAAAAATCTCATCTCCAGTTAAATGGGAAGTGGAAGTGTAGCTCAAGTGGTAGAGTGCCACCCTTGAGCAAAACACAAAACAAAACAAAACAAAACAAGGGGCTGGGAAGGTGGCTCAGTGGTAGAGCACTTGCCTTGCATGCATGAGGCCTTGATTTCGATTCCTTAGCACCACATAACCAGAAAAAAAAAGCCGGAAGTGGCGCTATGGCTCAAGTGGTAGAGCGCTAGCCTTGAGCTGAAGAGCTAAGGGACAGCACTCAGGCCCAGAGTTCAGGCCCATGACCGGACCCCCCCCCAAAAAAAACAACCAAAAAACAAAAACAAAACAAAACAAAAAACCCAAAGAACAAAAGGCTTAGTCCTGGTATACACACATTTCAGTCTCACTTCTCAGGAAATCCTTCTGTGGCTTCACCATCAGGGCAATTCCTCTGTCACATGCTCCTACAGTATCCTCACAGCTCACAGAATCACTGTATCCATCCTCCTTTATGGCATGTATTAGTGGTGCCTTGTTTTTCCCACTTGTCTAAGCTCCATGAGTTTATAGCCATGACTTTGTCTGGTTTTGTTCATCATTATACTCTAGTTTCACAAGTGCTTGGAATAAAATAGATACTAAATAGTCCAATCAGTTGTATAACCAAACA
The DNA here is from genome assembly GCF_024711535.1 of Dipodomys merriami. Classification (NCBI taxonomy): domain Eukaryota; kingdom Metazoa; phylum Chordata; class Mammalia; order Rodentia; family Heteromyidae; genus Dipodomys; species Dipodomys merriami. The sequence continues at coordinate 5,514,039 of NW_027206135.1, read as the reverse complement.
CCTTCATAAACAGCATGATCTCTATCCACCAGGATGTATTTGTAAGTATCAGAGAATCCAACTAGCAACCGCTTAAATGCACTTTTTTTGGGCCTCCTTCCAAGAAGACTGGAAGTTGGCTATTGATCATCTCAGTAATGTCATCAGAGACCCAAGTTCTTTTTTTTTTTTTTTTTTTTGTGAAAATACTGTACAGAGGGGTTACAATTACATGGGCAAGATAATGAGTGCATTTCTTATCAAGCATTGTAGCCTCCTCCTTTTTTCCCCTTCCCATCCCTTCCCATTCTCCCCACCCCCACCCCACCCCCCAGAGACCCAAGTTCTTTGCACATTTCACTCTAGGATTGTTAGGGTTTTGGCATTTTAATCTAATCATAATTGATCTAAGCTTGTCTCAGCTACCCTAGTGCCATTCAATTTTCCAGTCTTCCTTAAGCCTAGGGGTTGCCATAGGATTCAGTTCTAGACAATGAAATAATTCAGCTGTGTGTGATGGTGAATGCTGATGATGCCAACACCACTCAAGAGGCTGTGGCAGGAGGATCACAAGTTTGAAGCTAGCCTGGGCCATACACTGAGACCTTGTCTCAAAAAGTCTGAGGAACTTGAGATCTGAGGATAGCAATTTGAAATAACCCAGGGCTGACAAGTCCATGAGACTCTTCTCTCCAATTTACCACTGAAGTACAGCTCCACTTCTGGTTCTTCGGTGATTGAATGCCAGTCTTGAGCAAAAAAGCTAAGGGACAGTGCTCAGCTCAAGTACCAGGGGGAAAAATTTGCAAGGAGTTTCTGGAAAAGACGTTTTGTTTCCTGAAAAAAGGAAATAGAAAAGCAGATGCCTTTCTTCTCCCACTTTATGGTTATGGTGCCTGGAGCTGTAGCAGCCACCTTGTGACCATAGTTTCTTCTGTTACTGAACTGAAATTTATTCCTTTTGGAAGCCAACTCTGAATGTCTTTTTTTTTTTGGGGGGGGGGGTCTGTTGTGGGGCTTGAACTCAGGCCTGGGTACTGTCCTTAAGCCTCTTTGTGCTCAAGGCTAGTGCTCTACCACTTGAGCCACAGTACCACTTGCAGCTTTACTGAGTAGCTTTTTGGAGATTAGAGTCTCACAGGCACTTTCTTGTCAGGGCTGGCTTCAAACCACAATCCTTAGATCTCAGCCTCCTGAGTAGCTAGGATTACAGGCATGAAAACTCTTAATGTTAAATCCTACACAAAACATTGAGACTCTTTTGATAAGAGGACTTTTTTCCACTTAAAGATGTAAAGTATGTTATTTCTAAATCTCCTCTTTCTCAAGCAATGTCTACATTCATGATCTATCTTCATTTTGTTCACTTGATCCCTAGATCATGCAGTCTTTCAGACCCTCAATTCTTCTGGTTATTTTCTCTCTAGAAAGCATCCAGGTGGAATAGATATTAGAGTATGCATTGAAACCATTTCTTCCTCTTCTGGCACTACTCTTATAGTAATATAGCCCAAGTTTGTGTTAGCTTTCTTGGCAGCTACCCTGCACTGTGATTCACATTGATTATTTTTTTAATGTAGTTTTTTATATGCTGGTTTCCTCTCTCCTGTGCTTTCCAATGACGTTCTTTTCCTAACCCAACTGCAGGCTTTTGAATTTTTACCCACTGAATACTATGGTGATTTGGCCCATTCTCTCACACCAACCCCCCCTACTCCATCCTGTTGAAATCTTGTTTTTACTTTTGTTCTACTTTTGGGAACCTTCCAAATTCAATAAGCATTGTTTGTCTTTATACAAATCACTAGTTTAAAAAAAGTTGATTGCTATGGGAGAAGATTTAAAGTTTACACCACTGTAGAAAAGTCTCTCCTAATTTTCATGTGTGTATGTGTGTGTGTGTGTGTGTGTGTGTGTGTGTGTGTGTGTGTGTGTGTGTGTGTGTCTGTGTCTGTGTCTATGTCTGTGTATGTATGGTCCTTTAACTGAAGGCCTTATGCTTTTAAAAAAAATCAGGTGCCAGTAGCTCATGTCTGTAATCCTAGCTACTTAGGAGGCAGAGATCTGAGGATCATGTTTCAAAACTAACTCCAGCAGAAAAGTGCTGTGAGACTCTAGTCTCTAATATAAACTACTCCAAAAAGATGGAAGGGTGCTCTGGCTCAAGTGGTAGGGCACTAGCTTTGAGCAAAACAGCTCAGGGACAGTGCTCAGACCCTGAGTTCAAGCCCTAGTACTGTCACAGAAAAACAAAACAAAACAACAACAACAAAAACAATAGGTGGCATCATTCCCTCTTACAAGTGAGGAAGTTGCAAAACTCAGTTGTGAGAAATAGAGAAGCCATCACTTAAGAAGCCAAATTGTGGATTTTTATTGGAGAGCTGAAGGACTGCTGGTAGACTCATGTCTCAAAGACCAGCAGCCCTGAATGCAGCTAGCATAAAACTTATATAGGCCCAAACCACATAAGGTGTGAGGAATTAAACCTATCAAAAGTCTTACACATAAAGCAAAACAGATGAAGACACTTACACCTAAGAGAAGTGTTAAATAAAAGCAAACCAGAGAAACAATCAGGGGAAATCAAGGGCCAGTTATCTAGGGGAAGCATAGACCTCATCTCCTTACTTCAGGCTCAAAGTCAGATGTATTATGAAAAATGTTCAGTAGGGCCCCAGAAAGCCTCCAGTGCACCACTTTAGCTACTGGAGATCTAGGACCTTCACTAGTAATGGGCAGACATTAGGCTGGTGGATGATGCAGGTTCTGTGGCTACCACATCCATCATCCCTCCCCAAGCAAGTGTGCTTCTGGGGAAAAAATCACCTGCTTTAGTTGGTCATGGTAGCTCTTACCTGAAATCCTAGAATCGTGGCTTCAGGCCACCCCAGGCAAAAAAAAAGTTGATGAGATTCTAGCTCGACAAAAGAAACTAGGCAAGGGGGCACACATGTGTTAGACTCCAGCTATATGGGAAGTATCACTTGGGAGGATCTTTGGTCCAGGCAAAAAGCAAGACGCTCTCAAAATCATCAGGACAAAGAAAATTCTAGAGGTGTAGGCTAGTGATAGAGCCCCTGCTTAGCAAGCACGAATCCCTGAGTTCAAACCTCAATACTACAAAAACAAATAAATAAAACAAAAAAAAAAAATCTGTACTGTAGTTTCCCCAGGAACTTTGATTCCTGGCTCTGCTCTGAAATGTCTGTTGGCAAGTAAGGCTTCATTTACCAGGTGGGGCTGCAGTGGCTAGAAATGACCTGCCACCTTCATGTGTAATTTAGAAAATGCACCTGCCCTAGAGCAGCAGAATCAAAGAGCACAGAGAATTCCCTTGAGCAACATCATTCTGCCATCTCCCTTCCCAGGCTGGCTAGAGCATGGGAGCCGTGCCAGAGAACTGCCACAAAATGCTGGATAGGGAGGAGGAAAAACATGGATGAAAATGAGGTCTTTCTTCCCCTGTTCATATTGCTGCTTTCTGGGCTTCTTATTTTGCCTTTGATCATCTGCATCTTCTCTCCTTTAATTTAGCTTAACTGAGTTATGGAACATACATTATGAACCAGGCATTCTGTGACCTGCTGAGCACCAGGATGAAGACCATACAATTTCACCTTCAGGAGCTCATGTTGTTAAGATTCTGAATGTGTGATTGTGGGAAAGGCTACAGAACAGCATTTTTCCCCCTTGAGATGTTGAGGAAGAAAAAGGTTTTTTCCTTCTCTGAAATTCCCAATTTTCCCAGTTCTTAAGGACATTTACATTCTTTACTATGCCAACCACAGTCATTTCTTTTCTCTAAATCAAACTTTAATGTAAGATGTAAGCCAATGAAAGTAAAATCAACATGCTTATCAAATACATATTATTCAAAAAGACATATTCTTTATACATTTCTGCATTCTGAGTCAAAATATGTTGCATTTCTATCTTCTCGAACTTTATGTGGATTCTACAAAAGTGCATAATTTCTACCTCTCTCCTGGAGTGGCTTCAATGTGTTCAGATGCTTATGATCTTCAAAATCCTTCCTCCCACCCCCTGTGTGGCTCTGATTTCAGGGACAGCCAAGATCCAGCTTCTGCTTTGTGAATCGTCTCTGGGGAGGCTGTGAAGACCATTTCAGAGCCCATTCTCTGAAGCTTCTTTGTTCAGATGACCCCTCTCCCTGCTGGAGTCTGCAGCAAGGTTTTGGAAGTGGGGATTCCCCTACAGCCTGACTTCATCAACATCTGAGAGACAGTCACTGTGATTCGTACAGGTCAAGAGGATACTGGTTTCCATGGGATGGATACTCTGGGTTTGGGGTAAAGAAAATTAACTTCTTATATGGAAGGTGGGAGAAATGGAAGCATTTGAGACTTAGTTTCTTCAATCCTTTCTGGAACCAGGGTGGTAACAGCGCATGAAGATAAGCAGCATGGATAGTAGGGTCAGACTGCCTGTGTTTGAATCCTGGCTATACCACAGGCAAAATAGTTTCACTCAAGCAAGTGGTTTGATTTCCTGGAATCTTGGTTTCCTCATCTATAAAATGGGAATAATAGTGCTACACACCTCAGAAGCTGCTGTGAAGATTAGCCAAAATGTGTAAAGGCTCTAATGTTTTACCTGGTACATAGGAAATAAGCTATAAATTTTGGCTGTTTCTATTATATAGGTAATGTGTCAGTAAAATGTGAAAATGTTTGTACTGAGGGGCTTTAGAAACATTTGAGATCATTGTCTATTCACATTCATTAATTCATTTATTCAGCAGGTACCAAGTGTAATATATATATGCATATTACATATAATATATAAATATACATATGCCAAGACACTAAAGGAACATGAACTCATAGGATTCATGCATAATAATTTACTCAAGGATCTCACAATCTTGTGAGAAATAGACTAAGACCAAGTAGCTTGGAGACACCAGACATTAGTGGCTCATGCCTGTAATTCCAGCTACTCAGGAAGCAAAGACCTGGAGGATTGAAGTTCAAAGCTAGCTTAGGAAGAAAGTCTGTGAGACTTCAAAATAAACCTGAAGAAAGCAGGACCGGAGGAGTGGTTCAAGTGGTAGAGGGCCAAACAAGCAACCAAAGCAAGTATGAGGTCTTTACACCTTGTTGCCAGAAATAAACCAGCTTGCAGGCAAGTTACCTAAGGTAATAGTGAACCTACCCAACTGTCTATGGGAGAGAGGCAGCGTCATGGTGTTCCCAGGGCACCCTTCAAGAGGAAAGGACATCTAAACAGAGCCTTACAGGAAGACAGGATTTTTCAGGTAGAGATTTTTCAGGATTTTTCCTGAGAGCAGGAGAAGCAAGCAGATGGGATCAGAGAAGCCAGGTATGGAGAAGCAAAGGGAGAGCTAAGGGTGTAATGGGAACTGGGGTTGGGAGATAAGAACACTGAGATGTGGCCAGAGGCTGGAGTGTGTGGCAAGGAGTGATAGCAAATGAAACTGGCAAGCAGGAGCCAATGCCAGCAAGCTGAGAATGTTTTGTAGGCCACAAGGAACCATCAAAGAACAGCAGACAGCTTTGCAGATGAGCAGAATCTCAGTGATGAGTAGGCAGCATAAGGAGACAGAGTTCTCAGAGATCTCCATGTTTAGAGCAGCCTCAGTGCACTGTGTTCTGTCTATGTGGTGTGCTTTCTTTTTTTTTCTTTTTTTAAAATTTAATTTAATTTTATTTGTGAACATACTGTACAGAGGAGTTACAATTACATGGGCAGGATAATGCGTACATTTCTTACCAAGTATTGCAGCCTCCTCTTTTGTTTACCCTTCACATCCCTTCCCAGCCTCCCCCCTCCCCCCCAATCCCAATCCTTCTCCTTCCCCCTCCTTCCCCCCCCCCCCCCGCACCAAAGTTGTAAAGTTCGTTTTCTACATGACAACTTGTACTTCTCATTGTTGCAACAGGTCCACCTGTATCCTTAAACAACTGGTTTTTCCCCATCTCCTCCACAAGTTATACTGACATCAAATATAGTGAAAGCAGGGGTTATACTGTGGGGGAGGGACATACAAAGCAACAAAGAGATAATCTTATAAATGCGTTAGAAACACATGCATGAAAGAAAAAAACATTAAAATACACATCTAAGGGTTCATTTTCCTGACATCACATTATCTGACCTTTTCCGCTTGACTCATACATATACTAGATATTACAAATAAGGGAAACCATGGGACCTATGTTTCTTTGGGCCTGGCTTACTTCACTTAATATAATTTTTTCCAAGTCTTTCCATTTCCTAACAAATGGGGCAATGTCATTCTTTCTGATGGAGGCATAGAATTCCATTGTGTATATATATGTGGTGTGCTTTCTAAAGCATTCACCTGCCTCTCCTTCCTGCTCATGGAGCCTGTTATCCTCTTAGTAGATCAGCAAGTTTTACCTTCAATTATTCTTTGCCTTTTTCATCAGTAGTTACGTGTAAAGTGTTGCCTTAAATCTACATTGAGGAATAAATAACTTATAACATCTCTTCTGAAGAGCAGGTTTTGCTAAAGATGTGGCAATGGAAAGACATGGCAAAGTCAAAAGGGTATGTGTATAGGGCAACCTCAGAAAGGGAGAAGTGTAGAAAGGAAACCTACTAGACTAGAAGGGAGGTTCCAAGACTCAATTATTCTTGATGGCTAAGAGTTAGCAGAGTTGATTGAATAAAGCCTAGGAGAGGAACAGGCCATACAGACACCTAATCACTGAAAAATTGTGATGAGCTACTGGAAAATTCAGCAAAGGTATCAATCACAAAGGGAGCATAGGGATCACAATGAAGGAAAGCAAAGGGGAAGAGCTCTCTCTCTTCAGGAGGAGACCAGCTCACCTAGGCCTGGGTAACATGTGGTGGAATTTCAATTTTAGCTGAAGGCTATGAGTCAGGAGATGGCCAAACCTGTGGTAATCTAGGAAGTGGGATGATTAAACTTCAGTTCTAGCAAATGGCCCTGACCATAGTAGAGAAAGTGGATGGGGAGGTCAGACTGGGACAGATTCACCTGTTGGCAGGCTGTCACAGAAATCAGTCAGGAGATGGGAAGGCTTTGGAAGTAAAAAAAAAAAAAAAAAAAAAAATGGGACAGGTAAGAATGAGGCCAAGATAGAATTTAAACCTGCTGATCCTATGGGTATGGAGATAAGAGATGGAAAAGGCCATTAGAATTTTTGCTTGTAAGTAACCAAGCAACTTTAGCTTTATTATAATGACGTGGAAGTGTCTAACAGAACCAAGGACCCTAATACAACAGGTTCATTAGGGACTGATTTAAACCAGGAGCTTCTCTGGCCCATTACAATAGATTGTCAGTTTCATAATTAAATATCAATTGGGATTATTTTTTCTTCTCCAAATCCAATTGCAAATGTCCAGAAAGCAACTCTGGTCAAAATGAGCTTGAGCCCCAGTCCTAAACTAGTCACCTAAGGTGTAGAAGGAAGGGGATATGTGGGGATGGGGAGCTTTGAGGGGGGGGGGAGAAGAGGCCACTTGGCAGCCACAAAATGGGAGGAAGGTTAGATCTCTAGGAGAGGCTGCTGGACCAGACAAGTAAGTAGGTGTCTATTTTATACCCCTGCAGACACCCCTCTTGTTTCCATCTACCCCTACAGATACTGATTATAATTCAGTTGTCTTAAAAGCAAAACAAAACAACTCCCCATAAGAAACATTTCAAATGAACATCAAGGGATATGAGGAACAGCTGTCTCGTGCGTCCTTATCTCCAGGTGACATCTTTTTCTCCTCTTGGCTTGAATCAAGACTAGGTGTGACATCTCAGCATCTTAACAACCAATACATGAAATGATCAATTTAGCTGGGTGCATAAGCATGCAGCCCTCAGTTTGGTGGAGATACATCATCTGGTAGGTAGATTAAGCTAAAAATTTGCTTATCCGTACATACTCTAAAAAATTATGTTCCTGTGCCTTATCATTCTAGGAGGTACATGCATCTAGTTTAACTCTAGCCTTGTCAGGCAGCCTCTGGCTCTAGAGGAGCCTAGCTTTAAGGACAGATTGACTGCAGAATCCTTACCTGGATTACATGAAATTCTTGTTTCTTATATGTTCACCATATGCTCCTTTTGTTTAGAGAGAAATCCCAATTCTAAGGCTGAAAAATCTCGAGGAATGTGAAAATGACAGCTTAATAAGAAGAGTCTTTGATTTAACATGATAAAGGAAATCCAGACATTGACACTAGGTAAAGATGAATCTGTGACTCTTGCCTATAATCCTAGTCACTCTCCTAGGAGGCTGAGATCTGAGAATCAAGGCTCAGAGATAGCCCTGGCAGACATATTGGTGAAACTGTTACCTCCAACTAATCAGCACAAAGCCAATACTGGAGGGGTGCCTCAGTGATAGAATATCAGCTGTGAGCAAAGAGTACAAGACCTGGCACTGATGTATAAACAAAAAAAGATTTACCTGAGAGAAATGTGGAGTGGAGAGAGTAAGAAGGCTGTGGCTGGCTCCTGCTCTCGCAGCCATTGCAGTATGTTGAGCTTCATAGACAGAGGGGCTTCATAGACACTTGCGGGGGCAAGTGAAAGCCTGATGGGCACCGAGTGACTCTGCTTCATGGAGGAAAAACTAAACATGGGCAGAGAAGATCCTAAGAAGCCAAGAGGCAAAATGTCATCAGATGCATTCTTTGTGCAAACTGCCAGGAGGAGCACAAGAAAAAGCACCCAAATGCTTTGGTCAACTTCTTAAGAGTTTTCTAAGAAGTGCTCAGAGAGGTAGAAGACTATGTCTGCTAAAGAGAAATGGAAATTTGAAGACATGGCCACAGTAGACAAACCTCATTGTGAAAACTTACATTCCTCCTAAAAGGGAAACAAAAAAGAAAATCAAGGATCCCACTGTACCCAAGAGGTCTCCTTCAGCCTTTATTTTTTGTTCTGTTCTGAGTATCACCCTAAAATTGAAGGGGAACATCTTGGCCTGTCTATTGGTGATGATGAAAAACAAACAAAACTGGGAGAGATGTGGAACAACACTGCTGCAGATGACAAGCAGCCCTGGTGGTATTTTCAGTAGCTACTAACCTTGCCTGGTACAGTATGGAAGTTGTAAATTGGCATGGAAATTTGAAGCAGGTTCTTGTTGGTGCAAAGCACAAATTAGTTATATATGGGGACTGTAGTTTTTTTCATCTTCAGTTGCTGACACAGCTTATCCCAAATAATTGTTCTGTTAACTGAATACCATTCTGTAATTGCAAAAAAAATTGCAGCTGTTTTATTGACATTTGAATACTTTTAAGTAAATACAATTAAAAAGAAGATTTATCTGAGAGTAGAAGAGGGTACCAAGAAACCACAACTCTTGTGAGGGTTTCAGTACCATAGATATAGATTCAAATATTAATTCTGCTACTCATGGATCAGGGTAGAGCTTGGATAACTTGTCATTTAAAAAATTATTTTATTATAAAGATGCTGTACAGAGGGGTTACAACTACATGAGCAAGGTATATTTCTTGTTGAACGTTGTTACCCACTATCCCTTCCCTCCTCCCACTTTTCACACCCCCTCCCCAAGTTGTTAAGTTCATTTAAAAGTCTTAGCTTTCTAACACTAGGTTCTGTGAAAAGTAGATTTATGTAAAAATATCTAAACCATTGTTCGACTGTTGAATGCATGATAAAAACTAATCATTTATGAAGTGGGTACTATTAATAATTATGACTGAACACAGTTGAAACTCATTCTGGGTCTTAGTTTTCTTATCTGAGAAAGAACTTTTTTCCTTTTTTTTTTTTTTTTTTTTTTCTTTTGAGGCAAAGTACCACTATGGATTCCAGGCTGGTCTTAAACTCATGACAATCTTCCTACCTCAGTCTCCTAAATGCTGGGATTACAGACATGCACCACCATACTCAGCCTGGAAACAATAATTTTGACTCTATTCCTTCCTTCTGATGGTATGTTTCAGGTAGATAAATTGGTTTGTTCCGGGAACTAAACAGTAACTTTCTTTTTTTTTTTTTTGGTCAGTCGTGGGGCTTGAACTCTGGGCCTGGGCGCTGTCCCTCAGCTCTTCAACTCAAGGCGAGTGCTCTACCACCTGAGCTACAGCGCCACTTCCGGTTTTTCTGGTGGTTTATTGGAGATAGGAGTCTCATGGTCTCTCCTGCCCGGGCTGGCTTTGAACCGCGATCCTCAGATCTCAGCCTCCTGAGTAGCTAGGATTATAGGCGTGAGCCACCAACCCCGGCTCCTAAACAATAATTTTCTAAAGCTTGAACAGTGTCTGAAGTGATCTCAGAACCTGGGCTGTGGAGCTGGCTGCCAGATCCTGACTTTTGCTGACTTAGCAGCCATTCACATCTACTGGTCACAGCTGCCCAGGGAGATATTGCCTGGGTCCCAGGGGCTGGGGACTTCTCCAGGAGGAGAGATGGCCCTGCCTGGTGGCCAGATGGTGAGCAGTACCAGGTGGCATAGTCATCTCTGGCCTGACACAGAGTCCTGAGTGAAAACCCAAGGGGCACCTCACTCCAGACAGGAGGAAAGGCAGCCATGTGCTCTGAGAGCCAATGCTCCCATCCAAGGAGAGAACATGCCTAAAATAGCAGCCACATGATTGAGACAGGGCAGCACTGGCCAGAAGCTCCAGCTTCTGCTGACATTCCTTCTTTCCCTTCTTCTGAAACATTACTTTCTTTCTTCTAAAACTCAACTTGAACTTGTTCCAAATAATTTTGGGGGACTCCCTCAGTCCTAATCTTCATTAATCTCACTGAATTGACCTTGCTTCTCCCCCTCTCCCCACCCTGACTAATACTGGGGCTTGAACTTGGGTCCTCCCATCCTCACTTAGCTTTTTTGCTCAAGGTTGGAGCTCTACCATTTTACATCACTACTTCTGGCTTTTTGCTGGTTAGAGATAAATCTCAGATGTGTCTGCCTGGGCTGGATTTGAGCCTGGATTCAGCTTCCTGAATTAGAGAGATAATGATTTATAGTGTGAGTCACTGGTGCCTGGCTCACCCTGCTTTTTCTTTTTTTGTGTGTGTCAGTTGTGGGCCTGAACTCTGAGCCAGGGTGCTGTCCTCAGCTCTTCAGCTTAAGGCTAGCATTCTACCACTTAAGCCATAGCACCACTTCCAGCTTTTTCTGTTTATGTGGTGCTGAGGAATTGAACCCATGGCCTCATACATGCAAGGCAAGCGCTCTACCACTGAGCCACCTTCCCAACCCTCACCCTGCTTTTTCTTACTCTTGCTTTTGCAAGGAAAAAGACCCGATAGACAAGTATAGGTTATTGTTACACCTTGCAGCAGGACTGTACAAGTGAGTGGTGTACCCTGGGCTTGCTGAACCTTTGAGCACCTCCCATGACCCAGTTCAAGGGTCTCATTTCATCTTTACAAGCAGCCAGCAGTGTAGGTGTTGTCATCTCAGTTGGCAGAGAACGCAAGAACGCATAACTGGGACACAGGAAGCTGCCTTTAGAATATTCAAGCCAGGTGGGGTAGTACTCATCTATAATCTAGTCTTTGGGAGCCTGAGATAGGAAGATCTCACATTTGAGGCCAGCCTGGGCTGCATTATGAGACCATGTCTCAAAAAAAACAAAAATAAAAGCAACCAAAAAGAATATTTCTAGCCACTTAATTCACAATAGCCCAAGCTGGAAACAGAATACTAAAAACTGGAAAAGATAATAATGTGGCATATTCATGCAATAGAGTGATGCACAGTAAAAAGACAATTAACTACCGATACATGCGATGGCTGCAATAAGAGCCAAAAGTATTGTGCTAAGCCAAAAAAAAAATCCTGACAAAATAATACATATGGATGGGTGTTATATATATGAAGAGCAAAACCTTTGCAACTAGTCTATGGCTCTAGAAGTGGCAGTAGTGTTCACCTGTTTGCAAATGTTGACTGGGAAGAAAGAGAGGAAAACTTTCTGGAGCTGTTAGAATGTTTTGTTTCTTTATAAGGATGATGTTTTACATGAGCATACATATGGTTAGAAATTAATAGAGTTTAAGACTTTTGCATTCTTTTTTTTGGGGGGGGGTCCAGTCGTGGGTCCTGAACTCTGGGCCTGGGCACTGTCCCTCAGCTCTTCAGCTCAAGGCTAGCACTCTACCACTTGAGCCACAGCACCACTTCTGGCTTTTTTTTTTCTGCTTATGTAGTGTGAGGAATCGAACCCAGGGCCTCATGCATGCAAGGCAAGCGCTCTACCACTGAGCCACCTTCCCAGCCCAACTTTTGCATTCTTATGTATTTATGTATTCTTATGTATTTATGCATTCTTATGTAATTTGTCCCTTACAGTTTTAGAACTTAGTTTTGCTATCAAATGTTATCAAATGCTATCCCAACAAGGTAGTTTTCTGGTTTTTGTTTGCAGGAAGACCCACTGACTGCAAGTCCCCCTGCCTATTCAGTAAGAGCAAAAAGGAAATGGATCTTTTTTTCCAGTCATCATTTAGAATTTAGATTTCATAGCTGTGAGGTGCAGTAGTGTCTTCTGTGTTTTGGCCTACAGCTGTGCTTGAGGACAGCCTGCATTTAGGAGGAAAGCTGCACATGGTGGAGAATACCTATGACCCTAATAACTGGGAGGCCTTAAATGGGTGGATTGCTGTCCAGGTGCATGCCTGGGGCAGGAAGCAAGACTCTACCTTAAAATAACCAGTGGAAAACAAGACTGGGGGTGGTTTATCTGTAGAATGACTGACTAGCAAATACAAGGCCCTGAGTTCAAATCCTAGCACCTCAAAAGAAAAGGCAATTTTTTTGTTATTTAAATTGTTGATACTACTTGCATTATTTGGCCCTTGTTAAATCACTATGTAAGCTGGCATTACATTTAATCATCACATATCTAAGAAATAGGTTTTTGCCATTATCCTTATTTTGCAAAAAGAAAAATGCAAAGCTTGGAACACTTAAGGAATTTGTTCTATAGGTAAGATTTCTTTGTAACCATTTCTTAATGTTTTCCTGGTTTTATTTTAGTTCCTGTTTCCCTCTTTCACAATCTTCCTTTGTAGTTAAGTGATTTATTCCAGTAGTGTGTTTGAATCCTTACTTGTTATTTTTATCTTATTGCAGATTTTTATGTGGTGGTTACTATATTTTTTTCGGTACTGGGGTTTGAACTCAGGGTTTCATGTTTGCTAAGCAGGTATTCACACTTCAGCCAAATTCTCCCAGTTACTTTTTGCTTTATGTTTTCTTATAGGGTCTCATGTTTTTTCCTAGACAAGCCTGGACTTCAAATCTCTTACTTGTACCTTACCAGTCCCATATAAGTGACAATAGATGTATACCACCCTACCTGGCTTGTTGGTTGAGATGGAGGTCTCAATTACTGGCTGGCCTCCAACTACAATTCTTCCAATCTTCTCCTGAGTAGTTACTTATACTACATGAGACAGCCTCAGAAATATCTGATTATTAAAAAGCTATTTTGAAATGATAGCAACACAACATAACCATGAAGATAAGAAAAACTAAAGATTAAGCATAGTGACACTCAGGAGGCAGAGACTGGAGGAGATCACAATTTGAGGTTATTTCAGGCAAAAAGCTAATGAGACTCATCCATAAGCACTCATCTGTCATCTCAGTTCACAGGAGGCATCGGTAGAATTGCAGTCCAAGGCTAGCCCAGGCAAAATGTGAGACCCTAGCTGAAAAATAGCTAAAATCAAAAAAACATAGGGAATGGCTTTTTAAGTGGTTTAGTGCCTACCTAGCGAGTACAAAGATCTGAGTTCAAACACCAGTACCACAGAAAGAAAGAAAGAAAGAAAGAAAGAAAGAAAGAAAGAAAGAAAGAAAGAAAGAAAGAAAGAAAGAAAGAAAGAAACAAAGAAACAAAGAAAGAAACAAAGAAAGAAAGAAAGAAAGGAAGGAAGGAAGGAAGGAAGGAAGGAAGGAAAGAAAGAAAGAAAGAAAGAAAGAAAGAAAGAAAGAAAGAAAGAAAGAAACAAAGAAAGAAAGGAAGGAAGGAAGGAAGGAAGAAGGAAGGGAGAGAAAGAAAGAAGGAAGGGAGAGAAAGAAAGAAGGAAGAGAGAGAAAGAAAGAAAGAAGGAAGGGAGAGAAAGAAAGAAAGAGGAAAAATAAAATGCACTAATAAAAACACTTTCCATTCCCCAGATTTTGATGTCCCATTTCACATCTTTCTATATGGCACATCTCTCAAGCTATCTTTGACCACACTTCTAATCCCAAACTCACTGTTTATCACTGTTTATTTGGTTTATAAAGCCTGACTTTAACTCTTTAGCCCTAACTTCTCTCACTCTAAGATTCCATACTTTAAGTTCTACAACCACTCCATGCACAGTGGCCTGCCTAGGAGAAAAACTGCCAACTCCAGAGGCAGTAGGCATTGAGGTGTCCTAGTGTGGGGGACCTGGCATCTGTCCCTGCCACTGCTACACCAGCTGTGTATAGCTACCAACCTCTCTGGGAAGTCAGAGGCCTCTGCTTTGTATATCTGCCAAGAGAATTGGTTAAACTGAGGGATTTCCAGGGTGGTCTCTTTCAGCCGTAAGACGCTAAATTCTTGGCTGAATCTAAGCAATTTGATTTATTGATCTTTCTGTTGTATGTTCTGGAACACAGGCTTGAATGAAACTTTCTACAGAAAATCATTGTTTTAAATATTATTTAAAGGACATCAGTGGCTATGGGAGATGCCACCTATCCAAGATATGTCTACAGGTTTTGTGGCACACTCCTCAACTGCATCCTGTATTTCCTAAAACTATAACACACTAATTACATGACCATACTGTGCCACCTATGGCTTGAAGGCAGGTGGGAGAGGAGGGGAGAGCAGTGGGGCTGTCCCAGAGTTTGCCAGCATCAGGATCTGCTGGTCTGGTCAGAATCAGGGAGACTGGTCTTGAACCTTCTTTGCAGAAAAGCCCTGTGGATAGGGCTGAGCTTTTGCAACAGCACTGGGGTGTGAGTGCTCCACTTACATGCTCACTGATTTCTAAGCCTTATGGAGAGACAGGTGTGGGGTCCTTCATAAATATGAGAGGAACTCGTAACGTGTAAGCAATTAGACCAATGCTGCTGAGCATGCTGTCTGTTTAGAGGCAGTGTTTGTAAACATTGAGCCGTGCTCAGTTAGAATGGTGAAAAGAAAAGCCTTGGGCTGGTGCTTTAGCTTATAGCATTCTTACTTTCCCCAGGGTATTCGAAAAATTTTCAGATGCCACATGTTCACTTTCTGTATTGATAGTCTTTGTTTTCTTTTTTAAAAGGGTTTTCTTTATAAAATGCATTAGTGGGTTTTGTATACATGTTTTTCTATTTCATGGATATTGCTTAGGCCAAAACTAAATTTAAAAGGGAATTGGCTTAAGGTCTATGTAAAGAAAAGTCACTGCCAGATAGCATAGTGCATGCCTGTAATCCCATCACCTCGGATGCTAAGACTGGAGGGTCTTGAGTTGTAGACTAGTCTAGGCTCTGTAGTGAGATCCTATCTCAAAAGAACATCACTCTCAAAAAATGGAAGGGATGGGGGGAGAGGAGAGAGAGTAGGCACTGGTGGCTCATGCCTGTAATTGTAGCTATGCAGGAGGCTGAGATCTGGAGTTCAAAGCCATGCTAGGCAGAAAGTTTTGAGCTCCATCTCCAAAATAACCAGCAAAAAGTTGAGATAGAGGTGTGGTTCAAGTGGTAGAGAGCCAGCCCATTGAGCAAGAATATGAAACCCTGAGTTTGATCCCTGGTACCCTGGCATAGGAAATAATAATGTGTAGTGACTTTTGGGTGTGGGGTGCCCTTGGAATGGAAGGAGAAGCAAACTGTCTGCAGAACACCTAATAGACGAAAACTCAGTGCATCCCACTTCTGATGCCTCATCCTTCCCTCCCTGTCTTCTGAGCACTCCAGGCTTTGCTGTGGGGCATCAGTTAACATTCTACTTGAATGAGTGACAGGGCATAAGTTGCAAAGTGGTTGAATGCATATGTGTTTAGCTAAGTCAGCACTGTGAATTTTTGTATGTTTGTAGTTTGTCAATTTGAATATCCTTCACTGGGATACACCTTCTGTTTGCACAACCTTCACTTTGCCTCATAATATATCATCTTTGGCAACTACTTCAAGGCATGAGAGTGTGTGAACCCATGTTTCCCCAACATCTAAACCCTTAAAGGCCTAAAGGCCTGGTTCTTTAATCCTGGGACTTCAGAGTATGGAGCTCAGATCTCCAGGCAGCCATTAGCAGTGCAGAATGCCTGACACACTGCCCTAGGAGATTCACCAGCCTTGCAGGAGAAAGGAAGTCAAGACAGAGACAGCTAGCTCTGTATGATTCTTTGGTAGCTTAGTGGCTGCTTTGCTATGTTCAGACTGGGAGTACAGTGACACCTGGTGTCTGGTGTCATTTTCAATGCCAATTTCAAATCTGAGTTTTTTGTCTCTAGTCCCCAAATTGGCTTCTGTTTTCATAATACTCCTTTATTTGCATGAATCAGGCAGGAAGTCCTGAATAATGCCTTCTCTCTGATCTTTGCTGAAGACTATAAATGTGAGTTAGTTTGTGTGTGTGTGTGCCCCCACATATGTGCATGTCAGTTCTGGGGATTGAACTCAGGGCCTGGGCACTCTCCCTTAGGTTTTTCACTCAAGACTGGTGTTCTGCCACTTGAACCACACCTACATTTCTGACTTTCCTGCTATAACTGGCTCCCTCCTCCTCCCCTGGTCCTGGGGCTTGAACTCTGGGCCTGGCACTGTCTCTGAGCTTTGTTTTGCTCAAGGTGAGCACTATACCACTAGAGACACAGCACCACTTCCAGAAATTTTGAGTAGTTTATTGGAGATAGTTCCATGGAGTTTTCTGCCCAGGCTGGCTTTGAACCATGATCTTCAGATCTCAGTTTCCTGAGTAGCTAGGATTACAGGCATGAGCAAACAGCACCCGGCTCCTAACTGGCTTTGAACCACAATACTCAAATCTGTGCCTGACTTTGCTTTGCTTTTATACAACTTTTCCTTCTTGCAACAGCCTCTATTTGGTTCATAAGCTCATCTTGCCCCATACAACAACTTTCTAAAGAGTTTTGTAGTGGTTTGGAAGTCTCCATCCAAACTCCAGTTGAAACTTAATTCCTTTTTGAGTTGAGATGTGGGATCATTTAGGTGGTGGTTAAGATTCTGTCTACATGAATGTGTGAATTCAGTAAAGTATTAATAAGATAATAGGTTATTTCAAATGCTTGTTCTATTACAAAAACTTCTTTGACTCTGTTTCATGTATATGCTCTTCTTGCCATGTGATGCCGAACACCCTCACATATACATTGTTGCCTGATGAAGAAAACACATTACCCCATCACTTATCTGCCAGGGCTCAGCAGCTGCCCAGAGCTTCTGGGGCAAGGTCTTACATCACTTTCTACTGTCTGTGTACTGCAGCCATGCTCTATGCTTTCTTCAGTTTTCTGTCTATAAAACCAACCTCTTCTGGGCTGGGAAGGTGGCTCAGTGGTAGAGTGCTTGCCTTGCATGCCTGAGGCCCTGGGTTCGATTCCTCAGCACCACATAAGCAAAAAGAAAAAAAAAAGCTGGAAGTGGTGCTGTGGCTCAAGTGGTAGAGCGCTAGCCTTGAGCTGAAGAGCTGAGGGACAGCGCCCAGGCCCAGAGTTCAGGCCCCACGACCGGACCCCCCCCCAAAAAAAAAAAAAAACCTCTTCTGACTGTCTCATTAAGATACTTTATTTCACCAAATGGACAGAACAAGCCAGAGAAACACAAGAAAAATGGCAAGTCCAGGTAGCTCAACTCCCACTCATGATAATCAGCTGACAGAACAGTTAATGAATAATCCAGAGGAGATTTCCCAATAAGCTCTACAAAAACTACTGGTAAACATGGTGAATGAAAAGATTGAAAGCCTGCAAAGAACTCAGTGTGAGCATGATAGGGAGTGGGACAAGGCTAACCAAAGATTAATACAGGAACTTCATGAGCATGATGAGGCTAACCAAAAATTAATACAGGAATCTCATGAGCATGAAGAAGCTACTCAAAGATTAATACAGGAATTGCATGAGGAGGTTGAGAACAGTCAAAGAGTAACACAGGAATTGTGTGAGCAGGCTGAGAACAGTCAAAGAGAAATACAGGAATTGTGTGAGCGTGAGGAAGCTAATCAACGAGTAATACAGGAATTGCATGAGCGGGATGAGAATAGAAAAAGATCAATAGAGGCATTCATGGAATCCATAAACAAACAGCTGAAGGAATCCAGGGAGACCACAAAGGGAATGCTGAATGGAGCCCATCAGAAGGAAAGGGAGTCCAGTGAAACCATAACCAATCACCTAAGGGATTTGAGAATAAACACTGAACACCAAATTAAAGAAGTAAAGAAGTTCATACAAGATCTAAAACAAAGCTCCAACAAAGAATTTGAAGCCATCAAAGCTGACCAATTAAAAGGAAAGGAAATAAAAAACAAAGTGGAAAGTCTTGAAGTAGGTTAGACCATGCAGAACATCGAATCTTGGGGATTGAAGGCAGCCTAGATATTATAGAGAAAGAACTATAACTATCCAAGACAAATCCAAGAACTATGATAGATCTAATCAACACTTGGAAAACACCATCAGAAGGCCTAATCTGAGGATAATGGGTGTAGAGGAGCAACTAGAGACAGAAGTTAATGGTCTAGGAAATTTATTTAACAGGATCTTAGCAGAGAACTTCCCAAACATGCAAAAAGATAGGCCTATTCAGATACAAGAAGCTTTTAGAACCCCAAAGAGATGAGACCAGAACAGGACATCCTATCGTCACATTATAATCCACACAGGATCAATTCAGACCAAGGAAAGGATACTTAAAGCTGTCAAGGAGAGAAGAACAATCACCTATAAAGGGAAAACAATAAGAATCACCTCAAATTTCTCAGCAGAGACAATTGAAGCAAGAAGAGCCTGGAATGATGTATGCCACTCCCTAAAGACAAACAACTATCAACCAAGAATACTGTACCCAGCTAAACTCTCCTTCATAACCGAGGGTCAAATAAAAACCTTCCATAGCAAAAAAAAAAATTGAAACAATATATTTCCACCAACCCATTCCTACAAAAGATACTTAAAGATTTCTTACACATAGAAAACCAACAAGACCACAATAAAGGCCAAGGAACTGCACCCAAACTAAGAATCCAAGAACCATAGGAAGAACTCAGTTGTCACCACTTGCAAGAAGGTGGATAACATGGCAGGAACTACCAAATACCTCTCAGTCCTAACTCTCAATATTAATGGGCTTAACTATCCAATTAAGGTACATAGACTGCATACTTAGATTAAAAATCAAGATCCTTCTATCTGCTGCCTTCAAGAGTCAAACCTTGCAAACAAACCACCACAAGTCACACCAAACAAACATATTTTGAAAGTGAAAGACTGGAATAAAATCTACCAAGCGAACAGCCCCCATAAACAGGCAGGAGTTGCAATCCTAATATCAGATAAAATAGACTTAAAATTAAGATTAGTGAGAAGAGATAAAGAAGGTCACTACATACTGATTAAAGAATCTCTCCTTCAGGAGGATATTACAATTCTAAATATGTATTCACCAAACAACAGAGCACACAAATTTATCCAAGAAACACCACTTTCCTCCAAATCTCACATAGATCCAAAGACATTAATTGTTGGGACTTTAACACACCACTATCCCCACTAGAAAGATCAACCCAGCAAAAACTCAACAGCGATACCACAGATCTAAACAACTGCATAGGTCAAGTAGAGTTAACAGTCATCTACCGAATATTTCACATAGCAGCATCAGAATACCTGTTCTTCTCAGCAGCACCTGGAACATTTTCCAAAACAGATCACATTTTAGGTCACAAAGCAATTGAAGTTATGCCCTGCATTCTCTCAGACCAAAAGGGAATAAAATTAGAACTCAAGGGGCTGGGAAGGTGGCTCAGTGGTAGATCGTTTGCCTTGCATGCATGAGGCCACAGCACCACATAAGCAAAAAGAAAAAGCCGGAAGTGGTGCTGTGGCTCAAGTGGTAGAGCACTAGCCTTGAGTTGAAGAGCTGAGGGACAGTGCCCAGACCCAGAGTTCAGGCCCCATGACCGGACCCCCCCAAAAAAAATTAGAACATAACACCAAAAGCCACCAAGAAAGTCCAGTAACACATGGAGGCTGAAAAACACACTGCTGAATCACCAGTGGGTCATGGAAGAGATTAGAAAGGAAATTCAACTGTTCATGATATTCAACAAAAATGAACACACAAATTACCAGCTCCTCTGAGACACAGCAAAGGCAGTACTCAGGGGCAAGTTCATAGCTCTGAGTTCCTACATCAACAAATTGGAGAGATCTGAAAACAACAATTTAATGAGACATCTGAACCTCCTTGAAAAAGTGCAGCATGATAAACCCCAATCCAGTAGACAGAAAGAAATCATCAAGATCAAATCAGAATTAAATGAATTAGAATCCAAAAAATCCTTAGAAAGAATCAACAAAACAAAGAGTTGGTTCTTCAAAAAAATTGACAGGCCTTAGCAAATCTTTTCAGAGAAAGAAGAGAACACACCCAAATAAACAAACTCAAAGATGAGAATGGAAACATCACCACAGAAACAACCAAGATTCAGAACATTATAAGGGAGTACTTCTCAAATCTTTATGCTAATAAGTTTGAGAATCTGGAAGAATCGGGCGATTTCCTAGCAAATATTGACATGCTGAAACTAAAACAGGATGAGTTAAACCAACTTAACAGACCCATATCCAGCATCAAATAGAAACAGCAATAAGAGACCTCCCATCTAAGAAAGGCCCAGGACCAGATAGATTTACAGTGGAATTCTACAAGGCCTTCAAAGCAGAACTCACACCAATACTCCTCCAACTCTTCAATGAAATTGAAAGAGAAAGTTCACTACCGAACTCATTCTATGAAGCCATCATAACCCTCATCCCAAAACCAGGCAGGGACACATCAAAGAAAAAGAACTATAGAACCATTTCTTTGATGAATATCAATGTAAAACTTCTCAACAAAATTTTGGCCAATCGACTTCAACAATTCATCAAAAAAATTCATACACTACAATCAAACAAGATTCATTTCAGGGATGCAAGGCTGTTTTAATATATGCAAATCAATTACTATAATTCATCACATCAGCAAGAGCAAAGATATGAACCCCATGGTTATCTCAATAGATGCAGAAAAAGCATTTGACAAGATCCAACACCTCTTTATGATGAAGGCTCTGGAAAAACTAGGAATCCAGAGAATATTCCTCAATATAATAAAGGCTGTATATGACAAACCTACAGCCAGCATTATTGTACTTAATGGTGGAAAAACTAAAGTCATTCCCTCTAAACTCAGTAATGAGACAAAGGATGTGCACTTTCTCCACTTCTCTTCAATTTAGTATTAGAATGCAATAAGACAAGATGCAAACATAAAGGGGATCCAAATAGGGAAAGCTGAAGTAAAACTCTTCTTCTTTGCAGATGATATGATCTTGTATTTAGGGGGAGGGGGGAGGCTGGGAAGGGATGTGAAGGGTAAACAAAGGAGGAGGCTGCAATGCTTGGTAAGAAATGTACACATTATCTTGCCCATGTAACTGTAACTCCTCTGTACAGTATGTTCACAAATTAAATTAAATTAAATTAAAAAAAAAAAAAAAGAATCCACAGACTCCACTCCCAAATTACTCGAGCTGAATTGAAACTTTGGCAAAGTAGCAGGTTATAAAATTAACCCTAAAAAATTAATGGTTTTTCTTTTTTTTTTCTTTTTTTTTTGAGGGGGGGGGGTCCAGTCGTGGGGCCTGAGCTCTGGGCCTGGACGCTGTCTCTCAGCTCTTCAGCTCAAGGCTAGCACTCTACCACTTGAGCCACAGCGCCACTTCTGGCTTTTTTCTTTTTGCTTATGTGGTGCTGAGGAATCGAACCCTGGGCCTCAGGCATGCAAGGCAAGCTCTCTACCACTGAGCCACCTTCCCAGCCCCTCAATGGTTTTTCTGTATATCAACAATGAGAAGAGCAAGCTGAAATCAGGAAAGCAACTCCCTTTGTAATAGCCCCACAAAAAATAAAATACCTAGGAATTAACTAAAGAAGTGAAAGACCTCTATGATGAAAACTTTAAAAACCTGAAAAAGGAAATCAAAGCAGAACTTAGGAAGTGGGAAAATCTCCCATGCTCCTGGATCCAAAGGATCAACATTGTGAAAATGGCAATACTTCCCAAGGCTATCTATATATTCAATGCAATACCTATCAATATTTCAACCTCATTCTTCAATGAAATAGAAGAAGCAATCCAAAAATTCATGTGGAACGATAAAAGACCCTGAATAGCAAAAACAATCC
Source organism: Dipodomys merriami (assembly GCF_024711535.1). Taxonomy (NCBI): domain Eukaryota; kingdom Metazoa; phylum Chordata; class Mammalia; order Rodentia; family Heteromyidae; genus Dipodomys; species Dipodomys merriami. The sequence continues at coordinate 5,491,649 of NW_027206135.1, read as the reverse complement.
TTAACAGAAAGAATAGTGCTGGAGGAATATCAATACCAAACTTCAAACTCTACTACAAAGCCATAGTAATCAAAACAGCTTGGTACTGGCATAAAAACAGACTTCAGGACCAATGGAATAGAATTGAAAACCCAGAAATGAGCCCACAGACCTACAGCCACCTAATCTTCAATAAGCGAACTAAAAAATTAGAATGGAAGAAAGACAGCCTCTTCAGTAAATGGTGCTAGCAAAATTGGTTAATCACCTGTAGAAAACTAAAGCTAGATCCTTATATATCACCCTGCACCAGAATCAATTTCAAATGGATCAAAGACCTTGGAGTCAAAGCAGATACCCAAAAACATTACAAGAAAGAATAGGAGAAACTCTAGGTCTCCTAGGCACAGACCGAAATTTTCTCAATAGAGACCCAGAAACACAACAAATCAAAGAAAGGTTGGATAAATGGGATTGCATGAAGCTGCAGAGCTTCTGCATGGCAAAGGACATAGCTAGCAAGATCAATAGAAAGCTCATGGATAGGGAGAAGATAGGGATAGGGAGAAGATCTTCACTAGCCATACAACAGACAAGGGTCCCATATCTAAAATATACCTGGAACTCAAAAAATTAAATCCCCCAACAACAAATCCTCAAAGAAATAACTGCCTAATAAATAAGTGGGCTAAAGACCTAAAGGGAAACTTCGCTGAAGAGGAAATAAGAGTGGCCAATAGACATATGAAGAAATGGTCAACTTCTCTAGCCATAAAAGAAATGCAAATCAAAACAACATTGAGATACCACCTCACCCCAGTTAGAATGGCTATAATCAAGAACTCTAATAACAACAGATGCTGGAGGGAATGTGGACAGAAAGGAACCTTACTGCATTGTTGGGGGAGTGTAAACTTGTTCAACCACTTTGGAAAGCAGTTTGGAGATTCCTCAAAAGACTCCACATAGAGCTCCCCTATGACCCAGCAATCTCACTTTTGGGCATTTACCCAAATGATCACAAACAAGACCATACTAAAGCTACCAGCACAACTATATTTATTGCAACATTATTTACTATAGCTAAGATATGGAACCACCCCAGATGCCCCTCAGTAGATGAATGGATAAAGAAAATGTAATACATATATATTATATATATATATGTAATATATATGCACACACACACACATACACACACACACACACACACACATACACACACACACACACACACACACACACACACACACACACACACACACACACACACACACACACACACACTGGAATAATAAGCCTAATCAGAAAGAATGACATTGCCTCATTTGTTAGGAAATTGAAAGACTTGGAAAGAATTATATTAGGTGAAGTGCCAGGCCCAAAGAAACATAGGCCCTATGGTTTCCCTTATTTGCAAAAAGTAGTATATTTCTGGGAGAAGCAGAATTGGTCAAAAGCTATGTACATATGACCAGATAAGATGATGGTAAGTGAGAGGGGGGAGGCTGGGAAGGGAGGTGAAGGGTAAACAAAGGAGGAGGCTGCAATGCTTGGTAAGAAATGTATGCATTATCCTGCCCATGTAATTGTAACCCCTCTGTACAGTATGTTCTCAAATAAAAAAAAAAAAGATGATGGTAAGTGAAATTAATCCCAAGATAGGAACATAAGTGTTTTTTTTTCTTTCTAGCTCTTTTTCTATTGTATTTATAATGTACCATGTGATTTTTTTTTATGTTTCTTTGTTTGTTCTTCCCCCAAGGTATAATCTTTGTTTTTACTGTATTTGATGTCAGTCTCCTGAATCTTGTATATACACAGGTCTCTAGAGCTTGGGGAGGGGAAGGGAATAAACAAAATGCTTTAATAGGGATGCAGGTTGACCCACTGTAACAATGAGATGTACAGGACACTAGGTTCAAAAATGAACTTTACATTTTAGGAGGGGGGATGGAGTGAGGAAGGGGGAGGGAGTGTAGTTGTGGAGGTGGGAGGGAAGGGATGATAGGGGAAAAACAAAGGAGGCAGTAAGAATGCTTGATAGGAAATGTCCTCATTACCTTGCTCATGTAACTGTAACCCCTCTGTACAGTATTTTTACAATAAAATGTATTTAAAAGTAAACAAACAAACAAAAAAGATACTTTATTTCATGTGAAAAAGTGATACTGGATTCTGCACTTAAAGCAAGTAAATTGACATGATTTTCCCCCCTTTGACCAATGGAAAAGTATAAATATGAATAAAGAAATGAAACATAATGAAAATGAAAGGGAATCTGTAAATTCACTAAATAGCCTAAATAGCACATTAGAAATTGTAGAAAAATATTAGTGAACTTTAGAACACAGCAATAGAATCTATGTAAAATGAATGTGAGAGGAAGAAGAAAACCTGAGAGAAAATGTCCAACAAATTGTGCCGTGCAGTGATTGGAGTGGGAAGCAACATAAGGGGCTGAAATAATGTATAGCCAAAGCCACAGGCTCAGTACAGTAACTGAAAAAAATCATGTTGATATAGACTATAAACCCAATGATCTAAGAAGCAAAATCAACTTCTAATAGAACACACACACACACACACACACACACACACACACACACACACACACACACACACACACACACACACACACACACACACACACACACACACACACACACACACACAAAGAATGGCTGATTAACAGGCTAGATAATCCTAGCTACATGGAGATTGAGATCTGAGGAGCCAGGTTTGAAGCCAGCCTGAGCAGGAAAGTCCATACTGTCTTTTTATCTATGTGCTGCTCCAAGAGCTTGAACTCTGGGCCTAGATGCTATCCCTGAGCTCCTTTTGTTCAAGGCTAGCACTTTACCACTTGAGCCACACTACCACTTCTGGTACTGTGATTAACTGGAGATAAGAGTCTTAAGAACTTTCTTGCCTGGGATGGCTTCCAACTAGAAAATTTTTACCAACAAAAAATTACAAATTATTTACTGAACCTATTCCTTATCTGTATTGGTGACAGTATCAGTTACATATATATTGGTAAGACATAAATGTCCTACCAAAATATTCTACATTGAGATGATCATCCTGTATATGGCACATCTACCTGTGGAAGGCTAAGATGGGATAAATCTCACATGATGGCACTGATGTCATATTAGGGAAAGATCTGATGACATTTCAATATCTGCATTGGAATTTTCATCTTATATTTGTATTTTTAATATTCTAAAAGTCATCTATAAGAGATTCTAGAACATATTGCAACATTGCTGTGAGATTTCATAGCTCACATTTACATTTGCCTTTATAATACGTTGTCACCTAGTCATATCTTCATTGATAGCACTTGATAATAAAGGCATGTATGTCCTAATGTCAAACTGACCATCTATTCAAATAAATTTCCTTGCCCCTTTTTCTATCTTCCCAAAACAATTCCAACAGGTACTACTGTTCTATTTTTTCTTAGTTGTAAACCATCTTAGCAGAATTCAGGTAACTAGAAGGTTGAATACTATCATTAAAACATATGTTTAGAGAGAATCACCTAGAAATAAAAATACAGAGGCTCAAAGAAGTTATGAAAGTGGCTCATAATCATACAGCTAGCAAGAAGCAGTCAAAATGCCAATGGTGGTGTGTTTTAACTACATACCAGTTTGTCAAGTGCTTGGTATTCATTTTAAACTATTTAGTAAACATTACTCAAGGACTGGGTACTGTCCCTAAATTTTTCTGCTCAGGCTAGTACTCTACCAGTTGAGCCACAGCTCCATTTCCAGCTTTTTGATAGTTGGAAATAACAGTCTTATAGACTTTCTTGCCTGTGCTGACTTCCAACTGCAATCCTCAGATCTCAGTCTCCTGAGTAGCTAAGGCTATGGTATGAGCTACCAGCACCCTACCAGATAAGAACCCTTACATTTTAAGTTTAGTTTCTTATTTTCATACATTTGCACATTCTAATTCATTCAAAATTGAGGGATAATTTCAATGTGAAATCAGCGTATGTTTCTTCTTTAGATTATAACTAAAAATGAAGATTGTAGGAGGGAGCCACAGAGCATCATAGCCAATTTGCCATTTAATACATGTGTTTGATGAGGAAATTGAGGTCCAGAAAGCTATAGCTACTTGTCTATAATTAGATAGCTACTAACCAAATAGCAAAGCTGGGATTCAAACACAGGTCTTATGGTTCCTGGGCCTATAGTTCCTAGTTCCTTAGGTAGGCACATCAGAGACTGGCTGAAGTACTTTACTTTTAGGACTCCCTTTTAGCAAGTCTACTATTTTATCCTATTATATATACATATATATTTATAATCTAATCATTCCTACATAACCTAATATGTAGAACATTTCATGCTGTTCTCCCTAAGTAGATATTTTAAATTAAAAACCATAGGTTGCTGATGGTTCATGCCTGTACTCCTACCTACTCAGAAGGCTGAGATCTGAGGTTTAAAGTTTTTTTTGTTGGTTGTGGGGCTTGAACTCTGGGCCTGGGCACTGTCCTTCAGCTCTTCAGCTCTGGGCTAGCACTCTACCTCTTGAGCCACAGCGCCACTTCCAGTTTTTTGAGTGGTTTATTGGAGATAAGAGTCTCCTGGACTTTCCTGCCTGGGCTGACCTTGAACCGAGATCCTCAGATCTCAGCCTCCTGAGTAGCTAGGATTACAGGTGTGAGCCACCAGTGCCTGGCTCTGAGGTTTAAATTTAAAGCCAACCTGGGCAGACAAACCTGCAAACCTCTTATCTCCAATTAACTAGCATAAATCCAGAAGTGGAGGCATGGCTCAAGTGGTAGAATGCCAGCTCTGAGAAGAAAAGCTGAGCCAGAACTCAAGTTCTGGAGTTCAAGCCCCAGCAATGGTGCACACAGGCATGCATGCTTGCACGATTACATGCATGCATGCACACACACCCACACCCACACACATGCCAGTTTAATTAGAATCACTACTACCTTTGAATAAAAATACATGGCCATATACTTGTACAACAGTGTCCTTTAGGATCAGTGGTTATCCTCTACCACCATAAGAAACTATGATTTTCCTGTCAGCTGGGGATATTCACCCACAATGACTCCAGATCTTTGCCTAAAATAGCAGCTCAAAATTCAGTTTGCTCAATATACAAATAGCTTTAAAAAATAAAAGATGGATCAGTGCCTTAAAGCAACATGCACTGCCAAAATCTGAAATATACATGTTCAGTTTTGAAAATGTTACCAGAAAGAAGATAATCTTGTTCCCAAGGATGAAACAAAAGCTTTTTATGCTTTTCCCATCAAGACTTCCTTATCTACAGAGAGCTTGCCTTGAAGAGTAATTGGGTCTCACCAATTTGCACTCTTTGTAACCTCTACCAGGTTGTTCAGCCTGGGAGATCCTGGGAGAGTTGCAGGGGTATGATGAACAGTTCCTTCCAAACCAGCCAGACCAGGTTGCCTTTGAAATTGTGCAGAGCATAGTATTTGTATGCCAACTATTTCAAAACTTTAATGTCTAGTTACTCTAAAATTCTGTTTGGGCATAGATGACTGTATCAAAACTTTGTGATCATTTCCAAGATAGAATTCTTGCTGTAAAACATCTATCGAACTACAGAACTCCAAGATCCATTTCCAGGGCATATGAAAGGAACATGTAACTAGGCCCCATAGAAGACCTTAAGCTGAGGGGAGGTGTGTCATCTCCAGCTCAAGATGGTTAAGTTTCAGGGCTTACTTGTCTCTCTGGAAGCCATCTGGCTGCAAAAAGAAGAGGATTCAATGGGAGTGACAAGGTGGTTTAGGGGATGGTAGAGCAACAAGACATAAAGACGTGGCCATTTTATTTTTTGTGCTAGTCTTGGGGCTTGCACTCAAGGCCTGGGTGCTGTCCCTGAGCTTTTAATTTTGCTCAAAGCTAGCACTCTACCACAGCTCCACATCTAGCTTTTGGGTGGTTAATTGGAGATAAGAGACTCATGGACTTTCCTGCCTAGGATAGCTTCGAACTGTGTTCCTCAGATCTCAAGCTCCTAGAATTATAGATGTGAGCCACTGACACCTAATAACCATTTTATTTTTTAAATATACTTTTTATTTTTACTTTTGTGAGAGACAGGGTCTTAGCTGTATTGCCTTGACTGGTCTTGAACTCACTATGTAGTCCATACTAACCTCAAACTTGTAAGGCCTCCTAAGTGCAAAAATTATTGGTGTTCACTACCACATCTGGCCTTGAGCCAGTAAGTTAAAGGAGTGCTGTTTGACCACAAACATCTCCGAATTGGTATGAGTGAAAATAAACTTTGTGCTAAGCTACTGAGATTTGGGGTTTTACAGCAGCAAGAGTTAATCACCCTGACTAATATAACCATCTTTCTTTGAGGCTGAAAATGGGAAAGACAAAGGGTAAAGGACAGGACCACCCCATGGGTCATATATAACAGAGCATCACATAGATAGAAACCCAAGTGCCTAAATTTCCAAAATTCATAAATAGTATCAGCATCTGCATTTTTCCAGCCTAAAAATATAGTCCTCCCAGCTAATAATTATCAAGTTTCTCTAGGCTACACTGCAGTGAATTTAGGGACATATGAAGACAGAAGTCTTTCATCTCCTGTGATAGCATATTGCCTGCCAAACAGCATTCAATAAATATTTGTCAAATTGGATAATTTAAGCATCAGATATAAAACAAAATACTTCTACTACAAGATAAGTTCCCAAATGAGGTTATGGGAACATATAACAGAACAATTAATTTTGCTCTTATGTGGCATATAATAATTCTTAGTAGAAAAAGATTACAGTATCTGGATGTCAGCCCCAGGTTTCTGCTCTTAGAAGCCTTTGAGACTCACGGCTTGTCATTGCTGTTCTATGATCTCTAGGCTTTCTTGGTTCTTCCATACTGGTCAATTTAATCCAGGTCATACTGTGCTGGTCCCCTTTTCTTCTCCCACCCCAGGAACCCTGAAGCCTCTTCACTTTGTTCTGGAGGCCTCGGAGAAATATTCTTCCCTACTTCTCTAATGGGCTCTAGCCCTCACTGCTCATTTGGGCTTCTGTGCTAAGGTTTCTTAGTTCTTAGTTTTTTCCAGTCCTCCAATTAGGTCCATGGGCAGCACCATATTGCTATGTGTGGACACCAGTTTATCAATCTGAGAACCCCGCCCCACTGCCTCTTGTACTCTTACACCTTAAGTTTGGGTTTTGAAGAGGGTCTTTATTGGAATAGGCGTTTGGGCTGGCTTTATAGGTGTCCCTGGTTCTCATAGTAGTCCAGAATCTGGCTCTGGTGTATGTTTTTGAGGATGTTAGTGCCATTTTGTGATTCAAACATTTTTTGATATACTTGAACATGTTTCTTTTAAGAAAATGCATCTTAAGTATTCTGTAAAATTGGGGTGGGGTGATTCAGAGGGTTCATTTCTCAGGCTGTTTTCTGATTTCATGAGTGAATTCTTCACTACTGTTTGGCCCCTTGAGGGCGCCAGAGACTTTTTTGCCTTATACAGAATAGTTCTGAAATCAGCAGCAGAAGGAAAACAGGCAGCTGTGGGATGGTGACAAGTCAGGGTTTGGCCAGCCCAGAAAACCCTGCCTTGGGCAGAACCCTACAGATTTAGGCAGAGGCTGTGGATACTAACCAGGTCTGTGGGATGAACTCCAAGACCCAGAAACTGGAATTCTAGTTTGAACTCCTATCAGTTACCTGGGTGGCCTTCCAATATCACTCAACTCTTCTGGGCTTCAGTTTTCTTATAGAAAACCATGGAAGGATCTGACCCAAAAGGCTTCTGCCAGATTGAGTACTTTGAATTGCTCTAAATAACAAAACCTAGAAATGACACAACAGCATAGATTCTTCCTTCCTGAAGTCTTTCAGTGTCCATGTTCTGGGTACTGACCTCATTATGACCTGAAATCAGTTATGGCATGATGGATAGAATGGGGTGATTTCAGTTGTGAATATTTATATTCGAAAGTAAGGCTCAGGAGATAAACTAGGGGTGGAATCTCAGAAGATCTCCCTTAATATGATGTTAAGAAAAGGATTACTTACTGGGTACTAGTGGATCATGCCTGTAATCCTAGCTACTCAAAACAATGAAATCTGCAGATTAGGATTAAAAGTCAGCCAGGGCAGAAAAGTCTATGAGACTCAAATCTCCACTTAACCACCAAAAATTCAGAAGTGGAGGTGTGGCTCAAGTGGTAGAGTACCAGCTTTGAATGAAAAAGCCAAACAAGAGCGTGCGTGCACACATATACACACAAAAAAATTGTTAAAAATCTGTAAATAAGAAAAAAATGTAAGTATGTAGCATCTCTCTTGAACAACTGAGTGAGTATGTGAATGAGTGAATGAAGAGCAAGATCTGAGTTGGCAGGTCCTGGCTGTGAGGGTGGCAAAGGAATCCTGCTCCAGGCATAGATTTTGGGTGAGGACATCTTCAGCTCCTCAGCAGAGAGAACGTGGAGGACAGAGCAGTGAGGTCTAAATCACTTCACAGATGTCTGAGGAAGAATTCATGGGGGCAGTGGGGCCCCTGGGAGCCTTTCTAGAGGGCATTGCCCACCCCAGTTATAGAGCGTACCTCTCCCCTCCTCTTTCCCCTAAGACAAGGAAGGTGAAGTTCCCTTCTGTTGGTCTTGGTTTGGTAGACTTTTCTCTTTCCTGAAAGTTCCTCCCACTACAGGAGGGGCAAGTGGATAAGTACAATGGAGTGATGCAAGTCTAGGGCTAAAAGAAAGAAGGCCCTAGAGGCATGGGATCAGCATTCCAGGCTGGCCTTCCAGACAGGAGCCTGGAAAACCCCATAGCCTCCTGAGCTGGTCTGGTCTGCAATGGGGACTATACAACACCTCCCTCAGAAGGTTCTCATGAGGATGAGGTGATACAAGAGAAACAAAGCTTTATAACCTAGCACATGGCATGAAAATAAGGTATTATTATGAAAGGATGGAACAGTGATATAGATCAGAGCACCAGGATTATTCTCATTTGGTGGTATTTTGGAGATCTCTGAAGTGTTGCCTAAATTCAGACCATTGACCATGTTAGGCAAGTTCTCCACCACTAGACTCATACCCTAGAAAGCACCTTCCCCCTTTTTTATGCTAGTGCCAGGGTATGACACATTTTTTTCTTTCTTTCTTTCTTTTTTTTTGGTCGGTTGTGGGGCCTGAACTTTGGGCTTTGGTGCTGTTCCTCAGCTCTACAGCTCAAGGCTACCTACTGCTCTACCACTTGAGCCACAGCACCACATCCAGCTTTTTCTGCTTATGTGGTGCTGAGGAATTGAACCCAGGGCCTTATGCATGCAAGGCAAGCATTCTACCACTGAGCCACCTTCCCAACCCCCAGGGTATGAATTCAGGACTTCTGCCCAGCTTTCTTGCTCACCTGTTTCTCTACCACTTGAGCCATCCCTTCAGCCTGAAATTTTGCTGGTTAATTGGAAATGGCTTTGAAGCATGATCTTCAAGGTCTCAGGCTTCTGAGTAGCTAGAATTACAGTTGTAAGCCACCAGTGCCCTGGTCTGGTCTAGTCCTTATTTCTTTTTTCTCCTCTCCTTTCCCCTTTCTCCTCTTCCTCTCTTTCCCCTCCTCTCTTCTCTATCTTATTCCTTCCCCTCCCTCCTTTCCTCCTTCCCTTTTTTTGTTTTGTATTTTGAAATAAGGTCTTGTTATGTAGCTCTGTCCTAGCCTAGAATTTATTATGAAGCCCAGTGACGTTATGGCATGTGCCATCACATTTCAAGTTTCATTGTAAAATGGGTACAAGAAAAATGGCCTGAATCTTGCATTGCTACTCTACAGCCTGGTTTTGGTATGTTGGTCTACTGAGATTACATTTTGGACTGGAGGTATGTCTCAAGAGGTAGAGAATCTGCTTGGTAAGCACAAAGCCCTGAGTTCAAACCCTGTAACAACAGAGAGAAAGGGAGGGAGGGAAAGAGGGGGAGAGAAATTACCTTGTGTAGTAGGCTGGGAGGAGAAGTACAAGATGCCTACAAAGTTCCTGCTAGCTCTCTATTTCCTGAAGGAGAGCTATTTCTCTCTTGTCATGGTTACCTACAACTTATATCAGAATCAGCAGTGATTATGAAAACTTCACATTATTGTTTTGTAACCCCCTAGGCCATGAATGCCTCCTTAGAGTGCCAGGAAATCTAAACATCATGGCTGAAGATCCAGGCAATGCAGATCTGTGCAGGAATGGCCACAGAGCCCAGGAAGGGAAAGTCTGGGGATCCTCCAATGCAAACCCATCTCTGACAGACTGGGTGGAGTCTTTTGTCTCAAAGCACCACAAGGATCACCACAAGGATGCCTGATGGGCATCTGACCATAACAATACCAATTAATAGTGGTCTTGTGTATACCCAGGCTTACCTTGAGCTCACAATCCTCCTGCCTGTCTCCAGTTCTGATATTACATGCATGGTCCTCACTGCTTATTTATCTTAACCAATCTTTTTTCTTTCCTTTCTCCTTCCCTTTTTAAATTTTTCTCTTCCTCCCTTCCCTCCTTCTTCCAACTCTCCTTCCTCTCTCCTCTCCTTCCCTCCTTCCCCTTTCTCCCCTTCTCTCCTTCCCTCCTTCCCTCCTTCCCTCCTTCCTTCCTTTCTCTTTTTCTTCTTCTCATTCCCTTTTGTTTCTTTCCTTTTCCTTTCTTGTTGTAACTAGAGGTTGAACTTGAGGCCTTGCACTTACAGGCAGACCCTCTATCACTTGAGCCCTTTTTCTTTATGTGCTCTATTTGTTGGGTTATAATCTTGAGTTTTTTCCTGGGCTGGCCTGAACTTGTGATTCTCTTATTTACATTTTCAACATAGCTCAAATGACAGGTGTGCACCACTCAGTTATTAGTTGAGCTAGAGTTTCAATCTTTCACCAGGACTGGCCTTCAACCTTAATCCTCCCAATCTCTGCTTCCCAAGTAGCTGGTATTATAGACAAGAACCACTGAGCCAAGCCCTGTCTTAACCATTCTTTTTTTCCTCCCAGTCCTGGGGCTTGAACTCAGGGTCTAGGCACTATCCCTGAGCCTCTTTTTCTCAAGACTAGCATCCTACCACTTGAGCCACAGCCCCACTTCCAGCATTTTCTGTTTATATGGTACTGAGGAATTGAACCCAGGGCTTCCTTCATGCATGCATGCTAAGCCACATTCCCAGCCCTTCTCCTAACCATTCTTAAGAGTACAATTCCTAAAGAAACATAGGTCCCATGGTTTCCCTTATTTGCAATAACTAGTAAAAATATAGGATAATCTTACCAGACAAACAGAAAAGGTCAAAAGCTATATACATATGACCATATAAGATGATACTAAGTGAAATGAACCCCAAGATAGGGACACAAGAGGTTTTATCTTTGTCACTGTTGTTTTTAATGTGTTATGTGATTTTTTTTGTTTCTTTTGTATGTTCTTCCCCCATGGTATAACCCCTGTTTTCACTGTATTTGATTCTGGTGCCCTGCATCTTGTATATACATTTTTCTAATTTGAGGAGGGGAAGAGAAATAACAAAATGCTGAAACAAGGATACAGGTTGACTCACTGTAACAATGAGATATACAAGACAGTATGTTGAAAATGAACTTTACAACTTGGTGGGGAGAAGAGTTGGGGAGTTGGGGAGGGAAGGGATGGTAGGGGAAAAAAAAAGGAGGGGATAACATTGCTTGATAGGAAATGTACTTATTACCTTACTCATGTAACTGTAACTCCTCTGTACAGTATCTTTACAATAAAAATATTTACAAATTAAAAAAGAATAAGTCAGAAAAAAGCGAACATTTCAATGGTAAGTATAGTTGTAATGTTGCATAACCATGACAGGGATATTGTCATAATACAAAACAGAAACTCTGATCATTAATCTTTTTTTTTTTGCCAGTTGTGGGCCTGAACTCTGGGCCTGGGCACTGTCCCTCAGCTCTTCAGCTCAAGGTTAGCGCTCTAGTACTTGAGCCATAGTGCTACTTCCGGCTTTTTCTGCTTATGTGGTGCTGAGGAATCGAACCCAGGGCCTCACATGCAAGGCAAGCACTCTACCATTGAGTCACCTTCCCAGACCCTGAACATTAATCTTTAACTCCCCATTCACCTTGCTTCTCAGTCTTTGCTAGCCACAGCCTACTTTTTTTGTGGAGGAAGAAGTGGGGCAGTTCTTGAATTTGAATTCAAGGCCTTGTGCTAGCTAGGCAAAAGCTCTACCATCTAAGCTACAACCCTAGCCCTAATATTATACTTTCTAATCTTTATGAAATCATATTGTTTGCACTGTTTTCTTTTCTACAATTATTAATAATTTGGCAAAATAAGAAATATTTATTTTTATAAATTTTATATATCATATATAAATATATCATACGAGAAGCTTTATTGTGATACAACATGCATATAATATACTTCACTCTAATTCAACCCCTCTATGTTACTCTTTTTTCTCTCCCTACTCTTTTTTATTTCTTATACACATATATATATATATATATATATATATGTTATTGTAAAGATACTGTACAGAGGGGTTACAGTTACATGAGTAAGGTAATGAGTACATTTCCTATTGAGCATTGTTACCCTCTCTTTTGTTTATCCCCTACCTCCCTTCCCTCTCCACCTCTCCAACTCTCCCCCCCCCAATTTGAAGTTGTAAAGTTTTCCATGTAGTGGCTTGTACATCTCATTATTACAATGGATCAACTTGTATCCCTATTTAAGCATGTTGTTTTTTCCCTTCCTCTCCCTAAATTAGAAAAAAATGTATATACAAGATGCAGGACACCAGAATCAAATACAGTGAAAACAGGGGTTAGTTATACTGTGGGGGAAGAACATACCAAAGAAACAAAAAAAATCACAAAATACTTATAAATACGTTAAAAACAATAGCAAGCAAGAAAAAAACACTTGTGTCCCTATCTTGGGGTTCATTTCACTTAGCATTATCTTATATGGTCATATGTACATAGCTTTTGACCTTTTTCTGCTTGTCCTAGATATATACTAGTTATTGCAAATAAGAGAAATCATAGGACCTATGTTTCCTTGGGCCTGGCTTACTTCACTTAATATAATTTTTTCCAAGTCTTTCCATTTCCTAACAAATGGGGCAATGTCATTCTTTCTGATGGAGGCATAGAATTCCATTGTATATATAGACCACATGTTCTTGATCCATTCATCTCCAGAGGGGCATTTGGGTCTCCCTACTCTTTTCAATCAATTTTTGTTCATTATGCTGTTTTCATACATATATACTAATATAATACTCAAATTCTTAATATTTAACCTCCCCCTAATTCTCTATCCTTTCCTCATCTATCTGCTGGTTACTTGCCCTAACAGTCCACTTTTACAAACATATAATATAATTTTTTAGGCCTACAGTCCACATATTAGTGAAAGCATGCTTGTTTTTTGACAGTTGTGGGACTTGAAATCAGCATAAACATGTAATATATTGCCTTTCTTTCTCCTTTCCTTCCTTCTTTCCTTCCTTCCTTCCTTGCTTGCTTTCTTGCTTTCTTTCTTTTCTTTCAGTTTACCTTGCTTAACATGATGACCTCCAGTTCCATCCACTTTTCTGCAAACATAATTTCATTTTTTATGGCTGAATACTGTATACATGTACCACATTTTCTTTAATTGTTGATTGTTGGGCACCTAATCTGGTTCCATACTTTGGCTATTATAAGTGGCAATGCTGTAAACATGGGTGTGCAGGCATTTATCTTGCATGTTTATTTGCATTCCTTTGCATTTCTGCCCAAAAGTGATATAACAGAATCTGGAATCATATACTATGCACCATTTTGTGATGATATGTTTGACTTAGCATAATTTTCAAGTTTTGTCCATGTTGTCACTTGCATCCAAGTTTCTTTTCTTTTTAAGGTTGTTTTCATTAAATGAATGAAACACATTGTATTTATCCAGTCATCTGTTGAGAGAAATTTGAGTTGTTTCCACAGGCTACTATCTATGATGTTGTTTAAAACAATTTTAGAAATAAAAAAATTCCAAGCTGGGCACTGGTGGTTCACATCTATAATTCTAGCTATTCAGGAGGCTAGGATCTAGTATTAGAGTTCAAGGCCAGCCCAAGCAGGAAATTCTGAAACTTGCATCTACAATTACCCACCAAACACCAGAAATGGAGCAGTGGCTCAAGAGGTAGAGCACCAGCCATAAGCAAAAAAGCTAAGGGATAGTACCAGGCCCTGAGTTCAAGCCCTAATACTATACACATGCACGTGTGCACGTGCACGTGTGCACATGTGCACACACACACACACACACACACACACACACACATACTACCAAACATGTACAAACAGGCAAAAACTTACGTACAACTGATGATAAATTTAATACCTAATACCTCTATTTACTTCATTTACCCTATTTACCCCATATTATTAGAGCATATCTCAAACATCACATTTCACAGTTGAGAAAACCAGGTCATGAAATGCTAATATGAAGGTCACAAAGGTCATAGTGATGGGCCAGAGTTCAAGTCCACAGAACCCATATTTACTTTTGCTACTGGTGCCCATGTGTATCCTGGTGTGCTCATGTATGTACACACATACATGAGGTCAATGCTGGGCAAAATGTTGCACTTAGAAACATTTGCATCTAACATGACATTCTACATTTTATCTGGAACTTGAATTTCATGTGGACTTTGGAACAGGTTGGTATGAGTTTGAAACCTTAGGTTTTTTAGTTGTTAATCAAGTCAGTAATTCCTGGCCTCCAGAGCCATGGTAAGGATTAAATAGAACAAGGTTGGTAAAAGCTCTGGGAATCTACTAGTTGGTGGTACATCAGGAAGTGTGTTTTCTTTTCTTCCCTGGGACCAGGCAGGTCTTCCCTCATAAAGCATGCATTAACACAATGAGCCTCAAGAGTTTTTCCCATTCATCTTGGCTATACCTTGGATATCCATGTGAACTCTGATAGATTGAGATGAATTCTGAAGAATTGGAATGCTTTCATCTTTTTTTTTTTTAAAAAAACCATTCAGAGCAACAGAAGGTAGCCAAGAACTGTTGAATAGATGGTCAGGTGTATCACACAACAATGGTACAAGAGTTAGAGTGCTGCCTGGCAAGCACAAGCCCCTGAGTTCAAAACTTTGTACCAGTGTGTGTGTGTGTGTGTGTGTGTGTGTGTGTGTGTGTGTGTGTGTGTGTGTGTGTGTGTGTGTGTGTGTGTGTGTGTGTGTGTGTGTGTGTGTGTGTGTGTGTGTAGGGGGTAATGGCACAATGTTTATGTTCACTGAATGCATAGGAATGAAATATCTATCCCTACAACACCTGGTAACTCTAAGAAAAGAAAAGTTTTTTGTTTTGTTTTGTTTTGTTTGTTTTATCTACCCTTGGGTTCATATGGAGACAAGTTTCATGTGCTCCTCAAGTGACAAAATCAAAGCTTCTATGGAAATAACCATAAAACTGCCTTGGAGGGCTGGGAAGGTGGCTCAGTGGTAGAGCGGTTGCTTTGCATGCCTGAGGCCCTGGGTTTGATTCCTCAGCACCACATAACCAAAAAGAAAAAAGCTGGAAATGGCGCTGTGGCTCAAGTGGTAGAGCACTAGCCTTGAGCTGAAGAGCTGAGGGACAGCGCCCAGGCCCAGAGTTCAGGCCCCACAACTGGACCCAAAAAAACCCAAAAAACCAAAAAACCAAAAAACCAAAACTGCCTTGGATTCTAGCTGACATGACCTCAAATGGGGTTTCAGGGATTCTACTATCCATAATGTGACATTTTTGTGTTTAATATTCCAGCTGGTATCCAGAAGAACTTGAATGTCACAACACAGTGATGCTTGTTGACTTAAGACTGTATTAGAATAGCTGAGTAGCTAGAGTTTATTGCTCATCAGAAGATAATTGTTTTTTCACAGTAACCCTCCAGTTCCATGGAAAACCCAAACCCCTTGTTGAAGAAAAGGTTATAATGTCTTATGAATTAAGCTTTAAAATTGCTTTAAATCACTGTGAAATGAACAATTTGGTGGCATTAAGAACATTTATTTCTGTGTAAGCATCATTACTGTCCTTCAGAACTTTTTTTTATCATCCTAAATAGAAAACTCTGTACCAATTAGATGATAACCCATATTATTACCTCCTTCAGGCCCTTGGTTACCTCTTCTCTCCTTTCTGTCTTTATGAATTGGCCTATTAGATGTTCCTTATTTAAATAGAGTATTTGCCTTTCTTTCTTTTATTTTTCTGTCAGTTGGGGGGTTTGAACTCTGGATCTGGGCCCTGTCCCTGAGCTCTTCAGCTTCAGCAAGCACTTGAACCACAGCGCCACTTCCGGCTTTCTGGTTAATTGGAGATAAGAAGAGTCTCATGGGCTTTCCTGCCTGGGCTGGCTTTGAACTGTGATTCTCAGATCTCAGCCTCCTGAATAGCTAGGATTACCTGTGTGAGCCACTAGTACCTTGCTAAGATTTCCTTCCTTCTAAACGTTGAACTTCACCACATACATACTTTTTGTTTATTTGTCCACTGATTGACAATTGAGTTGCTCTTACTTTGGGGAAAATTATTGTGAAAAATGCTGTACACACAGGTATAAAGATATCTGTATAGAAACATGCTGTGTAAGCTTTATTCTCATTGGCAAAGTCTATATTCATAGCAATTTCCATAGTCAAAATGTTTGACAAAATCATTCTGTTCCACTGTTGTGTTTGAAGACTTTTCCTGGACCACTGTGGTGCATAGTAGACAATGATTGCAGTGGGGGGGGGGGGAAGAAGGGGGGAGGGAAGGGCACATCCTTCTGTGGAATGGACTCAGGGCCTGGGACACTGCAGGACACTTGACTGCAGTACCCTAGCATGTTAGCATGGATAGTCAGATTTATATTTAGAGATCCCACACTACCCCCACCTCCACCTTCACCACACTTTTCCAAAAAGGTATGAACATGAGGGACATTTGTTCTGAATTAAACCTGGCTTCAGTTAAAACATTATAATGTATGGGGAGCTCAAATTACAGAAGTCCCCTTTGACCAGTGAATGGCAGGGCACTGGTGCTCAGAGAGGTGGAAAATTCTGAGGTCCCTCCAACATGATTATTAGAAAAATGCTGTGATATGGAGAGGGGCCAGCTGATGATGTCAAGGGATTTATAAAAGATTTCAAGACCTTGTAAGGGAATGAGGCAGTGGCTAATGATGGAAACCTGCATCTGGATAAGGCCTGAACATTTCATTTGCTAGTGATCCTGAAATGCCTGTTACTTTTAAACAACATACTGTGCCACTCCTTTTGTGCGAAGTTCAAATAACAGTGAGGTAAGCAGAACCTGTTATGCTAATCAAAGTCAGGGGTGACTGAGCTGAGCTCTCAGAACACATAAAGCCTTAAGTGGGAAACTTGGACCTGGAAGGGAGAGTTATAGCCCAAACACATCTGGTTACACTGAACATCTAGCATGCTTTTAAATTTATCATTACTATTACTGCAATGCTGGGGATGAACCCCAGGGTCTGATGTTAAGCAAGGTCTTTATTACTGAGCTACACCTCCCAGCCCCTACTTTGTTTGTTTTTTTTATTTTATTTTAAAAATAATACTCAGGGCCTTGTGATTGCTAGGAAGGTACTCTACCACTTTTTTGTTTGTTTGTTTGTTTTGGTGGTGCTAGTGGAACTCAGGTTTTAGCCCTTACTAAGCAAACATGCTAACTATTTAAGCCATTCCCCATGCCCTTTGGGTTTTAGTTATTCGGAAGTGATGCTCTTGAGTTTCTTACTGGGTTAGCCTAGATTGTGATCCTCCTATTTATGATTTCTATGTAGCTAGGATGACAGACATATATCACTATGACCCTCTTGGTTCAAGCCCAGGCTTGCCTTGAACCACAATTTTTTTTTATTTGAAGTAGCTGGGATTACAGGTGTGAGTCATGAATCATTGTGCCTGGATTTTTTTTTTTTTTAGTACACTAGCAAGAATCTGGAATAAAGTTTATCATTTTTGTGGTGCTGAATCTCATACTAAATTCATATGCTAAATTCATGTATCACTTAGCTGCACCTCTAACTCCCACTTTTTAAAGCAGTTATAAATATGCCTAAAAGCTTTGCTTCCCCAAAGATGTAAAATAAGATACTACATGCAATGCTTATCTGAATTTCAAGGGTATGCACAGTCTTTCCACAATCCTTGTGTCATCTTAAGAATGTGGATTTTCCCAGTAAGAATGGTCACTATCAAGAATAGAACATGATGGTGGGGATATGGGGAAGAAAGGAACAC
Organism: Dipodomys merriami; assembly: GCF_024711535.1. NCBI lineage: Eukaryota > Metazoa > Chordata > Mammalia > Rodentia > Heteromyidae > Dipodomys > Dipodomys merriami. The sequence continues at coordinate 5,473,351 of NW_027206135.1, read as the reverse complement.
TATTGCACTGTTGGGAATTAAACTATAACCACTGTGGCAGACAATCTGGAGATTTTTTCAGAAACAACAACATAGAACTCCCCTATGTTCTAGCAATACCACTCTTGGACATTTATTGAACAGACAAGCCCAACTTTCTAAATTTAATGACTAGACTTTGTTTGTGTTTTAAATAGATAACTGACAAAAACAGTTCAGCAGGGGCTGGGAAGGTGGCTCTGTGGTAGAGTGCTTGCCTTGCATGCATGAGGCTCTGGGTTTGATTCCTCAGTACCACATAAACAGAAAAAGCCAGAAGTGGGATGGTGGCTCAAGAGGTAGCTTTGAGCTGAAGAGCTGAGGGACAGTGCCCCGGCCCAGAGTTCAGGCCCCAGGACTGACTAAAACAAAACAAAAAAAACCAATAAACAGTTCAGCATTTAAGAATAAAGATCTAAATTTGCAGTGCTAAAAGTAATGACCTTAAAAAATCAATTTTCAATAGAAGGGCTAAAGTCTCCATCAAGAATATTTTTAGGGGCTGGGAAGGTGGCTCAGTGGTAGAGCGCTTGCCTTGCATGCCTGAGGCCCTGGGTTTGATTCCTCAGCACTACATAAGCAAAAAGAAAAAAGCCGGAAATGGTGCTGTGGCTCAAGCCTTGAGCTGAAGAGCTGAGGGACAGCGCCCAGGCCCAGAGTTCAGGCCCCATGACCGAACCCCCCTCCCCCCCCAAAAAAAAAGAGAGAGAGAGAGAAAGAAAGGGAAGGGAAAAGAAGGGAAGGGAAGGGAAGAAAAAGGAAGGGAAGGGAAGGAAATGATTGACTAGAACTTCATAATCAAAGAATATCACCGGACTCCCCCCCCCAAAAAAAAAGAATATTTTTAGGGCCAAGTGCTGATGGTTTACGCCTGTAATCCTAAGTATTCAGGAAGCTGGGATCTGAGGATCTCTTTCAAAGCCAGCCTGGGCAGGAAAGTCCATAAGACTCTTATCTCCAATAAACCACCAGAAAACCGGAAGTGGTGCTATGGCTCAAGTGGTCATGGGGCTTGAACTCTGCACCTGGTTGCTGTCTCTGAGCTCTTCAGCTCAGGGGGAATGCTCTACCACTTCTGGTTTTCTGGTGGTTAATTGGAGATAAGAGTCTCCTCAACTTTCCTGTCCAGGCTGGCTTTGAACTGCGATCCTCAGATCTCAGCCTCCTGAATGAATAGCTAGGATTACAGGTGTAAATTTTTTTTTTTTAAGACAAAGGTCAGGAAACGTCTTGATTTTTATTTTGTTTTATATTTTGGGTTTTTTCGGGGGCGTGATGGTGATGGAGTGGGAAGTGGGAAATTCTTCTGAATTAGCACTCTAGGGTATAGCCCAGCTCAAACACTTTCCCTGGAGTACAGTCCCCTCATCCTGGAGTTGAAGGCCTCCCCTGGCTAGGCTGTCTCCAGCCTTATCAGCAATAACTCCTAGGAGAACCTCCCTATTCCAGAGATCTTATCTCCTCATGGTCTCCTAAGGACATTTGGCAGATTAATGTTTCTAAACACCCTGTCTCCATATATGCACTCCTGTCACTTTTTTTCTCTCTTTCAAATCAAAATGCTTTCCCTTTTCCAAGCCCAACTCAAACCAGACCTACTTTAGGAAGCCTTCCCTAACTGTACAGACCTGGCTTACTTTCCCCCTTTCCTATTCTGAACTACTTAGGAAAGCTTCTCATCTCATATGTTTGGATCACATGCTCTCTTCACTGAAAATTCTGTCACTAAGGGTGTGACTTGTTAAAGGCCTTTGATGAAAAAGGTTTTTTGACCAGAACCTATTAAATCAATAAAATCTTGTTACCTATTATGCAAGATCAAGAATCAACTTTACTTCTTATGACTGTATATTAATTATACAAAGGTGTTTCATTATGATATTTCCATATACACATATAATGTATGTTGACCAAATTCACCTCTTTTGTTACCCTTTTTAAACAAATTTTGGTAGGTTTTTCTTCTTTCTATTTTAACTTGAGGGAAAAAAACATTTTGAGTTAGAAAAACAAGGAATGGTTACAAATCTGCATGAGAAAGGGAACAGAACCCTGCTTGGAGCTTAACTTTATTCATTTAGAATTCTTATTATTTCCTTTCCCTAGATTCCCAAATTCCTCACCACTGACCAAAGAGAAAGAAAGCTATTAGATAGTTTGAAGATCCTCACACTCTGGGACTCAATTTTCCTACTCTAGTCTCGAGAATAGCTGGAACTAACCAATCACCACTGTGGTGTGACAGTTTTTGTTTCTTGCCTTTAGGGAATAGAAGGGGAAAGCTATGCATACAGAAGGAAGCTCCAGCCATTTCCTGCTTCCCACTTAGCTTGCCTTCACTCTGATTTTGTTTGTAAAAAACTTTTCCCTTGGAAGTGCATTTGAAAGATTATTTGCTTTATAAAAACAGAACATGCATATTTGTGTAGTTAGTTTTAAAACATAAATGAATGACAGTAGAGATGTGACTTACTCTTGGTTTAGTGGATGAAGTCAGCCCTTGGTTTAAGGGGAAGGTCACAACACATTTTACGTTTTAGAGAAATCTTCCTTATGGGGAAAGTACCTCAGAATTTTGCTCTATTGCTTGTTAGGTTTTTAAAAAGAGGTAGCCGAGTAAGAACTGCACCACGCACGTGGTATTCAGGTAAGGGGTAGGTTTATTCAGTAGACCTGCTGGGACCAGGCAAGGTTGGCACTCCATGCGGCTGGCAAAAGAGAGAGCTAGAAAAGAGCAGAGAGAGAGAGCAGAGAGAGAGAGAGAGCAGAGAGAGCTAGAAAAGAGCAGAGAGAGAGCAGAGAGGAACAGAGAGAGGGCATCTGGGCCTGGGCTAGCCCTTATCTAGGGTATGGGCAGAGAAAGGTGTGCCACATCAAATTCAGATGTGACCTCAGCCGATGTAGATGTGACCTCTTCCAGGTGTGCCAGTTGCCTAGGTAATGCAGGTACTGGGTGGAGACTTTGCTGCGAGGAGGGTGGAGTCTGCTAGCCATCCAGGAGCGGACCTTACATTGCTCATAGTAAAAGATCATAATGAACCTAACTTGGATTTGAAAGTGGTTGTCATACAGGATGCTATTTTTACTCCCAAATAGAAATCATTTATTATCTTTATCGGAACTTTTAAAGGTGGGTTAATGATTCCCACCTCTATAATCCCAAACACTGTCAGGTACAAATGGTGCCATGGATCAGTCATGGTGGTGTGTACCTATAAATTTGTACTCAGGAAGCTGAGGTAAAGAGAATGGCTTGAATCCAGGAGTCTAAGACTAGCTGGGCAACATTGCAAAACCTCTTTAAAACAAGCCAGGTGCTGGTGGGTCATGCCTGTAATCCTAGCTACTCAGGAGGATCACTGTTTAAAGCCAGCTAGGGCAGAAAAGTCTGTGAGACTCTTATCTCCAATAAACTATTCAGAAAAAAAGGCTGGGAGTGTCACTGTGGGTCAAGTGGGAGAGTACTAGCTTTGAACAAAAAGAGGCTCAGAAAGAGTGCCCAGGCCCTGAGGCCAAGCCCTAGGACTGTCCCCTCCTTCCTCCCCCCCAAAAGCTTGTTTGAGACAGTATCTCACTTTGGGTCTAGCTGTTTAGTTCTGTAGGCCAGGTAGGCCCAGAATTCATGATCCTCCTTCCTCTGCTTCTCTAGAGCTAGATTACATGTGTGTGCCTTCATTCCCAGAGTTAATTTGAGCCTTTTGATGCAAAGTACTATCAAATGATAAAAAATTCTGATGTGTCCTTAATGTTTAATATTTGATTTCTACAAAGATGTTATGAGTTCTATCCCTGCATATATCTGAGCAGTACTGAACAAGCTGACATTCTTTGTTAGCTATACTCATGCATGTGTTCCTAAGACCTATTGCTTTATGACCTGTATACATTATTTATTCTCTCAGCTCTCTTTTCTCATCTGTGAAATGCAGATGTGGCAGAAGATATTGCATATGATCAAGGGAGACAAGGAGCATGTGGTCCTTCTGTGGAAAAGTAGGAATTCATGAGCAAAAGAAAACTGATTTGCAATTCAGAATATGTGCTCCAACTAAAGTTTGCTGACAAATCTCAACCTATTATTGTGTGCAGGAAGGTTATTGAGGTAAGAGCTCTAGTCTGTAGTTACAACTAGGCAAATTGGTAGCTCTCTGAGTTTCTCACTTTGATTCTATCTATCATAGATTCTATGATTCCACCTCAACCCCGCCCTGGTCTTGGGGCTGAGACTCTGCCTGGGCTCTGTCTGAACATTTTGCTCAAGGCTAGCACTCTACCATTTGATCCACAGCTCTACTTCTGGCTTTTCTGTGGTTAATTGGTAATAAGTGTCCACAGATTAAAAGCAGGTTAGCAGGTGGGCTCTGGCTTATTCCTGTAATCCTAGCTACTCATGAGACTGAGGTCTAGATTGACTTTCGAGACAGAAAAGTTGGGTTTCAGGCAGAATATTCTTCAAGAATCACTAGCAGAAAGAATTACTGGAGGCATTGCTCAAGAGGTAGAGTGTGCCAGGCTAGCAAGCTGGAGGCTTGGAGTTCAACTTCTAGTATAGAATAAAAGGACAGGTCTGAAGTGATAAATTCAAAAGAGCTGACTGGGTGGCCTATATGATCTCAGAACTGATAGCGTTGATACTGGCTTGATGGGTTCCTTTCAAAGACCCAGAGTACTACTACTAAGCCATTATGTATCTCTACCCAAATTGTTTTGACAGATACTATTTGGTTACCAACTCCTATGGCACTGGCATTTGTGCTGTTGATAAACTGAATAAAAACCAGGTGCCACTGGCTCATTTCAGCCTCCTAATGAGGAGACTGAGATTTGAAGATCATGGTTCAAAGCCAGCAGGGGCAGAAAAGTCCCCTTGAGACTCTTATCTCCAGAAGTGGTGCTGTGGCTCAAGTGGTAGAGCAGTAGCCTTGAGTTCAAAGAGGCTCAGGGACAGTGCCCAGGCCCTGAGTTCAATCCCCACAGTTGACAAAAACATTGAAAACAGGGGTTGGAGGAATGGCTCAGGTGGTAGAGCGCTAGCCAATGAGTGGAAGCATCAGATATAGAGTTTGAGTCCCAGTCTCAGACAAAAAAGTTGAACACATAAATTCTATTTCTTTTATTAGCTGATCCCTTCCAAGATGGACATATACAAGCGGTTTTTCACAACTTTTACTGTAAAGAACAGGCTTCTTCTTAACAGTTGGCAAGTATTTACCAGTTGAAGATAACTTGAAAGCTCTTTTTGTGTATACCCAGTTATGTAAGTTTAAGGACATAACAATATTTTGAGTCTCTTACTCTTAGTACTTCCCCCCCCACTACATATTCTATCTCTGCAAGACTGAAATATTTAAGCTCTCCAAAAGGCATCTTAACTGCGTCTTGGCCCCTGTCTAAACAAGTCCCATATCACTGCCCAAAGAAAGACTAAAAGTGTTTGATAGATCTTCCCCCTTCACCCTACCTCCCAACTTGAACAAAGGTTTGGTTCTTAGGAGAGAGGACTCTCAGAACCCCAATCTGTGTCTTCTTGTTAATCTAGAACAGCACTTGGGCTTTTCTACTAAAATACAAAGCTGAACAATAAATACAATGTCTCCCCGTCTCCAAAAACAAAATAAGGAAACGACCTAAGGCGAGGATGCTACTGTATAACTATTCCGGGCTCCAGATCTGCCTGCAAAACAAGCAGACTGGACTGAGCTTGGCTTGCCGAGGCCTGGGCTGTTTCCAGGGCGAAGTTCCCGGGGTCTGGCAGTCAGTAGCACACGCAGGGCGGGGAGCAGCGCTCGGGACTTTCACCTGCTGGGCGGTGCGCGGGGGCGGATCCCTAGGTGGGCGTGGCCTTTACGGTAGGCGTGGCCTCGACGCCCCGCAGGAGGAGCCGGCCCGGCCACGCCCCGCAGGAGGAGCCGTGGGCTGGCGGCTGATCCGGCGTCTCCGTGACAGGCACCCCGCTCCACCGCCGCCGCAGCCTCCGCCGCCTCCACCACCTCCTTTTCTTTCTTGTCCCGGGCCGTCCGCCACTGCTCTGGGGTCGGCACTGAGCCCAGTCCCGCTGCGGGCCGGAGCGCCGCTGGCTCCCGCCGCCGCCGCCGCTGGCTCGCGCCGCCGCCGCCGCCTCCGCCGCCGCCTGCTCCTCCTCCTCCTCCCCGGCTGCTCTCCTTCCTCGCGGGCTGGAATCGTGCGGCCGCTGAGCCGCCTGCGTCGCTCGCAACCCGCCGCCCGCTGCCGCTCGGCCCTCAGCGCCGCTCCGGGTTCCGGCTGCGGCTGCCCAGCAAGTCCGCGCCGCCGGGGTGCAGCCCACTTCGCACGTCTCTTGTCCCCGCCAGCGCCGCCTCGCCCCGGCCGCCTGCTCGCCTCTCCCCTCCCCAGGGTCTCGCCGGCCCCTTCCTGAGGTTGCGGCCTCTGGAGGAGAGAGCCCCACGCGGGTCACCATGCCCAGCAAAACCAAGTACAACCTAGTGGACGATGGGCACGACCTGCGGATCCCTTTGCACAACGAGGACGCCTTCCAGCATGGCATCTGCTTTGAGGCCAAGGTGAGGGCGATCGCGGGAGGGTCGGGCCGGGAGGAGGCATGCTCCGGTGAGAGGGTGCACGACCATCCTGGACGCCGAGGTCAGGCCAGTTGCGGGGGGCGGGGAGGCTTTTCTCTTATAGTGTCTGCCCTTGTCAGTGCACAATTCATAGGCTTCTGCACAGAACTAAGAAAGAACAAATGGAAACTTTGAGCCGTGACGCTTTACCCCCGTCTCCCACCTGCAGACTCCGCCATCCTTGCTCGCTTAGGCTGGATTGAGTTACTTCCCCAAGCCCTTCCTTACAAGGAGAGCGAAGCCAGTAAACCTAGCAGCCTGGACACCTGGTTCTTTAGAATTGGGTGTTATTTACATGCTGGGCTCCCATGGGAGAGTTGCTTTCCGGAAGGTCTCTTAAAAGGGGGGAATGTTTGCGTCCCCATTGAGGAAAAAAATAGTTTTTGTTGTTGTTGTTTAATTCCAGGTAACTGGTTCGGGTGTTAAAGTCACTTCCTAAATGTATGATTTGCCACATTCCTTTGAATGTGCCAGTCACTTACATGGGGGTGGTGTGAAAGCTGCCTATTTGCTGGTTTTATTGCACAATATTAAGTTTCAGCATCTGCAGCTGAAGAATTTATCTGAGATAAGAAGAATTTTTAGCGCTATGTCCATCCTTGGGGGAGGAGCAAGGTCCAAACGTCAGTATTGGACAGGTCAGGCATATGTGAGGTGGTGCACTTCCCAGAAACGAGTGCAGAGTTCTAGTTTCTGAAAGTGCTGTGGAGAATCTCACTGCCCAGTACCGGGAAAAGAGTACTCTTCCGTGGGGAAAGGCTCTGCCCTTGCTTCAAGTTGCTTGACACTGGCTGTAACCCAAATATCCCGAGGACACCCATCCACATAGGCAGGGCTTCATTGTTTTGAAAACAGGGCTCTTCTGATATGGAGACAGTTTTACTTTGCTCCCCCACCCCCACCTCTTTTAGTGACTGTAAGGGTAAGGGTTAGCGTCTCATCCAAGGATTATTATTCCATCAGGTGTTTATTTCCTTTAATTCACAAAGCATTTTTTAGTGTTTGACTTGTGTCCAATATGGTCAATTATCTTTAGATTGATTGCCTTCTCGTGGAAATGTACCCGAGATCTTAATTTGTCCCTCCCCCCCCCCCATAACTTTTCCCCAACCATATTTACTAGAATGGCTGGTTGTGAAATGCAGAGCTGAATTGCTGGGTATGTTTTGGGACCAACGTGGGGCTGCAGGACAGATCTTCTTTCATTTTACTCTTCTCTCAGAATAGATCTGGGTAAGATGAAAAAATTTTTTTTATTTATTTTAAATTTTTATTGTGAAAATACCCTATAGAGGGGTTACTATTACATGGGCAAGATGAGTACATTTCTTTTAATTTTTTTTTTGGGTCCGGTCATGGGGCCTGAACTCTAGGCCTGGGTGCTGTCCTTCAGCTCTTCAGCTCAAGGCTAGTGCTCTACCACTTGAGCCACGGCGCCACTTCCGGCTTTTTTCTTTTTGCTTATGTGGTGCTGGGGAATCGAAGGGCCTCAGGCATGCAAGGCAAGCACTCTACCACTGAGCCCCCTTCCCAGCCCTTAATTTTTTTTTTTTTTTTAATACCGGTGCTGGGGCTTGAACTTAGGGCCTGGGTGCTGTCTCTTAATTTTTTTCTTTCAGGCTTGTGCTCTGTTACTTGAACCATGCCTCTCTGGTTTTTTGCTGCCTGGGCTGGCTTTGAAGCACATCTTAGCCTCCTGAGTATTTTGAATTACAGGCATGAGGGTCTGGCACTCAGCTAAGTTTGTGTTCTTTTAATAATGGTTGTGATTTGATTTTCTTGGACATACTGGGAAATTGACTTTTGTTTTGTTTGGTTCATCACTACTGTTTTTCTAAGAATGGGGGTAAGAGGGCCATTAAAGTATCTCTTCAAGTCTTTTTATTCTTTTCTCACTGTGCTCTGCATTGCGTCTCAGGTGTCAAAATCTAGTGTGTATAAAATTGGGTATTAAGAAATCCAACTCTTGACATGCTCCAATTCTAATTTGCAACATCTACCCAGAGCCTAGGAATGTATATCTTTATTTTTGTGCCACTCATGGTGCTTGAACTCAGGGCCTGGGCACAGTCCCTGAGTTTTTTTCTCAGTGCTAGTACTCTACCACTTGAGCCAGAGCTTCACTTCTGGCTTTTTGGTGTTTAATTGAAGATAAGATTCCCACAGATTTTCCTGCCTGCACTGGCTTTGAATTGCAGTCCTCAGATCTCTGCCTCCTGGGTAGATATGGTTACTTGGTGTGAGACACTGGGGCCTGGCTCTAGGAATGTGTATCTTTAATGAGCATTTGAGGTGATTTAATGTAGGTGATTACAATCAGATTTTGATAACTAACTGGGCTCAAGGCTTGTCTCCTGTTTACTGGATCTTCCTCTCCCAGTACTAGACATGTATTTGCTTATCTAAGCAAGTGTCTGGGGGCTGAGTGAAGTAGTTTTTATAGTAATTCCTTGGATTCATAGGCTGTGGTGGCCAGTCAGAATAAGAGGAACCAGTCAGAGTTGCTAATCTAAGCTGTATTCCCAATGCAGATCTGAGACATGGGGGACTAGTGACTCTGCTTTGAGAAGAGTAAGTTAGAGAAGAAAGGACAAAGGCATACAGAAATCACATATGTGGAACTTCCTTGGGAGAAGGCTAACTTTGAGGACTAGGTCCTAACTCCTAGCTCTCTGTAAATTATGTGGAACACTTTCACCTACAAACACCATGTTAGCCAAGACTAGAGGTGGAAACAGAAGCCCCATGTGTATCCTGTAAGTGTCTTTTCTGGCTGAATTCCACAGAGCACTGTTGTGGGGCTGTACCATCACTAGGATTTCAGGGTTAAATCCACACTGCACTCTTACCTTGTTTTAGAAAAGCATGGGCTGTAAAATGCAAATGTTAGGTACCCTTGGAAAAACACTTTTCTGTTCCAAGGGTTGGCGATATCAGCATGGATGGAGTGATTCTTTGGATGCATGCCTCTTGTTCTCAGAGTTCTCTAGAGACTGATGTAAGGTTAGAGTTGAAAGACATCTCTGTGGCAGAGGTTCTGAATACTTTTAGAATGTGCTTATAGTAATGAAGCAGAAGTAGTTTTCACCTGCTATACCTGTCTTCTCTACTTCCCTACCAGCAGGGTCTCCATATGCTGTTTTGTAAACCAGGATATAGAGTTGGGGAGGTTGTTGCCTGTCTATGTGCTCACAGCTATGTGGGACAAAACACATTTAAACCCAAAAGTGTGCCTTCAGACATCTAAATCTAGTTGTTTTTTTAAATGAGTGGGAGATCCTCAGGTTGTTAATCTCTAGCACTCCCATATAGGGAATTAGTCAAACTTTTAATGCTGACAGTTTCTAGATTTCCTTTTGATCCAAGAGCTGCTTGTTTCATAGGGGCGAGGAACAACTAACCTGTGAAATTATTTGGTGTATAACAGGATAGACATGTATGCTTCTTGTGTCTTGTTGACTGCCCTAGCCATATGCCTCTATTGGTAATTTTATATGGCCTGTGAATGATGTCATATATATGTATATATGTATGGGTATATATATGTATATCATATCTATAGCTACATCTATATCTATGTATGAACTGAATTCTCTGGCTATATTTCCTTTCTCATTACATGGCTTTACTCATTGATTTTTTTTTTTTTTCTGGAGAAGATTTAGATATTCTAGTAACCTACACAGCAAGTACCATTGGAAAGAAAGATTGTAAGGGATATCTGCTCTTCATGTTCAGTGCACATACCTGACTTACTGAACAGTGCTGGTGGGTGACAAATCTCACATGATTTGAAGGACTGTGGGCCCTCAGAATCTGGCCTCTTGATCTCTTGATATTCATTCCTGGTGGCCCATGCCAGTGCCATCTGTAGTTGCTTGATGAGAAAGAGACTTGCAATGACAGTAGTGCAAAGGACAAGAATATTAATGTACTTATGTCTTTCATCCATAGATGATTATTGGTTTTCATGGGACTTTCACAAAGACTCCTTTTGTAGAAATAGGAACATTAGTGTTTTTAAACAACAGAGACAGGTCTTTTTTTTTTTTTTTGACGGTCATGGGGCCTGAACTCTGGGCCTCGGTGCTGTTCCTCAGCTCTTCAGCTCAAGGCTAGTGCTCTACCACTTGAGCCACAGTGCCACTTCTGGAACATTAGTGTCATTTCCATTTTTCAGATGAAAACTTGACAACTAAGCTGGTAGATATGTGCCATGCATTGTTCTAGTTGCCTTATACTCTTACGAATTTTGATTCTGGGCCCATGGCTCTTTTGCTTTCTCCATCCTGATGAAGTTGTTCCCTCTGTATTTCTAGCATGCTGTCACATTGTTTAAGATTACTTATAGTCTATGTGTATGGCTCAGCTGGAAAGCACCTTATCTCATGCAGTATAACTTCATTTTATGGATGAGGAAATTGAGATTCACAGGCGAAGTCATTAATCCAAGGTCAAGTAGCTATATCCTAACAGAACCAGGACTAATCTCTGGTTTCTTGACTTCCAGTTGGTTTCAGTTATTTATCAAATAAGCGCTTCATTTGTTCATGGAGTATGGGTCAGGAGTTCTGGCAGAGCTTGGATAGGCTGTTCTTTGGTTGTGTAAAGTGACTGTTCTCTTGAGAACATTTTTGTCTTATGGCTTGGCTGAAGGTTCTAGAAGGTTTTATTCATACATCTGGTGCCTTAGTGGTCTTCCACCTGGTGCTTGTCCCCACTGCTTAGCTTGGATTTCCTAACAGCATGGTGGCCTTTGACAATTGGCTTTCCAAAGGGGTTATACAAACAGGAAGGAGGAAGCCCTTAAGGCCTAGCCTTTCAATTATTCAGGGTTACTTCTGCTGCATTCTGTTGATGAAAAAAGGCTCTGTGGGAAGAGAAATAGGCTCCATTTCTTGATGAGGGGGTGTCAAGGTCACACTGCAAAATTACACATGGCATGAGAGATAGTGAAGCTATTTTAGATCAAATAGTATTGTCATAAAAATTTCTTGTCTGCATATATCTTCTTCAATGGAATGTTTTATTTATTTTTAAATCTTTATATATATATATTATTGTAAAAATACTGTACAGAGGGGTTACAGTTATGTGAGTAGGGTAATGAGTACATTTCCTATGGAGCATTGTTACCTCCTCCTTTGTTTTTTTCCCCCTACCATCCCTTCCCTCCCTACCTCCCAAACTCACCCCCCCCCCACATTGTAAAGTTCATTTTCTTTCTTTTTTTTTTTTTATTGTGAAAATACCGTACAGAGGGGTTACAATTACATGGGCAAGATAATGAGTACATTTTTTATCAAGCATTGTTGCCTCCTCCTTTGTTTCCCCTTTCCATAACATCCACTTCCCATTACCCCCTTCCTCTTCCCCCACACTGGCCATAGTTGTAAAGTTTGTTTTTCGACACAACGTCTTGTGCATCTCATTGTTGCAATGGGTCCACCTGTATCCCTATTTAAACAATTTGTTTTTTTCCCTTCCCCTCCACAAATTATACCAACATCAAATACAGTAAAAGCAGGAGTTATACTGTAAGGGAGGGACATACAAAGCAACAAAGAAATCATCTTATAAATATGTTAGAAACAATCGCATGAAAGAAAAAAACATTTGAATACTTATCTTGGGGTTCATTTCACCTAACTTATCTGACCTTTTCTGCTTGACTCAGACATATACTAGTTATTGCAAATAAGGGAAACCATGGGACCTATGTTTTTTTGGGCCTGACTTACTTCACTTAATATAATTTTTTTCCAAGTCTTTCCATTTCCTAACAAATGGGGCAATGTCATTCTTTCTGATGGAGACAATAGAATTCCATTGTGTATCTATACCACATTTTCTTGATCCATTCATCTACTGAGGGGCATCTGGGTTGGTTCCATATCTTAGCTCTGGTAAATAATGCTGCAATAAACATAGTTGTGCTGGTAGCTTTAGTATAGTCTTGTTTGTGATCATTTGGGTAAATGCCCAAATGTGGGACTGCTGGGTCATAGGGGAGCTCTATGTGGAGTCTTTTGAGGAATCTCCATAGTACTTTCCAAAGTGGTTGAACAAGTTTACACTCCCACCAACAACCAAACTCACCGCCCCTCCTTCCCACCCCACCCCCCAGCCATTGTAAAGTTCATTTAAAAAATAGTGTCCTGTACATCTCATTGTCACAATGGGTCAACCTGCATCCCCATTTAAGCATTCCGCCATATCCCTTCCTCTTCCCAAATTACAAAAATGTATATACAAGATGCAGAACACTAGCAAAACACCAGAATCAAATACAGTGAAAAACAGGGGTTATACAATGAGGGAAGAACATACAAAAGAAACAAAAGAATCACATAGTGCATTATAAGTACATTAAAAACAATAGCAAGAAAGAAAAAAGCCACTTGTGCCTCTGTCTTGGGGTACATTTTGCTTAACATCATCTTATATGGTCATATGTACATAGCCTTTGACCTTCTCTGCTTGTCCTAGACATGTACTAGTCATTGCGAACAAGGGAAACCATGGGGCCTATGTTTCTTTGGGCCTGACTTAGTTCACTTAATATAATTTTTTCCAAGTCTTTCCATTTAATGGCATGTTCTTTGAGGACTTTGTGTTGTATATCTGTCCTTTCCCTAAACCCCCAATATCAAGTACATGCGAGTTGTCAGGTAGAAGGATTTAGCAATTGTAGAGAGTCTGGAAGCAGTAAAGAGATCATCATATTAAGAGTCTTGGTGTGAACTGAACTGAATTCTCTGGCTGTATTTCCCTTCTCATTATATGGCTTTACTCATTGATTTTTTTTTTTTTTCTGGTGTGGATTTAGATATTCCTGTAACCTACACAGCAAGTGCAATGCTTGGCCTGAACACAGGGCCTCATATTTCTAGGTAGGGGTTCTACTACTGTTTTCTATTCTCAGCCCTTTTGGATGCCTCTATCATGAGGGCTTGGGGGTGAGGACACTGTACATCCACTCACCATAAATAAGGTATCCCTGATTCTCTTGCACTTCAGGACCTGGTAGTGATTTCTTAGAACCCAGCCTACTGTACTGAGTATGAGAAGGAAGCTGATATGTATATGCTTTTAAAATGTACTGGTGTTTGGACTGAGGGCCTTGTGTTAGGCAAGCACTCTATACTTGAGCCATATCCTTAGTTAATTTAAAATTTTTTTTTATTTTGAGACAGGGTCTTGCTACATAGCACAAGCTAGCTTGGAACTATATATCCTGCTGTCTTAACCTCCCTAGTGCTTGGATTATAGTTGTAAAGCACCATGCTTAGCTCTGTGTTAACTATATTTAACTATTTATGGAATTATTAGACAGTTTTCTAATTAGACTGCATCACTTTACCTTTCTACCAGCAGTGTGTGTTTATTTTTTATAGGTTCTGTTTGTGTTATGCAGGTTGGCTCTTGGATTGATAACTCCAGAGTTTAGATCTTCATTTCTAGCTTTCTGCTCACTGACTGTATGGTGTGCTGCTGATCCTATCACTCAACAGTCTGAAATCAACACTGTCTTCTGACTTCATCCTTCTTTTAACCCCCCCCCCCCCCCCAGTGTACTAGTTACTTTTGCATAGCTGTTTGTGTCAGGCATTTTGTCACAACTTGAAGGAGGAAAGGTTTGTTTTGATTCAAAGTTTCAGAAGGATCAGTCTGCAGTTGCTTGGTGCCATGTATAGGGTCAATGAGAGGATTAAATTAGCCATGAAAATGGTCTAGCACAATGCCTGGTAGAAAGCTTGCTTTTGTGTGTGTGTGTGTGTGTGTGTGTGTGTGGTGTTGTTGTTGTTGTTGTTGGTCATGGGGCTTGAACTCTAGGCCTGGGCACTGTCCCTCAGCTCTTCAGCTCAAGGCCAGTACTCTACTACTTGAGCCACAGGGCCACTTCTGGTTTTCTGGTGTTTAATTGGAGATAAGAGTCTCACAGACTTTTTCTGCCCAGGCTGGCTTTGAACTGCAATCCTCAGATCTCAGCCTCCTGAATAGCTAGGATTACAGGCCTGAGCCACCGACAACTGACACTATTTTTTTTTTTTATTGTGTTGTTTTAAAATTTGCAATTTGTTAGATTTAACACATGGGATTACATCAAAATAAAAAGTTCTGCATACAAAGAACATAGTTATTAAACTAGAAAGACAGCCAACAGACTGGAGAAAATCTTTATCAACAATACATCTGACAAAGGCCTCATATCCAAAATATACAAGGAACTTAACAAACTTAACACCCCTTAAAAACTAATAAACCAATTACTAAATGAGCAAAGGAGCTTAAGAGAGACTTCTAAGAAGAAGAAGAATGGCAAATAGACACGTGAGGGAATGCTTAACATTCCTGTCCATAAAAGAAATGCAAATCAAAACAACTTTGAGATTCTGTCTTACTCAGATCAGTCAATGTCAAGAAATGGAACAATAAATGTTGGTGGGCATCTGGCGAAAAAGGAACCCTATTTTATTGTTGGTGGGAATGTAAACTAGTGCAACCACTCTTGGATGGTGGTCTGGAGCTTCCTCAAAAAACTAACAACTTCCCTATGGTCCAGCCTTACCACTCTTGGGCATCTGCCCAGATCATTACAAGTCAAGAATACAGTAAAGACACTTGTATATTCTGTTCATTGCTGCACTATTAATGATGGACACATTATAGAAACAACCCAGATGCCCTAAAACAGATGAATGAATTAATAAAATGTGGTACATGTACATGATGGAATTTTACTCATCCATTAGAAAGAATAATATGTGTCATTTTAGGGCAATAGATGAACCAAGAACAAATCATGCTAAGTGAGGTAAGTCAAGCTCAGAGATAAGTGGCACATATATTCTCTCATACATGGAAGCTAGACCTAAAATATTATTGGTCATAACCTATACAGGACTCTAGGGATTCATACAGAGTAACTGTTAAAGTTACTGTTAAAGGAAGAACACAATGGTGTAACTTCTCTGATCATTTAAAATACTATTTATTGAAATCCAGGAAATGATAAAAATTGCAATTTTTTTTGTTTTATCCATGCATGGTTTTAATGTATAGAACAGCCATTCACTTTTTTCCTGTAAATAAATCAGAGTCCTTCTGGGAGTGGCATCTCTGTAATCCCAGCTCTAAGACTTGATGAGGCAGGAGGATTGAGAGTTTGAAGCCAACCTGGGCTACAAAGGAAGATTCTGTTTCAAAAAAAAGAAAAAAAAAATCTGAGTCCTGGTAATGCATTATCTTCATTATCCATGCCTGCTTAAAGAATCTAGCTGAGGCATTTACTGATTCCTAAAGTTGCAAATCAGGCAGCATGACTACTTTGTGGGCTTAAAATAGCTGTCAGCTTCCTTGGAAAGGAATAAAGAGGGGTTAACTAGGTTCTGGTGCAGGCTCCAATCACATTGGTTCCAGCCTTTAATCCTCATTAGGACTTAAAAAAATCACAGAATCTTAAGTATGGTATGTAGTCTGCCATCACTTGTCTTTGAATTTCTTGTATAAATATTTCTTTAAGCAGAAGGAACTGTACATCATGGGATTAATTAATACCTTGTGATGCTTACATTTCCCTTTTCAGTTTTCAGGTTCAGCATCATGTTTACTTTTAAACATCAGAGCAGTTGGCTTTGCAGGCATTTCCAGCAAGTTCAGTGTTCATAGAGTGCTTAATGTCATATTTATGGCTGGTGTAACTCAGCTGCTTTTCAGCAATGAGTCTTATATTTTCAGCAATGTGTCTTATATTTTGAAGGTCTATCCATGAAAACTGAGGGCTGTGGTTTCCTCCTCCTATTTATTCTTAAATCCACAGTGCTTTCAAGGTTAACTTGTTTAAACGACTGCCATGACTGGAGGAGACTGGGAATCCCTCCCAAGAAGGTAGCATTTGCCACCCATAATACCCTGTATTCAGATTATTCTGAACTGTTAGCCTGTGTGTGTTGGGAGGAAAGAGACAAGGAGGAGAACATGTTAGAGAAATTCTCTCTGCATGCTTTCAGATTTATTACAGATCCCTAATTCTGTGCAGTTCTTGATTTGTCACATGTTTCCTGTTCCATGCTGTTCTTTTTGCTGATTCACTCTATGCATTTCTTGTCCCTTTATCCAGGCTCCAAGCTCATCAAAGACCTAGGGGCCCCTGTGTACCTGTCGTATTGGCCACATCATAGAAAGCTATTATAATGATGACTGCCATTTAAAAATCACTTACTGGGTTCCAGGTACTATGACACACCTTTACTATGAAATGATTGAATCCTCCTAACAACCACATCAGCTAAGGTCTTCCCATTGTACAAATACTGCAAATGGTAGAGCAGAGTAATGGCTCAGGGTCCATATTTAGTACTGGACAGACCTTAGAGTCATACCTAGGTAGCATGGCTTGGCGTGCCCACTTTTAATTCTTGTGCTATATGTCTTTCAAAATGCTAAGAGCTAATATTTATTCATATTCGCCATGCTGTGTGCCTTGTTCTAAGCATTTTACATGTGTTGATTAATTTAATCCTGACAGAGGTGCCATGAGGATAGGTATGATTGCTGCAAGTTTTCAGATGAGGTTTTCTTTGTAGGTTGGATTGACTGGGAAAGTGGATAAAAGTGGTAATCTTTCATGGAGATTATATTTGGGACCCTGGGATTGGTCTACTGCTCTATTAATGGGCAATGGGCCACCTATTGGCTGGGTCATATTGAGAAATGAGGCATTAGTGAGTAATGGGGAGTTTTGTGAGGCCCTTACTTCATGGGGACTCTTAATGTTCTACAGGGCTCTTGCCTATTCACTTCCTGTTTAATAGGATAGTCTAATCCTCCATTGGCCTCTTCCTTGTTTCTCCCACCTCTGTTTCTGAGGTCTACTTTTCAGGGCTGGGGATATGTTAGCAGTAGATCATTCGCTTAGTGAATGTGAGGCCCTGGATTCATTGCCCAGACTTAGAAAAAGAAATAGGTGGGTCAGAAAGAAAGACAAGCCATTACTGAGATTCTCTTCTATGCTTAGGGGTTCCAGGGAGTCTAAATGCTGAAAAACTTCCAGCACAGGAGAAATATCTGTAGTTTGTAAATCTCAGTGCCATAATATTACAATGGAAAGTGGTAAAGCTCCTTGGTTGTGCCTTTCTTTACTATTTGTTCTACAAACTTTTCATCTTCTGTTCTGCTGGATGGAAGAGGCTTTAATGTGGAAGCCTTCTTCCCTCCCTCCTTCCTTCCCCTCTTTGTCTCTTGATGGAAGATTAATGTCCCAATGTGTCCAGAAACAGATAACATACTATATTTTTTCTGTAAGCGCACATAACCTATACTGTAACTACATTTTCAGACAGGCTCTTTTGATGTGATATATTTCCTTTGTTAATTTGGCAGCCAAGGTTAAACATACATCTATATACCCATATCCAATTTGGTGGAAACTTTGCCCCCTTCCTCAAGGTCACTTGAATGCAGTTACCATGAAGGGTTTTACGGTTTCCACGAATGAAGGGACTCCCCTATAAGTGCCTTTGATTAATTTAGTAGCTGTTCTCAGGCTTTGGCATATATCAGCATCACCTGGAAAGCAATAAAAATGAAGGCCTCCAACCTAGGCTTGAAGTAGCATAGGGCGGGGGCTCTGTGTCCTTATATAGTTTGCCAGGTGATTCTGATTCTCTGTTTGAGAGATGCTGTATTACAACAGTAGTTGTCATCTGTGGCTTCTCAATGAAATCTCTGGGGGAGTTTAAAAAAGACAAAGAATTGAAAACCATTAATGGCAGAGTGGTCATCATGTCTCTCAAAGGCCCATGTGTGAAAGGCTTAATCACCAGTATTTGGCATTATGGGGAAGAAATGGGGCTACTCAAATAGAAAGAAGATAGGTAGTTTGGTGAAAGGGATATTGGGGTCTTGGCTCTTGCCTCTTTCACTCTGCTTCCTGGCTTCCACAGGTTTCCTCTACTGCATGTTCCTGGCATGATGTAAGTGACCATGGACTGAACCTCTGAGCCCAAATAAACTTTTCCTGTTTTTTTTTTTTTTTTGGTCACAGTGGCAGAAAGCTAACACCTGAGCAATTCACTAATCTTGACTTAATTAGTATAGGGTATATCCTGGGATGTGACCTTTTTATCTTCCATTTCTTTTCTAAGACTATACAAGCATATTCACTTTTATGAGGTCTGTTTTAAAACCCTCGCCAGGTAATTCTGATGTAGCTGTCATCTTAACATTGTCATCTCTTGGTGGTCCTTATTTGTGCTGAGATTTCCCTGATCTTGGAATGATGAGTGTTTTCTGATTGGGACCTGGACATTTGGAATATCATACTATGAGCCTGTGTATTATTTGAATCTGTTCTACCAAGTCTCCTGTGCCAAGGTCCTGTTGGTGGAGAGGAGGGATCTGTCTTACTACAGTCAGGTGGGAAGGAAGTCAGGGCACCTGGTTGAGGGAGTCACAGGGTCTTATTCTCCCTACCTTGCTACAACTGACACTGTGGCTTCATTACTATGAGGTGATAGTTCTGACCCTCCACAAGGTCTCCCCTTGCACCCCAGCAAGACGGGGAGGAGGCCTTATTTTGCTGGATGGGATGGATGTCTAACTTTGCATTTGACCTTCTCTGACATCTCTGGGAAGGAGATGAGGTTGGAGCAGGAGGAGGGGACAGAAGACCTGTTTCTCTGGGATCATTGAAGAAGAGGCCATACTTGTTTTTGTTTTTAAACTTAAAAAAATTAGTGCTTGGCTCTAGTAGAGCTGCTGTTGATGAAAGTTGTCTAAAGTCTTTCCTGCTAGAGATAAAATACTTTGTTGGGACTTTTTTTTTTTTTTTTTTAAAGATCTGTACTTGTTGGTTCTCTATGTCTTAGCTTCTCTAGTAGCCAGCTTGAACTAGGTGAGACCAAAAGAAAACCCAGAGGACTTCCTGCCAAGTTCTTAGGTTGCTGAAATCTCTAGTGGCTCTTTCTCCTGTTTCAGTCTTCTTACACTTATCATACACAATGTCTGGATCTTCTGCTTGTATTTATCAGGAAGAGTAGGAAACATATATATCAAGTGCATGTTCCAGGAAGTGGGAGTGCTAACAGAGGGTGTGTTAAAAGCTCAGTGTTTCGAATCAGGTGATTTTTAATCTAATCAAGCAGTAACATTTGAGAACCAGGGTGAAGGCACCAGGCACAGTTTGTATTGGAGGAAAGACCATAAGGACTTAGATCCTCCCCAAGTGGTGATCCTTACAGTCCTTGTGTACCCCTCATAAAATTAGTTTACTTTCTGCCTGAACATTTCTTTTAAAGATTTTTTTTTGCCATGTAGACATCTGTGAACTGGACTTGTATTCTTTCAATACATGTGAATGCCTGTGTAAAAATGAATCTGATCTTATATGATATATTTATTGTGGGTCTACTGTGTTTGGTGTTGAAAGCTATAGAGAAATGAAACTCGATGGTAACTTGGAGTTCAGCCTGGCTGGAAGATACTGACATATGGAAAGATAGACACATGGTATTAGTAGGTATTGTCTAGCATGTATGTATACCCAGCAATATATACATATGCTAGGCATTTTACTAGGTGTTTTATAAACTTTGATTTACTTCTTCCAACTATGCTTCATGTTAGATGTTTTATTTCCACTTTTATACTTGTGGCTTCTTAGACTCTTCATCTTTTTTTTTTCCTCTCTTAAGTTCTTTCAAGTTGGGTATCTTGTCCAAGGTCACTCATATCCAATATTTTGGTGTTGAAATGAGCTCTGTTTTTTCATTTACAAAGATGTCCCCCCTCTCCCCTGAGCTTTTCTCTGTGTATTATATTCATGGAATACTGCTATGTGTAGTTTGTTTATTCTCCTCTAGACCCAGGGTAGTTTTTGGGAGGGAATTGTTAATAGTTTAGTCTGTGGCTGTTGATGGAGTTTTGAATGACTGTTGAGGTTTAAAAATACCTATAGGGTGTGGAGAGTTGATTGGAGGGACAAGAGTAGACCTTGACAGACTGTTTGGGAAGTCCATTCCACAGTTCAGTCAGGAGATGGAGGAGGCTGGAACTAGGGCTCTGTTCCTCTCTGTAGTTGACAGGAAGCATAAGGCCTTCTCTTTGAGATTGGGGAAGTAAAGAAGGGAATGGATGACTTAACAGATAGGAGGTGGAGAAGAGTAGACTTATGATGTGAGTGAGGAAGTCTAGGGTCAAGGCCTTGTGCTTTCATTTAACTTTTTTACTCAAGGCTGATGCTCTACCACTTTAGTTAAACTTCCAGTTCTGGCTTTTTATTGGTCATGGGGTTTGAACTGCAGGCCTGTCCCTCAGCTCTTCAGCTCAAGGTGAGTACTTTACCACTTGTGCCACAGCACCACTTCTGGTTTTCTGGTATTTAATTGCAGAGGTAAGAGTCTCATGGACTTACCTGTCTGGGGTGGCTTTGAACCGTGATCCTCAGATCTCAGCCTCCTGAGTAGCTAGGATTACAGGCATGAGCCATTGGCACCTAGCCAATTCTGGCTTTTTAGCAGTGAATTGGAGATACATCTCCTGGACTTTTCTGCCTAGGGTTGTCTTCAAACCATCATCTTCAGATCTCAACTTTCTGAGTAACAAGGATTACAGGCACAAACAACTGGTGTTCAGCTTTTAAGGGGGAAGCAGATACAAGAAAACCCTGTAAAGGAGGAATAAAGGGGTGTGGGGGAAGACTCATACCATAAGAAAATTTAAATATCAAGCTTGAGAATTGTGACTACATCAGTCAATGATGGGGAAAATGTATGTTGGTAGGGGTGACATATATTCACAGTGATGCATTAGGAGGAGGGAATGATAAGACTGATAAAAAATTAGAACATGAGTCACTGCAACACTATTTACCACAGCCAAGGTATGGAATCAGCCCAGATGCCTCTCAATGGATGAATGGATTAAGAAAATGCAGTGTGTACACACACACACACACACACACACACACACACACACACACACACACACACACGGAATTTTACTGATCTGCAAGAAAGAATGATATTGTACCATTTGTAAAGAAATGGAAAGACCTGGAAAAAATGATGGTAAATGAAGTAAATCAGGTCCAGAGAGACAAAGGATGCATGCTTTCCCTTAGATGTGGAAGTTAGATTTAGTTTATAAAGTTACAGATATACAAATGTATTCGCTGGAATATGGTAGATTCGAGGGAGAACTTAATATCATTCCTTTGAAAGGCAAAGTCTAAGTTCAACAGAACAATGCAAGAAAATGGGTACTTGAAAGGGGTGGATGGGTGCGGTCAAAGGAAAAGTAGATGAATGAAGAGGAGAAAGGGTGGGAGAGAGAGTGTAGTCAAGAATTCAACATGTATCCTTACAAAATTAAGAGTGAGGGAAGGGGTAGATAGGGCATTAATGGATGAGAATGTTGAAAGGGGTGACATTGATCAAGATGCATTGTATTCATAAGTTGCTTTGTTATGTGGCAACAACTACTTTAATAATAATAATAATAATAATAAATTAGAACATGATAACCAAGTTCAGGTATGAGGACCTAAAGCAGGATGATGATGGTGGGGGTAGAAACAAGGGATGGATATAAGAGGAAAGACAGAAGTATATATATCAACATATATTGTGTTCCTAAAGTTGGATGTGTTTGGAAAGGACAGTCAGAAATAGAAAAGACACAGGCTTAAATAGTTTTGACTTGCAAAGAACTTACATGTGAGTTATTATAGCTTATATGACAAATTGTAACTACCATTCATTTGACGGTCATACTAATACCTGAGCAATCTGAGCCCAGAAAGGTAGTTTAACTTGATTTCTATTTGGGCTAGGCCCTCAGCTACACTTCTGCTCTAATGTCCTTGGTTGACTTTTTTTTTGAGCAGTGCTGTTACCTTACATTGTCTCACAATTCAGCAAGTATATCATTAGGCTAGTGATAATTAACAATTTAAATCTGTTTAGGTAAAATGATGAGAATGAAATTTTGTTTGAGCCCTCTGGGTCAAGAGGGTTAAGTGCGATGCCAGTTAAGGCTGTAGAAGAATAAATTCTACATAGATCACAATCTCGACTAGCTAGATTAGAACATCTCTTCTCTCTTAATCTGTTCTTGCAAGTGGCAGTTGATGAAATATGAAAACTTCAGGGGGCAAATCCATCCTGGATTTCTGAGATTGACAAGAATGTATGAAATATTAGACAGCAACTTCCTTTGTTTATAAGCTTTATATTTTTATTTTGCTGGTACTGGGCCTTGGACTCTTTTTTTTTTTTTTTTTGTCGGTCGTGGGGCTTGAACTCTGGGCCTGGACGCTGTCCCTCAGCTCTTCAGCTCAAGGCGAGCGCTCTACCACTTGAGCTACAGCGCCACTTCCGGCTTTCTGGTGGTTTATTGGAGATAGGAGTCTCAGTCTCTCCTGCCCGGGCTGGCTTTGAACCGCAATCCTCAGATCTCAGCCTCCTGAGTAGCTAGGATTACAGGCGTGAGCCACCGGCGCCCGGCTTTGGGCCTTGGACTCTTGATCAACTTTTTCCATTCACAGCTGGTGGTTCTACTGGTTGAGCCACATCTCCAGTCCAGTTTTGTTTTTACTGGTGAGTTGGAGATAGTCTCATGGGGCTTTACTGCCCCAGCTAACTTTGAACCTTGATCCTCAGATCTCAGCCGCTTGACTAGTTAGGACTATAGGCATTAGTCACTTGTGACTCATGCATAGACTTTTTATTATAGCAATATAGTAATAATTTTAGTTTCTATAGCCTTACCCCATCCTAAGTGGTTTCATTGGATCGTAAGGTCCTTAAATACCATATTTGAGTTATTTTTGCATGTCCCGGGCACAGCACAGTGCCTGATGCATTACAGATGTGTCATTGATGTTGAATGAGCAGAAGAATGAATGAAGTTGGTTATTGAGTATACATTATTTTTCTTTTTGACACTTAGAGCAGGATTCCCAATATATTCCCAGTATAATAATTCTATAGTAATTCCTATTGTCATTGGAGACATGTTGGTCATATTAAAACAAAAAAGATTTCTGGAGAGAATGTGGTGCTTAATGACTCTCCTCTCCCAGGCATTCCCTTGGCAAGATGATAAAAATTTTATGACTTTAACCTCAGTTTTCTTCCACTTTAAAGGTAAGCTTCTTTGTGGTCTAAAGCCAGCTGTGAAGTTGGAGGCTTAGGATAATGATATATTGACTCCAGGCTCATGAAGCTTAGCCTATCAAATGCTGGTTTTCCTCTTCTTCCTACTGTATGTCTGATCTTCCTTGAATTGCTTAGAGTTCCTTGACTAGCATAGACCCATAGAAGTTTTTGGATGTTGTGTTTTCTTAAAAAATTTTTTTATTAATTAGTTTTACAAAGGACTTGCCATTCAACAAAGCAGTTTATGGATACAGTGCATCCTGATCAATGTGTTTTCTATAGGGTTGGCATTGTAGCAGCTACTTGGTAATGATGTAGAGCTGGCTGGAATTCACCAAGGGTCTGGTTTGTTTGTGAGGCCAGCATCCTTAGAGCCCTGTGGAGTCAAGCATCTTGTGACAGCAATGCCTCTAATGATTCTTCCTTTTTTCCACTAGTAATATCTTGAAGTTGTTTTTCACTAAAAATAATGTCTGAAGAAGAGGCTTGAGGCTACTGACTCACTTCTTCTAAAGGAGAAGCCTTGGTGTATTGGAGCTGCCATGTGGGTGGGACTCAGCTAACCCTCCTCCCAACATTCCTGTTTACTTTATTTTGAATAATAATCTGTTTACTCTTTATCTTAGCTCTTCACCAGGATGTAGCTCAAATGTAAGTACACAGAAACAATGGGTTCACCACTTGCCTTATGACCTCAAATATTTACAACTTTTCTGCTCTATGAAAAGAAATCCTTTAAAATTTAAGTCATCAGTTTTTTACAGAGTTTTGCAAAGCAGCAAAACTCCATACAGTCATATTCAGCATAAAGGCAAAGGAGAACAAACATTTAATAACTTGAACTGTGAGAAATTCAAGCAAGAGGCTTGGCAGCTTCAGGGGCTTCCCTAGAGGCCAGGGTTTGTCTGAGAAGGCTGGCATTTGTTGTCTACTGTTCAAGGGCTTGCCCTTAAATTTGTGGCTTTAGAAACTGAATTTTTGTGTACAGCCTACGTGGGCCTTGCTACTATCTCTGGAACTTTCAGAATATGGGTACTCTGGGCCTCTAGAGGGTAGCCTGAGGTCCCACTGGCATCATTATTTTTAAAAAGTTCTGGATGATTGCAGTATGGAGGCAGATATCTGCTGATGTGTACACAGAATCAGGCCTATTATGGGCAGTCGTTGGTTATTTAGATTATCAAACCTGATTTATTAGTCAAGCATACCTTTTTATTGATTTACAATGGACTACATAATTGAGTTAGTGGATGATATTGTGGCTACAAAAGCAGCTTTTATCTCCCTGCATGTAAGAGGCTGATACTAGGCAGTCTTTATTAGGATGTTCTAACTGTTAGAGAGATGGGATGTCCACTCATGCCTTTTTCCCCCATTGAAATCAGAATATTCAGAAGTCTGTGGGTCAAGCTTTCCCTCTGACTCCTACAGTGTTGGCTGGACACTGCTATTATTTTCTTTTGTAACTGAGTCTTGGTATGTAGCTTAGGTTGATCTCAAATTTAAGATCTTTTTGCCTCAGCCTCCCAAGTGTTATAATTACAGGTTTGTGCCACCATGGCTGGATCCAGTAATCCTCTTTGTGTGTTGTATGGGTGTGTGCCCAGGGATGAGTGGCACTTTCTTTACTTTGTGTGTGTATGTATGTGTGTATGTGAGCTTGCACATGTCTTTACAATCTGGTAACTGACAAGTCTTCTGGGTTGGGAGATTTTCCTCTCTTCCCCTTCCTGTTACTTGTTCTCTTGCCACTTTCCTCCCTCATACTCCTATATATTTATTTTGCCTCAGACCACCCAGTTATCCAGGAAGACTTGATACTTGCAGTGTAATATAGTGTTTCCAAAATATCATCTGGCCACCCAGGCTGTTTTTTGCTGGATAAGTTATTGTTTCTGGATTCTTTTTCATGAAAACTACATAGGAAAAGAGGTGAGAGAATGTTCTGGTAGAAATAACCATATGGATGAGTTTATATTGTTAAACTTATACTGACTAGAAACTACATTCTTTTACATTTTGTTCTTTCTTCATCGTCAAGGATTCTGGTTTTCAAGTACATAGGAAATAAAGGCTGGGCTGTGGCTCAAGTGGTAAAGCATATATCTAACAAGCACGGGGGTGTGAGTAAAAGAAAATAGGAATACAGGAAGTGATGGAACCAGACATCCCATAATACTCATTTGCTTTACCTCACAATGTGAAACAACATTCTGAGTATAAAACTAATATCTGCACCAATAATGCTGAAAACAGTTTGAACATTTTTCTGTGTATGCTAGCTGTATGTTTTATCATTAAAAAAAAAAGCTGGTTGGACTTTGGAAAGCAGTATGGAGGTTCCTCAAAAGACTTCACATAGAGCTCCCCTATGACCCAGCAATCCCACTTTTGGGCATTTACCCAAATGTTTACAAACAAGACCACACTAAAGCTACCAGCACAACTATGTTTATTGCAGCATTATTTACCATAGCTAAGATGTCCCTCAGTAGATGAATGACTCAAGAAAATGTGGTATATATACACAATGGAATTCTGTGCCTCCATCAGAAAGAATGACATTGCCCCATTTGTTAGGAAATGGAAAAACTTGGAAAAAATTATATTAAGTGAAGTAAGCCAGGCCCAAAGAAACATAGGTCCCATGGTTTCCCTTATTTGCAATATCTAGTATATGTATGAGTCAAGTGGAAAAGGTCAGATAATGTGATGTTAGGAAAATGAACCCTTAGATATGTATTTTAATGTTTTTTTCTTTCATGCATTTGTTTCTAATGCATTTATAAGATTATTTCTTTGTTGCTTTGTATGTCCCTCCCCCACAGTATAACCCCTGCTTTCACTATATTTGATGTCAGTATAATTTGTGGAGGATATGGGGAAAAACAAGTCGTTTAAGGATACAGGTGGACCTGTTGCAACAATGAGAAGTACAAGTTGTCATGTTGAAAACGAGCTTTACAACGTTGGTGGGGGGGGGAGGATGGGTGGTGGTGGGGGAGGCTGGGAAGGGATGTGAAGGGTAAACAAAGGAGGAGGCTGCAATGCTTGATAAGAAATGTACGCATTATCCTGCCCATGTAATTGTAACCCCTCTGTACAGTATGTTCACACACACACACACACACACACACACACACACAAAAGCCTGTTGGGGCTAGAGGCATGATTCAGAGGTAAGGGCATCTGCCCTAGCTAGTGTGAGGCCCTGATTTCAAACCCCTTTGTGCCCCCTCATCTCCCACATATACATAAAAATCTCGTTGGCTATAGCTTGGATCAGGAATGTCTCCCAAAGGCCCACATATACATTCCCTTGTTCCACAGAGTGGTGCTCCTAGAGGTAGTGGAAATTTTGAGGTAGGGCCTAATGGGAGGCCTTGGTTCATTGAGCATTCAAAGTGAATTGGGGGACCCTGGTCTCTTCATTGCTCTTTTTAGCATCTTGCCTATAGATGAGCAATTTTGCTCTGCCACAGGCTTTTGCCATGAAGTTCTGCCTCCTGGCAGGCCCCAAAGCTGAGTTGCTAACTGACCATGAATTCCTACCTCAGGAGTTCATGCAAAATTATTTAAAACTTGCAAAACTATGAGCTACAACAATCAGCTTATAAAGAGAAAAGCTTGATCTCTGGTAGTTTTTTTTATAGTACCAAAAAGTGAACTGATACAATGTATCTATCTTCCATAAGGATACAATGTTACTAGTAGGGAGAGCTGACTAACACTTCAGAAGGTATTTAGGATTTCAGATCTGGAACCTTGAATATTACTTTACTTGGCCAAGACTGAATAATACAATTATGTTAGGGATTTGAGACCTGGGATATTTTCTGGGTGGTCTTTGAATGAATCACAGTTACTTTGACAAAAAGGAGGCCGAGGGAGATTATGCACAGGATGAAGTGAAACTGGGAAGATGCAGCCACAAGCCAAGAAAACCTGACATCTTCAGCAATGGGAAGAGGCTGGGAATAAATTCTCCCCTAGAACCTCTGGAGGTAGTTTGTCCTATCAACACCTGACTTTGAATTTCTGGCCTCTTAAAATCTGAAAGAATAAAATTCTAATGTTTTAAGCCACCAACTTTGTCATAATTTGTTATAATACTTGTAGTTAATGAATGGAAACCTATGACTATTGCACATTGAAATAGTCCTCCTTTTAGTCACCATTTAGCTTAGTTCTTCAGTAATGATATATTCAGTACTACCAAAACTTATATTTATGTTTGTGGTCATTTTGGCCATTCAAAGTTCTTCCCTAGTAGACATAGGAAAGGTGTATGGGCATAATGCTGTCACTTTTGCATGTTGGTAAATGTTTGTGCTCTTTGTATGTGAAAGGTTAAAATTCTTAGAGATAAACTCCTTGGTTTATATTTTCTTTATCTTGAATGTTGCTTCCTCTCCTTATGGCATAAAGTTTCTTGTGAGTTGGCCTACCTTTTCTTTTTACCTTTCTGTTATTCTGAGGTGTTGGTCTTGGTGCACAATATAATATGTTCTTCTTGAACTCAAGGCCTGGGTGCTATCTCTGAGCTCTTTTGCTCAAGGCTAATGCTCTACTACTTTGAACCACAATGCCACTTCTTTTTTTCTGGTGATTAAATTGGATACAAGAGTCTTATGGACTTTGCTGCCTGGGCTGGCTCTGAACCATAATTCTCAGATCTCAGCCTCCTGAATAGCTAGGATTATAAGCCTAGCTGCCTAGGTGCCTACTGTCACCAGTGCCTAGCAGTCTTGTTTTTCCTTTTAGTTCTTCCTCTCTTCTTTCCTCCCTTCATGTCTCTTTCTCCCCTCTTAATTTTCTTCTTCTTTCTCCTCCTTTTCCTGTTTTTTTTTTTTTTTTTTTTTGTGATAGGGCCATGAATTAAACAAAGAGCTTCACATGAGCTAAGCTTGTTCTACCACAGAACTATATACCTCAGTGCTTAATTTTCATTTCTAAAATAAATTTCCTTTTTTTACTTCAATCTCTTCTTGGCTATTGTCACTTCATTTCTGAATTTTTCTAATTCTAATTTATGTTATTTTTTCATGCATATTTTAAAACATTTATTGGTTATTTTGAAGTATATATATATATTTATATATTTATATATATATATATATATATATATATATATATCTGTTTTGTCTTTTGAGCATGTTTTCATTGCCACATATCTTTAGGGATGTTATTCTGCCTCTCTCTCTTATAGAAATTTGTGTAATTTTTTTCTGTTAATTGCTTTTTTCTGTGCCTCTAGGATTTGAACTCAGGCCCTTGTGCTCTTTGCTTAACATTTTTGCTCAAGATTGGTATATTACCACTTGAGACATATCTCCATTTCTGGCTTTTTGCTAGTTAATTGATATAAGAGTTTCAGAATTTTTAATTTTTTTTCTGTCTGCTCTGGCTTTGAACCACAACCTTCAGATCTCAGCCTCCTGAATAGCTAGGATAAAGGTGTAAGCCACTAGCACCAGCTTCTGTTAACTTTCATATAAACTTAGTTCTCCTGAAGTTTAAGGAATCTTGATTGTAGCTTTTCTAACTTCCCTCAGTTCCTTTTAAGTAGTAGTAATGTAGATTAAAAGCTGCAGTGGTACTGCATACATTTCCCAGTTTTTTTATGAGCTGCTCTTCCCTTTGTTTCTGTTGCCTGGCCTGTGCAGTGTTGACTGTTTCTTGTGGTTGCTCCTCAGTGTAGTCCTGTCCTGGTGGGCAGTTTTTGAGCACTTTAGGGACTCCCAGGGAGACCACATGGTGGCTCCTCACTGTTAATTGTTTTTCCTGTTGGCTCTTTTGAGGTTTTCATCATTCAGGTCCAACATGTTCCCTTTGTTTCTTTTATTTTGCATGTTTGTTTACTTTTTGTTGTGCTGGGGGTGGAGCCCAGGGCCATGCTAGGCAAATGTTCTACAACTGGCTGCATCCAGTTGGCTTGCTTCCCCCCCCCCCCCCATTTTTTTTGGGTCCGGTCGTGGGGCCTGAACTCTGGGCCTGGGCGCTGTCCCTCAGCTCTTCAGCTCAAGGCTAGCTCTCTACCACTTGAACCATAGTACCACTTCCGGCTTTTTACTTTTTGCTTATGTGGTGCTGAGGAATTGAAACCAGGGCTTCATGCATGCAAGGCAAGTGCTCTACCACTGAGCCACCTTCCCAGCCCCCTTGCTTCCCTTTTATTTATGTCATATAGATACCAGTATCATGCTGGCTACCAGTGATTTGTCTTCATTTGTTTCTATTTGGTGGCTTGTGAGAATGCATTATCACCAAACTTCGTTGAATACGTTGTCCATGAGTTTTTAATTCGTTATTTATTTTCTCTGTTATTTTTTGTAAGGATTGCACAAGGCCAAATAAATATAATCCCTAACATTTTCCCCAATATTGAAATTTCATTTGTTATTTTCACAATAATATGGCAAGTCGTTGACTATGATTTAAAGTTTTTATTTTCTTCTAGGCATAGAACATAAGAGAAGTAATGAATGCATTCTGCTTCTGTGTATGTGCATTAGAGCCATATTCTGATGGAAGAGCTAAGGGAAGGAAGGCACCCTCTTTTCACATCTCAAACACAGAGGGCACTTTACACCACCCCTGCATCTAGGAGTACAGTCTTGCTGGGTTCTAGCTGTTTTCTGTAGTTGATCTGTCATGCTGAGATTGGGTATGAAACAATCAGGATGTGACTTCACTGGAGCTCTGGCAGATGGTCTCCAGAAAAGATGGGAAGAGTCAACTAACTATAGGGTCCCAGAGAGCTAGGCTCCACAGAGACCTCAGAGACCCTCTCTAGGACGTATGTTCTAACTCCCTTGTTTTAGTGAAGAGAGCATTGAAATACAGAGAGATGGGAACTCATTCAAGGCTGTGATACAACAAGGAGTTAGATGGTACTGCAGCTAGTCTACAACTCTTCTGTGCCTTGCTCCAGACTCCAAGCTTCCAGCCTTTCTGTTGAACAGTTTGCAAATAGACCATTGTAGAGTGAAGGGGGCTTTTGCAGAGTAAATTGAAGGGTATTCACACTTTAGTTGTAACACTGAACTTCTTCCAACAAGAGAGTTTCCTTAAAATAGAGGCAGGCATACTTTGTTGTTTGCATGAATAATTATGGGGCAGAAGGTAGGGTTTTATCAGCAGTGTCATAACTCTCCTGTGGCAGAAGCAAGAACAGAACCCAGGGGCCAGTTGGTATGGAACTTTTCAACCCAGTAGGTGGTAAATGTGTATTGCTCTCCATTTCTAAGAGAAGTATTTCTCTTTGAGTAATAGTTCATGACAGATGACTTAATGAGTTCATATTTATGCAGCTCAGTTTCCACTCTGACCTAATGGCTGTGTTGTTTTAGTAAAAAGGATAATAATTTGTATTCATGAACCCCAGTGCCTGGTATGTAATTTCTGCTCAATATAGATGAATGAATCTGTTTGGAAAGATGGGAATAATACATGAAAAGATGATGCAAATAACCTACCACACATTGTCGAATACTAAATTCTGTGCTATCAATCCAGAGAAGAAGGTATAGTATAGGAGACTTTCTGCATGAAGTACAAGAAGATTTGAATTCTAGTCCCTCTTCTCTATGTACTTCCACAAGCCCCAGTGTGCTTCAGTATGGTGTCAGTGCCATCAAAGGAGAGAAGACTGGGAAAGCCATACTGGCCGTCAAAGAAAATGGCTCCTTTAAGAGGCCTGTTTACCTGCTGCTTCTTTTCTTTGCTGCCTACATGCTGAGCTGCTTTGCTTTCTTCTGTAGTTTTTCCAAACACTTTAAATAGTGGTCACCAGTTCCTTTATTTGAGGCAATTATATTTCTACTTGAATTCAAGGGAATTAAATTCCTTCTTCTAAATGTCTTAACTTCCAGGCTCGAACCCCCGGTATAATGTCTGCTGCCTCTCTGAGCTAGCTCTGAGTGAAGGATAAGTGGGAGGTGTTAAAATAGGACCTTTGTACAATTAATATGCTTCAATGAAAGGAAAAGACTGATTTAAAAAAAGGATCATGGATAAGAGTTTGATTCATGCAGTTGGTACTGAGTACTGGGTAAGTCAGGTATTAGTCTCAGTGCTAGGGATGGAACTTTGGCTGAGACATTGTTGTTTGCAAGGATCATGTGATATAGATATGAACTCATACAATGTTGGCATGCACTGTAGACCTTTTAGACTTATTTTCACGTCAGTACTGATTTCAATGGTGAGGGTGTTGGGTAGATAGGTGTTTAGCTTCTTTTCTTTTTCCCACACTACATGTAAAGTAGTGGAGATACTGTGGACATTGATGAAAAAATTAGGAAGCAGAACAAAGCAAGTAATCAATGTGATACAGGCCCACAGTATAATTTCTGTAGGACTTGTGTTTTCTGATGATGGTGACCAGGAAGATAAACTGTGAGTTTCCTTGGGGCAGTCCAATTACTCTGTGACTTCCTGAAAACTCAATAAGGGTAAAGTACCCGCTGTAACCTTCCTCAAAGTCAATGATGGCACTATGTATATCTTATGAGAGACTCATATAAATAGCAAGTCTAGGTTTGACTCTCAGCTGAGTGGTCTTCATGACATCCTAAACATCCCTTTCTGGTAGCACTGGGATTTGAACTCAGAGACTTGGATCGTGAGGGTACTCTGCCACTTGAGTCTTTCTTTATTTTTGAGATAGGGTTTCATGATTTTTGCCTAGGACAGCCTCAGATCTTCATCCTCCTACCTGTGCCTCTCTCATAGTTGGGATTATAGATGTGAACCACCATGTCCAGCTTCTTTCTTGAGATGAGTTTTCTCAAAAATTTTTGCCGGAGCTGGCCTCAAACCTCATAGTTCCTGTCTTGCTTCTTGAGTAACTAGGGTTGTAGTTATGTACTTCCAAGCCAGGCGAGGGGTTGTTTCTCTGATCTTTTCCCCCATGTTCCTAATTCTATTTACTAATTTCCCAGGACAGCAGATGGGCTGGTAGAAAGCATGATATGTTTTTCAGACTCTGGCCTCATTTAAATGTTGGTGGTATGTGCCGACTCAGACTCAGTAAACTCCTGCTTGATTTATTCTTCCCCGGGAACCCTCAAAACCCATAAAACAGAATTAGTGAACCAGTCCCTAATCATCCTTGTTCAGACTAACCATAAACACAGTCCCATTGATGGATGGATGGTTTAATAAACATCTGCTGAACAGAGTCTGCAGGCAGGCATACTCCAGGCCTGTCCTGAACCAAGCTTGGAGGCAGGCACATGACAGATTCTTGGCTAGGCTAGAAGCCATCTACTTCCTTTGGAGCACACTAGTTGAAAGTCAGCCTCAAGTAAGTTTGACAGGTATTTAAGATCACATAGCTAAGTCAGGCGCTGGTGGCTCATATCTGTAATCCTAGCTACTTGGGAGGCTGAGATTTTAAGATTGCAATTTGAAGCCAGCAGAAGCAGAAAAGTCTGTGGGCCTCTTATCTCCAATTAACCACCAGAAAACCGAAGTGAAACTGTGGCTCAAAGTGGTGGAGTGCTCTCCTTGAGCAAAAGTGCTCAGAGATAGTGCCCAGGTCCTGAGTTCAAGACCCATGACTGACCAAAAAAAAAATCACAGCAAGTTTAGGGTTGATCAGAAAGTATGCAAACCTTGACTTCTATCTTATTAATGGTCCCTTCCAAGCTGTGGTCTAGATGTCAAAGTAAGGTAGATGAGTGGGCCAGGCTTCTTATCTATTATATCTCTAAGTCCAGCCCTAGGATGCCAGGTGACATCTTCAATGATTGTAGGAAGTTGATTCCATTATAAATATCCATCCCAAAAATACTCCATTGTGTAGTTCTGCAGGAGTCTTGTATCAGACATTTGAGTCTGACCTCAACTACTTTTTTCCCGTTTCCAGAGCATGCACTTGCTAATAACTCAGATATTATGTCTTCCTCAAGTTTCTTCATGAAGAATTGCCTAGTGACTTAAGAGTTGGGATGCAATGGACTGAATATTTGTGTTGTTTAGCATTCATATGTTGAAGTCTTAGGATGCAAGGTCTTGAGGAGCAATTAAGTAATGAGGGCTATCATGAATAGGATTATTTGCCCTATAAGAGGAAACTCAGAGGATCACTGGATATAGATGTCTGCAAGCTAAATTGGCTACCACCTGAGTCTTGGTTTCTTGGCTTTCAAAACTGTGAGGTATAACTTTCAGTCTATGCCACCAAGTCCATAGTATTTTTGTTATAGCAGCCCAAGCTGACTAAGATATGAGGTGTGTAGGTACTGTATTGCATTAGAAGAGAAAGTTGGGAGAAAGAGAGGGTGAGAATGTAGTACTTGATGACTAATTTAGGGTATTAAATTGTCTTCTGTCCTATTTCTATGCAACAGGGACTATTTTAGACCATTAACACACCTATCATTGGAATTCTCATCCTGAGAATGGGATTACTTGTGCCCTAAAAAATGGAGAAGTTCAATGTTTAGAGGCCTATATTATTATTTTCTACACTTTAATTTTTTTTGGGGGGGGTCTGGTTGTGGGGCCTGAACTCTGGGCCTGGACGCTGTCCCTCCGCTCTTCAGCTCAAGGCTAGCACTCTACCACTTGAGCCACAGCACCACTTTCGGCTTTTTTCTTTTTGCTTATGTGGTGCTGAGGCATTGAACCCAGGGCCTCAGGCATGCAAGGCAAGCGCTCTACCACTGAGCCACCTTCCCAGCCCCTACACTTTAATTTTTTATACTCTGCTTTATTTTTTGAATGGTCTCACTTTTTGGGGGGGTAGAGGGAGTGGTCAGGGTCAGCTCTTTAGACTGTGATCTTGTACCATTGCACCACCATACTTACTCCAAACCTAGGTATTAGTATCAGTCTTGATTCGTACTAATTGCAAGATTGGGCCTAGTCACACAAGCTTTTGTTTTTCTTTATTTTCTTCTTCCCCATCTCTCTTTTACTCCCTCTTCTCTTCTTCCTCCTTCATTTCCATTATGCTTCCTTCTCCTCTTCCTCCTGTTTGGTTTGAGCCTAGTGTCTCACACATGTTAGGCATCTGCTCTACCACAGAGCTATATTCTCAACCTCAATTTCAGTTTTTCTGTGTGTGTGTGTGTGTGTGTGTGTGTGTGTGTGTGTGTGTGTGTGTGTGTGTGTGTGTGTGTGTGTGTGTGTGTGTGTGTGTGTGTGTGTGTGTGTGTGTGTGTGTGTGTGTGTGTGTGTGTGTGTGTGTGTGTGTGTGTGTGTGTGTGTGTGTGTGTGCTGGTCCTGGACATGAACTCATGACCTGGGAGCTGTCCTTGAGATTCTCCTTTTCTCAAGAGTAGTGCTCTACAACTTGAGCTTCAGCACTGCTTCTGGCTTTTTCTGAGTAGTTTATTGGAGATAAGAGTCTCATGGATTTTCTTGCCTGGGGTGGCTTTGAACTGCGATCCTCAGATCTTAGCCTCCTGAGTAGCTAGGATTACAGGCATGAGCCCCCAGTGCCTGGCTAACTTCAGCTTTTTAATTAATAGAATGGAAGATTAATTGGCATTCCTGGAAGGAATATTGTGATGATTAAATAACATATATGGAATGTAAAGCCCAATAAAATAATTTATTGGAATTGTCTTTGAGTGTAATATATAGATACTTTCTCTTGATTAGCTAATGTTTCTCTTTCTTCTGTCATCTATTTTCCTTTCATTCTGTTTAATCCTTATTGATGATTATAAGTTAATATTCTTAATTGTTACTAAATCTTAGGATTATCTTTCATCTATTTCATTTTTCTACTTTTAGCATTCAAAGCCACTATTAGCTAATGTTTTAGACTTTTATCAGTCAATATTATTAATCAAGAGTTCACTGTCATAGACTTTGCAGTAGAGATGAAATTGTAACAGGGCCTCCAGCTCTTATTCAGCTTTTTTCTCACAGCTAATCCTTTGCCATTTGACCTATACCTTTGTGTCTGGCTTTTTCTGTTTAACTGGAGATAAAGTCTTGAGATTGTGTCTGCCAGGACTGGCTTGGAACTGTGACTCTTAGGTATCAGTCTCCTGAGTAGCTAGGATTATAGGTGTGAGTCACCAGTGCCTGGCTAGCATCTTAAGAGAGGCAAATTCTACTTCAATAGTCCCAGTAATGGCCAAATCCTCATCCTGTGTTAGGATATTTTATTCTAACTGCTAGAAGACTCTTCTCTTATATTGAGCCAGTGTTTTCCAGTGAGACTGTACCAGTTAAACAATAGCCAAGCCTACTAGGCATGGTGGTGCATGCCTGTAATACCAGTACTTAGGAGGCTGAGCCAGAAGGATTGCAAATTTGAGACTAGCCAGGACTATCCTTCAAAAAAGAAACCAGATAACTGAAACCAAATCATCAAACCAAACAAGACCCCAAATAAAAAGTATTTTAGACAAATGATAATAGAGCTAAAGATCATGTAAGTGTCTACCAATCATATTGAAGAAGAAACATGCATAATTTAAGTTCTGTGGGTGCCACTCCTTGTTCTTATGCTTGTCTTTTAAAAGTAACAACTGTCTTGAATTTATTTTATTCTTCCATTATTTTTATTCTTTTTGAAAACATCTGTTTGTATTCATGCTCCTTGTACAGTACTGTTTGTCCTGTTTTAAAGTTTTATTTTAGAATCTGATGCTGGACTTATTCTTTCATGCTTTGCCTTTTATTTTCTCACTTTAATAGTATATCTTTTGAGGTCTAGCCAGATAGCTTTAGTTCATTCACTTTCACTGCTAAGGAATGTTCCATTGGATGGATATACTACAAGTTATCTGTGTGTCTAATATAGATACTATGTTACTTCTGGCATTTTGCAATTAGAGAGACTGTGGTGAACATTTTTGTTCCAGTCTCTGTCCTTTCCTCCAGCATCCTGTGTTTATTGCTTTATGCACCTGGGGCATTGAATGAGCACATCATGACTGTGTGTGATCAAGTTAGGAATCCACTTGTGATAGAGGAAGCTCCAGGATATACTAAACGAAAGGGTAGGATACCGGATACCATTATTTGAGGGAGAATGTATGCCTTTATTTTTTGCATATTTGTTTTTGAAAAAGAAACTACAAAATAAAAATAATTCAACAGGGTATTTTTAGGAGAAAAAAAGATACTAGGCTAGAAAGAAAAAGAATAGAACAATTTTCTGTAAACATACCTCATTTTGTTGTGTGGGTCTTAGAAACATGTAAAACTGAAGGATAGTGTGTGTGTGTGTGTGTGTGTGTGTGTGTATGTGTGTGTGTGTGTGTGTGTTTGCATACATGCATGCATATGCGTTTCAGTCCTGGTGCTTGAACTCAGGGCCTGAGTGTTGTCTCTGAGCTGTTTTGCTCAAGGCTGATGTTCTACCACTTGAGCCACAGCTTCACTTCCACCTTTTTGGTGGTTAATGGGAGATAAGAGTCTCCCAGACTTTCCTGCCTGGGCTGACTTTGAACTGTGATCCTCAGATCTCAGCCTCCTGAGGAGTGAGGATTACAGGTGTGAGTCACTGGTACCTGGCTTCAAACATAATTTTAAAACAAACCCAAGCAAATCCTCCATAACACCCACCCTCCCCAAATGTAGTTACAGTGAGCTAGGTGGTATGGCCCACTCAGAGAAGCTAAGAACTTGGCTGGCTGGCTTCAACACACCAATTTGGTTGTATATCTTAGAAAATACTCTAGACTGTTTTAAAATTATTGTCCTTGATGGTGGGTGGGTTTTATTATTCTGAGATTTTTTAAGTGTGATGGGATAGGATAAAGCGGGTGGTGGTAGGAGGAAGGAAACACTGACATAAAGACAATATGTTTAAAATCTTGCAATCCTAAATTAGGTTGGATAAACCACAGGACTCATGAAGTATTGTTATCTTCAAAAAATATTCTGGTTCTGTCCACTGGCAAAGCCAAAAGCAATGACTAGCCCAGCAGCAGTGAGTGTTCCTCAGGCTCAGCTTGTGATTGCCATGAGCCATTTCTCATGGAGAAAACTAGACTTGATAGAGACCTGATTTGAAGTCTGGAGCAGGTACCTGGAGGAGGTACCTGGAGCTTCTGGTCACACTAACAAGCAGGGAAGCCACGAAAGACCTACATGGTCATATTGAAGAAAGACTCAAGAATCAACAGGCCAAATAGGAACTGGTTGGATATCATTGAAAATAATATGGCAATGGAGTGAAATTGTCATATGTCACTTTTGTAGGATATTTGGAAATGAACTCATTACATTGAAAATTGCAAATGAAAGAAATAAGTATTTTAAAAATTTTGCCTTGGGAGAATCAAGGAACAGAAGAAGAGACATTTCTTTTTATAGAAATAGTATAGCTAAGTGGTTAAGCATGGTAGAGAGAAGAGCCATTGTTATTTTGAAATCCCCAATAAATCCACGGATGTAGTTATTGATCAACAGTGCTTGCTAACAACACAGAAAGGGAAACAACCAGGTACAATGTGGCCTAATGTGATCAAGCCTCTAGACTGAAGAAATAATTTTCAAAGATCTAGCATGAGGCAGAGGAATACTAAGCAATACTATGGGAATGCAATCAGAAAAACTGAGATTGTCCACAGAAAAGATTTTCCTGTAATTGCCTATAGAAACTTCATGGGAATAATGTTTAAATTTTTAAGTTGGTGTTTAGGTGTGGTAGTGCACTCCTGTACTGTAATTTCAGCACTTGGGATCATGAGTTTGAGACCAACCTGGGCTAGACATTAAGACCCTGTTTCAAGCAAAGCACAACCAAATGCAACATAGGAAAACAAATACCCTTAAAACCTAGGTTAAGCTGGGCACTGGTGGCTCATACCTGTAATCCTAGCTACTCAGGAGGCTGAGATCTGAGACTCACGGTTCAAAGCCAGCCCTGGCAGGAAAGTCCGTGAAACTCTTATCTCCAATAAACCACCAGAAAACTGGAAGTGGCGCTGTAGCTCAAGTGGTAAGTGCTAGCCTTGAGC
Organism: Dipodomys merriami; assembly: GCF_024711535.1. Taxonomy (NCBI): domain Eukaryota; kingdom Metazoa; phylum Chordata; class Mammalia; order Rodentia; family Heteromyidae; genus Dipodomys; species Dipodomys merriami. Next base: position 5,434,636 of record NW_027206135.1, on the reverse strand, counting down.
CGAAGAGCTGAGGGACAGTGCTCAAGCCCAGAGTTCAAGCCCCATGACTGACCAAAAAAACCCAAGGAAACAAAAAACAAAAAACCTAGGTTAACCAGTTGCAATGTTATATCATTTGGATCCTAATTGTAATGAACTGTTAAAATTTTGAGATGAGAAGAAAATTCAAATACTGACTGATAAGCCATTTTCAGGTCGATGTAACCTTTTAAAAAAGGTTTTTATTGTGTGAAGATTCTCACCGACTTATTTGCTTTTGAAATAGTATGATGCCTGTGACTTGTAAAATTAACAGCTGATGAAGAAATGGGTAGGTACAGGTGGTGATTAGAACTGGATAGTGTACTCAGATGCTGGTGGCTCACACCTGTAATCCTAGCTACTCAAGACACCGGGGTCTGAGTATTGTGGTTCAAACCAGCACAGGCATATGAATCTGTGAGACTCTTATCTCTAGTTAGCTGGTAAAACCAGAAGTGGCACTATAGATCAAGTGCTACAGCAAATGGCTGGCATAAACAAAACAACTAAACAAGTCATTAGGCCCTGAGTTCAAACCCCAGTATTGGCACTAAAAAACAACAACAACAACAACAACAACAACAACAACAACAAAAAACAAGCAGAAACTGAATGTTTTATAGAGTATCATTTATTGTACTTTTTAAAATTTATTTTTGTGTGGGTGTAAGGTTTCAGTAATAAAATGTGAAATGGCTTAAAAATAGGACTTTCTGAAAAGTTGTATGGAAAATGCTATTCTGTACCAAACTTCATTTTCATTGCATCTTTGGCCTTTGGAGCTAAGTTCCCAGAGGGAAGCAGCATACCCTGGGTGTCTAGAATTAATATATGTTTCATTTCAGTGAATCAGCTACGCACTAGGCTGAGGGCTCATGCAAGGAAGACTACCCAAGTTAACTCTCTTGGGAGGTCGTTTGTAAGAAGGCTTCTTACTGAGGCTTATAATTCTCTTTCAATCTGGCTTGTCCTCTCCTGTTACTACCACTACCCAGACTATTGTTTCCTACTTTCTACTTATGAGCCTTTTGAAAGGCAGCAGCATGGAGAGGAATGACTTCTTAATATCAGTTGGCCAATTGGGAGAGACAGGATTTGAACCTGAGCTGTGGATGTCCACTGCCCTGCCCCTGGCTTCTGTCTCATTTAGCAAGTTAAAATGTGCATAATGTTTCCCCCTGTGATGAGGGGTGCTTGTATTCTTTGTTGAGCCACTAGTGTGCCATTCAGAGAGTTTGCATTCTGAATTATTTATAGAGCACTGCCTGTCTGGGCACATGTTCACCAGCCAAATAACTCAGAACATGCCTGAGGAAATGAGCACAGTCCCTAGGACTCAAGGCACATTAAACTGTGGACTAGGGAGTTTTTTAAAATATTGATAACACTCATAAAAGTAGTGCCTTGACATTTAGGAAGTGCTTCATGTAAATGCAGAGCCTCGTGTTCCTTCTCCTCATACCTGCTTTCAGCATGGAAGGGTTTGTCATGTCTGTCTGAACCTACAGTCAGGGTCTTATGAGTCCAGACTCCTTGCTCTGCCTCCTTTTTCATGCTGCCTTCTCCTCTTAGCAGAAGTTGAAAATAATAGCATATGATAGTCTTAGATGATGCTATCAGACAATAGTGTAGGCCTCTATTGCTATTGTCATTGTCTAATGAGTAACAATTAGTATTCATGTCAACTTAGGACTTGATGTGCATCAGACATATTTGGAAACTTGAACCTTACTTAATATTTAAAGACAATAACATTTAATTCTTATAAAAATTTTTATGACATACACATTAAAATTGTATTAGCTAGCTAGGTGTGGTGATATATATACATCTATAATCCTAGTACTTGTGAAGCTGAGGCAGGAAGAGTGTGACTTTAAAGACAAACTGTGCTTTATAGTGAGATGTTGTCTTTATAGCTGGTTGTAGAAGTGGTGCTATATTTCAGGTGGTTGAGTGCTAGCCTTGAACAAAAGGAGCTTAAGGGCAGCATCCAGGGCCAGAGTTCAAGGCTCAGGCCAGTAAAAATAAACAAATGAATTAGCTCTATAACCTTGGATAAAATTAAATAATCAAATACTTTCCTCAAGTTTACAGCAGTCAGGATTTGATCCCAGCAGTGTCTGTTGCCAAAGCCTCAACTACAGCCATGAAGTTACCCACTGATATTCTTTGATAAACATTTATTTGAACATTGTCAGATCCTGTTTCTGAACTGGGGATACAAGTGAGGGTGAGACAGATACTCCCTTATCCTTAAACAGCGTACAAGCAGTGAAACAGAAAATAAACAAGATATTTTTAGGCAATGATGAGTAGTTTGAGGGAACTAAAACTGGGTAATGTGACATAGAGTGTCTGGAGTGTGTGGCTGGGGTGCTGCCATGAGCTGATTGGGGGCTCTTTGAGGTTAGAAAGGATTGAGACTTCTAGACAGTGGGACAAGTAGGCATTAAAGGTCCCATAGTTAGAACTGGTATGTTGTGTTTGGGGAACAGAAAGAGAACACTGAAGAGAATATGGAAGCCACTGGAAAGGCAGGAGTTGCCCTTCTAGCAGTGTGGATAAATTTACATTGAGCTTCCTACATCTTGTGTTCTAGATATCCCCCCTTCTACCCTCCTCCACTGTGACAAGATAAGGATCATTAGCTTTGTTCCCATAGAGGAGCTCATTGACCTGTGACTGGACTTATTTTGGAGAAATAAACTACATCCTACTTCTTCAAGACTACTAGCTCTCTAAGCTCAAATCAGTAGGATGGGTGTAAGTAGTAGAGACCAGCTTGATGGTAGGTGTGAAGACATCAAGAGGAAGTAATGTCAGCAGTGTGACTTGGTTGCCAAAATGCTTCCACAGTCAAAGTTGCTCCTGATGGATTAGATATAGAGAGGGTGATGTTTTCAAATAGAAAAAGGATGTTTCTGGCTGAAAAGAAAATAGGTGCCTTGTGCCACCTTTGGGTTCTCTCACAATCAGACAGGTTGCACTGCCTGTGTCAGGAAGGTGGCAGAGATGAGTTGAGCCTGGTTGGAATGGAGGAGGCATTGGACTAGTTGATCTCAATGGGCTTCCATCCTGCAGGCCCCATAGCCTCATTGCTAAGGCAGCAGTCCATGGTCAGTAGACAAAGGTAGTTGTCATGGTTTATGGGTGATGAAAGATCAGATCCAAACTCAAATTACATTTTTCTTACAATCAGCCTGGTGCCCCATCATGTCATGACTCTTCTGGTTGCCCTGCAGCTTAAGGGTCCTGAGTGACTGTGGGTTTTCTATTCTTTTTAGTGGTGCCTTATTTAATGCAGCTTTAGATTTTCCAGCTAACTGGTACCATCTGTCTGTAATCACACTTCTTAGAGCTGCCTTCTTGTCATCAGCCTTTCTGATGGCTGGGAACTAGTTGTAGCTGAAGACTTGCTGTACTTTAAATCTTTTACTTGTTATGGCCAACATATCAATGTGTAGTGTCTGTGGAAGCTAGCAAAAGCCTTGGAAGAGAAGGCTGGAGTGGTCATCTTGTTAGAAGAATCATGGCTTCTATTGAGAGGTGCATGAGATTCATCTACAGGTTCTGATTCTTTGGTTACCAAGGATTTGACTTCATAGTATGGGCTATATCTTTCAATCCCATTGTGCTCCATTGGGTTTAGTTCCAAACAAATTGGAGGGTTAGACTAGGGCCCAATCCAATCTCATATCACTCAGGAGTATTCTTTGCCTGTGCATTTTACTATCAGGAACAAAATTAGACTTTTGGACAGGCTCTAATTTTTCAGAGTTTGCCATTTAAGAAATTCCAACATGGCTGCACACTTAAAAGATGGATACCCTAAGTATTATTGAACAGTCTTGTTAGTAGTTACTTGTCAGTTATGATTTCTGAAAAACAAGCGTGTGTGTATTTTCTCTCACTTACCACTTAGGTTGTCACTTTCCCCAAGAATTTTCTCAAATATATGCATGTATATATCATAGATTGAATGTCTTTGCACTAAAAGCACATCAAATATGTAATAATAGCAGCCCTCTTTTATTTATATCTTTTGTAAAAACTCCATAGGATTAGGTGCTATATTGTCTAGTAAAAGGATATAGGAATTCAGGGAAATCCTTCATGGAAGTCCCAAAGGTTCTGTGGCTCCTCATTGTGCCAGCCTCAGTGCCTGTGCTTTGTCTGGTGCCCAGGCCACATCTCTATATTGCCAGTGGCTGTAGTAGAAAAGGGTGGTAGGGATAGGATTCACTGAAGGAGGCAAGTTGTAGGGATCAGAGATGAGAATTCCTGTTTGTAGAGGACATATTTACATCTCTTCTCCTGATGGATTTGGGGAGGGGGCACTTGAGGCTAACAGCAAGCCTATAGTGAGTAATCTTGATTCTCATAGTGAGCATACTTCTGTAGGAGGAGGACTGGCAGTAGTCCATGCAAGACTCAGTTGGCAGGACATCCACACATCAATCCTGAGGAAGTGTGTCTGGTTGCTCAGTGGAGTCCTGCCAGCTCCATAGTTATGTGGAATGGCATGGGGCTCAGGCTGCTAGGAAGGATGTCTCTTTGCACCTCTACCTTTCACCTCTTAACAGGCAGGACAGCTATAGTACAGTATATTCCTCTAGTTCCTTTTGAACACCTTTCCTAGGTGAGGGAAATTTTATCTTAAAAAATGATTCCCAAGGTAATGTCATGACAAAGTTTAAAAGCTTGCAAAATGCCGGGCGCTGGTGGCTCATGCCTGTAATCCTAGCTACTCAGGAGGCTGAGATCTGAGGATTGCGGTTCAAAGCCAGCCCGGGCAGGAGAGACCATGAGACTCCTATCTCCAATAAACCACCAGAAAACCGGAAGTAGCGCTGTAGCTCAAGTGGTAGAGCGCTTGCCTTGAGCTGAAGAGCTGAGGGACAGTGCTCAGGCCCAGAGTTCAAGCCCCATGACCGACCAAAAAAAAAAAGAGAAAAAAAAAAAGCTTGCAAAATATATAAAGGAATATATAACAATCAGAGACTGTTTAAAGTGATGAGGTGGTACATCTGGTTTCCTTTAGCCATCTGTAATCCTAGTTTAAGGTGGCAATGTGTTCATACATAGACAAACAATTACTTAGAATGGACAGGCTGGTGTTTCAGGAGTCTATGCTGTTTTCTAGCAGGACAAGGTCATTCTACCTAACTGGTATATTAGTGAGGGTCAACTCAAGACATGGGCCACTGGGAGACTTGCATGAAGAGACATAGTGCCAGAAATGGGCTCTGGGATTGTGGGAGCTGTTAGATGAGTCTCAAATCTACAGGGTTTTATATAGGAACATTCATGCACAGCCTCAGACTGCTGTCCCTAGATGAGGGCCTTACTTCAGGGAAGCCTCTGAGGCCTTCCATTTCACTGCACCAGGCTCATCCAGACCATCTTGGATAATCTCTTCCTTAATGTCAGTTAATCTCATCTACACAATACCGTTACAGCAATATTTTGGTTAGTGTTTAATTGAACAACTTGAAACAAAGTTGACAAAGAATATCATATCTTATTTGAGAGTTAATCTGGTGAATTGGGTACATCATCTGCCTTGGTTACCCAAATCTTTCTTCAGCAGCTCTCCCTGTAGAGACGATCTCACTGATCTCCCACACAGAGTATCACGTTCAGTCGTAGTTTTGCCCAGTTCATCCTTATGTTGTCTTTTGTGAGTGCATGACCTCTCTCTATGGCAGAGTTTGAAGTACTTTCTGTGGGCCTATGCCTTTGCCAGTCTGTGTTTGTGCTACTGTGCCTGGAAAGACTTCTCAGCAAACAGTGACTGATACAACAACTCCATTTCTTAGCTCCCAAATTCTTGACATAGATTAGAAAAGGAGAAGCAATTTGTTCTGTTTCATCTGTTGGTTTTGTTTGACTTGACAGGTATTATCAACTGGTACCTATGAGCTTCATTGTTCTAGATACTGAGGATATAACAAGGAACAGTGAGACACGGATCCTGGTCTTGTGGAACTTTACAAACTAGCATGGGTATTGGAGGGGTGGGTAGTGGAGAGGATGGAGACTAGTGATAATTATACAACAAGATGAACAAGCTAAGTTCAGATAGTGTTATGTGTACTGGAGGAAATAAGGTATGTACTGTGACTCTAAATTTCTTAGCTAATTTCGGAGTTCAAATAATGATTTCCTGATTGTATGAGAATGGGCACATTTACCTCTTTGAGGCTCAGGCAAGAATCTGAGATATCTGGATTTTGGACCACCTGTACTGGGAGCCATTGTGTATGTGTTTAAAGGAGTCCAAAGAAGATGAATAGAACAGAAATAGCATTCGGGAAGGTTAGAGCTTTACATCTCACAGTGTGGCTTGCAGACCAGCAGCAAATATTACTAGAGGGCTTTCTAAAAAAAAATGTAAATTCCTGGGCTGGGATGTAGCTCAGTGGCAAAGCACTTGCCTAGCAAGTGCAACGTCCTGGGTTCGATCCCCAGTACCAAAAAAAGAAAAGACAAAAAAAATACAGTTAAAAAAAAACCCAAACCAAAAAACAATGTAAATTCCTGGGGCTGGGAAGGTGGCTCAGTGTTAGAGTGCCTGCCTTGCATGCATGAGGCCCTGAGTTTGATTCCTCAGCACCACATAAGCAAAAAAAGCCAGAAGTGGTGCTATGGCTCAAGTGGTAGAGCATTAGCCTTGAGCTGAAGAGCTGAGGGACAGTGCCCAGGCCCAAGAGTTCAGGCCCCATGACTGAAAAAAAAAAGTAGATTTCTGGGCTCCATCCCAGACCACAGAATCAAGGTCTTCAAGTATATGTATATGTATATGTATATGTATATGTATATGTATATGTATATGTATATGTATATGTATATGTATATACACATACACACTGAAGCCTGAGGGAACACTGCATTGCGAGGGAGAATGTAGTTTGGAGGCTAGTAGAGTAACTCAGGTACAAAGTATTGGTCTCAGGTAGGAAATGAGGGAATGGGAAAAGATAGTTTTTTTTTCCTGAACAATTGACTTATAAGAAGAACAAACTTATTATCAAGATTATAAATTTACCAGATTTTAATGGCAATGCAGTTTTTAAATTGTGAAGCTTTATACTGGTGTGTGTACAGGACATTTCTCCCTGAGTCCTAAGTCCTCTTTGGATGTCACATAGGCAGGGTGAAAGGTTATTTGGATATTCCAATGCATTTGAATTGGCCTTAATAAAAGGGCTTTTCAAGCTGCTGTTGCTGACTCTGCCATCCTCCCTCACCTCAGGAATGTTTCCTTTAAGATGTGGGTTTATGAACTAGACAACTTATAGATGGGGACAGGAGGGAAAACTGGAAGAGAGCAAGGGAAGGGGTGACACTGTTCAAAAAGAAATGTACTTATTATTTATATATTTGTAACCCTTCTGTACAACAACAATAAAATACATACATATATGTTATATCTATATCTATATTAAAAAAAAGATCTGGTTTGGCCTTCTAGAGGCTGAATTTATGAAGCATGGGTTTTGCTGTCATACCTATATCACTTGCAGAAGGTGGGAGAGGGCTCACTTTTGTGTGTAAACCACAGTATCTCTATCTTCCTTTGTGATTGTGACTCTTTGGGTTAGAAGTCATCTTTGGGATGACTGTTTCTTCATGTCCTGTAGGCAATCCCTTAATCTCCTCCACCAACTGTCCTCCATTGCTGGCAGATCCCAAGGAGTTTGTGTGGAAAGCTAATTCTGTGCACAGGGTAGGGATTCTTGTATACTCTACCCACCACAGGATGACCCTTTCTTCCATCCGTGTCTTGTTTTGTCTTTCTTGGGACATATTACACTCAGGGTATTTACTTCACTCCCAAGTACAGCTCAGAAAGATCTTCTGAGCTGGTAGTTTAATATGATAGATACTTAGTATATCACCTTGGAATCCATCCACAGGGACAACTGTGGATGCTGTGAAGTATTTTTTTAAAAATATTTTTGTGTTCCAGAGATGTGCATACAGGAAAAAGACAATAGGGCGTGCAGAGGATGGGTATAGTTTATGACTAAGATACAGATTGAGGGGTGAGAATGTGTGTGTTACAAATGCTGTTGTAGGATATGTAAAGAGCTTTATTTGCCTGACTCACCCCCCAATAGTCTTCTTAATAAGTCCATTTTTCTCAGAGGTCTTTTTTTCAATTTTCCTTGATGTTCCACCAAAGACCTGTGGTCTCTTTTAGAACTTAAAGCATATATTTAACCAGCTTTGGAATTGGAGGTGGCCTTTGTTGCATCATCTGAATCTCTTAAATTACTTCAGACTTTATGACTATCTCTATCTCTACTCTATCTATCTATCTCTATCTATCTATCTATCTATCTATCTATCTATCTATCTATCTATCTATCTATCTATCTATCTATCTATTTATCTATCTAGTCTGTCTCACAGCACCAAGGAATGAGACTGTATTTAAAAGTGCCCCCGTGGACAGAATTAATTCATTTTCTCGGGAATAATCTAATAATAAGAAAATGTTGGCTTCAGTTTCCTGGGGACAGGAGCTTATTTCACGCATTTTGTTCTGTTTGCCTTGTCCATCTCTCCAGACAGTGCAGTTTCCCGAAGATTCTCCTTTATCAGATTAATATCAGGCAGAAGCAATTAGACTTGTGTGTGGATTTACTTGTGCTATTTAATGGATTACAGCCAGTATCTGACACTTTAGTGTTGACTTCTTGGGTAACTCTTTGTTTCCTTTTAAAAAAAAAACTGATGAATACTTGCTAGATAATTTGCCATTGTTTTCTCTTTCTCTTGACAGGGCACATGAACTCAAGTAGCATAGCTGTTATTGCCTTTGTTTGAGAGGAAAGGTTATGGACATAGAGTGGTCAAAGGACTAATAGTGGGACTGGCAGAGAGACCCCAAGGGCTTCCAGGGATCTTCATGTCCCATAGCTAGCACTATGGGCTGTGTTCTGTTTGCCTTTCAGACATGGCATTGAATCTGTTGATAAATGAGTATATTATTATGCTCCTTGAAATCAAAAGAGGGCCTGTGCCCTGAGTATGCCCTGCCAAGGCAGCATCAAGGGCCCAAATAGAAGCAGTTGCTGAGGCTGTAGCCTTCCAGCTCTTCCGGAAAGGCTTTGTGCAGGAAAAGCTGCATGTGCACACACATGTGTGGTCATGGGTGTCAGGACATGGGACTCCCACTGCCTCCTGGCAGCCTTAAGACACCCTTCTTGACCTCTGGCTGTCTGACAGTGGACAAGTGCATATATCTGTCCTTTGTCTCCACTTTCTTACTCCATGTCAGTGAGCAGTTGTACTCCTCAGTACCAGGAAGAGTGCATTGTCTCTTTTTACAATGTTGTTATGAGAAGATATTGATGAAAAATTGTGAGATGTTTCAACAGTACCAATTTCTTAGCAAGGAAAGGCCTTTCTGATATTATAGTCGGCCCTTTCTTTTAAAAACAATTATACACTGTTCATCATTGTGATTAACCAATATTTGTGGAACCCTTACACATCCCACTATTTTGTAGAATAGTTATATTATTCAATTTGTATTTTAAAATTTGCTTTTTTGCTGAACACATCACATGTGGCTGGGCTGTGAAAGAAATTAGATCAGAGTTGGAGGTAAGTCATGTATTTACTTCTGGAGATGATGGACCCTGTGAACATCTAATGAAAGTTTTAACCTCTCTTCACAGAAAAATTCTAAATAGAAAGTGTAGCAGATTTCATGGTCCCAGGGGCCCTATGATAAAGCTTAAAGGGATTTCCAGGATACCAGGATCTGAGCCACTTGTCTCGATAATACGACAATTTATATCATCTGCTTTGTGAAAGATGGGACTCTGTAGGATCTTTTCCTTTTTAAGAATGATCAGAAAGGTGAAACCACTTTACTGTTACAACTACAGAGGGGCTGCTCTGAGACCACAGGAAGTATTCTAGTAGTCCATGATGTAGTGCAGAGAGAGGTCTGTGCAAACATTCCAGAGAAGTCTTCTGTAGTTAGCAAACATGGTTTGGGAGCTCTGTGACAGCAAATCCAAAACCTGATTATCGGGGAAGGATTTACTACAGGCATAAATGATGCAGACATTGAGGCTGGTATCTGTTTCCCTGAGGACTATATAAGGGTGTCTCTGCTTTCAGCTTCTGTTTCAGTCCAGCTGAAATCTCTATTGGGTTTACTGCACATTCTTCAAAAGCCAGAAACAAAGCAAAACAAAAATCCACCCCAAAACAAAAGAAAAAGCAAATGGTGAACTTATTATAAGCCAAGGACTTGTACAGTTGCTGTTCATTTTGTGTTTAAGAATTGCCAATTTGGAGAGGGCTCAGTCAGAAGAAGTAGAAACTCATATGGTCTTTTTTTCTTTATTAAAAATTGTATAACAGTCTCCCTAATGTTTTATGTGGCCATAGTTTTCTGTTGAATCCCAGAGCACTTTAACTGCCAGGGCTGAAGAGTTAGTCCCTAGCTTGTCTTTGTGAGATTTCGAAGAGTAGTCATTCTTTTCAGATAAGGGAAGCTACAGAGGCACTTGGAAATGCCTAGAATTGTCCTCTGAAGACTTGAAGAGGAAACATATTAGAGATCCTTGACTCATTGTGAAGGAAATGGATAGTGAGGAGGAGGCAGCCAGGAGGGTAACAGTCAGTACACAGTCTAAGTGACAAATGTGAATCAGTCCTGTGAGTAGTGGTATGTCTCAGTGCTGCTGCTGAGAGTGTAAATTGGACTGACCATTTAAGAAAGCAATTTGAGTTTATGTTTATGCATGCACCTATGTATAGGATGTATTTACCCAGATGTATGTGTATATGAGTCCAGAAATGCCAACCTTTTATACCCTATCACCTAATTCTTCTGTGAGTCTATCTTAAAGAAATAGCCTAAATATCATAAAGTGTATATTTATTATTAATATTTATTACAATTTTATAGAAGACCCTTAGTATCCATGGGTCTGTGGTTCCAGGGAGTGTATTGTAGATGTTCAGGATGCATAGCATTCAATGTTGTACCACAGGTGTTTCGTTCATTTATTTCCCCCCTTATTGCTGTCAACTTCTGCTAAAGATATACCACCTTTCAACAAATGTAAATTTTTTGTTTTACCACTTAAATTCAACACATTATATGTCCTTTTTGGCTTGGGAGGATTACCATACCTTGCTTAGGGGCATCATCTGCTTTCTGGAAAAAACTAAGGGCAAGGAAGCACTTTGCAGATCATACAATAATTTAAACAACTGACAAAACTGCTATACTTACTGAGAGCTGCTTCCCATCAGCTCATTCATGTGCCATAATGTATATCTGAGGTTTTAAACTTTTTTTTTAAATTTTAGGTAGGTGTTTAAGACTCATTCCTGTAATCTTGGATACTCAGGAGGTTGAGATCCGAGGATTATGATTATGGTTCAAAACCAGCCCTGGCAGGAAAATTTATGATATTCTTATCCCCAGTTAATCACCAGAAAGCAAGAAGTAGAGCTGTTACTCAAATGGAAGAGTGTGAGCCTTGAGTGAAAAGGCAGAGACAATTCCTAGGCCCTGAGTTCAAGCCCCAGTACTGATATACATAGTTTAAAATTTCCTTTTGTTTTAAAATATATCATTTTTTGACTTTCACTTGGTTAAATACCATACATAATAAGTCTGTGAACAAAGAAGGATTACTGTATTTGTAATAAGGTGCATGTATACAATTGGCATGTATACAATTTGTCAAGCTTGTTGACAAATAGGGATCAAGAAAAGATGGGGATCTGGAGATAGAATCCAGGAAATAGAGAGAGAATCCTTTCAGATTTTCATATATCTTTGAACATGTCCTTCTCCATATTCTCTGTGTGGAAAATCATTCTCTTTGCTCCTTTATCTTCTCCATTTCCCACCTCATTCCTTAGCAATGGGCTGCTACTTAGACAAAGGGTATGTGTCTGCTCCATCATCTGAGCTCCTGGCTTTTGGATATGTGTTCTGAAAAGAACCCCTGCACTAAAATGTCCTTTTTACGTACATCTCAGTAGGAGCAAAATCCCCTGTGGTGGGTGGCAGGTATAGGCTATTCTGCTAAAAATTCATCACAGTAGAACTTTTTCCACTTGCTCTCCCTTTGAGAGGAGTACATTAATCAGTTCACCAAGTTTGAGAGAGAATGTAGTCCACCTCTTTGTTTTGCAGATGAGGAAATTGAGGCCATGATTTGCCCCAAATCTCATAGCTTTTGCTGACAAGTATGGCATCTCCATTTTCAGGAAGCATAGTGAAGGATGCTGGATGTAAGGGAAAATTTCTATGTGTCCTTTTAATACTCAAATGATTTTTATTTAAAGGCTTTAACTTACATTTCTCATGTATTTTATATTGGTCCCAATATTTATAGTGTGAAGTATACATCTAATTTTATGTTCTTCTACTGGCATTCCAGTTTCCCCAACATTATTCATTATATTAATTTTCCTTCCAGTAATTGAAAATACTAGCTTTATAATGAAACATTGCATTTCTATATACATTTGGGCTTTTTATACTTTCTGTTATGTTACAGAAATTTAAAGCAAATTTTACAGCAGTGAATATGAATATGAGGACATGTTCATTCAAATTGTTACTCAGTTCACTCAACAATTTCTGTTCTTTTTTTTTTTTTCTGGGACCAGTCGTGGGGCCTAGGCGCTGTCCCTCAGCTCTTCAGCTCAATGCTAGCACTCTACCACTTGAGCCACAGCGCCACTTCTGGCTTTTTTTTTTTTTTTTTTTTGCTTATGTGGTGCTGAGGAATTGAACCCAGGAGCTTCATGCATGCAAAGCAAGCGCTCTACCACTGAGCCACCTTCCCAGCCCACAATTTCTGTTCTCTTGTGGTTTAAAACTTGTAATATTCCCTTAAATGAATTAGAATCCAAAAAAACTATAGAATGAATCAACAAAACAAAGAGTTGGTTCTTTGAAAAACTTAACAAAATTGACAGACCCTTAGCAAATCTTATCAGAAAAAGAAGAGAACACACCCAAATTAATAAACTCAGAGATGAGAATGGAAACATCACCACGGAAACAACCAAGATTCAGAACATTATAAGGGAATACTTCTCAAAACTTTATGCTAATAAGTTCGACAACTTGACAGAAATGGACCTCTTCCTAGCAAATATTGACATGCCAAAACTAAACCAAGATGAGTTAAACCAGCTTAACAGGCCCATATCAAGCATTGAAATAGGAACAGCAATAAGAGACCTCCCAGCTAAGAAAAGTCCAGGACCAGATGGTTTTACAGCGGAATTTTACAAGGCCTTCAAAGCAGAACTCACACCAATTCTCCTCCAACTCTTCAATGAAATTGAAAAAGAAAGCTCACTACCGAACACATTCTATGAAGCCATCATAACCCTCATCCCAAAACCAGGCAGGGACTCATCAAAGAAAGAGAACTATAGACCCATTTCTTTGATGAACATCGATGCAAAACTTCTCAACAAAATTTTGGCCAATCGACTTCAACAATTCATCCAAAAAATCATACACCACGATCAAACAGGATTCATTTCAGGGATGCAAAGCTGGTTCAATATACGCAAATCAATTAATATTATTCATCACATCAACAGGAGCAAGAACAAGAACCACATGGTTATCTCAATAGATGCAGAAAAAGCATTCGACAAGATCCAACACCCCTTCATGATGAAGGTTTTGGAAAAATTAGGAATCCATGGAACATTCCTCAATACAATAAAGGCTGTATATGACAAACCTACAGCCAGCATTATACTCAATGGTGAAAAACTAAAGCCATTTCCTCTTAACTCAGGAACAAGACAAGGATGCCCACTCTCTCCACTTCTCTTCAATCTAGTATTAGAATGCCTAGCTACAGCAATAAGACAAGATGCAGACATAAAGGGGATCCAAATAGGGAAAGAAGAAATAAAACTCTCCCTCTTTGCAGATGACATGATCTTGTATTTAAAGAATCCCATAGACTCCACTCCCAAATTACTCAAGCTGATTCAAAACTTTGGCAAAGTAGCAGGTTATAAAATTAACCCCCCTAAATCAATGGCTTTTCTGTATGCCAACAATGAGAAAAGTGTGGCTGAAATTAGGAAAGCAACTCCATGTATAATAGCCCCACAAAAAATAAAATACCTAGGAATTAACTTAACCAAAGAAGTGAAGGACCTCTATGATGAAAACTTTAAAATCTTGAAAAAGGAAATCAACACAGAACTTAAAAAATGGCAAAACCTCCCATGCTCCTGGATTGGCAAGATTAACATTGTGAAAATGGCAATACTTCCCAAGGCTATCTACAAATTCAACGCAATACCAATCAAAATTCCACCCTCATTCTTCAAGGAAATAGAAGAGGCAATCCAAAAATTCATATGGAACAATAAAAGACCCCGAATAGCAAAAACACTTCTCAACGGAAAGAACACTGCTGGAGGAATATCAATACCAAATTTCAAACTCTACTATAAAGCCATAGTAATCAAAACAGCTTGGTATTGGCATAAGAACAGACCTCAGGACCAATGGAATAGAATTGAAAACCCAGAAATGAACCTACAGACCTATAGCCATCTAATCTTCGATAAGGATGCTAAAACAATAGAATGGAAGAAAGACAGCCTCTTCAGTAAATGGTGCTGGCAAAATTGGTTAACTACATGTAGAAAACTAAAGCTAGATCCTTATATATCACCCTGCACCAGAATCAACTCCAAATGGATCAAAGACCTTGAACTCAAAGCAGACACTCTGAAAACATTACAGGATGGAATAGGAGAAACCCTAGGTCTCCTTGGCTCAGGCCGAAATTTTCTGAATAGAGACCCGGAAACACAACAAATCAAAGAAAGGTTGGACAAATGGGATTGCATAAGGTTGCAGAGCTTCTGCAGGGCAAATGACATAGCTAGCAAGATCAATAGAAAGCCCACCGATTGGGAGAAGATCTTTACTAGCCATACAACGGACAAGGGTCTCATATCTAAAATATACTTGGAACTCAAAAAATTAAACCACCCAACAACAAATCCTCAAAGAAACAACTGCCCAATAAATAAGTGGGCGAAAGACTTAAAGAGAAGCTTCTCTGAAGAAGAAAGAAGGATGGCCATTAGACACATGAAGAAATGTTCAACATCCCTAGCCATAAAAGAAATGCAAATCAAAACAACATTGAGATATCACCTCCCTCCAGTTAGAACAGCAAAAATCAAGAACTCTAACAACAACAGATGCTGGAGTGGATGTGGACAGAAAGGAACCTTACTTCATTGTTGGTGGGAATGTAAACTTGTTCAACCACTTTGGAAAGCAGTATGGAGGTTCCTCAAAAGACTTCACATAGATCTCCCCTATGATCCAGCAATCGCACTTTTGGGCATTTACCCAAATGTATACAAACAAGACCACACTAAAGCTACCAGCACAACTATGTTTATTGCAGCATTATTTACCATAGCTAAGATATGGAACCAACCCAGATGCCCCTCAGTAGATGAATGGATCAAGAAAATGTGGTATATATACACAATGGAATTCTATGCCTCCATCAGAAAGAATGACATTTCCCCATTTGTTAGGAAATGGAAAGGCTTGGAAAAAATTATATTAAGTGAAGTAAGCCAGGCCCAAAGAAACATAGGTCCCATGGTTTCCCTTATTTGCAATATCTAGTATAGGTATGAGTCAAGCGGAAAAGATCAGATAATGTGATGTTAGGAAAACGAACCCTTAAATATGTATTTTAATGTTTTCGTTTCTTTCATGCATGTGTTTCTAACGCATTTATAAGATTATTTCTTTGTTGCTTTGTATGTCCCTCCCCCACAGTGTAACCCCCGCTTTCACTTTATTTGATGTCAGTATAACATGTGGAGGAGAGGGGGACAAACAAGTCGTTTAAGGATTCAGGTGGACCTGTTGTAACAAGGAGAATTACAAAATGTCATGTCAAAGCAAGCTTTACAATGTCGGAGTGGGGGGGGGGGGAGGGGGGTATGATTGGGTGGGGGGGAGGGGGGAGGCTGGGAAGGGAGGTGAAGGGTAAACAAACGAGGAGGCTGCAATGCTTGGTAAGAAATGTATGCATTATCCTGCCAATGTAATTGTAACCCCTCTGTACAGTATGTTCTCAAATAAAATAAAATTAAAAAAAAAAAAAAGAATAAATTCAGGCTGCTTTAGCCACTAAAAAAAAAAAAAACAAAAAAAAAACTTGTAATATTCCCGTAATATTTACAAAAAGTTCTTCATGCCAGAGTGAAATACTTTATTTTATGTTAAATATTGACTATACATCATTATTCAATACCCTCTGAAAAAAATTCCTCAAAATTATTTGTATACCAAGCTTGTTTCTTTCTGATGTTCTTTATATGAAAGGGGTCAGATTTTTCTATTTTTCACTATCTTTTGTATTCTTTTTCTCTTTATTCACAATAGAAGCATCTTAATATCTAATTGCAAACTAATTAGCATATGAGAGCCTATGCCTTGTATAAATGGCGAAAAATTTATTCCACAGTTGGCCTTATTTTTTGTTATTTGAAGAACCAATTTAAACTGTGGGTTTTCT
Organism: Dipodomys merriami; assembly: GCF_024711535.1. Taxonomy (NCBI): domain Eukaryota; kingdom Metazoa; phylum Chordata; class Mammalia; order Rodentia; family Heteromyidae; genus Dipodomys; species Dipodomys merriami. The sequence continues at coordinate 5,418,017 of NW_027206135.1, read as the reverse complement.
GAATCACCAGGGATCAGTTGCTGGCCTATAGGCCAGTCAGGGACTTCCTCTGGGTTGACTAGTTGGATGGCTTTGGGGTTACTCAAAAATGGTCTGATGAATGTATTGATTCTTTCCCCACTTATAGGAGGCTTGCCTGATAAGTGTTGGATTGATTCTGTGACTCTGCACACAGAGTCATAATCATTTTTTAAAAATTAAATTTATTTTTTATTGTGAAAATACCGTACAGAAGGGTTAAAATTACATGGGCAAGGTAATGAGTATATTTCTTTTTTTTTTTTTTTTTGTCGGTCGTGGGGCTTGAACTCTGGGCCTGGGTGCTGTCCCTCAGCTCTTCAGCTCAAGGCTAGCGCTCTACCACTTGAGCTACAGCGCCACTTCCGGTTTTCTGGTGGTTTATTGGAGATAGGAGTCTCACGGTCTCTCCTGCCCGGGCTGGCTTTGAACCGCGATCCTCAGATCTCAGCCTCCTGAGTAGCTAGGATTACAGGCGTGAGCCACCAGCGCCCGGCTATGAGTATATTTCTTATCAAGCATTGTTGCCTCCTCTTTTGTTTCCCCTTCCCATCCCTTCCCATCTCCCCTCCTCCCCCCCATTACCCCCCTCTCCAACCCCTACGGCCCCCCCCCAAAGTTGTAAAGTTTGTTTTTTGACATAGCATCTTGTACATCTCATTGTTGCAATGGGTCCACCTCTATCTCTATTTAAACGACTTTCTTTTTCCCTTCCCCTCCACAAATTATACCATCAAATACAGTGAAAACAGGAGTTATACCCTTACCCCCCTCTCCAAACCCCGCGGCCTCCCCCCCCCACCCAAAGTTGTAAAGTTTGTTTTTTGACATAGCATCTTGTACATCTCATTGTTGCAATGGGTCCACCTCTATCCCTATTTAAACGACTTTCTTTTTCCCTTCCCCTCCACAAATTATACCATCAAATACAGTGAAAACAGGAGTTATACCATGGGGGAGGGACATACAAAGCAACAAAGAAATCATCTTATAAATATGTTAGAGACAATTGCAAGAAAGAAAAAAAACATTTAAATCTTTATCTTGGGGTTCATTTTGCCTAACATCAACTTATCTGACCGTTTCTACCTGTCTCAGACATATACTAGTTATTGCAAATAAGGGAAACCATGGGACCTATGTTTCTTTGGGCCTGGCTTACTTCACTTAATATAATTTTTTCCAAGCCTTTCCATTTCCTAACAAATGGGGCAATGTCATTCTTTCTGATGGAAGCATAGAATTCCATTGTGTATCTATACCAAATTTTCTTGATCCATTCATCTACTGAGGGGCATCTGGGTTGGTTCCATATCGTAGCTATGGTAAATAATGCTGCAACAAGCATAGTTGTGCTGGTAGCTTTAGTATGGTCTTATTTGTGATCATTTGTGTAAATGCCCAAAAGTGGGAGTCTTTTGAGGAACCTCCATACTACTTTCCAAAGTGGTTGAACAAGTTTACGTTCCCACCAACAATGCAGTAAGGTTCCCTTCTGTCCACATCCCCTCCAGCATCTGTTGTTATTAGAGTTCTTGATTATATCCACTCTAGAACTGGGGTGAGGTAGTATCTCAGTGTTGTTTTGATTTGCATTTCTTTTGATGATGATGATGATGATGATGATGATGATGATGATGATGATGATGATGAAAATACCGTACAGAGGAGTTACAATTACATGGGTAAGATAATGAGTACATTTCTTATCAAGAATTGTTGCCTCCTCCTTTGTTTCCCCTTCCTGTCCCTTCCCATCTCTCCCTCCCTCCCCCCCGCAAAAGTTGTAAAGTTCGTTTTTCGACATAAAGACTTGTACATCTCATTGTTGCAATGGGTCCACCTCTATCCCTATTTAAATGATTTGTTTTTTCCCTTCCCCTTCACAAATTATACCAACATCAAATACAGTGAAAGCAAGGGTTATATTGTGGGGGAGGGACATACAAAGCAACAAAGAATTTATCTTATAAATATGTCAGAAACAATCGCATGAAAGAAAAAAATCATTTGAATACTTAACTTGGGGTTCATTTTGCCTAACATCAACTTATCTGACCATTTCTGCTTGTCTCAGACATATACTAGTTATTGTAAATAAGGGAAACCATGGGGCCTATGTTTCTTTGGGCCTGGCTTACATCACTTAATATAATTTTTCCAAGTCTTTCCATTTCCTAACAAATGGGGCAATGTCATTCTTTCTGATGGAGGAATGGAATTCCATTGTATATCTATACCACATTTTCTTGATCCATTCATCTACTGAGGGGCATCTGGGTTGGTTCCATATCTTAGCTATGGTAAATAATGCTGCAATAAACATAGTTGTGCTGGTAGCTTTAGTATGGTCTTGTTTGTGATCATTTGGGTAAATGCCCAAAAGCGGGATTGCTGGGTCATAGGGGAGCTCTATGTGGAGTCTTTTGAGGAACCTCCATACTGTTTTCCAAAGTGGTTGAACAAGTTTATACTCCCACCAACAATGCAGTAAGGTTCCCTTCTGTCCACATCCCCTCCAGCATCTGTTGTTATTAGAGTTCTTGATTATAGCCACTCTACAACTGGGGTGAGGTGGTATCTTTTTTTTTTTTTTTTTTTTTTTGTCGGTCGTGGGGCTTGAACTCTGGGCCTGGGCGCTGTCCCTCAGCTCTTCAGCTCAAGGCGAGCGCTCTACCACTTGAGCTACAGCGCCACTTCCGGTTTTCTGGTGGTTTATTGGAGATAGGAGTCTCACGGTCTCTCCTGCCCGGGCTGGCTTTGAACCGCGATCCTCAGATCTCAGCCTCCTGAGTAGCTAGGATTACAGGCGTGAGCCACCAGCGCCCGGCTGAGGTGGTATCTTAATGTTATTTTGATTCACATTTCTTTTATGGCTAGGGAGGTTGAGCATTTCTTCATGTGTCTATTGGCCATCCTTCTTTCCTCTTCAGAGAAGTTTCTCTGTAAGTCTTTAGTTCATGTATTTATTGGGCAGTTGTATCTTTGAGGATTTGTTGTTGGGGGATTTAATTTTTTGAGTTCCAGGTATATTTTAGATATGAGACCCTTGATAGTTGTATGGCTAGTGAAGATCTTCTCCCAGTCCGTGGGCTTTGTATTGATCTTGCTAAGTATGTCCTTTGCCATGCAGAAGCTCGGCAATCCCATTTGTCCAACCTTTCTTTGATTTGTTGTGTTTTTGGGTCTCTTTTAAGTAGATTTCGGCCTTTGCCAAGGAGACCTAGGGTTTCTCCTATTCCATCCTGTAATGTTTTCAGAGTGTCTACTTTGATTTTGAGGTCTTTGATCCATTTGGAGTTGATTCTGGTGCAGGGTGATATATAAGGATCTAGGTTTAATTTTCTACGTTTGCCAGCACCATTTACTGAAGAGGCTTTCTTCCATTCTATTTTTTTTTTTTTTTAGCTCCCTTATTGAAGATTAGATGGCTATAGGTCTGTGGGTTCATTTCTGGGTTTTCAATTCTATTCCATTGGTCCTCAGGTCTGTTCTTGTGCCATTGCCAAGCAGAGTCACAATCATTTGTAGGAGTATATTTGTGAGGTAAATGTACCTTATTTAAGTGAATGTTCCCGTTATTCCTGCCTAGAGGCTTTGGGTTCCCAGTAAGCCTTTTCTCTTCTTGTATTGTCTGCTTCTGGGTTCACATCCTCTAAGACCCTATTGAAGCCCTCATCTGCTGTTCTAATGCTCTGTGATCTGTCCTCCCAAATCTCCTCTCTCACGGATGCTTAGTGTTATTGTATAACTCTTTTCTCTAGGTCACTTCCTATAACTAAGGTTGTTCTCCTTGTCATCTAACTGATCCTTAAAAAATTCCTCCATTACTGCCCATTAGCATGCAGTGTATAGTGTATAGTCTCTCTGCTGCTTAGACCAGTCCTGTCACTGCACAAGGTCAAGATATGCAGTCCCACATCTGTGCTGCCATGTTTTTCCTGTCTGCATGCCCTCTTTGATTGCTCAGATCAAACTACGCATCTACTACCTTTTGGAACCTTTAATGCATTGGTAAGCTATGAGTCCCTTGAAGTTGCTGATTCTGTTTTAGAAAACTGTTCTCTTGGTAAGCCTGCTTTGGGGCTTTTAGTACATACTAGGTTCTGGGGGAAAAAAAGTAAATCCTAATATTTCCTATCCATGTGAGCGCTGCTGAATTTTGCTGCAGCCCCTTTTGACATAGGAGGGGTTTAGAGAGTTTGTGATACAGCTAAACACAATATCATGCTTACAGGATCTGTGGTTTGATTTATGCAAAAATTAGCTTTTTCCATCTTAGCTATACCTTGAGAATAGGAACATCTCTAACTTTCGCAGTAACGAATATGGTCAATAAATTGCTTGAGATTAATAGAAATCTTTCAGTAGTAGAGATGATTTATTGACCTTGTATTTCTCTCAGTACAAAAATTAATGCTGTAATATAGGACTAGTGACTGCTTCTACTGATTGGGGTCCTGATCTAGAGGCATGATAACTATTTCTGATAAATGGTTGTGAAAACCACAGGCCTAAAAGAAGGTGGCGGATTAGAAAACAAAAGGCACAGAGAGTTAAGTAACTGGGTCTCCAAGCCTGCAAGTGTCAGCATTTTATTTTTTAAAAAATTTCTTATTTAAGTGGTTGTACAAGGAAGTTCCCATTCTACAAAACTGTATGAATACAAAGTGTCTGATAACATTGTCAGCCATCACTCCTAACCCACCCCTTCTCTTACTTTTCTTTTTTTAATTGATATTAGGTGATTACATAATTTCACATATTTCACAGTATTGTGGAATAGTGATACTTAGTTAAAGTCACAAACACATTTTAACCTTCACAAGGCAAATCGTCATTATCATGGTTTATAAAATTTGTGAATTCTATGAGCAATTATTTCTTCCACATCAGGTGCTATTTACATTTCTTTCCTTTTGCTTAGTGTATGCTGTTCCTTCTTTCCCTCTCATTCCTACCTTCCCACAGCATTTCATTTGAATTCAGGTCTTTCTGGATTTATTTATTTATTTATTTATTTATTTATTTATTTATTTATTTATTTATTTATTTATTTGGGTCCAGTCGTGGGGCCTGAACTCTGGCCTGGGCACTGTCCCTCAGCTCTTCAGCTCAAGGCTAGCGCTCTACCACTTGAGCCACAGCGCCACTTCCGACTTTTTTCTTTTTTCTTATGTGGTGCTGAGGAATTGAACCCAGGGCCTCAGGCATGCAAGGCAAATACTCTACCACTGAGCCACCTTCCCAGCCCTCTTTCTGGATTTATTGACACCAATACTCAGTAACAAATATGGGATTGAATTTTTATTTCTCAGAAATCACTTGCTTGTACTTTTACCTAATAAGCTCTTGTCACTCTTCCTTGAAGAGCTGCTTATCAGTTGAAATAGCACAGATATTGAGTGTTGGGCTGTCCTGCTTCAGTGCTCAGGCAATATCTGTGTGACTATTCTGCATCTTGCTGGAAGCCCACCTAAGAACAGAAGGAACAGACAAGTGTGTTGGATTATTTCTACTGTGGTTTGCATTAGGGTAAGACATTGACTATGGTGGCAAAACATTTCTGGAAGCTTCTTCTTTAAGCCAAGCGTGATAATGTATGCCAGTAATCCCAACACTGGGGAGGTAGGGGCAAGAGGGTCATGAATTTGAGGTCAGCCTTGGCTACATAGCAAATTTCAGGTCAGCATCATCATACCTGACTCTGAGGTCACCTTCTCTAGGCAGCTGAACATTGGTTGTATAGGGTAAAAACGGTGCCCAGGGTGTACCAGAACATTTGTTGAGTGAATTGATTGGTAGTAATCTGAATAACCTAAGATGAAGAAATAATAACTTCTCAGACTTCTCTCTAGATTTAACAGATTAAAATTGTCTGGATTGGGACAAGTAGATTCTGAGAGTCCAGATAAGGTATCAAAAATTTAGTTCCTCTTCATCTTTTTATAGAAGAAAAGAAAATTGAGCTTAGAGATAGATGAAACATTTAGTTGTGAGACAAAGATGCTTTTCTCTCTCTTTTTCTGTTTTCTGCAATTATAGGCATTTCCTGTTGAAATCTGTAGAGTAAGGTTGGATGTATAGTGTGGAAATGTGCTTTTGTTTAAAATTTTTTATATTTTTAATATTGTGAAGGTGATATATAGAGGGATTGTATACAGTTTCATAAATCAAGCAATGAGTACATTTCTTTTTGGACAATGTCACCCCCTTCACTGAGTTTTCAAGACTTGAATGCATTTTCTATTTGAGTGAATATTTGAATGCTTGATTGTGTTCTGTACTCAATGCTAGATAGGAAGATTCAAGACAGCTCTTTAGTCTTGGGGACTCTCAGTGCATACTTGCATAGGAACATACTTGCAAACACCATTAAAAGCATCTGATTCTGCAGAAAGCAACAGGACCCAATAGTGAGTACATGAAACCCAGTGGGTAGTAGGGTTGTTGAGGTAGGTGGGCAAGAAACAGGTCCCTCATTTCCCATGGAAAGATTTCCCAGTTAGATTGGTAAACAGCCTGATCCAAAGTTCAGTGTCCTTGCAGAGACATTTCCTGAGGAGGCTGGAAGGTATTCAAAGGTATGTTGATTTATTTGCTGTTCAAACTCAGCAGAAACAGTCCTTTCTATGGGCCTCTTGGATCATTTTGTGGGCTTCAATGTTATCTGGTGGCATCTTTTATCTGTCTGTCTGTCTGATCTATCTATCTATATCTATCTATTGGATAGGTTAAGATAGAAGAGGAAATGTTTTTAATATTTGTACTTTTTGAAACTTTGGGCAAGTTTTTGCATTTCTCTAAGCCTACAGCCTCTCACTGTGAAAGAGGTGGAACAGTATTTTTTGCTTGGATTGTGGTGGCATTATAGGATTAAATGAATTAATGTTTGAAAAAACTCTGAAACAAACTACTCATGGATGAGCCCTGTAACTAAATGGCAGTAATGGGACATACGCATGTCACAGACATCTGACCCCCAGCCCTGTAGGCTGAGCTATTTTAATTACTGGGAAGAATTGGAGGAAATGTCAGAGTACAGTTCCTAAGGAGGTCAAGTTCATGGGACACTTGACTGCCAAATACTGGGTCTACTATGCCCAATACAATGTTCCTTCTACTCAAAGTGATGGCAACCTCAGTGGTTTTAGAAAGGGGAAGCCTTTTAAAGAAAGTGAAAGTCAGTTCTGCTTTCCCAGGTGATAGAGCTCAAGAGAAGACTAAGAAGGGTTATTTAGGTTTAAGGAGATTAGGGAGGCATGCCAGAATGCAAAGTCATTTTCTATCACCTTGATCACATCAGCTAGGAAATGACTTTGGTAGAGTCAAGAAAAATCATGGCTAAAGCTACCAGCACAACTATGTTTATTGCAGAATTATTTACCAGAGCTAAGATATGGAACCAACCCAGATGCCCCTCAGTAGATGAATGGATCAAGAAAATGTGGTATATATACAATGGAATTCTATGCCTCCATCAGAAAGAATGACATTGCCCCATTTGTTAGGAAATGGAAAGACTTGGAAAAAATTATATTAAGTGAAGTAAGCCAGGCCCAAAGAAACATAGGTCCCATGGTTTCCCTTATTTGCAATAACTAGTATATGTCTGAGACAAGCAGAAACGGTCAGATAAGTTGATGTTAGGTGAAATGAACCCCAAGATAAAGATTCAAATATTTTTTCTTTCTTGCAATTGTTTCTAACATATTTATAAGATGATTTCTTTGTTACTTTGCATTGTCTCCCCGCCCCTACCTCCCGGCACGGTATAACCCCTGTTTTCACTGTATATGATGTTGGTATAATTTGTGGAGGGGAAGGGAAAAAACAAGTCGTTTAAATAGGGATACGGGTGGACCCATTGCAACAATGAGATGTACAAGACATTATGTCGAAAAATGAACTTTACAGCTTTGGTGGGGGGGGGGGTAAGCAGGGAAGGGGAGAGCGGGGAGGGGGGGCTGGAGGGGGAGATAGGAAGGGATGGGAAGGGGAAACAAAGGAGGAGGCAGCAATGCTTGATAAGAAATGTACTCATTACCTTGCCCATGTAATTGTAACCCCTCTGTATGGTATTTTCACAATAAAAAAAAAAAAGAAATTAGTCAGAATAAAAAAGAAAAAGAAAAATCATGGACTCTTCCTTGCATGTTAGGTGTGGTGATACACTGGAGAATTGTCTTTTGATATAATTGATGAGGTGAGATAATAGAAATGGGATGATTATGTTATAATAGCATTTAATAGTTATTTAGCGTAATCTCAGCTCATTAAAGCAATGTAGAGAGTAGAGGTAAACTTGTTCTGAAGCTCTGTCATTGATATGAAATATTCTACTGATGACATAGCCAGGTGATTTCTCTTGGGCTCTGAACAAGTTGTTTACCTGGATTGCATGTTTTGGGTGCCATGATGGGCTAAGATCTGTTCTAGAATCAGACCTCTTGTCCCGTGGAGACTCCCTACTTTCCTTGAATCTGAAACTATTTTCTTGTTTGCTCTGAGCAATAAGAGAAAGATTTTCATTTTGTATTTCTCTGAACCTTCTATGTCATCAAGATCTGGTATGATAGACTGTTACAGTATCATATGTTATCTGAGATCTCTAGGTCCATGTATGTTTGGTCTTCTGAGCTCATTCTGTAGCAGCCATTTATTTAAAATGTTCTCCAGGTATATGCTTATTAGTCCATTAAGTTTACCTTTGTTCTTGATGTTTAAGTTTACTAATTTTGAATTAACTGTAACAGCAAGACAAGCCATTGTTTCATTAGATTCCTTATAATAGCACTATGCTAACTCCCCCATCCCCAATCCTTCCAAGTCTCACTAAACATTTTTTATCATCTTTAGCCTTCCAGTTATCTCTTATATATTTAATCTATTCTTGGCTAGAACTGATTCGGGTAGATTTCATATCCCTCTTGGTTACCATTGTGCCCAAACCAAGAGACCATTTGTAGTTTTCTCTAAATGTCTAAAAATAGGGTCAGACTATCTTGCTGTTTCATTGTTGTAAAAGCATGATATGAACTAGATTTTTATATATGAACTAGATTTTTAGAAAAATCTGTTCTCTGGCAGAAGCATAAATTGTTGATCAAAAATTCTATCTTTTTATGTGACAGATTAATCTGTTCAATTTTAGCTTTTGGGTGACTCATACATTGTTAGCATTGTGCTGTGGCATTGGGGGGGGTCTTTAGTATTTTATTGGACTATTTTGTAAAACACCACAAAGAAATATGTTGGAATTGATATTTATTGCCTTAATCTTATTGTTTGCTTTGAGAAGTTGCTAACTGAATGTTTTTGCCAGCTTTTCCTTAATTACAGTGTGGTTAATTCCTCTCAATTGTAGGAAGCCAAGGTATTTATAGATTGTTGTTAATTATTTTTGGGTTTGTAGAAGTAATTGGCATTCACTAAGTGTCAAAAACATGCTTGGCTCTTAGATCCAGTTCTTGCCTTTGAACTTGATGTGAGATGAGCTCAGTGGGAGAGGGGAGAGAATAAATTTTCACAAAATTGTCTTTTCTCAGAAGTAGAGAAAAGGAATTTCAGTTCAAAAGGACAACTTAGGAATTCAGTTAAAAAGGACGACAGATGAAAGAGTCTTCAAGCTAGTATTTATGCTTAATTATACAAATCTGAGGAGTGACTCATAGAAATCTCAGGTATAATGGCTAACTCATCTGAAACAAAAACTGTAGAGGTGTAAGTGGAGGAGAGCAAGGAGAGTGTGGAAACATCAGACGTAGTTGGTAGGAAGCTCAAGGAATCCCCAAATTCATCTTCCTCCCTGAAGTCCATGTCTGATCAATTTCCTAGACTTAACCTTCTTCACAGATATCCCTCATCTTGTCATTGATTCTGTCATTCTGGTTTAAGTTGTCTTTATCTCTCACAGATCTCTTATCGTTTTTCCTCAAAGCCATCATTCATGAAACAGCTTGATCTCTCTCTCTCTCTCTCTCTCTCTCTCTCTCTCTCTCTCTCTCTCTCTCTCTCTCTCTCTCTCTCTCTCTCTCTTTCTCTCTCTCTCTCCCCCAACCAATCTCTGGTAAAAGTTTATTGCTGAATCTCCAAATGGCTACCTATATCTTAGAGTAGCAATATAAGACTCTCATGCCCTGCTTTTGAGCTTCATCTCACTGGTTAGAGGCCTGGTAACATCTGAACAAACCAATAGGCCATGCTGGCTTAACTCATCTCTGTGCATGCAGTGCTCCTGCCTACAGTGTCCTTTCCTGTTTCTATCTGATAGCACTTGTTCATCCTTCAAGTTCAAAAATCACTCCTCTGAACACTTCTGACTTGGACTCTAGTGAATTGGGTGTTTGTCCTGTTAGGCTCCTTCTGGACTTTGTAGCTATCAACTTGTTACAGCAGTGACTCTAGCACATTGCCACTGTTGAATGGTGTGTCTCTCTTTTGCGTGCACTGTTACTGCTTGGAAGACAGGTGTCAGGTCTTTATTTTATGTCCCCATATGGTAATGACATGTCAGACTGCCAGCTTCTCAAGGACAGTATGCAGATAGAGAATATTCAGAGATTTCCAACTTTTATATCCTGCAAGTGGAGAAGATGGGCTCTTGGAATCATGGGGAAATGAATTTCTCACTCTGGAAGGTTTCCAGTACTGGAGGACAAGAACAGTTGGTACAAATGTCCTGGATTTGTGGATATGGTCGTGATGTGGAGACACCTGTTCTGTCTGCAGAACTGGCATTTTCTTTGAACCCAGAGAAGTGGAAGCCTTCTGCTTCTCTCAAAGAGGCATCAAGGTCTGTGTAGGGAGTTTGGATGATGGAGGGTTTGCTTTGTAATGCAATTACTGTCACCACCTGGGAATCTGCCTTGAAGTATGAGAAGGTCCAGGACACTTGTGACCTCTGGAAACTCAGGCAGGGTAGCAGGGTAACTAATTTAGAGATAAAAAGAGCCAGACCTACTTTTAGGCTTCATCCTAAATGAACTATGGTGTGTGTAGTGGACCACATTCCATTTGATTCATCCATACTACTTAAGTTTGTTCAGGAAATAATATAAATGGACTCTTTCTTTTTAAGCTTTTCTGCCTAACAGCATCTCACTTATGTAGACCAGACTGGCCTCAAATTTGCAATCCTGCCTCAGCCTTGTGAGTACCGGGATTATATGTGTGCCCCACCATGCCTGGTTATACAACTCTATCCTTTTTTTTATTTATCCAAAAACTATTTTAAGTTCACCTCCTTGCATGCAGGTAGAAGTTATTACCTGTTAGTCTTCTTGGGATGAGTATAGCCCTTCTGCACATGTCTTGATATATTAGAAAGACAGGGATTACAATAGCCAATCTGATCAGATTGATTATATCAATAAAGCTGGAGTTGGGTTGGAATGCAGCCACTTTCAGTCTCCTGTTGAGGAATTAGTGACTCACAAGAAGAGCACCTTTGAAAATTCTGAGATTCTGGCCAACCTGGTACTTGACCTCAAATTTCCAATTTACCTCCAGTACTTTTGGACCTGGAGCTGAGATTTGGAGTCTGTCTTCCTTTTCTTCTTTGACTTTGTCATTGATAGCATCCTTGCCCAAAAAAATTAGAGACAAAGCACAATTTGCACTTGGCACAATCTCCTATAGCAAGGCCACTTCCTGACATTTTCCATCCATCTATCTATTTTTGGTCAATTTCAGTCTCTCAGCCACATTAATAAACAGATTCAAATTCTGGGTCACTCCTGTGACCTCTAATACCATTTGTTTGTCTTCTGCATTCTGCAGCACTATTGATTTGCCATTTGCTTGCAGTGTAGCTGGTTTTGGGCTGTGTGTATCTCTGGAAGCTTTTCTATGTATTGATCAGAGTTAATGGCACCCATCACCATGGTTTCTAGGAGTGCTGTTTAGGATCAGTAAAGTATACTTTTGCTAACCAGGTTTTTTTGCTTCAAAGCCAATGTGGTCCAGGAACTCAGAGGCATTTAGAACTAAGTAAGTTTTAGAGCACTGTTTTTCTTTTTTCAGATGTCTGAGTAAGAAGGACTTTATCTGTCCTTTCTCTTTTTGATTTCTAAGCCTATTTCTTCCCGTATTCATTGGCTTGTTTCTCAATCTGCTTTACCAGCAATGAAAAGCACTGCTCTCCCAGTAATGAAAAACTCTTTCCTACCATGGCTGCTCAGGTCTAAATTGCAAGTCAGGTCTACATGTATATGTGCATACAGGATTGGGTGCTGCTGTGTGTCATATACCTAGACTGGATGTTTCTCTCATATTGCTCATATACATCTCCTTCAACAGAGTATATACTTACCCTTAACTGAAAGCAAGAAAGAAATTATGCTTGGCCTGGTATATTTACCTAAAAACATAGAAATCCTTAAGAGAGAAGAGGTGTATAAGGAGTAGGGCAGGGGTGCTGGTGTGGTCTTTGTAGCTACTAACGGTCTTACAGTAAATGCTCACTGTAACCTCAGGGAACAGACTGCATTGGCAGCTCCTTTGGTTTTAAATCCACAGTGTATTGACTTGGTAAATACCTGGTCGATGTAAGAAATATGCAGTAGGTATTAAATAGTCTCAAAATTTAGCAGCTTAAAACAACCATAATCCATTTAGTTTCTCATAGTTTGCGTGGGTTGGATTTTAAGGAGGAGTTTGCTTGAGGTCTCAGGAGTCTGCAACTGTTTAACCCTTCTGGTGTGCTATAGGGCAGCAGTGATGATGGGGTATGTGGTTGTCTTTTGATTGAGTTTTGTAAATATGGGCATAGTGGACCAGAAGATAAGACTTTGTGGAGATGGGTGAGGGTTTATAGTTCTTAGAATTTGTGTAAAAGCACATTAATATAGCATGTAGTTATTAATAATGTGCTATGTCATATAGTAACATCTTTGATCATTTGTTCCCATGCCCACTCCAGATCTGTCTTGGGCAGAAGGTGGAGCAGAGGTAGAGGGACATTGATGAAGCCTGAGGCAGAATGTCTTAGTTTGTTGCTTCTAGGAAAGTATGTTCATTCCTTGTTGTGTATTTTTCTTTATATTCTCTTCTTGCTTCCTCATCTTTGGTACCTACAATATTCTCTATAACTCCCCTCCTACCCCCAAGTACTTAGGGCCTTGAACTTGCTCATCTTGCTTGCTTGGCTGGTACTCTGCTACTTTAGTCTTGCCCTCAGCCTTGCTTTTTGTTTACTTTGGAGATCCAGTCTCATGGGCTTTTCTGCCTGGGCTTGTCTTAAACTTTGATCCTTTGGATCTCAGTCTCCAGAGGAGCCAGCTTACTGGTATGAGCCACTGGCACCAAACTTTCTTTGTATTCAATAAAGAAAAGGAATTCCTTTGTGATACTACATTCTTTTCTGACATTTAATTCTCTCATTTAATTCCTTTAACAACTTTCAGGTGTTCTGTTTCATAGACAAGAAGCAGGGAGTTGACCAACTGGTTCAAGTTCACAGAGTAGCTAAAAAGTCATAGAAATAGAATTGAAGCCATTAAGTTTTTTCATTTGACTCTGTCATATACTTATTTTTAGAACACTGGCTTTGAAGACAGGAGACCTGGGTCACAGTCTCACTTCTACTGTGTAACTAACCTGTTGACCTTAAGAAAACACTTGGTCATTGGACATTAGTATCCTACCTTGTTGGATTAATGCAATAAGCAGGACAGAAAGACCCTGGAATAATTTATCTTCTTTTTATATCTTTCTTTCTTTCCTTGTGGAGAAGTCTGTCTTCCAAGCTTACCACTCTCTCCTTCCACTGGTCACTTTCTGGTGCTCTTTTCTCTTTAATTTGATTTCTTCAACTATTCTTGCAGATTTTTGTACCAGCTTCCAGTCCACTTTCTGGTGATAGGAACTGTTGCTGTGTTTTCCTCTCTCAGACTTCCTCCTTCCTTTAGGTTTGTTGGGTTTCCTTGTCTGAAAAGTCATTGCAAAATCACATACTGTTTCATGATTATTGTAGTAGTAATGACAAGGATTTAGTCCTCTATTATGTTGGGTCTTGGATGTTGGATAAAAAGATGGAGTTCTTACTGGTGGAAGGTGTGGACCTGCCCCAAGGAAGTTATATGAACTAGATGTGATCTTTAAGGTTCTTGTTTAAAAGTAGGAAAACCTAGGTGACTCAGTGGTAGAGTGTTTGCCTTGCATGCATGAGGCCCTGGGTTCAATTCCTCAGTACCACATAAACAAAAAGAAAAAAGCCGGAAGTAGCACTGTGGCTCAAGTGGTAGAGCGCTAGCCTTGAGCTGAAGAGCTGAGGGACAGCGCCCAGGCCCAGAGTTCAGGCCCCACAACCAGACCCCCTCTCCCCCCCCCAAAAAAAAAGAAAAGTAGGAAAACCTACTGTTCATTAGTTCCTTTGCAAATGGGCCAGATTTTGTATTACTAGTTTAACGGCTATCTACCAGTGCAGACTGCTCTGGGGAGACACAGTTAATCAAAGAATCAGGTAATCACTTGGATTCTCTTGACAAGTGACAAGGGGAACTAACCTAAATGAGGAGCTGAAAGATGATATAAATGGCAAGCACATTTGTAAACATGATCTCATTTGCTCTTAATGGTGACTCTGTAAAGAAAATAATATTCTTTAGGTTGTAGAAGAAACCAAGGGTCAGATTTCAGTCCAGGTCCGATTCCAAAGCCGTTTTTTTTTTTTTTTTCCCTGCTATACCTTCCTACCTCCTTCAAAAGTGTTTAATCCACTCGCCTGTTGCGTCTCTTTGCAACAATGAGATGTACAAGTCGTTATGTCGAAAATGAACTTTACAACTTTGGTTGGGGGGTCGGGGAGGATTGGGTGGGGGGCAAGGGGGAGGATGGGAAGGGATGGGAAGGAGAAACAAAGAAGGAGGTTACAATGCTTGATAAGAAATGTACTCATTATCTTGCCCATGTAATTGTAACCCCTCTGTACAGTATTTTCACACAAAAAAAGTCTTTAATCCAAGCCTTTGTAATTCTCTGCACAGGGGAATTACTTAGCCAGAATACATGGAAGCTTCGATGGTGTAATTTACAGATAAAGTTAACAGACATCTCTATCTCAAATGACCACTAAGCTGTGACCCAGTGCCAGTAAATAGCCTCAGGATATTTTGTTTCTGTGACTTACAGTTAAGGTATGCCATGTGAATGGACTAAAAAAGAGAAGCCTTTGCTTCCTATGTTGTCCTAGCATGGATTATTCTGGCCAGTTAAGTGGGTTTTGTAGGGACTGGAGATGGGGAACCTTTTTTCTGCTAAAGGTCTTTGGATATTTATAACATCATTCACATGCAAAATTATCAATGCATAACGTAATGTCTATGTGTCTGTCCTATCCTATACCAATTTTTTTTGAGGGCCATGGGCCTATGTGGCCCACAGGTTGGACATTCCCCACCCCTGCAAGAGAGGCTGAGAACTTAGAACACAGGACAGGAAAGCATTGGTAGGAGGAGAAAGTCAGCTAGAGAATTGGTACCTATTGAGGAGGGGGGCTAGATGTAGTGGGACCAAACACAGGAAGCAGAGGCACACTGCCTGAGCTAGTCTTGTTAGCAACTGCTCTGTTCCTGCACCATTTTCCTCTTCAGAGATAAGTGCACCATATCACTATTTTTTTCAACTTGGTCTGATTAAAAAGAAACTGGAGTCAGTTGTAATTGTTCTGCTTAGTAACAGCAGGACAGGGTTTCCTATAGTGAGTCCCCTCTACCCCGGGGGTTCTTTTTTTTTTTTTTTTTGCCAATCCTGGGGCTTGAACTCAGGGCCTAGGCACTGTCCCTGAGCTTCTCTTGCTCAAGCTAGCACTCTACCATTTGAGCCATAGCATCACTTCCAACTTTTTCTGTTTTTGTGGTACTGAGGATTCGAACCTAGGGCTTCATGCATGCTAGGCAAGCACACTACCACTAAACCACATTCCCAGCCCTGCATGCCCCTGGGGTTCTTGAAAGGACTTGGATGGCATCCTGCTAGTAGCTGGACTGTCTCCCAGCAGAGGCTTTCTTAGGTACCTCTGTAGTTCCTCCCTTCTGCTTTCTTCTTTCTCCTCAGTTGCTTTGCTTCCTCATTTGACTACTTTTAGACTGTTTCCTCCTTTGCCTTTTCCTGCCTCAGAGCATCCATGGTGAAGCTTGGCAGAGCCTAGCCCTTTAGACATGAGAATAGTGTTTTGAAACAGGGTCTAGTTGTGAACTATCTTCTGCCTTCAGCTCAGGTATGTATGTTAATCATACCTGGCAGCATATTTAAATCCCATTCCAACCCTGAAATTTTACTTCCACTTTTCAATCTCACCATGACCTGCCTTCTTTCTTTTTCTTTTCCTTTTATAGTCTTTGAATACGTACAATTTATAAGTTGGAAAAAACATGATGTATTATTTAATCTTGGCATGTCTTTAAATATACATTCCTGCCTGGAAGACTGGTGCTGTTTGTTTTTAGGGTCAACCATGCAGTACCAGAAAAGGCTCTAGAACCTTCAGCAGGCTGCATGAGGGAGTAGAATCATGAAATGGGATTGCTGTACTGCTACAGTATAGAAAAACTCATATTCTTTGGGAGAGGAAATATATAACTGCTCGAAGAGGTAAAATTTATTAGAGTTATGGCCCATTTTTCTCCCCAGGAATTATTTATTTGGTGAGCTCAAATATCCAGATTACAGCCAACAACATAACAACACAAAAGGAATATTTAAGCAGTTAGAAAGGTAGGAGGCTCATAGCCCTGACTTGGAGAGCCCTTCAGAAATTCATGCAAAACTGAACGGGGTTGCGTTTATATTGCTAATCTACAGCAAACTGGAAGGGGAGGACAGTTCCTTTGTGTAAGTGCATGCACATGCACACATGTGTTTTTAATAGCTTTATAGATATAGTTCACACATTAAATCAACCATTTTCAATGCATACAGTGGAGCATAGTCACATAATTGCACAGCCATCACCACAGTAATTTTAGAATATTTTCTTACATTCAAAATAAAATCTGTACCACTAGCAGTCATTCTCCCAACCCCTGCCAACCTAGAATTTATTTTGTGTTTCTATGGATTTGTCTATTAAGGGAATTTCCAGTAAAGGGATCCTACAGCATGTAGAATTTAGGGACTAGATTCTTTCTTTTACGTGTGTGTGTGTGTGTGTGTGTGTGTGTGTGTGTGTGTGTGTGTGTGTGTGTGTGTGTGTGTGTGTGTGTGTGTGTGTGTGTGTGTGTGTGTGTGTGTGTGTGTGTGTGTGTGTGTGTGTGTGTGTTTATAGCTTTTTGGGGGGGGTGGTCCGGTCGTGGGCCTGAACTCTGGGCCTGGGTGCTGTCCCTCAGCTCTTCAGCTCAAGGCTAGTGCTCTACTACTTGAGCCACAGAGCCACTTCTGGCCTTTTTCTTTTTGCTTACGTGGTGCTGAGGAATCGAACCCAGGGCCTCATGCATGCAAGGCAAGCGCTCTACCACTGCGCCACCTTCCCAGCCCCACTTTTTACTTGGTATATTTTTGAGGGTTATCTGTGTTTGCTGTGTGTTGAGTATATCCTCTGAAAGCTGGAATCCTTATTTCCATTTGAGAAGTGCTAAGGCTGATATTAGGAATTAATTTTGTCCTTGTGGGACTGGATTAGTTACCCTGAAATCTTGTTGCTGTAAAGAGAGGCAATTCCTTATGTTTTAGCTCTTTTGTCTGTGCTTATTTGTCTTGGTTTCCATCATGAGTTGAGGCAGCACAGAGTTCTGGCTGGCTCCATGCTCTTGAACTTCATGGTCTCTAGGACTATGAGCTCAAATAAGTACCCCTTTTTGTTAAGTCACCCAGCCTTCAGTCTTCTATTATAACAACAGAAAGCAGACTAAGACAATGGTGTAGTATGTAAACAGTATTTCATTCCTTTTAGTTGCTAAATAACATATTTTTGGCCATTCTGGGGTTTGAACCAAGGCATTATGCTTGTGAAGCTGGCACAATTCTGCTATCACACCTTCTACAATATTCTATATTAATATATTGCATTCTCTTTTCTGTTTTTTTTTTTTTGTTTGTTTTGTTTGTTTTTGTCAGTCATGGGCCTGAACTCTGGGCCTGGGAACTGTCCCTCAGCTCTTCAGCTCAAGGCTAGTGCCCTACCACTTGAGCCACAGTGCCTCTTCTGGCTTTTTTCTGCTTATGTGGTGCTGAGGAATTGAACCCAGGGCCTCATGCATGCGAGGTAAGCACTCTACCACTGAGCCAACTTCCCAACCTCTTGTAATTCTCTTTTCTTTTTTTCTTTTTCCTTTTTTTTTTTTTTTTGGTTAGTCATGGGCTTGAACTCTGGGCCTGTGTGCTGTCCCTCAGCTCTTCAGCTCAAGGTGAATGCTCTACCACTTGAGCCATAGTGCCACTTCCAGTTTTTTGGTAGTTTTATTGGAGATAAGAGTCTCACTGACTTTCTTGCCCAGGCTGGCTTTGAACCACAATTCTCAGATCTCAGCCTCCTGAGTAGCTAGGATTATAGGTGCCCAGCACATTGTATTTTCTTTAACCATTTATCAGTCAATGATCATTTGGATTGTTTCTGTGTTTTGGTGCTTAAAGTAATAGAGTTATACCCTTAATTATATTTTGAATTCATTAATTTAATATTTTCTTTTTGTAGGTTCCTTAAGATTCTCTCTGCACAAGATCATGTTGTCTATGAGTGGGACAGGTTTACTTCTTATTTTCTGGATGCATTTTATTTCTTGCTTAATTTTTTTTTTTTGATTGGTCATGGGGCTTGAACTCTGGGGCCTGGGCGCTATCCCTCAGCTCTTCAGGTCAAGGCTAGCACCCTACCACTTGAGCCATAGAGCCACTTCTGGCTTTTTCTGCTTATGTGGTGCTGAGGAATCGAACCCAGGGCCTCATGCATGCGAGGCAAGCACTCAACCACTGACACAACTTCCCTGCTCTTCTTGCTTAATTTTTTTGACTAGCACATCTAATTTAATGTTGACTAGATGTATGATAAATTATAAACATAAATGGACATGTTAAATTGAAACTCTTCTGTATAACTATTAGAAGAAAATAATAAAGAAAAAAGTGGGGAAGAGTGAAACTGCGTGCTGATGGCTCACACCTACTACCTAGCTACTTAAGAGGCTGAGATCTGAAGATTGTAGTTTGAAGCCAGTCTGGGCAGGAAAATCAATGAGACTCTTATCTCCAAGTAAACACTACAAAGCCAGAAATAAAGATATGGTTCAAGTAGTAAAGCACCAGCCTTGAGTGAAAAAGCTAAGGGACTGTGCCTGGGCCCTGAGTTTACGCTTTAGTACTAGCATACATATATACAAAGTGGTAAGAGTAAATGTTCTTATCTTGAAAATATTTCATCTTTTTTGTTGTTGTTTTTTCCAATCCTGCGGCTTGAACTCAGGGACTGGGTACTGTCCTTGAGCTTTTTTGCTCAATACTAGCACTCTACCACTTTAAAAAAAAATTTTATTTATTTTTTATTGTGAAAATACTGTACAGATGGGTTACAATTACATGGGCAAGATAATGAGTACGTTTCTTATCAAGCATTGTAGCTTCCTCCTTTGTTTACCCTTCACATCCCTTCCCAGCCTCCCCCCCCAACTTTCCCCCCCTCCCACCAAAGTTGTAAAGTTCGTTTTCAACATGACAACTTGTACTTCTCATTGTTGTAATGGGTCCACCTGTATCCTTATTTAAACGACTTGTTTTTCCCCTTCCCCTCCACAAATTATACCGACATCAAATACAGTGAAAGCAGGGGTTATACTGTGTGGGGGAGGGACATACAAAGCAACAAAGAAATAATCTTATAAATGCGTTAGAAACAAATGCATGAAAGAAAAAAAACATTTGAATACATATTTTAGGGCACTCTACCACTTTGAGCAACAGCACTACTTCAGTTTTTTGGTGGTTAATTGGAGATAAGTCTGATGGATTTTCCTGCCGAGGCTGGCTTTGACCTTGATTCTCAGATCCTAGCCTCCTGAATAGCTAGGATTACAAGCATGAGCCTCTAGCCCCCAAGCAAAAATGTTTTATCTTCAAAAAAATTTTTTTAAAATTGTTATTATAATGGTGTTGTACCAGAGGAGTTACAGTTACATAAGCCAGGTAATGAATACATTGCTTTTTGTACAATGGTCTCCCTTCCCTCAGTTTTTTGCTCCCATCCCCAAATGTTTTGTCTTTTGTCATCAAGTGTGACATAATATTTCATAGGTGCCTTTTATTAGGAAGTTGCCTTCTATTGACTGCTTGTTGAGTGTTTTCATCATGAAAGAATGGATTTTGTCAAATATATTTTCTTTGTCCACTAAGATAAGCACTAAGATAAGTCTTTGTCCTCCCTTCTACAAATAGGGTATGTTGTATTGACTGATTTTTGCCTGTTGAACTAACCTTTCATTCTTGGGATAAACTCCAGTTTGTCATTGTGTATAATCCTTTTATGTTTGTTTAGCTAGTGCTTTCTTGAATATTTGGGGCAAATTAATTTTAAAGAAAAGAGTACATATAACATATAATTGTCATTCTGTTTAAATGTAGGAAGTTTTAGAAAACTTTGAAAATCAACTTCAAGGACTCAGAAAGTGTGTAAGTCTGGAGCCATTTTTTATGGTGCCATCATTAATTTTTTGGCTTATACATTTAAAAAAAGTATGTAATTGTTTCTTTGAATCCTCAGGAACAGATTTATTTCTGACTTCAGACTCTCAACTGTTAGCACAATATGTGCAATATTTTAGGAAGAGTTCAGGAGAGTTTAAAAATACAGAAAATTTGATATTCAAATGGTGTCTATTGCCATTTGTTTGGAAATACAACTCATTTGTGGGGTTTCATTTAACATAGAGGTTAGGCTGACTGTTCTGTGGACCCCACAGCCCCAACTTCAGGAAGGTTTTCCTGGTTTTAACTCATTCATTCATAAGAGGATGAGGGCAAATGGAATGTATCCCCTGGGGATCCTGTGAACCAGTGTCACAGGTGGCCATTTCCTAGTGAAAAATGGTGAATGGGGGTGTTGGTCAGTTGTCTGTGTGGTCTGATGGTACTCTTTTTGCTTGTGGCATTTACCCCTTCCCTTCTCCTTCCTTTCCAACTGTGGAAGATAATATCTTGACTTCTTTTTATGAACGGTGACATTTTGCATCATTTTGCTTTGTGCAATTATTAGTCTATTGAATTTAAAGGGAGCTATAATAAAGCTACATATTGTGTAGCTTCAGGATCTAATTGGTGTACCAAGCATGAGCATAGTAATGTAAAGGACAACATTTCCTTAGGATTGCATCTTTCTGAACTATATCACTTTGATCATGCTAATTTTGATTCTTGTGACAGTTCTGACATGGAGATAGTATAGGTAATAGGTGTATTCCATGTATGAAATACATACTTAAAAGAAATTATTGTAAAGGTGATCTACAAAGGGGTTACAGTTACATAAGACAGGTATTGAGTGCATTTCTTTTTTTTTTTGGTTGGTTGTGGGGCTTGAACTCTGGGATTGGGCGCTGTGCCTGTGCTCTTCAGCTCAGGGCGAGTGCTCTACCACTTGAGCCACAGCTCCACTTCCAGTTTTCTAGTGATTTATTGGAGATAAGAGTCTCACGGACTTTTCTGCCCGGGCTGGCTTTGAACTGTGATCCTCAGATCTCAGCCTCCTGAGTAGCTAGGATTATAGGCGTGAGCCACCTGCGCCTGGCTTGAGTACATTTCTTTATGAACAGTGTCACCCTCGCCCTCATTTTCTCCACATTTTTTCCCTCCTGGTCCTCCCAGCCTTCATTCCTTATGCATAATAATAAACCCCTGTCCAGTGTGATCCTGGGGCTGTCTCATTCCTTAATTCCTTCCAGTGCTTTTTTCGTCTTCAATAGTGTGACTGGCTTTTCTCCTTTCAGTGACATTGCTCAGTTTCATTCATGAACATCTGCCATTCCCAAATTCTTTTGAATGAACCAAGTAAGAATTCATGTAAGCCTTCATGCCCCTCAGATTCCATCTTTTTAAACTTTATAACCATTTGGAAGTCTATGCACATCACTATCATTTCAATTTGAGTTTGCTGCAGTGAGCCAGGCCTCTGTGGGGCATTAGCTCATGTTGGTTCCATCACTCATTCCCTAGTAGAGTAACAGTGTGGCAGTACATACAAGGGGACCCACCCTGCTTCTGATTCTGCCCCTTACAGCTATGTTCCTATTGTTTCTGTGAGCCTCAAGTTTCCCCTTCTGTGAAAATGAAGGATTAGATCAAATGACATTGAAGGCTAGTTAATCTCTGCTGGGGATCTGACTTCTCTATGTATTGTACATAGCTTCTTTCTTGTTTCCCTGGCTATATTATAGGTTATTTAGTTGTTGTACAGCTTCAGCCATGTTTCTCCCCACCATTTCATAAACTTTCTCCCTTTGCCATTTTTACCCATGGGATAAATAATCTGCTGTCCATGTCAGAACCACAGGTGGGCAGGCAGTACTTGGACCAGTAGAGTGCTGCCTGTCCAGGATGCCGACTTGGCTTCTGTCTCATACCTGCCTCTGTGGCAGGAACTAGAAATGATCATCATAGAGATGAAGCTTTATTCAGGAACTAACAGTTGAAATACCAGAGCTGTTTTTTTTTTCTGTTTCACTGTTTTATTTCTCTCTTCTTGCTGCATCTGTCAGATCATCATAATAAAGGGGAATAAGCAGGCCAACTCATCTAAGCTTTGACTAATGGATACTAAAAGAATTAAAAGACAGTTCCCAATGAACATATGTGGATGGTTTGGTCCTAGCTCAGTCCCTTTTAGAGAATTGCATAATATTAGCATAAAGACAAGTCATCACAATGATTTTGCACCCAGTCCCTTGATGTTGAGGAGGAGCAGAAAGGATTGTGCTGTGATCCCTGACACATTCATCCCTGGCACACTGCTGATCAGTAGTGACACAGTGGTATTGGATAGCCTTCATATAGTACTTCTTTTTTCAGCTGGGCTGGGGAAGAGGAAAAAATCTAAGTGCCTCATTCCTCTTAGACTGGAAATAAATAAAGATGTGTGCAGCTGCACTTGAAGCATTTTGGAAGCTTTACTGGGGTGTGTGTGAGCAAGTGAGTGGGGGAGGAGCTTGAGTCTTGATTGCCTTTGAGAGGACCTTGTTAAATGAATATCTGGGTACCTTATACCACAGCACCTAGAGAGCACAAAGCAGGCCTCAGGGGTTGGAATGGAACACCCCCTGACAACTCTTCCTTTTTTCATTCCCTACCCCAGACTAGTTAGTGGGAGGGTCTTAGTGGGAGAGTTGTGTGCTTGCATGCCCTGGAATCTGGGACTGTTCCTGCTGCAGTTAATGCTACTTTGTTCCATGCTAAATGAAGCGAGAACTTTCACCCAGGTCATATTGGTAATCCTGCTCAACAGGACATTCAGCAGGCAGGGAAGGACTTCCTCTTTGGGGCAGGAACACAGGCCTAGAGGAGTGGGGAGCTGGCTTCTCAAACTGCTTCTTCTGTGGACTGATGTGCCTTTGGCAGGGCACTGAACTGCGGAGGGCTCCAGTTCCCTCAGTGGATGTTTATCTTTCTCTGCTAAGCCTTGTTTAAAAGCTGAGAATATGGAATAAGAGGAAAAGGTCCCAGGTCTGTAGTGCTCCCAAATATTGAGGAAGACAGTAATTGTGTGAACGGAGCAGATGTCACTGCAAAGAACGTTAGTTGCTGGGACTAGTATGCTTAGGTGATGTGTAAAAGAGTGAGTTGAATGTGCTGTGTGTAAGGTCTGCACAGGGACACCTCCCTATCTCTTGGCTAAGTTTCTGCCCAGTATCTGTTACCTAGGTAACTGGCAGATTTGGAAGCAGTCACTTTCCCCTCCTGTTAGGTCACATCCTGGGCCACCTCTGGTCACATGCCTCCCATCTGACCTTAGGAGGGTCCCAGACCCTGAAGTTATGTCCGGATCTAGTGTGGCCACACCTTTTCCCCACCTGGCCATCCCTCTTCCTGTCCCTGGCCTACATAAGTCCTGGCCCAGGGGTGGGTCGCCTCCCTCTCCCCCACCCCTTCCTTTTTCAACCTTGGCTCTCCACCATGCATGGCAGGCATAGTAGTTTGGTAAATAAACTTCTCCTGCCTGAATAGCGTGTGGTGTTCTCTTCATCAGCTACCTACTGAAACCTACCTGTTTAATATACCTTACACTGTGTATAGCCCCTACCAGGACCTTTAAGTAATAAAGCATTTATTTCTTAAAGAATGAGTAGCTTTAGACAGAGTTTTATCAGTGAGCATTTGTTAACTCCGGCAGGATACTCTGCTGTGCAGAAATATTTCACATATGGTCCTAATTCTTTTAAAAACAACCCTAGATTCCTATAGTTTCTTTTGGATTTGAAATCCTCTGCCCCCGTGATTCTATGTATCTGGAAGGCGTCAGGACAGAGGATAGGTTAGGGGACTCACTGAGCTGGGCATGTCACAGCTGGTGGTTTTGCAATGTAAGCAGGCTGCCAGATTTCTTAATGCTTATGTATGTATTAGATTCAGGACAGTGTGGCCAGGATACCACAGGACATGAGCAATGTACAGGACAGAAACCAGACCTGGCTTAGGAGCCCAAGGGACAGTTATAGGAAGAACATAGCTGTAGAACTGAGCAGGTTTCAGAGAGGAGAGAACAGCTGGGAATACAGCAGTGCCAGGACCTTTGTGTGATGCCATTTTATGAGGACCTATCTGTCTTGGAATTCTTTCTGAAGAATAGTTAGTGGGGTTTTAATAGAACCTTTACAGGAGATTTGGTATCCTCTGCTGAATAATGTTTTCCTGTTCTGTAAGAAGGTAACATTGCTCTTAACTCCTAATATACTCTCCTGAGGTTCACTCCCTAGGCTGTCAGAATGAGCTTTTTGCCTGAGCTGTAGCCAACTTGCTGCCCATGTGGGATGAGCTGCCAGGTGGAAACCAGCTGTCTCCTAGTGAGCTTCCTCTCTTGTTAGAGGCTATTACCCTCCAGTCTCTGCCTGCTTGTAGTCTTTTCAGCACCTTCAAAGCTATTCATTCCTATTTCACTAATAGATTTTATTTTTTAAAAGCACTTTTAGATTTACAGAAAAATTAGCCTCTTGTGTCAGTTTGGTTACAGTTGATTAACAATGTTGATACATTGTTGTTGACTAAATTCTTCACTTACTATGTTTCCCTCTTTGTGAAATACATTGGTTACAAACTTTTTTAGCACTACTTTATTCAGAGTTTCCATTTGTTATTTGTGGGAAGCCTAATACTAACTAGTCCTGCCTTATCAGAAGCAGAATCATCTGGTGCATTTCCTTGTTTTATTACTATATATTGATTATACAAAATAAATACTTTTATGATACTTCCACAATGCATATAATAAACTTTTATTATATTCACCTCTCTTATTACTTTCTTACTTGCTCTCCCATTCCCTTTTACATCCTTAACAGTCTCCCTTTCTTGTCCATCTTCCTCTCCATCCCCCATGCACATCCCAAGTATGAGAGAAAACATGTGGGAGCTTGTCTTTGTGGTACTGGCTTATTTCACTCAACATGCTGATTGTAAGGTATATTAAATAGGTAGGTTTCATTAGGTAGCTGATGAAAAGAACACCACACGCTATTCCGGCAGGAGAAGTTTATTTATCAAACTACTGCGCCTGCCATGCATGGTGGAGAGGCATGGCTGAAAAAGAAAAGGGGCAACCCACCCCTGGGCCAGGACTTATGTAGGCCAGGGACAGGAAGAGGTGTGGCCAGGTGGGTGAAAGGTGTGGCCACACTGGATCCGGACAGGACCTCAGGGTCTGGGACCCTCCTAAGGTCAGATGGGAGGCATGTGACCAGAGGTGGCCCAGGATGTGACCTAACAGGAGGGGAAGGTGACTGCTTCCAGATCTGCCAGTTACCTAGGTAACAGATACTGGGCAGAAACTTAGCCAAGAGGTAGGGAGGTGTCCTTGTACAGACCTTACACTGATTTCTAGTTATGTCAATTTTATTCTTTTTAAAAATAATTGAGTAAAATATATACAACATTTTCTTTATCTGTTAGGGGGCACATGGGCTGATTCTGTAAGTTACTCTGAATACTGCTGCTATAAACATGATTGGAAGATGTCTCCATAGTAAACCAACTTTAATTCTGTTGAGTATAGATTCAAGAAGTAGTATGGCAGTATTGCATGTTCTATTTTGAATATTTTGACTTTCCATGCTGATTTCCATAATAGCTTGACTAATATTCCCATCAGTGGTGAGTAAATGTTCTTCCTCTCCATCTTGATGATACCATTCTGTCTAATCACAGTGTTATTTTGATTCGCATCTCCTTGATGGTTAATAATGTTGAACATTTTTTTCACTTATATCATTGGCCATGTGTACTTCTTCATTTGGAAAGTGTCTGTTCAGTTTCACTGCCCAGTTATTGATTGGATGGATCATTTGCTTTTATGTTGCTTAGTTTTTGGGTCTTTATATTCTAGATATTATATTCTGTCAGATGAGTATCTTAGCAAAGATTCTCTCTAGAGTGCCCCTTCATCCTTTATGGTATCTTTTGCTGTGCAGAAGCTTTTATTTTTGTGCCGGTCCTAGGGCTTGAACTCAGGGTCTGCATGGTGTCCCTAAACCTCTTCCTGCTCAAGGCTAGCACTTGATCCACAGCTCTACTTCTGGCTTTTTGGTGAATAATTGGAGATGAGAATCTTGTGGACTTTCCTATTAGGGATAGCGTCAAACCTTGATCCTCAGATCTCAGCCTCCTGAGGGCTGAGTAGCTAAGATTATAGGCATGTGCCACTGGCACTGCACGCTGAATATTTTATTTTATTTTTTAGACAAGGTCTTGCTTTTGAACCCAAGATCGCAGGATAGTTTGAACCTGAGATCTTCCCGCCTCTGCATTAGTGCTGGAATTACTGAGGGTGCCAACACATTTACCCCATGCTACAGATTATGATTATCATATTTGGAGCAGATGGAAGGCAGTGAAGGTAGGAGATACTCAAAACAAGATGATGAAGTGATCTGAGTTGATTTGTACTTTAAAAGAGAATGGGCCAGACAGGGTCACAAATCAAGGGAATGGTTGAGTCAAGTGAGGAGGCTCGGGTCAGTTGGTGGCAGTGTAAACACTGAAGTGGAGGGGAGAGAATTGACAGGTCCTAGTCACTGGTAAACTGTACAGATTAAGGAAAAAGTCCTTTGTGAGTGGAGCCCAAGTTTTCAGGCTTGAAGGACAGGTGGGTATACTATGCTGGGAGCTGTTAATCTGGATGAACAGTAAGAGAGGTGATAATGAGGGATGGAAGGAAGGGGGATGAAAGGAGAGATAAGTTTCTGCTTGGGAAATTATTCTTCTATTCCTGGGACTGTACCAATCCAGCTTCATCATTCTAGAAGGCCTGGGAAGCCAGTATCCAGCAGTTAAGTCAAATGTCATTTCTCAGTGGTTACCTATCCCATCCAGTATCAGCCTCTGATTGAAGGCAGGGAAGTAGGAATTGATAGAAACCTTATCTCTCTTGGTTGGCTGATCAGCTCCAGGATGAGGTTCAGGTTGGAAGACAACTTTCCAGTCGAGACTGGGTCACCGCCAGCCTGGGTTTGGTCTACCTTGGAAATGAAGCAAGCTTGACCACTGAAGGAGAGAGGTTGGAAGGAACACCGTGCAGTGAGATGTCTTGTTTTGGACAGCCTCTCACCTTTTAATCAAGACAGAGGCTCAGAGACAGATGGATGCTTTAGCTATAGAGATGGCAATAGGTGCCCAGATGCTGTTTTTATGCTGGAGTTATATGTATAAATAAAAATGTCTTCAGTTTCTACACCCCTGGATTTTACCATGAGGACTTGTCTTCCTGACTCTTCCTCCAGTTGCCAGACATTGTTTCTCTTTTTGATGCATATTATTATTTTATTTATTTATTTTTGGGTCAGTTGTGGGTCTTGAACTATGGGGCTGGGTGCTTTCCCTGAGCTTTTCAGCTCAATGGTAGCACTCTACCATTTGAGCAACTGTACCACTTCTGGTTTTCTGAGTGGTTAATTGGAGATAAGAATCTCATAGACTTTCCTGACCAGGTTGACTTGGAACCACAGTTCTCAGATCTTAGCCTCCTGAGTAGCTAGGATTACAAGCACAAGCCACTAGTGCCTGGCTGTGATGCGTATTATTAATGAAGACATTTAGCTTTTATTTGGGAGATGTGGGCCTGAATTCTACTTAGAATATCTTTTAAGCTGGGCAGTGGTGGTTCAAGCCCCATGACCAAAAAAAAAAAAAAAAAAAGAAAAAAAAAGAAAAAAAATAAAGAATATCTTTTAAATCCTCTGGATGACCTTTAGGAATAACTCAGTAGGGATGGCTTATTTGCTGCAGATACATTCTTTTTTTTTGTTGTTGTTGTTTTTCTTTTTTTTATTTTATTTTATTTGTGAACATACTGTACAGAGGGGTTACAATTACATGGGCAGGATAATGCGTACATTTCTTACCAAGCATTGCAACCTCCTCCTTTTGTTTACCCTTCACGTCCCTTCCCAGCCTCCCCCCTCCCCCCCAATCCCAATCCTTCTCCTTCCTCCCATTCCCCCCCCCCCCCCCCCGCACTGACGTTGTAAAGCTCATTTTGGACATGACAACTTGTACTTCTCATTGTTGCAACAGGTCCACCTGTATCCTTAAACAACTGGCTTTTCCCCATCTCCTCCTCAAGTTATACTGACATCAAATATAGTGAAAGCAGGGGTTATACTGTGGGGGAGGGACATACAAAGCAACAAAGAGATAATCTTATAAATGCGCTAGAAACACATGCATGAAAGAAAAAAACATTAAAATACATATCTAAGGGTTCATTTTCCTGACATCACATTATCTGACCTTTTCCGCTTGACTCATGCATATACTAGATATTGCAAATAAGGGAAACCATGGGACCTATGTTTCTTTGGGCCTGGCTTACTTCACTTAATATAGTTTTTTCCAAATTTTTCCATTTCCTAACAAATGGGGCAATGTCATTCTTTCTGATGGAGGCCTAGAATTCCATTGTGTATATATACCACATTTTCTTGATCCATTCATCTACTGAGGGGCATCTGGGTTGGTTCCATATCTTAGCTATGGTAAATAATGCTGCAATAAACATAGTTGTGCTGGTAGCTTTAGTGTGGTCTTGTTTGTAAACATTTGGGTAAATGCCCAAAAGTGGGATTGCTGAGTCATAGGGGAGTTCTATGTGAAGTCTTTTGAGGAACCTCCATAATGCTTTCCAAAGTGGTTGAACAAGTTTACATTCCCAACAACAATGAAGTAAGGTTCCTTTCTGTCCACATCCCCTCCAGCATCTGTTGTTAGAGTTCTTGATTTTTGCCATTCTTTTTTTTTTTTGTTTGTTTTTATTTTATTTTATTTTATTTGAGAACATACTGTACAGAGGGGGTACAATTACATGGGCAGGATAATGCATACATTTCTTACCAAGCATTACAGCCTCCTCCTTTGTTTACCCTTCACCTCCCTTCCAAGCCTCCCCCCTCCCCCCCACCCAATCATACCCCCCCCCAGACACACCGACATTGTAAAGCTGGTTTTGACATGACATTTTGTACTTCTCATTGTTGCAACAGGTCCACCTGAATCCTTAAACGACTTGTTTGTCCCCATCTCCTCCACATGTTATACTGACATCAAATATAGTGAAAGCGGGGGTTACACTGTGGGGGAGAGACATACAAAGCAATAAAGAAATAATCTTATAAATGCGTTAGAAACACATGCATGAAAGAAACGAAAACATTAAAATACATATTTAAGGGTTCATTTTCCTAACATCACATTATCTGACCTTTTCCACTTGACTCATACCTATACTAGATATTGCAAATAAGGGAAACCATGGGACCTATGCTTCTTTGGGCCTGGCTTACTTCACTTAATATAACTTTTTCCAAACCTTTCCATTTCCTAACAAATGGGGAAATGTCATTCTTTCTGATGGAGGCATAGAATTCCATTGTGTATATATACCACATTTTCTTGATCCATTCATCTACTGAGGGGCATCTGGGTTGGTTCCACATCTTAGCTATGGTAAATAATGCTGCAATAAACATAGTTGTGCTAGTAGCTTTAGTGTGGTCTTGTTTGTAAACATTTGGGTAAATGCCCAAAAGTGGGATTGCTGGATCATAGGGGAGATCTATGTGAAGTCTTTTGAGGAACCTCCATACTGCTTTCCAAAGTGGTTGAACAAGTTTACATTCCCACCAACAATGAAGTAAGGTTCCTTTCTGTCCACATCCCCTCCAGCATCTGTTGTTGTTAGAGTTCTTGATTTTTGCTGTTCTAACTGGAGTGAGGTGATATCTCAATGTTGTTTTGATTTGCATTTCTTTTATGGCTAGGGATGTTGAACATTTCTTCATGTGTCTAATGGCCATCCTTCTTTCTTCTTCAGAGAAGCTTCTCTTTAAGTCTTTCGCCCACTTATTTATTGGGCAGTTGTTTCTTTGAGGATTTGTTGTTGGGTGGTTTAATTTTTTGAGTTCCAAGTATATTTTAGATATGAGACCCTTGTCTGTTGTATGGCTAGTTAAAGATCTTCTCCCAATCGGTGGGCTTTCTATTGATCTTGCTAGCTATGTCATTTGCCCTGCAGAAGCTCTGCAACCTTATGCAATCCCATTTGTCCAACCTTTCTTTGATTTGTTGTGTTTCCGGGTCTCTATTCAGAAAATTTCGGCCTGAGCCAAGGAGACCTAGGGTTTCTCCTATTCTATCCTGTAATGTTTTCAGAGTGTCTGCTTTGAGTTCAAGGTCTTTGATCCATTTGGAGTTGATTCTGGTGCAGGGTGATATATAAGGATCTAGCTTTAGTTTTCTACATGTAGTTAACCAATTTTGCCAGCACCATTTACTGAAGAGGCTGTCTTTGTTCCATTCTATTGTTTTAGCTTCCTTATCGAAGATTAGATGGCTATAGGTCTGTAGATTCATTTCTGGGTTTTCAGTTCTATTCCATTGGTCCTGAGGTCTGTTCTTATGCCAATACCAAGCTGTTTTGATTACTATGGCTTTATAGTAGAGTTTGAAATTTGGTATTGCTGGAGGACCAGCAGTGTTCTTTCCATTGAGGAGCGTTTTTGCTATTCGGGGTCTTTTATTGTTCCATATGAATTTTTGGATTGCCTCTTCTGTTTCCTTGAAGAATGAGGTTGGAATTTTGATAGGTATTGCGTTGAATTTGTAGATAGCCTTGGGAAGTATTGCCATTTTCACGACGTTAATCTTTCCAATCCAGGAGCAAGGGAGGCTTTGCCATTTTTTTTAGTTCTGTGTTGATTTCCTTTTTCAAGATTTTAAAGTTTTCATCATAGAGGTCCTTCACTTCTTTAGTTAAGTTAATTCCTAGGTATTTTATTTTTTGTGGGGCTATTACAAATGGAGTTGCTTTCCTAATTTCAGCCACACTTTTCTCATTGTTGGCATACAGAAAAGCCATTGATTTTGGGGGGTTAATTTTATAACCTGCTACTTTGCCAAAATTTTGAATCAGCTTGAGTAATTTGGGAGTGGAGTCTATGGGATTCTTTAAATACAAGATCATGTCATCTGCAAAGAGGGAGAGTTTTATTTCTTCTTTCCCTATTTGGATCCCCTTTATGTCTGCATCTTGTCTTATTGCTGTAGCTAGGCATTCTAATACTATATTGAAGAGAAGTGGAGAGAGTGGGCATCCTTGTCTTGTTCCTGAGTTAAGAGGAAATGGCTTTAGTTTTTTACCACTGAGTATAATGCTGGCTGTAGGTTTGTCATATACAGCCTTTATTGTATTGAGGAATGTTCCATGGATTCCTAATTTTTCCAAAACCTTCATCATGAAGGGGTGTTGGATCTTGTCGAATGCTTTTTCTGCATCTATTGAGATAACCATGTGGTTCTTATTCTTGCTCCTGTTGATGTGATGAATAATATTAATTGATTTGCGTATATTGAACCAGCTTTGCATCCCTGAAATGAATCCTGTTTGATCGTGGTGTATGATTTTTTGGATGAATTGTTGAAGTCGATTGGCCAAAATTTTGTTGAGAAGTTTTGCATCAATGTTCATCAAAGAAATGGGTCTATAGTTCTCTTTCTTTGATGAGTCCCTGCCTGGTTTTGGGATGAGGGTTATGATGGCTTCATAGAATGTGTTGGGTAGTGAGCTTTCTCTTTCAATTTCATTGAAGAGTTGGAGGAGTATTGGTGTGAGTTCTGCTTTGAAGGCCTTGGAAAATTCCGCTGTAAAACCATCTGGTCCTGGACTTTTCTTAGCTGGGAGGTCTCCTATTGCTGTTTCTATTTCAGTGCTTGATATGGGCCTGTTAAGCTGGTTTAACTCATCTTGGTTTAGTTTTGGCATGTCAATATTTGCTAGGAAGAGGTCCATTTCTTTCAAGTTCTCAAACTTATTAGCATAAAGTTTTGAGAAGTATTCCCTTATAATGTTCTGAATCTTGGTTGTTTTTGTGGTGATTTTTTCATTCTCATCTCTGAGTTTATTAATTTGGGTGTGTTCTCTTCTTTTTCTGATAAGATTTGCTAAGGGTCTGTCAATTTTGTTAAGTTTTTCGAAGAACCAACTCTTTGTTTTGTTGATTCTTTCTATAGTGTTTTTGGATTCTAATTCATTTAATTCTGATTTAATTTTGATTATTTCTTTCTGTCTACTGGATTGGGGTTTATCTTGCTGCTCTTTTTCAAGGAGGTTTAGATGTGTCATTAAATTGCTAGTTTCCGATCTCTCCAATTTGTTGATGTAGGAGCTCAGAGCTATAAACTTGCTTCTGAGTACTGCCTTTGCTGTGTCCCAGAGGAGCTGGTAATTTGTGTGTTCATTTTTGTTGAATAGCATGAACATTTGAATTTCCTTTCTAATCTCTTCCATGACCCACTCGTGATTCAGCAGTGTGTTGTTCAGCCTCCGTGTGATACCGGACTTTCTTTGGTGGCTTTTGGTGTTGAGTTCTAATTTTATTCCCTTGTGGTCAGAATGCAAGGTATAACTTCAATGTTTCTGAATTTAGACAAGTTTGCTTTGTGGCCTAAAATGTGGTCTATTTTAGAAAACGTTCCATGTGCTGCTGAGAAAAACGTGTATTCTGATGCTGCTGGGTGAAATGTTCGGTAGATGTCTGTTAAGTCTAGTTGATCTATGCAGTTGTTTAGATCTGCGGTTTCTCTGTTGAGTTTTTGCCGAGTTGATCTATCTAGTGGGGAGAGTGGTGTGTTAAAATCCCCAACAATTAATGTCTTTGGATCTATATGGGATTTGAGGGAAAGTAGTGTTTCTTTGATAAATTTGGGTGCTCCATTGTTTGGTGAATAGATATTTAGAATTGTAATATCCTCCTGAAGGAGAGATCCTTTAATTAGTATGTAGCAACCTTCTTTATCTCTTCTCACGAATTTTAATTTGAAGTCTATTTTATCTGATATTAGGATTGCAACTCCCGCCTGTTTATGGGGGCCGTTTGCTTGGTAGATTTTGTTCCAGCCTTTAACATTGAAAATGTGTTTGTTTTTATGGGCAAGATGTGACTCCTGCAGGCAGCAGATAGAAGGGTCTTGTTTTTTAATCCAAGTAGACAGTCTATGTCGCTTAATTGGAGAGTTCAGTCCGCTAACGTTAAGAGATAGGACTGAGAGGTATTCGGGAGTTCCTGCCATGTTATCCACCTTCTTGGGGACTGCAAAAACTGGGTTCTTCCTATGGTTCTTGGATTCTCAGTTTGGGTGCAGTTTCTTGGCCTTTGTTGTGGTCTTGTTGGTTTTCTATGTGTAGGACATCTTTAAGAATCTTTTGTAGGGCTGGTTTGGTGGAGATGTATTGTTTCAAGTTTTCTTTGCTATGGAAGGTTTTTATTTGGCCTTCAGTTATGAAGGAGAGTTTAGCTGGGTACAGTATTCTTGGTTGATAGTTGTTTGTTTTTAGGGCATGGCATACATCATTCCAGGCTCTTCTTGCTTTGATTGTCTCTGCTGAGAAATCTGAGGTGATTCTAATTGGTTTCCCTTTATAGGTGATTAACCTTTTCTCCTTGACAGCTTTAAGGATCTTTTCCTTGGTCTGAGTTGATCCTGTGTGGATTATAATGTGATGGTGGGATGTCCTATTCTGGTCTGGTCTATTTGGGGTTCTAAAAGCTTCTTGTATCTGAATAGGCCTATCTTTTTGTATGTTTGGGAAGTTCTCTGCTAGGATCCTGTTAAACAAATTTCCTAGACCATTAACTTCTGTTTCTAGGTGCTCCTCTACACCCATTATCCTTAGATTAGGCCTTCTGATGGTGTCTTCCAGGTGTTGGATAGATCTATCATACTTCTTGGACTTGTCTTGGATGGTTGTATGTTCTTTCTCTATAATATCTTGGCTGTCTTCAATCCCTGAGATTCGATCTTCTGCATGGTCTAACCTGCTGTCAAGACTCTCTACTTTGTTTTTTATCTCTTTTCCTTCTAGTTGGTCAGCTTTGATGGCTTCAAGTTCTTTGTTGAAGCTCGGTTTTAGGTCTTGTATGAATTTCTTTACTTCCTTAATTTGGTGTTCAGTGTTTGTTCTCAAATCACTTAGTTGATTGGTTATGTTTTCTTTGGACTCCCATTCCTTCTGTTGGGTTCCATTCAGCATTCCCTTTGTGGTCTCCCTAACTTCCTTCAGCTCTTTGTTAATGGATTCCATGAATGCCTTTAGTGATCTTTGTGTATTCTCTACCTGGTCTCTCAATTCCTGTATTACTCTTTGATTAGCTTCTTCCCGTTCATGGGATTCCTGTAGTTCTCTTTCCTCTCGTTCGTGGGATTCCTGCAGTTCTCTTTGAGTGTTCTCAGCCTGCTCACGCCATTCCTCCCTTTCCCTTTGAGTATTCTCAAGTTGTTCACGCAAATCCTGTATCAGTTTTTGAGTAGCTTCCTCACACTTATGATATTCCTGTATAAGCTTTTGGGATGCCTCCTCTTTCTCCCTTTCACGCTCATACAGAGTCCTTTGTAAGTTGTCAAACTTCTCATTTATCATGTTTGCCAGCAGTGTTTGTAGAGCTATTTGGGAACTCTTCTCTGGATTATTCATTATCTGTTCTGACCCCTGATTATCAAGATTGGGACTTGAGATATCCGGATTTGCCATTTTTCTAGTGTTTTTTCGGCTTACTCTGCCCATTTGAGATGAAAATAGCACCAGTTTTGTGCTAGAACACTATCTTAAGGCAACCATCAATCAAAGTTTGCATTTGTACAGTCAATAGTCTACAGATACAATCTAGTTCAACAGATACATCTATTCAACATCAAACACCTATATGTTAATGGGCTTTGAACCGCAGAGAAGAATTTGGAAAACCAGAAATTATTAGGGTTAGGGAGAGATGTGGGTAAAAAATAGGAATAGATTGGTGTGGGGAGGCACAGGGAGAGTTAACTATGTCCTAATCCCAATGCAGGAAATACGTTGGGTAGGATGCATGTAGAGAGAGAGAGAAAAAGAAGAATGGGAAAGGGAAATGAAAAGAGACCAGAAAAAAAATAGAAACGTAAAAATTAATATTATTATGGAGATTAAAAGACCATCTATTTAGAGAGGAATGTGAGTATATTAATAGAAGGGTAGGGACATAGAGGATAAGTGAAAAACTTAAAAAAATTCTTAAAATATTATATAGGTATAAAGAGGTAGTACTGCTATTAAGGAATTTAAGTCTCAGAGGTTTTGAATTGAGTAATAAATTTGTGGATTAAGTGTGTACACAATGGGGGATAGGGTCTACTAGTTAACTACGGGTTTATCTGAGGATGTGCAGGACAAGAGTTAAGTCACATACAGAAGATCAAAAGAGAAGAAAAGGTAAAAAGGATTAGAAAAGGAGAAAAAGATGAGAAATTCAGTAGAGCTAGACAAAAAAACAAAAAGATAGTTAAGAAAGAACGAAAAAGAGAAAGAAGACAAGAAAAAGGAAAACGCACATTCATGTGTTCCTAAAATAAAAATTATAAGAGGAAAAAAAAGTTACTGGAAAACAATTATTTTTTCAAAAAAGGCAAAAATTAAAGATTAATAAAATTTTTAGACAAGGAAAAAAATTTATATAAGGTACCAAAAAAAAAGAAAAAAAGAAAAAAAAGAAAAGAAGAGGAAGAAAAAAAAAAGTTCTTTGATTTTTTTTTTTGATTTTTTTGGGGAGGGGTGGGAAGAATCCTGTATCTCCCTTTTGTCTGTAACCAGCCTCTTGTTGGAGTCTCTGGTCAGCTTGAGGTCCTGTGGCTTGATTGGTTTCTTAAGTCAGTTTGTTTGAACAGGCAGAAAAATGCTCTGCTTTACCTAAGATTTTGAGATCCCCCTCCCAGATTAGTTTACTGGGAGGGTGATCTGCTTTGAGAATCACAGAAGAGGGGGATGCAGTGGTGAGGCTAGGTTCTGGGTAGGGTTGAGGCCTTTCAACAATCAGTAGCTTTTTCCTGGGGCTAACATAGAGCCCAGCCTGGAGCCGTTCTCAGGGTTTCTGTTTTTCAGTTGATTGTGGAGGCTGCTAGAGGGAGGGGCAGCCTCTAGCTCTGGTTACCCAGTGAGGAAAGCCACTCCAATGGCTGGTGCCTGAGCTGGGTGACTTTTCCCTGAATGGAGCCGAGTCTGGCAGGTCACTTCGCCGTTAAGTTCTTGTGACCTGCTAAATGACTCGTTTTATTCCAAGGCCTGGGTTCGAGGTGGCAGTTCCTCCGAGCTTTGTCGGTATCCAAGATGGAGATCACCGGTGCTGGGGGGGGAGGGGTGGCCTTCCCTCCTCTGCTCCCTGAGAAGGAGTGGGGACGTCGGGCTTCTACTCACATCGAGTCTTGGATCCTGGGTCGTCTCTGGTCTGCAAACTGCAGGATGAAGATGTCTGCTCCTTGTCGGTTCTTGCTGGTGTTGAGTAGAATCCGCTCGCCCGCTGCGTCTGGCTCCTTTGTCCCGGACTGTCTGTGTGAGCGCTCAGTTATGGCCCGGGCTGCGGACTCCGCCGTGACCCTGCCGCCGCCGCGGCGGCTGCTGGCAGGCGCTCAGATGTGTCTTTTTGCCTTGGCTTCCCCTCTCTTGTCTAACTCTCTGTCCTGTGATGGCACCCTTGGTGTGATTCTCTGCCTTAGGACTGTTCACTGGAACTCTAAAACTGTTTTCTATGCGAGAGCGTGTTCAGATTCCAGCTTCTCCTCCACCATCTTCCCGGAACTCCCAGATACATTCTTAGTAAAGCAGATACATGGTTTTCCTCATATTTTTGGGAAGGAAGAGGAGTGTTTGTTCTGTGTTAGTAGGTGGGCAGTATGGTGAGTGTGTGGCATTCAAGGTATGTGAGCATATGTGCACAGCAAATGTGTGTGTATGTGTGTGGAGGTATGTGGTGTGTATGCACAGGGTGATGATGCTAGATGTCCCACCATGAGATTCTTCACATACACCTGTCTGTCCAGAAAATCTTGTCAGATGCTAAAAAATCCCTCTGCTCTCTGTCTGTTGTCTCTGTACCTCTTGTACCTGCTTTCCTACCGCTTCAGTTTCTCAGTCTTCTCAGAGCCTCTCCATGAGGAGGGAGAGATGGGCTATGATTGGGTAGCAGGGTAGCGGTAGATTTCATGTGGGTGTCTGTGTTCAGATTCTGGTAGATCTTACTGGGCTGGCAGGGATCAGTCAGATCAGTCAGTGTGGGAGTAGATAGTTATCTCCTCCCTTCCCCCCACAGCCATCTCTGTAATGGCTGACCTTGCTCTGGCCTGAGGTCCTGGTTTTCATGTTAGTGGGAAGAACATGAGCTTCACTACATGGAGTTCAGAACAGGGAGATGCTAGCTATGCAGCCTCTGGGGGAGGAAGCCTGGAAACTCTCATGGGTTGGAGGACTTTTGCAGCTGGGTGATCCTGAACTGGGCCCTTGTGTCATTCATGACTGTGTGGGTCAGTATCATATAGACATCCTCTAACCTCAGCCACGCTCAGCAGAGAGAAGTATCAGCCACAAATGAATCTGACCTCATTATACAATCAGGGTCTTCATTGACTTGAACGCATTGTGAGGTCCTTCGTCAATTTTCAGGGACTCCTCATGTGCT
This sequence comes from Dipodomys merriami, assembly GCF_024711535.1. Classification (NCBI taxonomy): domain Eukaryota; kingdom Metazoa; phylum Chordata; class Mammalia; order Rodentia; family Heteromyidae; genus Dipodomys; species Dipodomys merriami. Next base: position 5,379,846 of record NW_027206135.1, on the reverse strand, counting down.
ATGGTAGGCCTGTCCCCAAGACAGTAGACACATTGCAGAGTTTTCAGTTCTCACCAGATACTTTACCAGAAGTGTTTGAACACACACACTGCCAATCAATTCTAGGGAAATCTGTTTGCAATGTGGAGTTTGTGCACAAACTGGCCCTCACCAGGGCCATTTAACTTTTTGGAAAACTTTCATTTCCCATAACCACAGGAACTACCTTTGCTGCACAGGTGACTGTGCTGTTATCTTCTGTTAAGGCAGTGTTTACTTGGATACCTGTTTGATGTGATTTGCGTATAAACAGGAAAAGCAAATTCCATTGGGTCCCTGTGTAATGGAATGATCATGGACATTAAAATGGCATGGTATAAATAAAGGTGCCAATATCATATGTGCTTAACAAATACTGGGTATCCTCCACCCCTCTTGTTGTAAAATGGTGTAATATTCAGAGATTATCTATGCTTCTTTGGTCTACCAATCTTGCTTCTAGAAATCCAGCCTAATTAGGAATCCAGAACTGCTGTGCTGAGCTCAATGATGTGCAGGTGAGGTGGTTCATGGAAGCCCAGCAACCTAGTATTGTCTGTTGATAGAGGAGTCATGATAAACAATGTGATAGAGCTATCTCTGTTGGCATAGAAAGATTTTCGAGTTGCATTTAAAGTCAGAAAACCAAGTAATTTTTAAAAATATAGAGCAGATCATCACAATGTGTATGCATATGTGTCTATCAGTGCTCAGAAAGAGGTGTTCATTGACTGTTGAGAGTAGGAGTTTCTTCATTTTGCTTTGAATATTTATGCACTATGTGAATAGTTTTTAACAGAAAAGTACTTATATATTAAATAGTAACCTATATGTAATTTGTCCTTTATAAATTTTTAAAAAATTTTGCTTGGCACCAGTGGCTCATGCCTTTAATCCTAGCTAATAATCAGGAGGCTGAGATCTAAGGACTGAGGTTTGAAGGTAGCCTTGGCAGGAAAGCCCATGACACTTTATTTCCAATTAACCACCAAAAGTGCAGCTGTGGCTCAGTGGTAAAGCACTAGCTTTAAGCAAAAATGCCAGGGACAGGGCTGGGAAGGTAGCTCAGTGGTAGAGCACTTGCCTTGCATACTCAAGGCCCTGGGTTCGATTCCTCAGCACCACATAAGCAAAAAGAAAAAAGCTGGAAGTGGTGCTGTGGCTCAAGTGGTAGAGCGCTAGCCTTGAGCTGAAGAACTGAGGGACAGCGCCCAGGCCCAGAATTCAGGCCCCATGACCGGCCCCGCCCCCCCCCCCCCAAAAAAAATGCCAAGGACAGTGCCCAGACTCTTAAGTTCAAACCCCAGGACTGGCATGCATTATTTTAAGAAGTTGTACAAAAGGGTTTCAATTAAACAAGACAAATAATGAGAACAATTCTTCTTGATCACTTTTACCCCTTCCATCATGTAGTTTGGTTTTGAAATTGGGGTGTGTGTGTGTGTGTGTGTGTGTGTGTGTGTGTGTGTGTGTGTGTGTGTGTGTGTGTGTGTGTGTGTCTGTCTGTCTGTCTGTCTGTGGGTCTATGTGTCTGTGTGTCTTGGTGTGTATGTGTATGCAGAAGCCTGCTTAGTTAAACACAGTGCTCATTGTTCTGTTGCATCTCTGGTTAAGAGCAAAATGAAAAAAGAAGCAGTAATTTCTGGTCAGCTTCCCCTCCTTCCCCCCCCCCCCCCCCGGCCCCCTCTCTCCTCCTGTGTTCAGAACACCCGTTTGGCTTTAAATTTTCTTGTTTGTAAAATGGGTGGCAAACTGAGTGACTTCCACAGGTCCTCCCCCACTACCATTCTGAGGTTGGGGACTCTTCCCTCTCCCTCTTTTCTTCTCACTGTGCCTTTGCTTTCCCCCCACAGTACGTAGGAAGCCTAGATGTGCCAAGACCCAACAGCAGGGTGGAGATTGTTGCTGCCATGCGCCGGATACGGGTGAGTATTTAGCACAGGTGTGTGTGTGTGTGTGTGTGTGTGTGTGTGTGTGTGTGTGTGTGTGTGTGTGTGTGTGTGTGTGTGTGTGTGTGTGTGTGTGTGTGTGTTTGTGTGTGTGTGTAGCTGGACTTCAAGCATCCTAGTTGCTATACTAGGATTCAAGGATCTCCTTTTAGAAGTACTGAAGGTGCTAGGTTGGTTGGCAGAACTCTTTGTAAGCCTGGGATATTGTTTGTGTATGTGGCCCAGTATGTATTTTGAATTGGGTTGTTGGTCTTGATTGTATGACCCAGGTTAAAATGGATGTGATGGCTGTATGGCCTGCAACTCCACAAACTGAGATACTGGGTTAGCCAATTAGTGAAGGAGAATGGTAAAGTATACTTTCATGCTAAGATTTTAAGGGAAAAGCTTTAGAAATGAATAAGCTGATAATTGACTGAAAACATTTAACAAGTAGGTAATTTGTTGTGGTATAGAATATAAGATGTACCTGAAAATTAAAAAGTAAATGTGAGATTTCAACAAAATTTTCTTGGTTGGTTGCTTTAGTGTCTCTGGGAGTTTGTGTGTATTCTCCTCTGCTGTCTTATACAATCTAGAACTAGAGTTTGGTATACATTGCCATCAGTTGGCTTTTTACATGGTACACAGAGCAGAGCTTGAACAGAAATAAATTGTCTTCTGACAACTATGAAAGAATCTGTGTACTATATACAAGATCTGTATCTTTAAAGGCTTGGGACTGGTCAAATAGGTTGTAATTGGTTTTCAGAGATAATTAATGTGAGAGGTTGGCTGGATTGATTATTTCCAAATAAATCCTGGTTGGGGCTCATTGTGCCTTGTCTTAGAGAATAACCCACTCACTTAACATGGAAAGTACATAACTGATGTTGGGAACAAAATAAGCAAGTTTTTTTTTTGAGTTTTGCTATTTTGAGCCTACTAAAGTAATCTTTCTAGTGACTTGATTGTCTCAATCTTTGACACCTTTGTATTCATTACATTGAATTTATTAACTACAATCATATTATTTGTAACATAGGTAACATACTAGGTAACAACTAGCTTCAAAGCACTTTATGTGAATAATTGTAGTTAATGGTCACAGTAAACTGTATTACAGGGGATCATGTATGTTACCCTTATTTTCTAGAATAACCTATAATCCAGAGAGGTATAATGAGGAGTTACAATAATTGGGGACAAGCATGTTGCCTGAATTTGTTTCCCCACATGGCCTCCTTGAAGCATGTAACCACTTTTCTCACCCTTTTGACACTAAGCTTGAGACTGTATTTTTTACTCTTTTCTCCCTTTTCTTTTCCTTTTAGCTCTGATAGAGCACAGAGGCCATGACTGGGAATATTACGGTATTAAGATGGGCTGCTGCTGTGATAATAAGGACCTGGAGTTGGAGCAGAAATGTCATTGGGATGCTTCTTTTATTTTGATGGTACTGGCATTTGAACTTAGGTCTGAGTGCTCATTCAGCTTACTTGCTTGACTGTCACTCTACTACCTGAACTACTCTTCCACCCCAGCTTTTTGCTTGGTTATTTTGGAGACAGAGTCTCATGAACTGTTCTGCACGTGTAGCCTTTGAACTGTGATTCTCTGAATCTCAGCTTCCTCAGTAGCTAGGATTATAGGCATGAACCACCTGAAGCTGGCTGAAGTGTTTCTTTATGTATGACTGAGAGATAGGGAATATATTGTTGCTAATATCACAATTGTTTTGAAAGTACCATCTCTATGAATAGAAGCTATGATGTTAAGAGCTACATGTGTGTCAGGTGCTTTGTTAGGTATTTTAATATTGGCATTTACAGCTCCTTAAGCCTATGTGGGGATATTACTATTACATTTATAGGTGGGACATGGAACCATGGGCAGGTTGGGTAATTCAGGTCAAGTTACTGTTAGCAGGCAGAGTTGGGGGTTCATACTCTGGCCTGTGCTGTTCTTTGTAGCCTTGGTGAAGGCTCATGAGTTATATTCCCATTTGGGGAACAAAATAAAATACTAGGGCATAACTCCTCCCCAGAAGGGAGCTGGTGGCAGAAACTCAACTTCGTAGAATGAGCAGAGGTATGGGAAAATATCATCTAGAAGCAGGTGAGGCATGGACTGAGGATTTGGAGGCATTTGGGGGCATTTGGGCCCCCGTCTCCTTTCCCCTTATCACCTGCCAACCCTTGCAGCCCATTTGCTTCTTTCTGTAGCCCCCTTCCTGGGAGCTACATCTAACATTTAATGAGCAGCTCATTAAATTAGAGGGAGAAATTAATTGGTCAGAAAGCTGTTTGGTCTGGCTGTCCAGTCTTTGTTTAGACTGGCCACCATTAATAGCAAGCACTCTGATTGTGTGTCTTACCCCCAACCCCACAATTCTCTGCTAAGACCAGGCTGTTATTTTCTTCTTTTTTTCTTTCCCTTTCAAAAGCTGTTTGGGCTATAATTACAGCTGTCAAGAACTAGGGCATGGAATTTCTGTATAAAGGATTTTAACTGGCATTGTCCTTTTATGTCGAATACTGCCAGGCTAACATTGGACAGGACACTGTGGGTTTTGGTTACTGAGTGCCCTTGTGGGCTCAGAAGCCACAACCCTCAGAACTTGGCCAGAACAATATATAGCCCAAGTAGTGGAGATAAAGGCCATAGACTTGTGTGTGCTTTGCCAAGTTTTTTTAGATGTGTACCTTCTGTGTCTCTCTGAAGCATTCAGCTGCCATATGGCAGAAAAGACCACCTCTTTTAGCCAAAGAGGAAGCACTCAGAAGGCTAAAGACGCTGCTGGAGGATGTTTATGTTTCTCCTTAGAGTTGGCCCTGGAAGGCGAATGGATTCTTGTGCTTGTCCCAGCCCCATGTCTCACTATGGACTCAGATGAATATACAGACTTCAGTGACTGTCACTCTTCTCCTTTTGATTTCTCATTTGTTCTCTCATATTCCTCCTACTCCCCCCCCCCTTTTTTTTTTTTACTGGTCCTGGAGCTTGAACTTGGCCTGGGTGCTGCCCCTGAGCCTCTTAGTGCTCAAGGCTAGTGTTCTACCTCTTGAGCTACAGTGCTACCTCTGGCTTTTTCTGAATAGTTTATTGGAGATAAGAGTCTCATTGACTTTTCTGCCCGAGCTGGCTTCAAATTGGGATCCTCAGATCTCAGCCTCCTGAGTAGCTAAGAGTATGGGTGTGAGCCACTTGTGCCCTGCTTATATTTTTGATATTTTTTTATATCTATCTTGGGCATTTTTTTTACTTTTTTTCTCCTTTAATTTTATTTATTCACTTATTTATTCCAGTACTAGGCCTCAAACTCAGAGCCTCTTCATTAGCATTTTCACTTAAGGCTGAGCCATTTGAGCCACACCTACACTTCCAGCTTTTTGCTGATTAATTGGAAATAAGAATCTCATGGACTTTTCTGCCTGGACAGGCTTTGAACCTTTATCTTCAGATCTCAACCTTCTTAGTAGCTAACTTTCAGGATTTTCAATGTGTAATATTAGATTTAAGTTTTTATTTTGATGGTACTGAAATTTGAACTCAGGACCTCATGCTTGTTAGGTTACTCTACCACTTGAGCCACTTTAAAAAAATGTATGGTTCATATGATCATATAAAATGATGTTTATTAAAATGAACTCCAAGAAATACAAGCAAGAGGGGTTTTGTGCACTGTGGTTCTTATTTTTCCCTTCTTTCCTTTCTTCTTTGATTTATTCCTTTCTGTTAGTATTTATGGTTTATGCACTCTTTGTCTTGTATATAAGTTTATCTGATTTGAGAAAGGGAAGGGGGAAGCACAGAAATGGTGGGACAAAGGTTGAACCAATTCAGCAGTGACACCCATTAGACACTATGTTGGAAATGAACTATACAGCTTTTCAGGGAGGAAACTCGGGAAGGGAAAATCTGGGAGAGAATGAAGGGGAGAGGGTGACACTGTTCAAAAGGAAATGTACTCATTACCTGACTCAATAACTGTAACCCCTCTGAACATCACTTTTACTACAAACATTTTTTTTTAACGTGTGCAGTTCGGCCAGGTGCAGTTGGCTCATGCCTGTTGTAATCTTAGCTACCTAGGAGGCTGAGATCTGAGGACTGAGGATCAAAGTCAGCCTGGGATAGGGAAGTATGTGAGACTTTTATCTCAAATTAACCACCAAAAATACTGGTAATGGAGCTGTGGCTCAAGTAGTAGATTGCTAGCCTTGAGAAAAAAAAAAAATCTCTCAGAGACAGTGTGTAGGTCTTGAGTTTAAGCCCTAGGACCAGCACACACAGAGAAAAAGTATACAATTTAGTACTGTTATATGAAATCACTGTTGTACTGCAAGCCTCTAGAACTTTTTTTCTCTTAGAAACTAAAGCACTATATGCTTTAAGCATAATCTTCTTTTACCCTTGTTGGCCATCTTTTCTGCTTTCTGTTTCTTTCATTTTGACTACTTTAGATATTTCATATGAATGGAAGCCCTCCAGTATTTGTCATTTTATGATTTACTTATTTCACTTATCATAATGTCTTCAAGATTCATTTATGTTATAGCATGTGACAAGATTTTCTTCACTTAAATAATTATCTTTAGGAAGTAATGCTGTGGCTCAAAGTAGTAGAGCACCAGCCTTGAGTGAAAAAGCTCAGGGACAACGCCAGGCCCCAAGTTCAAGCCCCACAGCTGACAGACAATTTTTTAAAAAAAATTATCTTTAAGTTGTTGTACAAAGGAGTTACCATTCAGTACATCAGTTGTGAGTCTTCCTTCTTAATGCTGGGTACCCTATTCCTGCTAGACCATATCTTCTTTATGAATTCATATAGTCATGTGCATTTGGGATGTTTCTATCTCTTGGCTATTGTGAATGGTGTTGATATTATTTACTTACAAATATTATTTGAGGTCTGGTTTCAGTTTCCTGTTATGTACCCAGAAATGGGATTATTTGATTATATGGTTTAAAAAATATTATTTTGTACAGGGTTTAACTATGTTGGTATCAAACTTATGGACCGAAGTGAATCTCATGCCTCAGCCTGCTGAGTACCTTGGATTATAGGTACATACTGCAATACCTGGCAGTAGTTCTGTTTTTGAGAAACCTCTAAACTGTTTTCATGATGGCTACCACTTCATCTTTCCATGAACAACATACAGTAATATGTGTGAGGTATACCCTCTTATTAGGGAAAGGACAAGAAATTAAGATGGTGTATAGCTTGAAAGTCATACTCAGTTTGGGAGAGGTAGGAAGGTTTTCCGGAGATACTGAGAGCTGCAGTCCATGATCAGTATGTTACATAGCCAGATGCCTCTTGAGATGGGGGTTATCACAGTTCAGGGAGGTCTGCTGTGAACACTTTATATCATAGTTGACTTTGAACCTTTAGTACCTGAACAGCCCAGGGTCTTCACTTTCAAACATTAACACCAACTACTGTCATTTTTCACTTTATAGCCTCTTTAGGAAGGCTATGCTGTGTAGTCAAGAGAGGTCTTAATGAGGAATAATGAAAGTTGGATTCCAGTTTTCTTGACTTAATGTCTGACTTTGGCAAGGCATCTGCCTGCATTGATCTCCATTTTCTCATTTATAAATGAGAGCAAATGATAACTTCTTCTCCTTTCTCTCTGGTACTATTGTTATATCTGGGATAATATCTGAAAAAATGCTTTATAAACCATGAGTGGCTATTTATGTTCATTGCTATCCTTTTTATACCTTCCTTTGAATTTTAAAGTATTCCATGAAGGTGGATAAATATACTGAGAGATAGAATCTGCTGCATCTTATTCCTTTTAATAACCAGCATCTTCTTTTGGGTTTCAATGCATATCCCCATCCTAAGTGCCTCCACTCCTGTGCAGATTGTCTTGTCCTCTCATGTCTTGAACACAACACATTCATTCCTTGGTAGCATGAATGCAACTGTGATGCTAGTCCAGTACATGTCCTTAGTCTCTTGGGTGTCTCCTTCGACTGTGGGCCCTGAACACTCTTGACCCCTGAACACTCTTGACCCCATTGCAATTAGCTTCCAAAATAATCTAGTAGGGAAATCAAAGTTACCTAATTAATACTTCATTGATTTCTCAGTGTGGCTGTTCAGAAGTATTGTTAGTCAGTGGCCTTGAATGGAATGATCTGGTCATCTGGAACTGGTCATGTCTTCTTCTCCCTATAACTACTGCCCAGTATTGTCAACCCTTCCAGAAATTTATCTCCAGGGAAATGAACATATAGAAGAACATAAAAGGCACTGGGTGCTTCCCTTGGGAGGACATGATTCAAATACTCCTGGGAACGCATCCCTGGATGAGTTGGTGACTTGAATTCTGGGTCCTCATATGTTTTCTTCTCCTCTATCAACAGTGTGACTCTGCATGGTTTTCATGCATTTAACTAAAAAAAAATCCATGTTTTATATCCTTTGTGAATAAAAAAGATATGGAGTCTCTCCATACCTTGTATAACATTCTCCCTGAGTGACTTACCTCAGTCAGCACCCTTCACTCCTTTCTTACTAATTATTCTTTTTTTTGTAAGTTCTGAGTTGATGGATCCATCCTTGAGCAGTTGAAGTTGAACACACTGTCCCTTCATTGTGTTTATGTGGCCTTGTTGATTTCCTATACTGTTGTAACAGATCACCACAAACCTTGGGTTTTAAACAACTGGGCTGAAGTCAAGAGGTTGGCAAGGCTATTTTCCTGCTGGAGGATCTGAGACTGTCCCTTTGCTGTTCCTGCTCCTAGAGGCTACTGGAATTCCTTGACTCATATCTGTCTTCCATCTTCAAAGCCAGCAGTTATGTCAATTTGGCCTCTGTTTCTTGTCCTTGTATCCCCTCTGATTCTCCTGACTCTTCTTTCCAATTATATAGAAACTTATAATTGCCTCCTCCCATCTCCCTTCTCTCCTAATAACTCAGGATAATTTCCCCTCCAGGACCCTTAATTTAATCACACCTGCAAGTGATTATTGTTATGTAAAACAATACATTTAGATATTTCAAAGATCTAGGCAATAGACCCCTTTAGAGGCCTTCATTCCTCTGATCACAGTGGTTGGAGGATCAGGCTCCTAACAGGCACTAGTCTACTCTCACACAAGTTGCTTCATTATGGAGATGAGGAAGAACTGAGTTCAGTTCCTATTTTTTCTGTTTACTGGTCAATGAATTTGAACAAAGTCCATAATGCATAAGTCTTTGTTTACTCATCAGTGAAATTGAGATAATATCTTTTTGGCAGATGGATTTTACAGATACATGTGATTTTACATTACATGGATTTTACAGTTAGCAAACTTTGAAACACCTGGCACATGAACTACACTAGTAGTTCTAGTAACTAGTAGATCCTCTGCCTTCTTTCTAATTACTGTCTATATGGCAAGGGCAGTGGCATCAGGAGACCATGCAGGTTGGCTGCCAGCAAGCATAAGTACTTGATAAATGCCAGCTATTAGTAAAGTCATAAATCTGTTTACTACCCTCATTTGATTTCATTTTCTTTAGCTGTGATTGTCTTCATGTTTACATGTGTGGGCATCATGTAGTTCTTTAATAATCATTGTGTCCTAAAAAAAATGAGGAGGAAAGTTCTTAATGAGTATGTAATAACTTCCCACAAGGTGAAGTAGTTGGAATTCCCATAGTTGGAATAAAGGGAGGTGGCAGAAAAGTGTGAGTCAGCACATGACAGAGACACTGTAGACAGGGCCAGTCCATAGCCACACCCCTGGCACGGCCATTTAAGTTTCTTGTGGATGGTGTATGTTCTGTTTACTTTCAGTATCTCTTATAATTGGCTGACATGTTTAATCACTTTTTATTGCTGTGGCAAATACCTGAGAGAAACAACTCAAACTCAAGGTTGCAGAGGTTTTAGTCCGTTGCTTTTAGGCCCATCACAAGGCAGAAACATCATGCAGGAAGGCCATAGAAGAGGAGAGCTGTACACTTAATGGCAGCTAGGAGGCAGAAAGACAGAAAGACTAAGGATGAGGCATATCTTTCAAAGACCCACCCATGACTTACTTACAAGTAGGCATCACGTCCTAAAGCCCAGTCAGCTATGAATTCATCAATGGATTAACATCCTCATGATCCAGTCACCTATCATTAGTGCCACCAGCATGGAAATAAGCCTTAAACACAGTCTTTTTAGGTGATATTTCATCTTTACACCAAAACATTTGGTACTTGTGCCATCCTGATGGATGACAGATCTGAGAATCACTCCTGAGTATTCTTTACTGGACTCAAAAGAACTCAGGTAAGGTAGTCATTGTATATGCCTTCTGAGATCTGTGATACAATTTCTGTTTAAATTACATATTTTTTCTGACATGGATATTTTGTTTGAATTTATTGGTTGTATAATTTGTGTTTGACTTATAAATTTGTATAAGCAGTTTTTATCTACTTTATGCTTTACATATTTAAATATATATATAATTTGCCAATTTTGGAGGGGCAACTTTATTGGGATATAATTAACATTCCATACAATTTCAGCATTTAAAATATACTTTTGTGTATATTCATTGCTACCCAGCCATCACTATGATCAATTTTAGAGCATTTTCATTATCTCAAAAAGAAATTCTGCTCCTTAATTTTTTTTTTTTTTTTTTTGTGCTAGATGTGGAACCCAGGGCCTCACACATTGTAGGCAAGCTCTTTGCCACTGAGTTAGATCCCAGCTACCTTTGGACCTTGACCGTATCATTTCTCAATCACCCAAGGACCCTGGCTTCAGGAAACCACTAATTTACTTTCTGTATGGATTTGCCTATTTTGGACATTTAGTGTTAATGACCTTGTATAATATGTGTCTTGCTTCTTTCATCTAGTGTAATGTTTTCAAGGGTCATCTGTGTTGTGGCATATATTAGTACTTACATATTTTTATTACTGAATAATATTCCATAGCTTGGATAGATGATACATTATTCATTCAAACACTGGGTATTTGCTGCCACTTGTTTTGAAATATATCAAGCAGTGAGTGATGGGGTAGTTACAACTTCCTCTCAGCAAAAGGAAATATTTTTGTTTTCAGGGACACAGGGGCAAGGAATTCTCATCAGTGTGCACTGATAGCAGATTTTTTTCCTCCTAATTTTTCCCTGACTCATTAAAAAAAGTATGTCATTCATTTTTGAGCCAATATTGTTTTAGAATCTGGAGATGCATCAACCTGAAAAAAGTTCCTGTTGCAGGAAGCCTCAATTCTGGTGGTTGGGAAGGAATAAAGGAAGAAACCGTAAATATGTAAAATTCTCTATAGAATGGTGAGACTAGACATTGTCAGGAGGTAGGTGGTAGCTTCTATTTTATATGGACTATTGGGGAAGGAATCCATGTTGCAGAGACATGTGAGTCTCTAGAGTTGTGAATGCAAGGAGGGAGCAGGCTGAGGAACCATTAAGTACAAAGGCCCTGGAGCAAGAATGTGTTTTGCAGGTTCAAGAAATTGCAGAAAGCCACTGAGAGTGATGTATGAGCCTGAGACAGATGGAAGGTTATTTGTAGGAATTTATTTCCAGGAATTACAACTTAGGAGAATCTGATTGACTATCTACTGAATACCTGACTATTCATAAGCACATTTATCTTTCCTTGCATTTGAACCAGACTGAAAAGTTGCTCAGTATGAGGAATTTGGCTCTGCTCCTGAGGTGAGTGATTCAGAAATGTGTTTTAAACTGGGACAGAGCTGCTTAATAACCCAGAGTTTTCAAAGGCAAAAAAAGCTCACTTGCTTTGAAATATGGTGCTTGAGAACCATTTGTACTCAAGAGGAATATTATGTCTCTTTGGATATTGCCATGTTCAGTCCACAGTGGCTTGCACTGACCACTTAATACTTGAGAACTCCTTCTTTTTATTTTTCTTTACTCTTTTTCTTTTTCTTGCTCAGGTTAGTCTCAAACTCCTGAGCTCAAGTGATCCTCTGCTGCAGTTTTCTGAGTAGCTGAATCTACGGGGATACATGACTATGACCAGTTTTGGGGGTCATTTTGGAGCCAACAGTGTTTGTCACAGGAGAAGAACAAATAGATTGCTTGATAACAAGGAAATGGAAAGACTTGGAACAATTATATTAAATGAAGTAATCCAGATCCAAAGAAACTTAGGTTGCATGGCTTCCCTCATTGGTGGTAGCTAGACTGTGCCTCTAAATCTACAGGTAAACACACTGGGTGGTAAGCAAGAGGTTACAAATGAATTAACTGAAGTGCAATAGACTCTTGAGAGCTCAAATAGTATTAACTTTTTAAAAAGACTAAGTCAAAGGCCAACAAAATAAGTACCAGGAAATGGGTACTTGCAAGAGGGGCGGGTGGGGCCAAGGGGAGAGGGTAGAAGAATGAACAGGGAAGGAAGGGAGAATGCAGGCAATAATTCATTGCATATACCACAGAACTGAGAAATATTAGGGAAGTGGTGGGTTGAAGTGTGTGTGTGTGGGGGGGGTGAAGATGTTGAAGTGATGACACAGATCAAGATGCATTGTACACATAAACTTGTTGTTAAATAGCAAAAAATGCAATACATAACCTAAAATTAAGTAAGGGAAGGGTAGGTGGGGAGGAATGGGTAAGAATGTTGAAAAGAGTGACATTGATCAAGATGGACTATGTTTATAAACTGCTTTGGTGAATGGCAACTTCTCCTTATAACTTACTTAAAGATAAACACATACTTTTAAAAAAAGAATTCTTGTTCTGCTACGCTAACCAGCCTTTGGGGACCTTTTGTTCAATTTCCTGGCCTTGACAACAGGTAGCATTGAATATTTATCTCTCATATATGTTAGATATAAACATGGTATTTTAAAATTAGTAACATGTTGTCCTTTATTATGTCACTTAGTCATGGACAAAACATATTTCAAAAGTGGAAACATGGTATTTTTCATTTTAACCATTTTAAGTGTACAAGTCAAGATTAAATATATCATGAAACTCTATACTCTTTATTGCTATCTTTACCAACCCTTTTATCATCCCCAACATAAATTCTATACTCATTAAACAATACTTTCCACAGCCCCGATAGCACCTGTTCTACTTCTTGTCTATATGAATTAATAGATTCCATATGGGATGAAATGCAATATCCACTTCCTGTTTCTGTTAATTTCACTAAGCATAATGTTTTCAGAGTTCATCCATGTCATAGAAAGTGTCATGACTTAATCTTCTTGTATGGTCAGAAAGTATTTTCCTCTGTGACATTTTGCACTTAGCATGTTACATAGGTTTTGATGTGTGGTTAGTTTCCTCTTGGGACCAAAGGAAACATATATAGGACCAGTTTGCACTAGCATGGAGTAGATCATCTTTTTCTTTCTTTCTTCTTCTTTTTCTTTCTTTCTTTCTTTCCTTCTTCTTCTTCTTCTTCTTCTTCTTCTTCTTCTTCTTCTTCTTCTTCTTCTTCTTCTTCTTCTTCTTCTTCTTCTTCCTCTTCTTCTTCCTCCTCTTCCTCCTCCTCCTCCTCCTCCTCCTCCTCCTCCTCCTCCTCCTCTTCTTCCTCCTCCTCTTCTTCCTCCTCCTCGTCTTCCTCCTCCTCCTCTTCCTCCTCCTCCTCCTCCTCCTCCTCCTCCTCCTCCTTCTCCTCCTCTTCTTCTTCTTCTCCTCCTCTTCTCCTCCTCCTCCTCCTCCTCCTCCTCCTCTTCTTCTTCTTCTTCTTCTTCTTCTTCTTCTTCTTCTTCTTCTTCTTCTTCTTCTTCTTCTTCTTCTTCTTCTTCTTCTTCTCCTCCTCCTCCTCCTCCTCCTCCTCCTCCTCCTCCTCCTCCTCCTCCTCCTCCTCCTCCTCCTCCTCCTCCTCCTCCTCCTCCTCCTCCTCCTCCTCCTCCTCTTCTTCTTCTTCTTGTCAGTCATGGGGCTTGAACTCTCGGCCTGGGTGCTGTCCCTGCAATCTTCAGCTCAGGGTGAGCTCTCTACCACTTGAGGGGCTTGAACTCTCGGCCTTGGCGCTGTCCCTGCGATCTTCAGCTCAGGGTGAGCACTCTACCACTTGAGCCACAGCCACTTCTGGTTTTCTAGTGGTTTATTGGAGATAAGAGTATTACAGACTTTCCTGCCCAGGCTGGCTTTGATCCAAGATCCTCAGATCTCAGCCTCCTGAGTAGCTAGGATTATACGCGTGAGCCACTGGCACCTGGCTCGAGTAGAACATCTTTAGCATTGTACATTGAAGATTAGTTTCCAAGAGGGAAAAATGTCCTTGATCACTGTGAAAAGGTTCCCTCTTGTTACTTAGGTAGCACTATATAGTTGTTTAAATGAATTTTTATACACATTGTGATTTGTGCCTACAATAACCCAATAAAAGCAGCAGCTGGGTACTGGTGGCTCACACCTGTAATCCTAGCTACTCATGGGGCTAAGATCTAAGGATCATGACTCAAAGTCAGTGTGGGCAAGAAACTTGGTGAGTCTGTTTCCAGTAAAACACATACACATACACACACATGCACACCAGAAGTAGAGCTGTGGCTCAAGTGGTAGAATGCTAGTCTTGACACAAAAGCTCAGAGACACTGCCTAAACTCTGAGTTTAGGCCCCAGGACTGGCACACAAAATCAGATAGGAAAACACTACCATTACCAAGAAAAAACGAGATAGAATTCCTGAATTACAGGTGAAATAACTGGCTCACACTAATTACATTGTTCTTGTCTGCACTAACCAATACTCAGTACCAACAGTAGTATTCACAGTTTGGCTCCATGCAAGACATTTTACACATATTACTCCACCCTCAAAGCAACTCTGTGGTAGAAATATACTCAGCATCATCCCTCTTTATAGACAAAGAAACTGAGGCAGATCGAGGCTATAGCTTGCTTGAATTCCCAGAGCTGGTAAGTGGGAAATCTAGTATTGATTTTAAAGCTTATACATGGTACAATTATGGGAGGACAAAGATGAGATTTTTACCTTGCTCCTGGCTTGGCAATCTTAAAGAGCATGATGACTGTCCACACTTTTCTAAATGTCCAGCCAGCAGCATCATGTTTATCTCTGATTGTGTCTTTCTTCAGTCTGGGAACACTGCCAGGCAGTGTATAGCATTAGATGTAAATAAGGCCATTATTTGATTTTTAGAGACTTCTTTTTAGATCTTGAAATTCATATATCCTGTGTGACACCCACATTTTGATGTCCCAAAGGCACCTTACATTTAGTATGTCAAAAGCCAATTTGTTATTTCTGCATTGTCTTCTCTTTGCCTTGAACCCTCTTCCCTGCATTTTAAGAATGTTTCCTTATGTCATTGGAAGACATTTTATTCCTCACTTTCTCCCCTCAAGACTGTAAGCCTGAAACCTTGGGCTTATTATGTTCTTGTCCCTACTCACATAGTTCTTGTCACAAAGTCACCCTATCGATTGCCTTTTAAATATTTTGGAGATGTGTATCTCCCTCCTCACCCTCCAAATGGAGGCCCTGCCATTTTATTGCACAGAGGTCTGGTTGTACTGACCTTCCAGACTGTCGTTGTACTACAGACTCGCTTCCTTCCTACCCATTCTTCATACTGCTGTCTAGTTCATCCAGCTAAAGGTAATTCTGTAGCTAATAGTAATTCTGTAACTAGAGGTAATTCTGTAGCTAAAGGTAATTGAGCTAAAGGTAATTCTATTCATCACCATCAGACTAGAGTCTGAGCTCAGAGCAAGGCACAGGGAATTCTGTATGGCACCTTAGGCCAGGATCATAGTCTGATTCTTCCTTGTGCCATCATATGCCTTGTTGGGGTAACCTCCTTCCCTGCTCTTCCTTCTGCTTGGGAAGCACTCACTTCCCAGTGTGGCCAAAATCTATTTTCTTAAGAGTCAGCACAATTTCTGCTTGTTCTCCATGACACATCTGCAATGGAACTTGCCTTTGTTTTGTTACTATCTTACTCTATGGTGACTTCTGTCTCCATTTACCACAATATATTTGCTCCTTGGGGGTGAGGATGGTGACCATCATTCTGAGAGCTAAGGGCAAACCACTCAGCTATTAAGTCTTCTTCATGTCAAGTTCTTACGTAGTCCAAAATAAGTACCTGCCACCTTCTCCCTATGTCCTTTGAATGTATGGCTAGACAGGAACCTTCCCCAGTTATCCCAGATATTATATTTGTTGGAATAATAAGTGAGATCCCAAGTGCATATACTGGTGTGTAGTGGCTGGAGTCAGAAATCAACAAGAACCAATAGTGTGGCCCTTTTTCAGAATCCCTTACATGGTGGTGGTCCTTTTGGAGTGTTAGTTTTTTATGGAGCAGAGATATCCCCTTTCCAGGTATTTCCCAGCCCCTTGTCATTAATCAGTGTAAACAATCATGGGGCAGTTGTGGTTCCTCATTCTGTCCACTGCATTCTGTCCATTCTGTCCACTGCTGTTGACAGTGGAATGACAAATAGTTTCTCCACATTGTGCTCACCACTGTTGTCTGTCTCATCAGTGGAAATCACCCTTGTTACTATGATATTAGCCATTTGCTCTGTCTTAACTATTAACTACCTGAGAAGACTTCAGGGGCTGCTTTTCTGCCATTCATTGTCTCATCACTGAATGGCCTTTGCCAATCCAGGATTTAGTCTTCCTTTTTTGTCTTCTCTTTCCTTACTATGTGAACCCCAGGCCTGGATGATAGCAGAACTGGGCTCCAGGCCAGGGAGTTCTTAGTTTGGTTCCTGGCTTCCTTAGGATGTATGGACTGAATGAGTAACTATCTTGCCTGCCCATGGTTCCAGGGTGACTGTGACTGAAGAAAGAGCCTGTGCCCACCTTTTCCCTTCCTTTCCAGAGGCAGGCTGGTCCTTTGCATAACTCTTAGGCTTCTCTCTCTTCCTCTCATATCCTTGTCATCTCAGCCTCTGCTGCCTTGTTTTGTCACTTGTGGACCCAAGTGGGACTTTGTTTATCCTGGCCTAGGAGGAGCTGGAAAGGAAAGTTTTCAGTAGTTCTGAATGTATATTAGTTGTTAATACTTTATATTAGTTGCTATTATTTGACCTGATACTTCTTGAGACTTTTAGAGATTCAAATTGAAAAGCCATTTCATGTAGAACTCAGGGAAGAATGAGGGAGGTGGTGGTTTCATGTCACTTATGTGACACTGTTACAGTTCAGAAATATTATTGATGAAATATATCTACAACAGTGTCAGGTGCTGTATAATTGGTAGTGCACTGAGCATTTTGCCTGTGGTAACTCACTAAATCCAGGCAATTCTTTTACCAATTAGTGGTTCAGCATTGTCCCAAAGGTCACTCTGTCAGTAAGTGGCCAGGACTCAGGCTCTAGAACTTTGGATTCTTTCCATTCACTATGCTGTATCTCTAAGGCAGAGAGAAATCACCATTACATCATTCTCTGCTATTTGGACACTGTGTTTTACCTGACAAGTGCAGCCATGACCTCTCCCTCTGACTTCTCCCTTGGGCATGTTCCCACACAGAGTCAGAAAACAAGTCTGTATTTGCTCTGTCCTGTTGAAACTGGCCCTAGCCCTTCCATATTTCCCTGAGCTGCTGGTTGAGTCAGCCTGCTTAAATACGAACTTCCGAACCAACCTGTTCCTCTTGGGTCTTCAGCCAAGCTTTATGATATCAGCTGATTCATCTCTGGAAATAGCTACTAAACAGCATGAGGCTGCTTGGAGAGAAATGTGACAGTAGGATCACAGGTCGATGTCTCCTGTTCACTTGGAAGAACAAAGGCTTAGAAATCTGTGTGCAAGTGATGTGAGAGCTGTTGTGTTGAGGCTCATAGCCTTGGGTGGAAGGATGGTTTCATACTTACACACTTTCAATCCATGCCCTTATCTCCTTCTCTCTCTTTCCAACTCCCTCTCCTTTCCTCTCTGCATTGAAAAACTAAGATGAAGTCCTAGTAGGTAAAGAAAAGAAGCTCAGAATCCTTCCCCCACCGCCCCCCCCCCCCCAACCCTCTTCTCTAAGAGGTAGTAAATTGCTACTCCGTACTGAACAAGAGGCCTAAGAAGTAAGACAAGGAATGGAAGTCTGGATCATTTCAGACAGGTGGCCTAGGTTGGTTCTGGTGTGAGGCTTACACACCCAGAATTGCTCCCCATTTGAGTTAGGCTGGAGCAGTTTCCTAAGCATTTAGACATGAAGGTTGAAATGAAAATCTGACTCCTCTGTTTGGTACTGAGTTATGGGATTCTAGTTGCCTATCAAAAGACTGGAGGCTTTGTAGATGTGGGTCCTCCAAATGACCTTTCTTTATCTGAAATCTGGTTTGACTGATGTACTGGGCACCTGCCATCTCCTGACTGATCCTACACCTCACCCTCCCTGCAGTTTTCTTGTTTATAAGCCATCTTTCTCCATAACTGATGAGATGTCTTTTGGCCTGCACATCTGGTTTTCATTTAGCAGAGATGACACTAATTTAAAGTAAGAGTTTAGCTGCCCTTGAACAACTACACCCTGCTGAGGTAGGCCAAGAGGGAATCAGTAGCTGGATTGTTTATTGAATGTGATAATATTGACTTAGGACTTTTCCCTAAAAATCCATTCCCAGACACCCCCATATTTAATTACATTATTGGACAGTCAAATCCTCGAAGAATCTCTAGAGAAGATGCTCTGTAGTATGTTTGCAGGCCCATTATAGGCATATATATATCTTTTTTCACAGGACATAGTTGTGGTTGACACCATTGGATGGCTGCTCCTACCTACTTAGCATTCCACTTTGAACCATTTCCTAAGGCATAAGGTATCTGTACTCTAAAACCTTCAGTGGCTTCCTATTACCTGAGAATAAAATGTAGTTTTCAGTGGTGGTCAGAGGCCTCCCTGATCTGATCTGACTTCACTATGCTTCTCAAAATTTGTTTTTCCATTATTGCCCTATAGGTACCCAGTTCTCTGGCCAAATTGCATTTCTTGCTAGTCTTCCAATGTGTTGTGTGATCCTGTTTGCTCCTTTGCCTTTATACTTGTTCTTTTCTCTGGACTTCTCCTTTCTCTTCCCTGCTGACAAATCCCTTCCAAATTGAAAACTTCTGTTATGAAATCTTTTCTGATTTTCTCAACTATACCACATTCTCTTTGAACTGAGCCACTTTTGATATTTCTCTGCAGATGTTTTATTGTTTTCTATTATCATTTTTATATTTACTTACTTTCACTAAATGGAACTACCTGAAAATAGTGAACCTGTGCTGGACATGTCTCCCTTAGGTGCATACTTAGACCCAGGGCAGTAATAATTCATGTCACCTGAGTGCTATGTTCTACTTCTATTCTAAGCTGTCTACATGTTTTAAACTTGATTGGTCCTCACAAAGCCCTCTTTTACTGATAAAGTACTTGGAACATAAATTGAATAACTTACTGAAGGCCACCTCACTACCAACTAGCAGAGCTAGGGGGTCCCACCCAGACTATCAGCATTTGAATCCAGGCTCTCAACCACTATGCTATGCGACCTCCTTCATAGTGGGCACTTGCTCAGCACGTTTATGGAGAAAAGTTGTACTGAACTCAAGAAATGTAGTTGTGCAGGATTTGTTTGGAAACAAAGGGAAGAAGAGAAGTAAAAGTAGTGGGTAGGTAGCAAAATGGACAGGACAGCTGAGAAACCAGATTACTGTACCTGATCCTAGCACATTTAACGCTGTCACCGCAAACACCTAAACTGTGATAACTTATTCAAAGGGATAGAGGGAAATAAGCAAAGATAAAGCTCATCAAGGTCCCTTTTCTGGTAAAACTGAGGTCTGAAAAGGTCTTGACCCTGGATCCCACTATAAGGCAGCAGTGCTGGCTAGAATTTAGGCCCCTTCATTTTTTGCTTTGTAGGGAATAGCAAGTTGGCATTCTTTCCCCTTGCATGAAAGGGTCATGCTCTCCAGGCATGGTGAGGCTGCTTGTCATGGATTTTTCTTCTGTATGCGCATCTTAGGTTGTTTGTGTCAATGTCTGTGGATAGCCTCTTTTTTGAATCAGGTCCCACTCATCTCTTGCTGACTTCTCACCTGCACTAAGCTTCTGTCCTTGGTTTCCACTAGGCCAAAGTGTTATATTTTCCTTTTTTCTTTGCCTCAGACTCCCTAGTTGTGAACCTTGCTTGTATGGATCCATAGTGAGCTCTACCACCTGGGCCACATCTTTAGTTCCTACATTTTGGTGGTTACTTTGAGATAAGGGAATCATAGACTTTTCTGCCCAGGGTGGCTTTGAGCCATGATTTTCATATCTTAGTCTCCTGAGTAGCTATAATTATAGACATGAGCCACCAACACTCTGCTTCTTAAAGGTATGGCTGTTCTTTCTGGACTAATATCCTCTGTTCTGTCCATGATTTGGGTCCCTGTGCTTCTTCTGAAAGTTCTTTCAATCCAATAGTTTCCCTTATCAACCTTTCTGTTGTGCTTTTTCTTGTAGACATAATTCACTAGCTGTCATTCTCTTTGTATTTGAGTTCTCCAGAGCATTGAGAGAAAGCTGACAATATTCCCCTGAATCAGCCCTTGGGCCATATATTTCTTTCTTATACTTATCCCTTGAAATGAAAGATATCACTCCCAAGGAGCCCTTCCAGTAGCCCCTAGGTGGGGCTTCAGCCAGTGGCATGCCTGAGAGAATTCCACAGAATTGCTTAGGGGTAAAAATCTGCCTATCCCTCTCTATCCTTTACCAATCACTGTTCTCTGGAAAGCAAACTGGGAGTGTAAATTCAGATCAGCCATGATGGATACTGGAAGAGGGGAAACAGACATTTCCAGTAAGTGGTAGATAAGACAGGGCAGTCCTTATACTGGGGAAAATTACATAGCTTAAGTTCTCACATTTTATGGATATTGGGATACTTGTAGCAATAGAAATTGTGCTTCCTGAGATCCTGACTTTGAACTTTGAGAAAGGGCAGTCAGAGAGATGGAGACTCCTCTTTAGTATGTGGAAATCTCAGATACAAGAAAATGACCATTTAGCCCTGACTGGAGTGAGGTATGTGGGCCTGTGCAGCCAAGCACCCCTAGTCCATATTATTGGTTTTGCTTCTAGCATATTCTAGATGGTCCTGACTAGTTCCAAATTTACCTAATACTATAAGCCAGTGGCCTTCAGGCATAATCAGCAAATGGCTCTTAATTTTCATAAAATTATTACTTATTTTGCAGTGCTAAGGCTTGAACCCAAATCCTTACACATGCTAACCAAGCACTCTACCACTCAGCTACATCCTCAGCCCCAACAAATGGGTCTTTGGAGGCTATTGACACAGGTCTTCATTGTATATGCAGATATTATTTTTCTTTCATCTCAAAATTTGGCATAGTTTAACCTACCAGCTAGCTGATGCCATTCTTTTCTAGACACAAGCTCATCCTTGATCAGTGGGGGCTCCTTTAATTAAAAACAATAATCTATTTTTAAACAGTTGTAGATAAAGATAGTAAACTTGCAAAGCTAGCAAATTTGGGTTCTTATATAGCATATGCCCAGTTTTTTTTATTAATAACTCCTATTAGGCTATTATATCTGTCACAATGAATTGATAGTGACACACTATAATTAACTCAGATTTCTATCCCAGGGACTTATCTAGGATGCTATATTATGTTAGTCATCCTGTCATCTTAGGCTTCTCTTGCTTTTTTTTATGACCTTGACAGTTTGGAGAATTTTCATCAAGCACTTTGGAGAGTATTCCTTAATTAGGATTTGTTGATGTTTTTTTCTTATGATTAGAGTGGAATAATGTGTTTGGGGGAAGCAAAAGCAGAGAGTTACAGTGCTGTTTTCTTCGTAGCTGTTGATGCTAACTTCATCACCACAGTATTATAAAATTGCTCTTTTCCATTCTTCTCACACTGTACTCTTGTGTACAGTCTGTACTTAGAGAGTGGAGAGCTATGCCCCACCTCTTTAAGGGCAGAATATCTATGTAAGTTATTTGAAATTCTTCATGGGAGATTTCCTTATTTTCCATCTATTGTTATTATCCAGTCATTTATTTCAGTATGAATCTATGGGCATTTATTTTATACTGTGTTTTAAATGCTCCTCTATTTTGTTGTTCAAATCTGTTCTGGTCACTGAGGGCTTTTTGACCATCATTGTTGGTTGTTTTGGATACCTTTCTATTTTCTGGCACTATACTCACTACACTTTGGCACCATTTCTGCAGTGCTTTGATTTGTTTTCATATGCTTACCCTATCTGAGTGCTAGGTATATACATTGTTATTGGGGTATCTTTGCTCCAAGCCCTTATGGTTGATAGAAGGAAATGGTGTGTGTTACCTTTTGAGTGTATACCTGTATTTCTATCCATAGTTGTGTTAAGCTAAATATAAATGTATACTGATACCTCCAATTCTATTCCATTACTATGTATATCATTCTAGCTTTCTTTCCTTGCTTATCTGCAATGTATCTCCAACAGTGAGAAACTTGCCCCTTGCCATTTGCCTTTCATCATTGACTTAAGTGTTCAGGTGCAATTATACATTTGTAAAAAAAATTAAATTGGAAGTTCCATTGGAAACAAGTTTTTTTTAAAAAATTATTTTATTGTAAAGATGCTGTACAGAGGGGTTACAGTTACATGAGTTTGTTTTTCTCCTACTATCCCTTCTCTTCCCTCCCTCCCCCATTCCTTCACCCTCCCCCACTCCTATCCCTGCCCCCCAAGTTGTAAAGTTCATTTCCAATGTAGTATCTTGTGAGTATCACTGTTGCAATGGATCATTCTGTATGTTTGGAAACAAGTTTTTGTTTCTGTCTCTCTTTGCTGGAGATGAAACCCGGAAACTTGTGCACACTAGGCAGTGTCCAACCAATGAGCTATATCCTCAGCCCTTAGTTGTTTTTTGTTTATTTGTTTTTTGCTGGTCCTGGGGGCTCGAACTCAGGGCCTGGGCACTATCCCCGAGCTTTTGCTTAAGGCTAGCACTCTACCACATGAGCCACAGCTCTACTTGCAGCTTTTTTGGTAGTTAATTGGAGGTAAGAGTCTCACAGACTTTCAGGCTCTAGCTGGTTTCAAATCACAATCCTTAGATCTCAGCCTCCTGAGTAGCTAGGATTATAAGAGTGAGCCACCAGTGCCTGTCTAGCCCTTAGTTTTTTTGAGACAAGATCTTGCTACATAGCCCAGGCTGGCCTTTAACTTAGCCTCCAAAGGTGAAAGTTTACTATTGCACCCTCAAATTCAGCATGCATCTGAAAACTGCTTAGTGTCTCCTCTTTACCTTAGAGTTCAATTCACATTAATTTCACTGCCATAAATAGTCCACTATACTTTACCTCTTCATCCTTCCACATTCTTGAACCCCAGGAGCTCAGGTCTCTTTATTTACCGCCATAGTTGTGTCTTTCTGGAGTGAAATGTAGTTGGAATCATAGAATAAGCAGCTTTTTGGACTGATTTCTTACACTTAGAACTATACATTTAAGATTCATACATTTTTGGTGGTATAATAGCTCATTTTTGTCATAGAATAATATTCATATAATATATTAATATATGATAGCATATAATCATAATATGTAATATATAATAATACATAATATATGAATTGTAATATCCATTCACCTATTGAAATTCACCTACTGTATATTCATTCTTACCATTGGTATTACACATTGATTGCATTTGAACCTACATTGGTCTATCATTATCACCCAGAGTCTGTAGTTTAAGGTTCACTCTTTTAAAAAATTATTGTAAATGTGGTATACAGAGAGTTATGTAAATTAGGTAATGAGTATATCTCTTTTTGAACAGTTACCACTTCCCTCATTTTCTCCTAGTTTTCCCCCATGACCATTCCCACAAGTTTTGTAGTTCTTTGTCAACGGAGTGTCTAGTGATTATCACTGCTGCATTTGTTTACCCTTTGTCCCACCATTTCTATGCTTCTGCTTAACCCTCCCCCAATAGATAAACTTACTTTCAAGACAAAAGGTAGAGAAAACAAAAACAGTGACCAAGGAGAAAAAAAAAGACAAAACAAAACCCCAACTAACAAAAAAACCCCTCTGTTTCCATTTCTTGGAGTTCTTTTCAGTAATATAATTATCATATGGACATAGCTATTGAGCCTTTGTGTCTACCATTGAGTAACTATGCTACATACTCTCACTGCTTAAGAGTCCTCTGCTGCCTACTCTTCCCTTGTTCTCCTCCCTTATTCCTTCAAATGCTCAACACTTTATCATCTCCATGTTTTGCTTTTTTTAGAATGTCATCTAGTCAAAGTCATACAATCTTTAGCTCTTAGGTTTGTTTCTTTCATTTAATAATATTTTTAATTGTTTCTAAGTAATTGTACATAGAGGTTAATATTCCACAAGATAAGTAGTTGTTGTAAGGTAAATCATTCCAGAAGAAGCCACATCTTAAAATATAGAATATTGGAGTCTTTATTATGCAGTTAACAGGCTGCAGGCTGCCAGTTGTTACAAAGGCCTGCAACATGCAAATACACATAACACAGCTCAGAATCATGCTAAAGAGGAAAGAAATAGCAAAAACAATACCAACAAACCAATTCAACTCCAATGGAGAGCTGAATTGGGACTCCATGATGACTGGAGATGAGCCAGGAGACAGGACATAGGACATACACGTGGCATGGAGCCCCATGGCTAGGCTCCTCTGGGCCTAAATGGGTAGGCCCAAGGGGCAGATCCTCAGGAAATTCCCAGTTCCAGGCACTAGACTGACAGATTCAGTAACCTATCAGCCAAGTGCCTGCCCCTGCCTCCAGGGGTCTGGGCATGCCCATTACCTAGGCAGATGACTGGGGAGGGGGGCGGGAGTTCCTTCCCCCAGCATAAAGATGCCAGACCCTACCATCCACCATGTGGCCAATATGGTGCCGGCCAGACCTGGCCTCCTTACTGCATAGTGATATATATTTAAAGTTCCTTTTTCAGTTTTCCTGGCTTTCTAACTCACTTTTTTTGAATGACAACTATTCTGTTGCTTGACACACCCTTGTTTACTTATCTATTCACTTACTAAAGGATATGTTGGTTGCTTCCAAGTTTTGGCAATTGTGAATAAAACCTGCTTGAAATATCTGTGTAAAGATTTTTTTTTTATTATTTTTTCTGTGTAAAGATTTTTGTGTGGATATGAATTTTTCATTTTACTTTGTTAAAATCAGAGGAGTATGGATGCTGACTCATATGCCAAGAATTTAGTTTTGCTTTCTTCTTGTTTTAGAGATGATGAAACCAAATTGAGTAATCTAACCTGAGTGTCACAGTGTATCAGTCTTGTCACTAACACAGTCACACATACCAAGTTCTATAGAAGTTTATTTTGAATTACAGTTCTGGAGGTCAAAGGGGAAGGCCCTGCACATGGTCATGGTCCTCTTGTGGTAGAGTTGTAAAGTGGTTGAGGGCATCATCTGGCAAGCCACAGGGTGTGCATGTGTGTATATGTGCTTTGTTTTCTTCCTCTTCTCAGCAGACATTATGCCACTTAAGCCTTTCCCTGATCCTGTTCCTCCCCTTAGGATCCAGCAGGACTTAGTTTTAGTTATTCTATTCCAATAATTTTATTCCAAATGCCTCCATCTATACATAACAGTCAGATTGACTTTTCTTTCTCTCTATTTAGGTGTTTCTTTGTGTGCGTGCATGTGTGTGTGTGTGTGTGTGTGTGTGTGTGTGTGTGTGTATCTGGGTGTGTGTCTGGGTATGTCTGACAGGATCTTTCTATTTAGCCCAGCCTCTTGTACTCATATTTCTCTTTCTCATTCTCCCAAGTGCTGGGATTGTAGACATATATCATTACACTCAGCTATCTTCTACCCACTTACTACCTCCAATGCACATTAAATTTCAACAAGAAGTCTTGGTATCCTGAAACCATATCTGAGTCATATCATATAAGTAGCAAGTAGTTTAGCTGGCCTTCACAGGTAGATTCTGTGGTCTCATAACCTGTGCTCTTAATTGTCATTTTATGTTGAAAATATGATTAATGCAGTCTCATGGAGAGAAAGACCTGAAAGCGAGCAGCTATAGCAGGAGATAGAGGGAGTTAGGAGGGAGTTAATGTTAAAAGTATTTAGTGAGGAGATGGAAGAAAGGTCACTTGGAACCTCCTGGAGAGGTCACAGCAGGCTGTGACCCTTCAGTTCAGAAGAATGGATGGTAGGAACAAAAATCTAAGCAGAGGGTACTTCCAAGGCCTTCATGAATGAACACAGAGAAGGCTGGAGAGAGACAGACCTGGTATTAGACTTCTCAAGCCATAAAGATCATAAAGTGGCTAATTTACTTGCTAAATAACTTTGCCTTCATCCTGCTGCTGGTGGGGACCTGTGGAGAGATCATTAGCATAGAAGGAACATGAGGGTTGAAGGCTGTGCTCTTCCTAGCAAGGATAGGCTGGGAGGAGAGCAAGACTGGACACCATTTGATTAGTTCTGGCAAGGATGCTGGGGTGCAATCTAGAGCTATGGCAGAAGAGATGGAGAGGATGGGTTTGAGTGGCAAGGACCAGGACCATGCATCTAGGAAAGCAACAGTAGTCATGTCATGTACTTTCATGAACACTTACTTACAAAAACAGCCCAGATGGTAAATGCACCTAACTCCAGTGTATCAGGCCTATCTGTGTATGATCCTCTGAACAATAGCTTGCATTATTTAAGACTCTGTTTTATTATCACACTGGAATAAGAGCTGTTCCTGTAGGCATTGGAAGAGTGTGTTGCCATGCTGTGTGAGGGACATGTGGGAGGTACCACAGGGGCCTCTAGTTGCTGATCATCAGCAAAGGAATGGAGCCTTCTTTCTGTAGCTGCAGGAGTCTTAATTGGAGCAGGGTTATAAACTGTGGAAAGGACCAGCCTAGCAGGCATTGTGATTGCAGAGGCCCTGTGCAGAAGACTTAGCTCAGCTGTGTCTTGACTGCTGGTCCACAGAAACTAGATGATAAATATGTGGGGTTTTTTTTTTGTTTAATTGTGAAGTTTGTGGTCATTTGTTAATGCAGCAATAGAAAATGAATGTAGTCCTTATCCAAGCACCCTCCTGTAGAGATCAGTTTGATTCGTGTTCATCCTCAAGGTCTTTCAGCTAGTATAGTGTTGTCTCATCTGGCCATATAGTGCAAGTCCTATGAAACTGTATTGCAAGTTAAAATTACAAATTTTGCAAAAGTCAGATCACAGGCAGTCAATAAAGGAATTGTTTGTAGAACTGCTCAAACCTGTCTGTAGACAAATGAGAACTGGGCAGGATTAAACCCACTCTGAATTGGTAAGAAAAATAACATTTGCCAACAAGAAACAAGTTTCAAAAGAGGAGGATTTGAATATCTTTGAATATTAAGCTATACCTTTGAGAAAAGGGTGCCCTCATATAAATTTCAGGAAGATTATCCTCTGTGTAGTAGTGTTGTCAATGTCAGAGGTGAAATAAAAGTGTCATATTATGGCATAGCTGTGTAGGAAAAATTATGATAATAAGTTAATGAACTCAGTCCAGTTGATAACTTAATGCAAAATTCAATAGCATCTAGATGTTTCAGTGTTTAAATTGTTTAAATAGTGCACTTGTTTAAATAGCACGTTCCATTTTAAATAGCATATTTGCATAATTTTTATTCATTTAAAAAATTAAGTCTGTCAGCTCTTTATTTTTTTTCTCCATTTGCTGTACATTTGTTCCTATTCTTAGGGACTTTTCTATTACCTGCTGTCCTTGGATAATACAGTCACTAAGAATCTTCTAAATTAGGGGGAGGATGCCTCCTAGTAACCAGGAATGGGGAAGGACTTGGGCTTATTCTCTCTGGGAGGGAGCCTAGAATGAGAAGATTATCTCATTCATAGCTTTAAGAGCCAGCAGTATCTTAGATGTTATATTAGTTCCATTTAGAATTCGCCTCTGAGCAGACAGGAAAGATAGTGGCTGCTCTGAGTTGATTTAAGTACATATGACATCTTTTCTGGCACTACCTAATAAGGATTTGGCAGCATTCCTGGATAGAAATGAAAAACAAAACAAAAAAACAATAAAACAAAAACCTCCCAGGCATGGTGACACACATCTGTAATCCCAGCTATTTAGGAGGCAAAGATTGGGAGGATTGTGGCTTTTTTTTTTTTGAGGGGGGGTGTCAACCTGGGCAAAATGTTAGTGAGACTCCATGTGAACAAAGAAGCTGGGCATGTCTGTAATTCTGCCTATTCAGGAGTTGGTAGGTAGGAAAATTGAGGTCTGCCTAAACATAACTCAAGCAAAAAAAGGCTGGGTATGACTCAAGTGGTAAAATTTCTTCTTAGTAACATGATTAGAAGTACTTCCAGAAAGGAAAAATCAGAGACTAGGGATGTACCACCATGGCAGAGTGCTTGCTTAAAGGCCCTAACCTGATTCTCCATCACCTCAAAAAAAAAACCCCACTTTATGTTTGTGTTGGGCTTATATCTTTCACATTGCTTTATAACTATTATTTTAATCCTCAAAACTGTGTAGGAGATAGCTAAGAGGCTGCCTGTTTCTTTTCTCTGTGAGTTCCTTGTCAGATTGGAACCCTTTGTTATATGACACCTTTCTCAGAGGTTCAGAAAGTAATAGATTATTAGTAACAATGCTCATTATTTCAGCAGCCCTTTCAGCAGCCACATTTCCAGCCCTCCAATTGGAATTTTTACATTGTTATCAATGAGAAATCATGACTTAGGTGGATTATTAGAACCTGGTAAGAGGAAAAGCTGAGGTTTGAGCTCTAATTTACCTGACTCCAACATTTTATTCTTTCTACCACATCATAGGATCTTCTAATATAGTCCTTTATGCTCCACTAATATTGTGTCTAGCACAATTGGGATGCTTTCCACAGGATGCCTATGGAGAACTGTCATCCTATCTCTGGGAAACCTGGGTCTTCAGTAGCTCCTGAGACTGAGAGGCCAGTTTTTTATAGAATATTAACTGTGAGCTGGATTTTGGAGGCTAACGTGGGAGAATCTTGAGTTTATAGCCCAGTTTGGGTTTCATAGGGAGACTATATCTAAGACAGTGTCTTTATTTTCTAATGTTTATGTAACCAATTATCATAAGCTTGGTGGCTTGACAAGCTTATTGTATGGTTGTATGTGTCAGAAGTCTGACACAGTTTCACTTGGTTAAAATCAAGGTGTCAGAGGGGCTATTTTTTAAATAAAATCTGCATCCTGTCCTTTTCCAACTTCAAGAAGTTGCTAGCATTCCTGGATCAAGCCTTCTTCTTGCATCTTCAAAGCCAGTGATGTTACATCTCTCTGAGCTTCCTTCCACAGACACATCTCCTGAACCCATTTCTACTTCCCTCTTCCCTATGTTGACCTCAGACTTGCTACATATCCCAGGCAGGCTTGAACTCTAGATCCTCCCAATTGCTAATTACAAAGCATGCATAACTATGCCCAACCTCCCTTTTCCAATTTTGAGGATTGTTATTTTTACATTGGCCCTTGGATAATTGAGGATAATCTCTTTAGGTTATCTCCCAGTCCTTAATATAACCATATGGCCAAATGACTTCTTCATTGTAAAGTAACATATTCACTCTCTCAGGGATTAGGATTATATATACTTCTTTTGGAAGGAGGTGGAGAAGGGCACAATTCTGACCATCCTAGACTCTATTTGGTAGCAGTAGTTGACAGTCCATGTTAATTTTGTGGAAAATTAATTCTATGCTACTTCCCAGAATCTGTTGCTATGAACAGAGTACTTGTATTTTTGGTCCATAATATTGTATATTGAAGAAATTATAGAGTCTTGAACAGGGTTCTCTGAATAGTCTGGGCTGGAATAAAAGGAGGTTACTGAGGCAAAGCTGAGTCATGCCTGGACTCTGGTTAACTTGCCCTGCCCTGTGCTCTGGGATAGACTGGCTTCTCCCTCTGTATTTTAAGAATGAGCATACTCACCTATCTCCCAGGGCTGCTAGTGCAGTTTCTAGAGTAGGATATATATTTGCATATGTACATACAATATAAAAGCCACATATAATGATGATGAAATGCCCTGGGGTTTGTGGTGGAAGAAATATAAAACCCTGTACTTGCAAATTCTATAAAGAATGCACATGTCCACCCTCCTTCCTCTAGGATCAGATTTGAATTCTAAAGCCTTGGCTGACATCTGCCAGTCTTTCAGGAGAGTGTGAGGTTCACCAGGAGCAGATCCCAGCAGGGCCTGAACCCAATAAGCTGTAGTCAGAGAAACAACTGTTTCTTTCTCCTTCATTTGTAGTTGTTTTTCTTAGCTTTTTTTTTTTTTTGTCGGTTATGGGGCTTGAACTCTGGGCTTGGGCGCTGTCCCTCAGCTCTTCAGCTTAAGGCAAGCACTCTACCACTTGAGCCACAGTGCCACTTCCTGTTTTCTAGTGGCTTATTGGAGATAAGACTCTCACAGACTTTGCCCAGGCTGGCTTTGAACCGTGATCCTCAGATCTCAGCCTTCTGAGTAGTTAGGATTTCAGGCATGAGCCACCGGCGCCTGGCTTAACTTTTTATTTACTTCAATATTTGTTGAAAATGTTAAAAATAGCCCTTGTAATTATGGCATTAAGATGGGATATTCCTGGTGTGAGGAGTTTGTGTCCAGCATAATTTTGTTTATGACTCAGGAACTACTCATTGAAGTAACATACCCATTGGAACCATGTTCTAATGCATGCATCTTGGCTATATGAATTCAAGTGTGAAGATGGCCCCCAGAATTTGAGAAATAAACATTTTTCTGTTAAGCATATCATCTATAGTATTTTTGTTCTAGCAAACTGAGCAGACTAATTCTTTTAGATTAAATTTTTTTGCAAATATGGAACTTTTTGGGCAGCATTGGTTTGAACTCATGGGCCTCTGGCTTGCTTGGTAAGTATTCTACCATCTGGGCCATGCTTCCTTGGATATTTTAGAAATAGTCTTGCTTTATGATCAGGCTAGCCTGGGTTGTGATTCTGCTACTTTGCTTTGCTGTATCTCTGGAGATGACAAACTATGCTCACTATGCTCACTCATGGGCTTCCCTGTTGCTGGGGTAACAGGCACACACCACCACAAACAGCCACTGGTTGAGATGGAGTCTCATGATCTTTTATGTCCTAGCTTCCATCTCCTGATCTCCACCTCTTAAGGAGCTAGGATTACAGGCTTGAGCCACCATGCCTTGCAAATATGGAATATATTTTGAATAAAAATGCAATGTTCCAATATAGAAAGTTTTATAATGTTTGTTCACTTAATATTTTGTAAACTCATTTTGTGCCTTTAAACTGTTTATATCATTTTCTTTATTTGGTTTGAAAATTAGTTTATAGCATCATTTTAAATGGCTGGATATAGTTAGATTCTATGAAATAGATCTAGCATGACTTCTTTAACCAGTCCCTATGGTTTAACATCTAGCTTTTTTCTAGTTTCTCACAGCTGTCAACAGTCCTATATTGTTGACCACTTTTAGTATCATTCCACTAGCATACATTTCTAAATTGAATTGTACTTAATGATATGCAGAATTCTAAGAACTTGATACTATGTGCTATCAACCTCATCCCCATATCATGCCTGCTGAGTGTGCTGGGTTCTCTACTGCCTTCTCTGATATGTAAAGTCATGTTATAGACCTGGAACACTAGCAAATGGTAGAGTAGAAATAGTTTGTCAAAATGTATGTCACTGTTGGGAAGAGACTTAGGCAGATTCTCAGTGATCAGAGTAGTATTGTGTTTGCTATCACATCCAGAGCCATGACTACTTTCAGAGTCATTGCCTGCTGAACTGGAAGACAATTCCCCAGTTTTTGAGGCATCGTGTGAGGTGCTGGACAGAAGCCAGTCTGTGCCAGCTACACTTATACAGCCAGGTAGAGACTAGAAATAAATAAGGTATTTTGAGTAGTTCTGAAGGCACATAAGTAGTGTGGTATAACCTCTTCCTGATGTTATCCCTGGTTTGCCATCCTTACTGTGAGGAGGCTTCCTTGCAGAGACAAAGTCACACCCACTGACTGTTTTCCTGTCTGTCTGGTAAAGAGAGAAAGCAACTAGACTCCTGAAAATTGGGATTTGCTTTCTCTCACATTTAGGACCTTGATAAGAACAGCCTCTGGTCAAATGGTTTATTGGAGTTATCACATAGAAGATACTATTTTAAGCAAATAAGCCCTATGTAATCATGTTGTAAATTATCTATGGCCTGCTAGGAAACCAATCAGTGTTCTGATCCATAAACTTCTGTTTAATAAGATAATTCTTCTCTGTATTTCTGTTTCTGGAGTTGGGCTCAACGTGCTGTAGTCTCTTTATAGATCATTTTCATAATGTCTCTTCTAAGACCTGGATCACTGCCTTTATAGAAATGGGATGTTTAGAGTGCAGCATAGCACTCTTGTTTGTGGGCTCTGATGTCAGTGCCTGTGTCACAGCATTACATTTGTGGGTTATGATGGCCTAAGATCCAACTCCCTTAAATTAAGAGCTAATTTTTTTCATCATCAACATAAAAGATTAATCTGTTAACAGATTGGAATCTGTTGACTCCAAGGGAGTAGTCTGTTAACTCTTTGGAAGAAGCCAAAGTGGTGTTTGAATATAGGCTGCATGTGTGGTGGTATTATGTGCTATCATTGAAGTGCAGTAGTTTTATTGAGTGGTATCAATATGACAACCATTCCCATTTTCAAATATTAAACAATTGACTGCTATTGAGAATAGAGTTTTCTGTTGGATGCAGTGGTTTAAGTCTACTTGGGAGGCAGAAGTTGGAAGATTGTGGGTTTGAGGCAGATTCTCAGATTCCTTTTTAACCAATGGCTCTATGCCAATGTGAACATCTGTTACCCCAGCTACAAGAAGACGCATAGTGGCTGGGAAGAGTGGCGCTCACCTATTGTCCTTAAAAATATGGACCTGTTGCAACAAGGAGAATTACAAAATGTCATGTCAAAGCAAGCTTTACAATGTCGGTGTGGGGGGGGAGGGGGGTATGATTGGGTGGGGGGGAGGGGGGAGGCTGGGAAGGGAGGTGAAGGGTAAACAAAGGAGGAGGCTGCAATGCTTGGTAAGAAATGTATGCATTATCCTGCCAATGTAATTGTAACCCCTCTGTACAGTATGTTCTCAAATAAAATAAAATAAAATTTAAAAAAAAATATGGACACAAGTAGGCTGGTCTAGGCAGCCTACCTTGAAAATAACCAAGACAAGCAGGAGGTATAGTAGAGTGACTGCCTAGAAAGCAGAAGACCCAAAGTTCAATCCCCAGAATCACACTTATACACACAAAAACTATTTTCTAAAAGTACATAGAGTTTGAATTTGCACCATAGTATATATGTTGTGATATTTATATCATTACCATTTTACCTTACAGTAGAAGGTCTAAAAATGGTTCTTTAAGGATTGAGGATATATATTTCAATGGTAGAATGTGTGCCTATCATGCATGAAGCCCTGTGTTTAATCCCTGGTAATTCTAACCTCCCTTCAAAAATAAAACAGTCTCATCCCTTAAAAATAAACAACAACAATAAACAGAACAACAAATTCCAAGAGTGGTCTTTTACATATTGAAAATTTCAGCTATTAATAGCTACCCAGTAATTATCACTTGAAACTCCCATTATATAAAACCAAAATAACATCCTTATCTTGGCGGACTTTGTCTATGTGAAACAAGGAAAACATTTAAGGTGCTCATTCGCTTCTGCTAATAATTTATTATAGAAAAAATGGCATAATTTTGTTAGTCTGCCAATTCTTAAGCAAGAAAGTTTCTGTAATATAAAAACAAAATGAATGTGCTGTTGCATATGGAACCAGATTTCTCATATATAAAGACCTGCATGGAGTCTGTACATTGTTTCAACAAAAATATATTTAATTGACAAATACTTGAATGACTATCAGATAAAGTTTTGTAGGCACTGAAAACAGAGGTAAATAAGATGAAGCTGGTGTCTTATGGGACCTAAGTGGAGAAGAATTATAATATACTAATAATAAATGGATAAGGTAGTGGTAAGGTCTGTAAAGGAAATGAGAAAGGATACACAATGGAGAGTGAGTGATGCTTGGAGTGGGTGGGGTATGGCTACTTTGGAAGTATCTACGAAAGTCTTTCTAAGGAGGTGTTAACTGAAGACCTGACTGGCCAAGAGCCAGCCTTGCCAAGGTATTTTTATGGCTGAGAGATATCAGATACAAGATGGGGATGCATAAATGAGTCACCAGAAGTGGTGATCACAGCAAGTGTTGACATGATGCTGCTCATGGAGGGGCAGCTGGCCTAGGCCACAGAGGCCTTCTACGCCATGTCTAGAAAGCATCTTTTCAACCTATTATAATCCAGGCCTGTGAATTTATGCCAAAAGAGAGAGTTTATTAAATTTTACTTTCTTGTAGTTGGAATCATAAAAATAATGTGTGTGTGTGTGTGTGTGTGTGTGTGTGTGTGTGTGTGCGCGCGCGCGCGTGTACACGCATACCAGTGCTGGAACTTGAACTCAGGGGCTCAGTGCTGTCAAGTTTTTTCACTCAAGGTTGGCACTCTACCACTTGAAATAGTTCCACTTCTGGCCTTTTGTTGGTTAATTAGAGATAAAAGTGTCACAGACTTTCCTGCCTCTGCTGGCTTTGAACTGCAGTCCTAAGATTTCAGCCTCCTAATTTATTTTTTACAGTGTCTGTCTGACATCCTCTCTAGCCTTTTCTGGCAAGTTCCTTGTTGATTCTGTTTCCTCTCTCTTCTCCACCATTGCCCTTCAGATCTTTTGCTCCTCCATCTCTCAGGCTAAAACACTTCTAGCCTTATCAATTCCCTCTATTCCTTGATAGACGTCTTTCTTCTATGAATACATCAAATAGTCTGAGTATCTCAGGGATTGGTAACATGGGGCTGAGGGGTGAAATACTAGATTTTTGAAAGCAGCATCTGTTTCCACAAGCAAGGAATCCTTACTGAGTCACTGCTGGAAGTCAGAGCTGATGTCCCTGCTAAGAATGTCCCATAGATGCCAGCTACCCTTATTCAACATTTTTTTTTTGTACTAGGGTTTGAACTCCAGGCCTTGTACTTTTCTAATGGAGCAAATGCCTCCAAGCCTTCCATGTCAATCAGCATTGTTTAAAACATTTCTTCCCTTGTTCTAATTTGATCTTTTAGTATTTCAGTGTTCTCTGTGCCAGTGACAGTTTACGTGCAGCAAAATCCTGGATAGAAAATCTCCTGGATTTCTTTCTTTTTTTAAAAAATTTTATTTTATTGTAAAGATGCTGTACAGAGGTGTTACACTTACATGAGTAAGGTAATGAGTACATTTCTTGTTGAGCATTTTTTTATCCCCTCCTTTGTTGTTCTCCTACTATCCCTTCCCTCCCCCACCTCACTCCTGGATTTCTTTTGAGACTGGTGGTGCTCTCAAGCTTTTCCTACCCTGTCCCTCTGCTTCCAGCTGGCTAACTTGCTTCTTCCCTGAGTAGTGTGTCTTTTCAACTTTTCTCTGAGTATTTTTTTTTCTTGGTGGTCTTTCCTGTTTAAAGTCAATACATTGTTGTCAAAGTTTGATTTTGGCAACCAACCAGCTTGTTTCTTCCTATTTTTCTACCATCATAGATCTGATATTACAAGGTTTTACCTACAGACTGCTGCCTCTAGGCACTATCCAGAAGGTGTAGTTGGAGAAGATTCCTTTGTTCTCTTACTACTGTTAGTATGTATTCTTTGATTTACTCAGTTGCTTGAGGAATCTGTATTTGGACTGGCTGAGAAGATAAGAGATTCCAGAAATTCTTGGAGCTTTTCCCCAGATAATCTTCTAAATTCTCCTCCTCCATTCCCCTGTGGAAGAGGCGTAGGGCAGGAATGAGTGAGCTCAGATTGATCCTGTAATTGACCTCTTTGTTTCTGTTATTTGTTCTCCATTCTTTAGATCATGAGGATTTATTGGCCTTTTATTGACTTTTAATAATGGTGATAATAATTGTCATTTCAATCATGCTATTTATTTAGCCTGGTCATTACCCTATTCATTTAGAAGTAGATTCCAGCATATGAGTGGTGCCATACTGAGGAGTTTTGTTTCACTGTCACTCAGATAGGGAGAAAGTTAACTATCTGCTTTAAGTTAGGGACTATTTGAAGTTTTCTATCAGTAATAGTATCTTACAGCTAGGGTTGTAGCTCAGTGGTATAGTATGTGTTTAGCATGTGCAAGGCCTAGGCTTTAATCTGCAGCACAAAACAAGAATACTGATCTACAGTGACTTTGGTCTCCCAATTTTGTATTCTGCATTATTTGAGTGATCTAGGCCAAGGGTTTCCAAAGTGTGACCCCCAGATCAGTATCACCAGCTCACAGAGAAACTTGCTAGAAATGTAGGCTTACTCATAGCCTACCAAGCCAGAAATGGGGAGTCCCAAAATCTATATGTGACAAGTCCTCTAGGGGATTCAGATATTTGCTAAGGTTTCTTTAGTATTGGTTTATACTATCCACCTGATATCATTTTATTTTCTTGGTCTTTTTTTCCTTTAAGGAATATCTAAGACTCTAATGTGAAAATTATTCTTTTCTTTTTCTTTCTTTCTTTTTCTTTTTCTTTTTTGATGCTGATAACAGAGTGTGAACTCAGGACCTCTCACTCTCACTTAGCCTTCTTTCTCACATTTGGTACTCTGCCATTGGAGCTATGCCTTCAGTCTGGCATTTTGCTGGTTAATTGGAAATGGAGTCTCTTGAACTTTTCACCTTGGATTGGCTTCAAACCTTAATTCTCCAAGTTTTAGCCTTCTGAGTAGGGAGGATTACAAATGTGAATCACTGGCATCCAGCTTGAACGTTGCTACCCTGTAATGTTTCTGTTGAATTGGAAAGGGCTCAGTATAGACCAATTCAAAATGGTATGTATGAGATGAGCTAGTTTTTTTTTTTTTCTTTCCAGTCTTGGAGCTTGAACTCAGGGCCTGGGCACTGTCCTTGAGCCTCTCTGTGCTCAAGGCTAGTGCTCTACCACTCAAGCCACAGCACCACTTTCAGCTTTATCTGTATATGTGTACTGAGGAATCAAACCCAGGGCTTCATGCATGCTAGGCAAACACTTTACCACTAAGCCACATTCCTAGCCGGAGACAATCTAGTTTTAAGGACACTTTGGTCATGGTCTAAGACCTGATGGTTTAGGCTGGAGCTGAACTAGAATGATAAGCAAAAGGGCCACTGTCATGGAACCAGGAAAATATGGAGACTTGAAACCTAGCTTTGCCTTCACAAGGAGGCTGTACTCTAACTCCTGGCTCTTGCTGTGTGTCTCTGGACTACAGCTGCTTTTGGCCTGTGCTTCTGTGGGATTGCTGGCTAGCTTGACCATCTGTGTAAATATAGATAGAAGGTTTTTTTTAGTTTTCATGTGATTATAGTCAGGTTTACCAACCTGAGTACAGAGGGATTACAGTTATATAAGTCAGGTAAAGAGTAAATTTCTTTTTAGACAATG
Source organism: Dipodomys merriami (assembly GCF_024711535.1). Lineage (NCBI taxonomy): Eukaryota > Metazoa > Chordata > Mammalia > Rodentia > Heteromyidae > Dipodomys > Dipodomys merriami. The sequence continues at coordinate 5,342,374 of NW_027206135.1, read as the reverse complement.
TTACCCCTTCCCTTTCTGTCTTCCAGTTTTTCCCTCCATCCCCACCCATAAATTATAAAGTTCACTTTCAGCATAGTGTCTAGTGAGTACCACTGCTGCATTTATTTCCCCTTTGCCCTTCTATTTCTGTGCCTCCCTTATCCTCCCAAAGACAGGTAAGTGAACAAACACGACAAAAAAAGAAAAAAAATAACAAAGATATAACCTCTTGTTTCCATTTCCTGGAATTCATTTTGATAAGTATTATTTTTCTATGATCAGATGCACATAGGTTTTCTGCCTTATATCCTCCTTTGGACTGGAGGGCCAGGGCACTGTGTGTGAATACCTAGAGTCCTGTATAATTTATTATGTACCAGTTGATTTTGCATTTTTAAGTTTAATGCCAAGACCTAACATGCTTATTTCTGCCTTCTGCCTATTCTTTATAGTCTATAGAAGAGACTTTAGAAGTTAGTCCAGTTTCCTAATAACATAACCTAACCCCACTATTGGACCTCCGAATGTCAAGTAAGTGCCCATGTGTGAGGAGCTGGCAGCCTCTGAGACTTCTGTGATACTACATCTCTCCTAGTCCTTTTGAGTATACTCAGGAGTTTTGTTTTGTTTTTAGCATTCTTAGCTGTTACTGACAAGATGACCCTGTGGCTATAAGGAAATTAAGGAGTGATACTGACGTGGCCAGAAAGGAATGAGTGAACCATGGGAGCCTGGATTGTTCAGAAATAACAGGAACACTTTATCTCTATTTTAGATTTCATCCTTGAAAACAGTTTGTCTATTTTTCACTGGCTTAAGGTGAACTTGAGAGTCTCCCCAGTATGAACTGGGAGGTAAGCTGAGATGAAGGGAGATAAGATCCTGGGTAATTTTGTATTGGAGCATGTCACTATTCCCTGGATTTTTCTTTTATGGTAAAAGTGATGTAGAAAGGGGTTATAGTTACATAATAAGGTAGTGAGTACATTTCTTTTTTCTCCTGATTCTCTGGCTTTAAAAGGAGGAACTCTTAGCTGTTGAGTCTGGGGCTGCTGAAAAGAAGAGATAAAGTTGGAATTTCCAGGGCTGAAAAGGGACCAAGGTAAACAATCAAGTCAGTGAAAAATGAACAGAGTGTTTAAGGATTTTGCTGATGGGGGCTAGGAATGGCAATATGGCTCAGTGGTAGGGTATCTGCCTAACATGCATCTGACCTTCCATTTAATACTTAGCATTGCAAAGGAGAACCTTCCCCCAAACAAAACAAACCCCCAGTCAAAAAATTGTGCTGACAGATAATATTAACTTGTAATCTACACTTGATTTTCTTCCTTATCATTTACTAACTTCTGAATAGCAGTCAAAAAACTGCTATTGGCTTCCATCTGTATTTGGCTGGGTTGCCAGTTTCTTTCCCTGAAAATTCCCTAAGGAATTTCCTGGTTTCAGTGACAGCCAGGGAAAAGGGGAACAGAGAGGAACAGACTATCTTATTTCTCAGAATTGAAGTTAGACTTATATTATTTCTTCCCTATTTTTCTCCTAAAGCCTTGGCCATTTTTTCCTCACCCTTGGTGCTGTATATTAGTTCAGTTCTGCTGCTGTGTTTCCCATCTCTATGTAGATTTTTAAAAAAATATACTTTTCTGGAAGTGGTGCTGTGGCTCAAGTGGTAGAGCCTTGAGCTGAATAGCTCAGGGACATGGCCCAGGCCCAGAGTTGAAGCCCCATGATTGAACAAACAAACAAACAAACAAACAAACAACAACAAAAACACCCAAAACCCCAAAACAAAAACCTTTCTCTTTTTCTTTTCAATTAAGAGTTTACTCTTCTGTCTGAGCTATTGGCAAGGATTTGCCTGGAGAGCCACAGCAAAGCTGCCAGCTTACTGGAGTGTGACACAGCTGCTGAGGTTGCTGTCTCACAAACTCTGCAGAGATCTAGGAATGTCACTTCAGCAAGTGACAGCAGAGCTCCCCATGCATAGTCTTAAATAAGTATCCCACATATATTATCCTGTTAACCAGCTCAGACTCCTCTTTCCATCTCCATCTGTTTTTCAAGCATGATTCCAGCTTCCCAATTATCATGGACCTTTCTTCCTCCATCTGTTAAAATAGGAACTGTAGTAGGAAGACCCCTATTCAGGCAGGCAAGCCCACCTAGTCATCCAGAGTGACAGAGCACACTGCAACAAAGTTGTTAACAAAGAAGCAACTTTATTTTATTTTATTTTATTTTTTTTGGCAATTCTTTTTTTTAATTTTTTTTTATTTTTTATTTTTATTGTGAGACTACCGTACAGTGGAGTTACAATTACATGGGCAAGATAACGAGTACATTTCTTATCAAGCATTGTTGCCTCCTCTGTTTCCCCTTCCCATCCCTTCCCATATCCCCCCCACCCCTTACCTGGTCCTCCCCAACCCCCCCAACCAAAGTTGTAAAGTTTTTGACATAACGACTTGTACATCTCATTGTTGCAATGGGTCCACCTTATCCCTATTTAAACAATTTGTTTTTTCCCTTCCCCTCCACAAGTTATACCAACATCAAATACAGTGAAAGCATGGGTTATACCGTGGGGAGGGTCATACAAAGCAACATAGAAATCATCTTATAATGTTAGAAACAATTGCATGAAAGGAAAAAACAAAAAACAAAAAAAAATTTGAATACTTATTTTGGGGTTCATTCCCCTAACATCAACTTATCTCTCCTTTTCTGCTTGACTCAGACATATACTAGTTATTGTAAATAAGGGAAAAAATGGGACCTATGTTTCTTTGGGCCTGGCTTACTTCACTTAATATAATTTTTTCCAAGTCTTTCCATTTCCTAACACATGGGGCAATGTCATTCTTTCTGATGGAGGCCTAGAATTCCATTGTGTATCTATACCACATTTTCTTGATCCATTCATCTACTGAGGGGCATCTGGGTTGGTTCCATATCATAGCTATGGTAAATAATGCTGCAATAAACATAGTTGTGCTGGTAGCTTAGTATGGTCTTGTTTGTGATCATTTGGGTAAATGCCCAAAAATGGGATTGCTGGGTCATAGGGGAGCTCTATGTGGAGTCTTTTGAGGAACCTCCATACTACTTTCCAAAGTGGTTGAACAAGTTTACACTCCCACCAACAATGTAGAAAGGTTCCCTTCTGTCCACATCCCCTCCAGCATCTGTTGTTATTAGAGTTCTACAACAGACAAGGATCTCATATCTAAAATATACCTGGAGCTTAAAAAATTAAATCCTCCCAAAACAAATCTTCAAAGAAACAACTGCCCAATAAATAAGTTGGCTAAAGACTTAAAGAGAAACTTCTCTGAAGAGGAAAGAAGGATGGCCAATAGACACATGAAGAAATGCTCAACTTTCCTAGCCATAAAAGAAATGCAAATCAAAACAACATTGAGATACCACCTCACTCCAGTTAGAATGGCTAGAATCAAGAACTCTAAAAACAACAGATGCTGGAGAGGATGTAGACAGAAGGTAACCTTACTGCATTGTTGGTGGGAGTATAAACTTGTTCAACCACTTTGGAAAGCAGTATGGAGGTTCCTCAAAAGACTCCACATCCACATAGAGCTCCCCTATGACCTAGCAATCCCACTTTTGGGCATTTACCCAAATGTTTACAAACAAAACCACACTAAAGCTACCAGCACAACTATGTTTATTGCAGCACTATTTACTATAGCTAAGATAAGGAACCAACCCAGATGCCCCTTAGTAGATGAATGGATCAAGAAAATGTGGTATATATACACAATGGAATTCTATGCCTCCATCAGAAAGAGTGACATTGCCCCATTTGTTAGGAAATGGAAAGGCTTGGAAAAAATTATATTAAGTGAAGTAAGCCAGGCCCGAAGAAACATAGGTCCCATGGTTTCCCTTATTTGCAATATCTAGTATATGTCTGAGTCAAGCAGAAAAGGTCAGATAAGGTGATGTTAGGGAAATGTATTCAAATGTTTTTTTCTTTCATGCGATTGTTTTTAACACACTTATAAGATTATTTTTTTGTTGCTTTGTATGTCCCTCCCTCACAGTATAACCCCTGCTTTCACTGTATTTGATGTTGGTATTATTTGTGGAGGGGAAGGGGAAAAACAAATAATTTAACTAGGGATACAGGTGGACCCATTGCAACAATGAGATGTACAAGTGGTTATGTCGAAAACGAACTTTACAACTTTGGTGTGGGGGAGGAAGCGGGGAAGATTGGGTGGGGGGGTGGGGAGGATGGGAAGGGATGAGAAGGGGAAACAAAGGAGGAGGCTACAATGCTTGATAAGAAATGTACTCATTATTTTGCCCATGTAATTGTAACCCCTCTGTACAGTATTTTCACAATAAAAAAAAAAAGACTTAAACTTCTCTGAAGAGGAAAGAAGGATAGCCAATAGACACATGAAGAAATGCTCAACCTCTCTAGCCATAAAAGAAATGCAAATCAAAACAACATTCAGATACCACCTCACCCCAGTTAGAATGGCTATAATCAAGAAACAACTTTATTGAGAAGCTTCCTACACTGACCTGTCAGGTCCACAGCACAGGCTCGGGAGCTGATATTGTGACCCCTAGTGGTCCATGTACTTTGGTTTTTAAAGGCAAAATTCATGAGGTCAAGCCTGATCACGCAGGTGACCAATGAGATTGTCACACACACAAAAATTGTACAGTCATACCAGACCACACACAGGTGGCCAATGAGGTTCCAGTTTGTCACATAATGGCTGTTTAAACCAGCCTATCATTTTTGGTAGGCAGAGCTTAAGCGGGCACAAAAGGCAGAGTTTACAGTAAGCATGCACAAAGGAAGAGTTTAGTGGAATTTACCATAAGCACGAGAAAAAGTGGGAGTTTACAGTAAGCTCATGATGTTGCCAGTTTGAGCCAGATTACATCCTACCTGATTTATCTGTCAGTCCTTAACTGAACAATCAAGGTGGGTTAGGTTGTTAAGGGGAGGGGGACCTAGAGGCATTCTTTCCATTCCAGGAACTGGGCTGGTTGGAGCCAAGGTCTAGTTAACTTAAATCCCTAAAACAAAGGCAAAGTCTGGAAAAAAACTGTACCAGCTTGAGTCTCCTTTCAGGGCCTACTTCAGGAACCAAATAGCCTTTACTATTTTAATAGAGAAAATAGTCTTCTCCCTTGGCTGTGAGGGGTTGTCAGGATTGTGAAACCCAGCCGTGGTTGCTAGTGGCTGTGGGTTGTGGGGTTGGGTTGGATTTGTTCAAATTTCCTAATGACCCCTTTTCCGAGAACCAAGCTGTCTTGAGACACCGTGGGAGACTTTTTACCAATACCATTGCTGCCTTCACATCCACGTCCACACCACTTCTCTACTCTGGTGAGTGAAACTACTCTCTACGATTCTCTGTTGCTCAGTCTCTGTCCAGATGTGGTGCATGCCAGAGCTCTCCTACAGCCGTTAGCCGAAAGGCCAGTCACATCTGTAGCGAGGATGCTTGGCTTTGGTGACCTGGCCATTTCTCTATAGAGTGCTCTGGGGAAAGCCAGGATGCTGCTTCTGCCTGGTCAGCTCTCCTTCACTCACCAGACTGACTTTCCTACACATTTAATGGGGGTGCTGCGAGTCACACCTGAGCCGTGAAACCCCTTTGAAATGCCTCCTGCACACGCTGGAAAGCCAGAGCATCTAATTTTTATGCCATTCTCAGATTTAGACAGTTTTTGCTGCTACAATAGTAAATGGTCAGGAGTCTGTTTACTTTCAGGCTCTCTTTGCTCTCTCTCTCTCTGCCAATCCTGTCCAACGTTTCCCTATCTCTCTCTCTCTCTTTTCAACAACATTTTGGCTTGTGCCCTGAAGAGTACGGATGCAGGCTAGGTCCTAGGGAACCCCATCTTGGTTCCCTCTCAAAGGCTAGCCACTCTGGGTTTGAAAATTGTCAGAGTTAACATTTGTTCAGGTTTTCTTTGCACTTTTTCAAGAAATTTGCCATCTTGAGTTGGCCATATTGGCCACATGGTGGGTTAAGGGTTTGGTTTCATCTGACCCTTAACCTTGCACCAAGCTTACTACTCCTCCACCCATTTATTGCTGCCTCTTTTCACAGGCCCTGTTAACTGAGGCCCAACTATTTGATGTGCTTTGTTAGTAAAGATGTCTAGGGCTGGGAAGGTGGCTCAGTGGTAGAGCACTTGCCTTGCATGCTCAAGGCCCTGAGTTCAATTCCTCAGCACCACATAAGCAAAAAGAAAAAAGCCGGAAGTGGCGCTGTGGCTCAAGTGGTAGAGCGCTAGCCTTGAGCTGAAGAGCTGAGGGACAGCGCCCAGGCCCAGAGTTCAGGCCCAACGACCGGACCCCCCCCCCCAAAAAAAAAAAAAGATGTCTAAACATTGTCAAAAATTTTAGGTTTTTGAGTTTTGCCTTTTTTGTTTGGTGTGTGTATTTTTTATTTTTTTTACATTTTTTATTATTATATCTTTTAAGTAGTTGTACAAAGAAGTTCCCGTTCTACAAAACAGTATATGAGTACAAGGTGTCTGGCAACATTGTTACCCATCGCTCCTAATCCATTCCTTCTGGTGTTGTGTATGCTACTACTGACCACGTGGTTCTAGATATTGGGCAAAAAATAATGTCATCTTACTGCTGGAATTCCAAGAGTCTATGGCTGTTACTCATTTTGGGGTGCTGTAAAACTTAATGTGTACAGTGTGTGTTCACGTGTATGTGTGTCTGTATGTGTAAACTTATTATCTGCCATTGTAATCAAGTTATTTGGCTTAAATTGTCTGAGATTCCTGAAGTTTGTTCAGTTTGGATTTGTAGTTCAGTGCCAGCCAGTCTACATGCAATCCTGATCCAGTCCATCTCTTCCAACATGGAAAACAGGCCACACTCTTGCCTAGACCATTCTGACTACCTCCATGGTAGTCCTTTTTACCATTGTAAAAGTAGACTGGAGTCTTGCTTAGCTCCATCACATGCTGCTGATTTCCTGGTGAAAGATTGCTTTGGATTTGCAAAAGCAAAGGCTTTTCTGTAACTTTTGTTAACTTAAGCACTGTAAGGGTTACCAGAAAGAAATCAATACTGTATCTGTGCTAAAATTCTCATCACATCTAATGAGTTTTGTCATTGCAGAATATTTGTTGGTCAATTCTTGATAAGGACCAGGTAGGCTGTACTTATTCTATTTGATCTTCTTGTTTCTTTAATTGGAAATAATAAAGGGTTTTTGTAGCAAAGATTATAGTTCAAAGCCAGCCCAGGCAGAAAAAATCCCTGAGACTATCTTCTAACTAACCAGCAAAGAGCCAAGCTGTAAGCATGGCTCAAGAGACTTTTATCTCTAACCAGCAAACACTGGAAGTGGTACTATAATTCAAAGTGGTAGAGCACTATCCTTGAGCAGAAGTACTCAGGGACAGTGCCCAGGCCTTGAGTTCAAACCTCCATGAATACCAACTGGGACAAGCCATCCCAGCAATGAGCACCTACTCCCCTGGCACTCAGCCAGTCTAGGGAACAAGGAACCATGGAGAGGAGTACAGGAGATGATGTCACATCAGCCACTTTGTTCCTGCCTTTTCAAAATTAAACTGAGCTAGGAGGTCAATAGAAGTAAGAAGCCTACCCATCTAGTGTCCATACCTGTCTATCTTTTAACGGGACAGGAATTTACATTATTGCCTTTGTTACCTGATATTCTCCCTACCTAATCACCAGATGTCAGAAGTAGCTAGGGAAATTTCCACCAAGTCCAGGATAGCCTGGAATGCAGGAGATAATTTTCTGCCCCAGACCCTTCCTCTTGCTATTTGTTTGCTCTCTAGTATTTTTTTTTTTTTTTTGCACAGCCCCTCACTGTCTAATGAGACTTCTTCCAGACTTCATTTAAGGACTACCACCAAGTAACAGCTGCTGCCTGCTGCCTTCTCCCAGAGGGGACCACATCTCAACCTTTTACCCCTAATGTGGATGCTCTTTGCCAGCAGGAAGTAGCCAGAGAGAATCTTCACCCTTTTTCATAATTATCAAAAGGCTGGAATGTAAAGTCTACACAGGGACACCTCCCTACCTCTTGGCTAAGTTTCCGCCCAGTATCTGTTACCTAGGTAACTGGCAGACCTGGAAGCAGTCACTTTCCCTTCCTGCTAGGTCACATCCTGGGCCACCTCTGGTCATATGCCTCTCATCTGACCTTAGGAAGGTCCCAGACCCTGAGGTCACATCCAGATACAGTGTGGCCACACCTTTCCTTCACCTGGCCACACCTCTTCCTATCCTTGGCCTACATATAAGTCCTGGCCCAGGGGTGGGTTGCCCCTTTTCCTTTTCAGCCATGCCTCTCCGCCGTGCAGGGCAGGGGCAGCAGTTCAATAAATAAACTTCTTTCCCTGCCTGAATAGCATGTGGTGTTCTCTTCATCGGCTGCCTAGTGAAACCTACCTATTTAATATACCTTACAGGGTTGAGAGCCCTTCTCTCTGATTGGTGAGAATCCTTCCCATGTTGAATAATGTGTCTGGGCCCCCCTTTTCTTGTTCTGAGTCATTTTCTCAAAGGGCACTGTGGTTTCTACTTCCCTTTTCTGTGTCTGTGGAAAGTTCTCTGTAACCTTTCAAGGTTTGTGCTCTGTTCCAAAGGGACTCTCAGAAATGAAAAAACAAAATAATGAAAATGCTCCTTTTGGCAAGGGGAAACAAAGGAGGAGGCTACAATGCTTGATAAGAAATGTACTCATTATCTTGCCCATATAATTGTAACCCCTCTGTACAGTATTTTCACAATAAAAAAAATGATAAAAAAGAAAGGAAAAAAAAGAAAATGCTCCTTTAAAAAAAAATTTTTTTTTAGTTAGTCTTACAAATGATGAAAAAGAGCACATGAAAACTGTTTCCAGAGCTTGGCAATGTTGTCAGTGTTCTATGTACCTCTGGTCTGGGATTGTGGGTCCGAGACAGTGTCTCACCAACAGCCCTCGGCAGTCCTTGGGGACTGATGATAGAGAGAGGAGAGAGAAATTCTTTGAAGAAGTAGAATGACATTTTTATCCTAGAAGAGGAGTTTGAAATTGGGTTGGCACAACTCAGTGAAAAAGAGAGCTTACTGGAACTGGAGTTTACTGTTAAGCTGTGTCAGGGAAGCTTGCTTGGGCACATGGTACAGCCCGACTCCACCGCTCCCTAGATGTTTGTCTGGATTGGATTCCTGTGCCAGTGATACAGGAAATCCTTGAGCACAGAAGCTGCCACACAACCTAGTAGGTCCAGTAGGTCCATGATTATTCCTGTGCAGGGCATGGTGGCTCATGCCTGTAATCCTAGTTACTCATGAGGCAGAGTCTATAGCTCAAAGCCAGCTCAGACAAAAAAATTCTTAGTGACCCCATCTCAACCAATATAAAAACTGGATAATGATGGTGTGCATTTGTCATCTCAACTGCATGGGAAGTAAAAATAGGATTTTGGTTCAGGCTAGCCTGTACAAAAAGTGAGCCCCTTCCTATCTCAAAAATAACTAGAGCAAAAAGTGTTGTCGATATTACTTAAGTGGCAAAGGGCCTACCTAGCATGCACAATGTCCTGAGCTAAAACCCCAGCATTACCAACATTTAAATAAATTTATATATTATTTATATTTACATAAATATAAATAACTTTATATTTATATAACATCACTTTATATAAAATTTAAATAAGCCTTCTATCTAGTGAAATGTGAATATGAGAGGGGTTAGAGTTCTCTGGATTCAGTGAAGTGATATACAGAACATTTTGTGTGGTACCTAGTATATGGTAAGTGTTCAGTAAAGACATTGGGTATATTATGAATGAGTATGGGCAAATATTTTTCCTTCCTTTCTTCTTCCCTCCCTCCCTCCCTCCCTCCCTCCCTCCCTCCCTCCCTCCCTCCCTCCCTTCCTCCCTCCCTTCCTTCCTTCCTTCCTTCCTTCCTTCCTTCCTTCCTTCCTTCCTTCCTTCCTTCCTTCCTTCTTCCCTTCCTTCCTTCCTCCCTCTTTTTTTCTATTGTAAGGGTGTTATACTGAGGGGTTACAGTTACATAAGTAAGGGAATGAGTACATTTCTTTTTGAACATTGTCAACTCTTTCCTCATTTTCTGCCAGTTTTTTTTCCCTCCCGACTTCCCTCCCCCACAAGTTGTATAGTTCATTTTCAACTTAGTGTCTAGTGAGTATCTCTGCTGCATTAGTTCACCCATTGTCCCACCATTTCTTTGTTCCCCCTTACCCTCTCCAAAACAAATGAGCCTGGGACACAGACCAGCAGTTGAGCCACTTAGGGTTCTACTTACCTAGCCCTTTTCAGGCTTAGGAGAGAAGAAATGGGTTGTTTTGGAACCCTTAAGGCTAGGTCTATAGTCTGGATTTGCTCAATTTCTCTCTCTGAATTCTTTCCCACCACCAGATGTCAGCTATCATTTTGCTGAGTGAGGTAACAAAATACCTAGTCTGACAGCATATCCTTGGGTACAGAATTGGCAAAGTACTCACCCTCTGGGGTAACGGGGGCCATCCCATCTCATCCTCAGGTTAACTTGTGTTCCTAGTGGCTGTTCTTCAGGGTTGGGCCTGGAAAATTTGGCAACACTTGTAGCACAAAGGGGGAAGATTGGTACATCAGACTCCCTGAGAATGCTGCGATTCTTATCTGCTGTTGCTGCTGTTGCTGCTGCTGCTGCTGTGTGGTGGTTATGGTAGTGGTGGTGGTCTTTGTGGTGGGTATGGGAGGCATGATGGGCCCATTGTCTAGTCTCTGGTGCTCCCTTCTCCAGGTAAAACATGGAAGGCATTTTATGAGTTTGGCAAGGAAGGGATGAGCAAAGGGTGTGGGGAGAGTGATGCTACTGTAGGGAATTTTGGAGGGAGCTGGGGGATGCAGGGTGAGAATGACATTTTAATTACACAGCGAGTTAGTTGTCAGGCCTATAATCTTTCCTGATGGCCTTCTTATTTTCCTGTCCCAGAGGCATCTGCATATGAATTAGAGGTGCTGAGGCTTAAACTTTCTGCTCAGTGTAAGGCCGCTGACAGTCTAACCTTATGTGCTCTCATCCTGGGTGAAGAAGAGAGGGCAGGAGGCAGGGTTATAATAACTGACAGGCAAGAGAATCTGATTCATATACATTTCCTGGGCTGCTTTTAACAGAAGTCTACTCCAAGAGACACCAAAGATGATGTGAGGTCCTGAGTTATTCTTGCTGTCCTGGCTTCTGAGAGGAAGAAGCTCTCAGGAGGACCTGAGGACACTCCAGTTTCCCTTTGTAGGCTTTGGAAATGGGTGTCATATTTGGAGTCCATAAGCAGCTGATCTCCATATGATTGTGGTGCTTCCACTCAAGTGTAGCTCATTCTTTCATTGCTCCTTGGATTCATTTATTAACCTGATATAAATCCAGCATCTTCCCTGTGTTGCATTTTGCTGGCCCTGGGAAGTCAATAGCAGGTCAGACAGACTCATTGTTGGCTTTTAGAGTGCACATTGGGGACTGCTGGAAACTGTCTGGCCAGTATTTCTCTGTTTAGATGTGTTATGTGAGGTGAGAGAGGGTGAGGGATCTGACCAAAGTGTTCCATGTTTGGAACATTGTTCCCAGCTAGCCAGTAAGCAACCCTGTAGAATCAGGGTTACCCTTATGCATAATGCCCCACAAAACATAGCCACTCAGCTAACATGGATTGATCAGCAAAATAAGATGAAGATATTTTCTACAATGTCTTCCACTTGTCCTGCTGCCTCATTGTGGAAGGTTGTAGTTACTGCTTCAAAGTGGCTGATTAGGTCCCTTTGAGATTTCCATCTGTTTCAACATCACTTCAGTTTTAGCTTGCATTTGATCATAATTCCACTTCCAGCATTATCTGAGACTTGAAGCAGGAGACTGGGACAGAATTTTATTCTCTTGAGTCTTGCAAAACTATCACCTAAATGATAGTCCTTGATTGGTGTTGTCTTATCATCCTATGGCTAAGCTGCTTGGTTCTGGCTACTTCCTCACACGTGGTCTTTTAAACCTTTGTAAGGCTTCATAGGTATTGTGATCCCATTTTGCTAAAGTAATCAGTATACTGGGAGAACTGGCTGTAGCCTGCTTGCCTATGCTTCCTACCATGTTTTCCCAGTCCTTCTGACAAGTATAGAGGTAGATGAAATTGTGAGCTTTAAGTGGTTCTTACAATTTACATGAGGCATATCTAGGAGGCTGGAATACCTGGCAGTTTCTCTGATGATATGGGACACAGATATGTGTGTGTGTGTGTGTGTGTGTGTGTGTGTGTGTGTGTGTGTGTGTGTGTGTGTGTGTGTGTGTGTGTGTGTGTGTGTGTGTGTGTGTGTGTGTGTGTGTGTGTGTGTGTGTGTGTGTGTATGAGTCCTTATAAATTTCCTGCCCTTACAATGAGTTCTAACAAACCACCAACCATAACAGACAGTCCCAGGTACTCCTATGCAGAGATGCGATTGAATAAATTGGTTCTAACATTTAGTATTTTGTGGCTAAAACATATGATTCTGGGTTTGAGGACAACTGAAGTAGACTGGCTTAATTGTTTGATTTACTCACTTGACATTAGGAACTATGAATTTTGTAGCAAATGCAAATGAACCAACATGTAAGTTAATGTTTTGGTCCAATACTTGAGGGCAGTTGATGCCCATTTGCTTTGTGGGAGAGGCACTGGGTAGTGGTGGCAGCCAAATGATTGGAGGTGGCTCTCCCTATGAAAATCTTGGAAAACCCATTTATTTCCTGAATTTTGGGCTTAGGATCTATGCAGTGGGAGAAAAAGTGACTGGCCATCTGCCATTCCTGGGGTGTTTTCAGGGAAAGTAACTACTGGTCATATAGAAATAGCCTTGAGCTGAAGAGCTTAGGGACAGCGCCCAGGCCCAGAGTTTGGGCCCCACAACCGACAAAAAAAATGAAAAGAAAGAAAGAAAGAAAGAAAGAAAGAAAGAAAGGAAGGAAGGAAGGAAGGAAGGAAGGAAGGAAGGAAGGAAAGAAAGAGTGAAGGCCTGTGTGTGAGACTATATGTGTGTGTAAAGACACTCACCTGTAGAAATGTGGCTCTTACCCTTATGGCCTTTCCATAGGTGCATGCCTAGAACTTGACTTTTGAAACTTCTCCTGTGGTCCTATATGAGGACCCAGAAATAATCCTGACACAACTTACTTCTCTTCCCTCACAGCTGTCCTGAAACATGGAGAGGGCTTTCTGTTGCACCCTGGGCTATCACCAACTTTCCTTAGGACCCATGAAAACAGATTGAACAAATTGTTTTGTGAAGCCCTGGACCTAACACCAGAGAACAGGGAGGATTTTCTCCGGCGAACTTTGAAACTTGGGGTCTCTGTTATAGTCTCTGGGTTACCCTTCCCCTGGGCTTTATAAAGTGTTAACTTGGTTTAGAGTAACATCATCCATGAGGATTCTTAAGAGGGAATACATGAGAGGATAACTTGTGGGTAATCAGGGATTCTCCAAAGAGAGGGGAAATATCCATGGTAGAGTTGGATTATCTTTGTCCCTGGAACCTGATTAATGCCATTCCTTCCTGTTCTAGGTTGGGATTAAAGTTTATAGGGCTCATGAATGGTCATTACATGTGGTAGTACTTGAGACTTAAGTGAAGATAGTGTCTTCATGATGACTAGACAGGAAGTCTGAACCATCTAGCCTGAATCTGTCAGAGAAACTGCTCATTTCTATAGTCTCAGGTCTGTTTTTGCTGACATGGGCTGATATGGAAAAGACTTTTCCCTATGAAATTTTTAATTAGATAAAGGAAATGGGTTATAAAGTTTATGAGGTTGTTAAGTGGTCTATTTCTCCATCTCATGCTTGTATCCCCATCTGTTGTGTCATCCATCCAGGTGATATAGTAGAGTAAGCCCTGGACTAGAAAGGACTTAATATATGGAATTTTATCTGGTCCATCACTGGTCAGTGCTGTAGTTTCTCTGAACAAAGCATGGCTGGGACCAGAGAGTGGACATGTACTTGGAAATAGCCTACAAAGTGTCTATTTTTCAAAGCAATTTTTAGGAAGTGAGTTGTCAATATTATGAAAAGATAATAAATAAAAGGAGTATGGGAACCATGCCAGAGAAGATAATCAATGGGTATAGTGCCTTCTTTAAAAAAAATGGATTTGGTGGGTTGGGAAGGTGGCTCCGTGGTAGAGTGCTTGCCTTGCATGCTCAAGGCCCTGGGTTCGATTCCTCAGCACCACATAAGCAAAAAGAAAAAAGCCGGAAGTGGCACTGTGGCTCAAGTGGTAGAGCATTAGCCTTGAGCTGAAGAGCTGAGGGACAGCACCCAGGCCCAGAGTTCAGGCCCCATGACTGGACCACCCCCCCCCCTCCCCAATGGATTTGTAGACTACCCCACAGATTACTCATTATGAGTTAAGAATTTAGTGTCTACTTTCTGAACAGTTCCTTTTATTTAAAGAGATCTGATAGCAGTCCTGCCAGTTGTGGGGGGGTCATGTGAACTGATAATGTATGTGGTGTAAGATGCTGTTTTGTTGTATGTGTTAGCACCCAGGATATAAAAACAGGCCCCACTTTGCTTCAGGGAATTTTCCTATGCCATTTCACATAACCATAAAGGAAGTGATCTTTTTCTTTGGTGAAGAAACCCAGAAAAGCTTACGTGGCACTTGGGAAGCTGAGGCAGTAGGATCATGAGTTCAGGGTCTGCTTGGGCTACATAATGAAGTCCTATCTTAGAGTAAAAGGAATTTGGGGATATAGTTCAGTGATAGAACACTTGACTAGCACATGTGAGACCTTGAGTTTAATCCCCAATACTACACACACATACATATACACATACACAGAGAGGAGAGAGGAGAGATGGGGGGGAGGGGGGAGGGAGAGGAGGGAGAGAAGGGGAGAGAGGGGAGAGAGGGTGGGGAGGGAGAGAAGGGGAGAGAGAGGGAGAGGAAGAGAGAGAGAGAGAAAGAGAGAGAGAGAGGTCAGATGTCACAGTGGAGGCTGAAGAGCAAACAGAATGATCAGTTTGGGGATTGTGGCTATCTTGCTCTAGCAATCACCTTGTTGCAACTCCTAATTCATCTAGGACTCACCCTGTAAAATTCTGCAATCTGTGGAGCTTACTCCATGAGCCACCTGGGACTTTCACTTGGTTGCATTCTCTCAGTAGAGTTATTGTCCCTCCTGTTCAAGTGAAGACCCCTCTGTGTGGGGCCTGGGAGTGATCTGTTTGTATTTTTAGAGGCAAAGCAGGAGCACCATGACTTTTAGAGAAAGCTAGACTGATAACTGGCACCTTCAAAAGAACAGAGGAAAAGAAAACAAAGGATTGGATATGAGGACTAAGGGTGGGAAATAATGTTCAGCCAGCAGCTTGGAGTAGGATTAAGAAATCTGGAGTTCAGAGAGCTTCTAGAAAGGGAAGTGAATTGGAGTATTTTAAACCTATTGTCCATTTTAAGAAAAAGAAGCAATATTTCCTATTCTGCTTCCTTCTTTGTAGATTTGACTTTGGTAGGTTAGTCTGATTTATAAGATATGGGATGATTTGATCACCTAGTTCAGGAGTTTGTAAGTTAGATATGTACTTCCAACTCCTGGGTTTATGAAAGTTTGGTTAAATCACAACTATACCCATTTGTCTGTGACTGCTTTCATAGGACAAAGGCATAGTTGAGTCCTGCATGGTATAATAAGTTTCTCTTTATCCTTGTACAGATAACTTTGGCCAACTGAGAGTAGATAAGCTTTGGTAATAGGAGGAAAATACTAGTTCTTTTTTGTCGGTGTAGTGAACTTTTGATTGAAATACAGGTACATCTTGACGTTGTTTGTACATAAATGGGAAAGGAAAGGAGAATGAAAATTACCTACTACAAAGAGGCTGACCAGAATATCTGAAACATGGCTTCATTACCAGGCAAGACAATAATGGTCAGAAGACCATGCTGTGTGGCCATAAAGCAATTCACCTTGCCTCATTGAGTCTTAATTTCTGTGGCTGTATGATGGAGATAAGGTGACCTGTGTTGATAAGATAAGGTGACCTATCCCATATTGTGATTGCTTGGATCCAATGAAGTAAAGCCACAAAGGGCATCCTATAAATGTTAGGAAGACTGTATAAATAGAAAGAATTAGGCAGTATCCATTTTTGTTGTTTGCAGCTGCTGCAGATATATGCTTTGTAAAACTACCCTATTATTTAGAGACTGAGAAATATTTGGATGGTGGTAATGTGCTCTCTGGGAACAGCAGTTGCTGGTGGGATTTTTATCACATAATTATAGAGTATGTTAAATGTGCTAGTGAAAAGAAGCTGTGTATACTTCTGCCTTGTTCTCAGATGGACCAGGGCTCCTCACCTTTTCCCCTGAAGATATCCTAGAACAGTCACCTTTCTCTGGTCCTTTTTGTGGTGCTGGCTTTTGGCCGGCACACATTCTGGGAGGTTCTGGCCATAGTGACAGTGCCGAAGAGGTTTAAAGACCCTTGCAAAATCACCATCTACCCTCTGTACACATCTGCATGGACATGTGTGAATGTGCTGAAGGATGGGGCAGGCTAGAACCTTAGGGAACAGTAGGATTGAGAAAGATCCCAGGTTAGTCTAAGTCACAACACAGCTGTTCTAGCTGATTTTTTGTTGACTCATTGGCTCATTTGTTCATTCATTTAGTCAGTTTCTTCATTTAAGAAGTGGTAATACCAGGTACTTAGTTGACTTGTAGTTGAGGATTAATGATACATGTAGCTTAAGTATTAAGCAACTATATGGCATGAAGCAAGTAATCATCAAATAGTTCTTATTTTTATTGTCATTTTCTAATTCATATTCACTAAGTCGACCTCCTGATCCAGGCACTGTGGAACAGAGGTAGGAAGTGAAAGTTTATCTATTATGACCAGTCTTAGTTTCTGCCAGCTGGCTGTGAGGCAGGAAGACCAGAGATAAGTTGGCTCTCTGGATTTCTTCTCATGAGGCTTCTTCTCAGCCTGCTTACCTGCCAGCCTATCTATCCAAATGTCACTTTCCTCCAAGATCAGGAGTGGGACTCATCTTTTTTTCCTGATTAATGCTGACCTGTAGCATTCACACTTTTCACACAATCCTGAAGCACTCACCCAGCTTAACTTAGGATCATGTTCCATCATATATTTTTATAATGTCTTGAGAGAAGAGACATGTCTTATTTATCTTTACAAGAGTCTATAAAAGTTACTGGCACATACATATATCTAATAAATTGAAATTAGATGTATTCTAACTCAGTTTTGCCATGCTTTATTGAACATTGGATTTCTTAATCTTGTCACTACAGTTTTAGATTTTTTTTGACCAAATCAGTCTTCTTGATGGGGGACTGTTTTGTGTACTGTAGTATGTGTAGTAGCATCCTAACTTTTGTTTACAATATGCTAACAGAATCTTCTGGTTGTGACCACCCAAACATTTCCAAACATCTCCAGATGTTCTGTGATGGTCATAGTCACTCTTGGTTGAGAATTCTTGATTCACTATGTTCTAGACATTTTATCTGTCTTCTCAATTAGGTTATAAATGCTGTGGAGCATTTTCTCGTCACTGCCTATATGAGTAGAGAAAATAAATGTAATGAATGTTTACTTGATCTCTTCAGCTCTTTTTCCTGGCTAAACAACCTTCAGCTGAGGCTGGGAAAGAACAGATAATCCATCCCATACTCATTATCTTTAATTAGCACACATTCAATAAATCCCTGAGATTTCTTGCTTGTCATTTTGCCTTCCTTGCTTGCTCTCAAGCTTTGAGTTCATTACTGTCAGCATGGCAACACTGCAAAGAAATGAGCAAATCTCAAGTCCTTTTGTTCAAATTTTCTCTGAAAACAAACAAACACCCAATTAGTAGAATAAGCTTATTGGGTACATTTTTACCATTGGAATCTCATTTTATGGCTTTACATCTTCTTGGGGTCTCTACTTGCAATTTTTACAACAGATGGTCATTAGTTTGCGTAGGAATGATTTCCCAAAGTATTTTTCTGTGCTCTTCCAGACCACACAGGTACCCAAGGATTCTGGGGACTCAGGTTTGCCTATAAGTTTAACCAAGTGGTGCATCCCTAAGTTAAAAATCTGGAATCTGAATCTTTTCCAAAATCCAAAACTTTTTGAATGCTGATGGAATGCCACAGTGGAATATATTCATGCAATGGATTACAGTTAGACTGTAGGTGCACTAAACACTTTGATCCTAGTTTTGCTTATAAAGAAAGAGTAATAAGTTAAATAATCTTCATGATCCTTTCTATAGCTCAAGATTCATTGACCTGAAAATGTTATCCACCAAAAACCACTTTTTTTGAGCACATGGAAGAAAAAGTGTTGCAGAGTTGGTCTAGGCACCCTTCTCAACACTTGTGAGCCACCTTCAAATTCTGGTAAGTTCTCATGCAGCAAAGAGCTCAGAGTGATTCTTCTATACCATGAAAGCAGAAACAGGTGATAGGAAAGCAGCTTCTGGTCCTACCTGGAAGATTTTTCTAGCCATCAGAATTGTTGGAAAATGAAAAGCTTGGGAAGGAAAGAGTTCTCTATCAGTGGGGATATTTTAACTGAAGTTGATATGCACTTAGAGATTGAGCTTTAGGATGAGTAATTATAATAGGTAATGTTAAGTCCTTTATGACCCTTGAATTTTTAAAAGACTATATATGACTTATTTTTCTTATATCTTGATCCCTGAGAAGGATGAGGGGAGAGAGATAGAGGATATTGCTTACTGAATGTGAGTGGGGAGTGGTTGTTAAAGTTTAGCCTCTGAATGAAGATAATATCACTGTAGCTACAATGATACTTATATTGTGTCCCTCCAGGAATGCCATTGTGGGTCCTGAGTATCTCAGGGATTTTATTTTACCTTTAAGACTCTAAGAACAACTTTGAATGATGATTAGCTTGAAGTACAAAGGGCTCAGCAATGTGTCTCTGAACCAGCTGTCATGGGAGTTGGCTGTGAATGGGAACCCAAATTAATCCATTTTTCTGTAGGAATTATTTTAGGCTAATGACTCTCTTATTCCTGAGCTCTATGAACCCAGCTTCTTTCTGTGATATCCCTGGTTTCTATGAGCATGTTTTTGTAGGCTCCATGGAGTGCCTGCTCACTGTGTAATTAACTGGATGTGTTTATGCCACTTGTAATTACCTCTAGGTAATCACCTGGTTTGAGGCCACAGCAGTTGCTCCTTATGTTGCTGTGGCCCAGGAACTCCTAATCATGATTATCTAGTCATGGAATAGCAGGTCAGTTGGTAATATGAGGATGACATGACATCGTTGCATGATACTGGCTTACCTCTTTGACCCACTATTTCTTCACTTCCGCTACTGCAGAAGTGTGTGGCACCCAGAACTGGCTGTCATCAGCCCCTGAACTAGCTGGAGTATAAGCTGTTGGGATGCCAGTGTGCAGTGTTTTCTACAAGTCTGGGAAGCTCTGGCTCTCCTCCATTTGGACAAGTTGTTTGATCTGCTGCTGTCCTGCTCTTTATTCACCTTAGTTGTAATCCTGCTATTTTCATCCCTTTTTCCTACCAAGCACATCTTTGCCTGGTGGTGTTGAATTGTGATGGATACTTCTGTCTTTGGAAATGAAAGTGAAAGGCATTTGAAATAGCAGGCAGCGGACTACTTGGGTATGTTATTTTCTTAGCTTGGAGATCCATTGAATTGAGTGGCTTGAACAATAGAAATACATTTTCTCACAGTTCTAAAGGCTGGCAACATCAAGGTGCTGGTGGGATTGTGTTGGTGAGAGCTCTCTCCATATGTTGCAGATAGCTACCTTTTTGCTGTGTCTTCACATGGCCATTCCTAGGTACATGGGGAAAGACATCTCCCTCTTCCTGTTCTTATTTTTTTTCTTGTGAAAATACTGTACAGAGGGGTTACAATTACATGGGCAAGATAATGAGTACATTTCTTATCAAGCATTGTAGCCTCCTCCTTTGTTTCCCCTTCTCATCCCTTCCCATCCTCCCAGCCCCCCCCACCCAATCTTCCCCACTTCCCCCCCACCACCAAAGTTGTAAAGTTCATTTTCGACATAACCACTTGTACATCTCATTGTTGCAATGGGTCCACCTGTATCCCTATTTAAACGATTTGTTTTTCCCCTTCCCCTCCACAAATTATACTGACATCAAATACAGTGAAAGCAGGGGTTATACTGTGGGGGAGGGACATACAAAGCAACAAAGAAATAATCTTATAAATGTGTTAGAAGCAATCGCATGAAAGAACAAAAAAACATCTGAATACATATCTTAGGGTTCATTTCCCTAACATCACCTTATCTGACCTTTTCTGCTTGACTCAGACATACACTAGATATTGCAAATAAGGGAAACCATGGGACCTGTGTTTCTTTGGTCCTGGCTTACTTCACTTAATATAATTTTTCTGTTCTTATTTTTTTAACATATGTTAATTATACAAAGGAGTTTCATTGTATACATATGTATACAATGTGTTTTGATCAATCTCACTCTTTCCATAACTCTCCCTTATCCATATCTCCCTTCTTAAAACACTATGTTGTTCTGCTTTCATACTTGCAAGCAAACAACTTTGGCCCTATTCCTCCCATTCTCTCTTCCTATTCTTATAAAGCTACCAATCCTATTGGATTAAACACTCGTCTCTCCCGACCTCACAACTATAATAACTAAAATCCCTGTTCCAATTACAGTCACATTGATGGCTAGATCTTTAACATATAGATTTTGGGGGAAACATAATTCAGTTCATGACACTTATTTATTATTGAACCCTTTTCAAATTTTCAAAAAATAACTTGCTTTCTGGACCCTAAAAAACCCCCAGTGAAGCAATGAGTTATATGGTTATCATCTTCCTGTCAGAACTCTTGCTTTCCTTTTCTTCTCTTGCATCTTTCTTAACAGAGACATGGAGGTGCCCACTTTCCTTCCTCTCCATATGGCTCCATTGTCCACAAATAGCTGACAATTTCCTGGTTAAAGCATGCTGACAAAGATCTAGGGTCTGCAGGTGTCCTGCTATCAGGGGGACTAGCTAAATTAATAGTGGACCTTCAGGAGTGACTTGTATTTAAATTCTATTAACTTCCTTCCCTGCAAAGGTAGTTCTACAGAAAACAAAGCAAAGACTCTGAAAGATCAGATGGTTGGTGTGAAGTTTGCTAAATACTGAGTGACAGAATCAGGAGCATGAGCCTGGTGCCTTACCTCTAGTTGATGAGCTTCTGGGTAGATTGTAGAGGGAGATACTTTGCTTATGTTGTTGAGTATCTTTTCCTCCATTGTTTAGTTTATATTTGAAAGGACAGGGAAAGGTAAGAGAGCTCATATGGTAGTCTTTGCTACAATACTACAAGGATGGTTTATCTCATTCAGAGAACTAGCAGCTACATGACTGACATGTAGTCTAAGCAGGTCTGCTGAAGGTTTTACCTCTTGCATTAATGGCTAATGACATTACTTTTAATTCAGACACTTGGTACATATTTAATGCCTGGCTGCATGCTGGGATGTGGTAGTGAGTGAAATGGGCTTGCCCTGCTCTCATAGAACATAATTTAGTTTTCTATGCCTCAATACCAAAAAGGGAGTAAAAATGTACTCCAAATCCTCATGCATAAATTGGGAACCTCTGAGTGACTACGATTTGGAATGGGCAATAGCTCCTCCCACCCCCACCTCCAGCCTCTAATCTGGAAATATGTGTATATTTGGTGGAGTAGCAGAACAGAGGGACTCAAGGTGAGACCAAGGGTAATTGTAAAAGCTGGAGATTGTTCCAAAGTGGGTCCATACCTGAAGCAGGACAGTTTAGGGGATCTAACTAACTGGGGAGGGGCCTGTGAAAAGAGCAATGCAATTGAAACAGCAGACTGCTTATGGGGAGGCTATGGAGATCGTCCTATGTCTCTTTCCTTTTACGTCTACTTCCACCCTAACCACTCAAAACATTGGCTGTTGCTGGCTAACTTTATAAACTCACCAGGGAGTAAATGCCCCGGCATACATGGACAGTGTCAAGTTCAGCTCATATGACTATACCTGGAGACTGTCATTCAAAAGTTTGTCACATAGCTACACTGAGTTCAGTCTCAAGCTGTGAATTCTTGCCCAGTGTAAACATTTCTAACTTCTGAATAATATAGAGGTAGTGCAGGACATAGTATCCAGGCAGAGCTTGTAGAAGGTATTTCTTGGGGATCAGAGCAAGGCTGTCTGCCCATCCCAACATCTAGGAATCTAGATATAGTTAGGGAGTTCGAATGGCCTGAAAGACCTGGCCTGTTTCCTAAGGAAGGAAATGAACTTGTGATCATGACCTCTTGCCTTATTCCATACATATTAAATATCTCGGTAACTGGTCCATAGTATCAGCCATAATAACCAACAGCATTTCCTGTCTCCAAGCTTTCTTCAGCTAATAATTAGCTCCTTTGTCTTACCCCTTTAATCCAGTGGTAGTTACACTGGGAGCTAGCTGCCTGTTCAGGAATTTTTGCATTAAGAGAGAAGGCTCTCCCCCAGATCCTGTGCAGGCATTTTTGCTGACAGATTATGATGGCTGGAGTGGCAAAATGCAAGAAGCAGAAACCTTTCACCTTCACTTGGATTGTATGCTTTAGAGAAAGAGTTATGTGCTTGCTTCCTTTTCCCATCTTTACTTCCTGGCCTCATTGTTGAATTTCGATTGCTGTTCAGTTGCTCAATCTGCAGTCATCCAACTGATTGGATTGCTTTTAAGTTCTTCTCTGGATGAATTATGAGCTTTCTTGACTTTGGTCAGACTGCCTGGAGTCTATCCCAGCTCAGGCAGGTGCTGTGCCAACTCCCTGGCATCTGCTTGTGCCAGTGGATTTTACAATTGACCCCTAAATGGAAATACCAACCCTGGAACTCTGGGGAAGGCAATATCGCTCGTGTAGTTCTGAAAGACTGCCTTTGTCTGGAGGAATGCTTGTCCCAATGAAGTCTGATAAATAGCCAGCTCATTTCTCCTGTAAATTGAAATGAAAGAACATCACCCACTAGAAGTAACTTTACTTGCCTCTTCTCATCTTCATTATTCAGGCCCACTTAATGAATATTTATTTAAGACCTCAAATCTAGTGCTATGGCACTATAATTGGGAACAAAAGAAGTAGAAGTTTGTAGTTCCTATCCTCTCAAGGACTAAGGCTTCTTGGTAGAGACATGACATATGTACAGGAAACCACCAAAATACATATAAAATGGAATTTAATTAAATTTCAAGTGAATGACTTGTCTTCTTTGGCGTGCCTAATGGGACTAAGGTTTCCTTTTCCCATGGCTTCCAGAGATAGTCTTTTCAGCTCACTTAACATTGGCTCATTTTTCATTATTCATTTATTCAATAAATGCCAAGATACTGTGATAGACATGAGAGAGAGGAGAGAGAGAGTGAGTTTAATTTTTCTAAGCTCACAGTCTAGTTGGAAAGAAAAAGAGGGGAATATCAGTGCACAGTAGTAATTGCTGTGTCTGAGGTGAATAAATGCCATGATAACTAGAGGATAAAAGAGCAACTTAGCTTCTAGATTTTGATTTGACTTGAGAATTGATTTTCTGTTAAAAAATAATTGTTTTCCTTATCCATCTACCATTCAAATAGCTGATTAACCCTATTTTTTTTTTAAAAAAATCTGCTTATTTTCTTGATATCCTTTTTTTTCTTTTTGTGGATTCCAGAGCTTGAATTCAGAGCCTCACACTCTCACTTACCTTTTTCTGCTCATGCTTATGACTGGTGCTTTGCCATTTGAATCATACCTTCATTTCTAGCTTTTTTTCTGGCTAAGTGGAGATAGAGACTCTAGGACTTTTCTGGCTTTAAACCACAATCCTCAGGTGTAAGCCTCTTGAATAGCTAGGCTTACAAGTGTGAGCCATTGATGCTTGCATAGTCATTGTGTATTTCTTTGCCTTTCATGCTATATTGGATATTTACTATTTTGTACTGCTTGTGAAGAGCCTTACAGAGCTGTTATTTGACTTAATTTTCCATCTGAAGTATTCACTATTTTTTCTTTTTTATGTTACCCCCTCCTTTGTTTTTCCCTTACCATCCCTTCCTTCTCCAACTCCACCCTCCCCCACCCAAAGTTCATTTTAACATAATATCTTGTATGTTTCATTGTTACAGTGTTACAGTCTGTATTCTTATTTCAGCATTTTGTTATTTCCTTTCCCTTTCCCAAATTAGAAAAATATATATGCAAGATGTAGGGCACCAGGATCAAATACAGTGAAAACAGGTTATACCACGGGGGAAGAACATACAAAAGAAACAAAAAAAAAAATCACATAGTACATTATAAGTATATTAAAAACAACAGCAACAAAAATATGTCTGACAGTATGTGGGAGTTTGATCTATGTGCTTCAATTTGTTTATTAGTCCTATTTCTCTTGAATCTTATGTTGCTCTGAGTTACTAATTACCCATTGTTATCAATGAATTCTCAAAAAATGTTGGAAAAATGTCACTGTTTTCCTCTGCAGGCCATATCAAGCACCAAGTATAGTGGAATGCAAAGAACAGAAAAAATTTAATAATAGGAAATAGTATTTGTCTGGCTTTGTTCCTATCCAGTGTTACAGGGCTTATCTGTTACATTGTCTCTGGAGCTTCCCCAAGAATTGCTGAGCACTGCTGGGAATATAACTAATTTTTGGGTTCACACTGATCCAAGCCTAGGCCCCATAAGTCCTAGGACATGCCCCACTGAGGTCCTTAGCCTGAATGTCTGTGGTACTTTACAGAGTTTGGCCCTAATACCTTGTTGAGGTCACTCGGGACCATTGTTTGAAACTGGGTTGTGCTATGAAGGCACTTGAAAGGTGGGAACACTATGTGTGCCCTCTGCTGAAGTAGTGTGACATTAACTTGAAGCATTGGGATAGACTCGTTTCTTGAGCCCTCTCAGATATCTGGCTAGTTGGTGTTTTCATACATGCAATGTGCGAACATGGATGTCATCTGGATGCCAGTTTAAGAGCCAGGCACTGTGTTATGGTTAGAACTTCCCTGTTGCCTGGGTTAAACTCTGTGTCAGGCACAAACATGAGGTCCCAACCCCCATTCTTTAAAATTAGTCTCTACCAGCAGGCTCACTAGTCTATTATGTAGATGGTTTTCCAGTAGAATGACCTTTAGGGTCCTTTGCTCATGCTCAGGTCAGCCTGCCTCTTCTGCCAAAGCAGAGACTTAAGTAGAGACTGTTATATAATTATAAAATGCCATCACTTCCTTACAGAACACTGGGAGGGCCAAAGGAAGGAAAAATAGTATTTAATGATTTTATCCTCTTTATTTTGTTAGCAAATTTCCATCAAACCTTTCTCATGTATATATTCTTTATATATATTATGATTTTCTATATATATATATTATGATTTTCTATTCTCTGGCTACCATGTGGTTTGTTGTGTGCAGCTTCTGTTGTATTTGTCCATTTGAGGGTGGTAAGTGGAGCTGTTGCAGAACCCCTCATGTGCACTTCTGTTTTCTGCTTTACATACTCCTCTCTCTTGTCATCACTCTTGAGTCCACTGGCATTTGTTTGCATTTCTTTCCCTACTGCTTGTGTGCATCCTCCTGCTGCTTCTCAGGTTGCTTTTCCATTACTGAATCACTACTCTGAGCTGCCTAGGTCTCATTCTTACTGTCCTCTCCATTGGTTTCCTCCTTTGACTATTGTGTGCTGGAACTAACTTCTTTCACCCCAAAATGCCATGAAGAGAGAGAAGGAACATAAGATAGGCCTAAAGGTCATCTCAGGGTCAGTGCCTGTTTAACTCTGCCCTGGTCAAAACAATACAAGGAATAGGTGAATGAAAACTTTGAAGTTGTTCTTTTTTTTTTTTTTTTTTTTCTCCTGGAGATATGTTCGCTGGACTTCTGGTCCAACCACTGGTGTATTCTAATGAGAATGACTGTCCTAGTAATTGTTAATGTCAATGAGGCAACTGAGTGAACTTTGACCCAGGGGATATAAGCTGGAATTTGGATGTGGCCCTTTCATCCCTCAGAGTCCTGCCTCTACTAAGTCCATTAGAGCAGGTCTACTCTTGTCTGACTTACAATTTGAGGTTTTAGAGGGCATACTATTGGAAGCAGTTCCAGGTCTTTAAATTTTGAAAAACACCATACTGGAGAAAAAAAATTGTTGATAACTTAAGGTCTTCTTCTGGTTTGAGGCAAAGTTGTATGTTGTTACTGAGCTCATATTTCTCATCTGTAAAAGTATGACTACACTATCAGCCTCAAAAAGAAATCAAGTTAATAAATATTTTGCAGTGTCAGTTCTTTGAGCTTTCTTACCAAATTTCTCTTGTTATGCCTTCAGTGATCATGGTAAGGATTTAGTAATAATGATAATAGGTATGATTACTATTCTGTTGCTTCTATTCCTACAACTTTTCAGGGCCAGGGCCTACAGTTGTCATCTGTGGACCATAGGACAATGTCTTCAGCACCTGTTTGAAGCTTTCTGGTTTCATAATCACGCACATGATTTGCAGTAGAACTTATCTAAAGCCACTCTCTTGTCTACATGGCCAATTCCTGCTGTTCCAAGAATCTAGCCTTTTAGGGTGTGGAGTAGGTTTTCAGGAGTTTCTAGAACACTCTGTAAGGACAGACCCATCCTATGGCACCTGGGCTTGCTTTCAGGTGCCTCCTCTGCCAGAGGACAGATGCAGTATTGGATGCCACAGCTTCTCCGTTGCTTCTCCATCCACTTTAAAATTTCTCCTCTCCACTTGGGTACCAGGCTTAAAATCACTTGAGAGTTTGTTGATGACTTGGCCCTAAACAGTGTTTCAGTGACAAGTTTTGAGCTGTCTTTGGATATTCACCTCTAAGACCAGGTGAAAACCTTCTGTGTGGCTGTGCAAGTTACAGGCATGACATAATAGCTAGCATCTTGGGTATTAATTTACACCTGAAGTCTTGATTCCCTCAGCAAGGGCTTCATCCTTTTCAGTGCTACCTCTTGTCAAATGGGATGAAAACACATGCCTTTGCAATCAAGGACATGACGTGTCAGGAGTTTTATCTTTTAAGTGTTGGGTAGATTGTTTCCTCCTCCTCCTCCTCTTCCTTTTTAATATCATTAGTTACACAAGGAGAACCTCTCTCTCTCTCTCTTTCTCTCTTTCTCTCTCTTATATTCAGAACCTCATGATCTTGCTTAGCTTTTTCTGCTCAGGGCTGGCACTCTACCTAACATTTGAACCATACCTCCTTTTCTGGCGTTAGGTTTGTTAATTGGTGGTAAGTATGTCTCTCAGATTTGGCTCCTCAGACTAGCATTGAACTGTGACCCTCAGTTCTCAGCCTCCTGCCTGTCTAGGATTACAGGTATGAACCACCAATGCCTGGCTAGGGGGAAAATCTCATTGTGACCTCTCCTTGTATATGTATAGTAAGTACATTCCAATCAATCTCACATCCTCTATCAATCTCCCTTAATTTCTTCCTAAAAAATTTCAACTGGTTTCATTGTTCTAGTCTCACATATATAAACAATCTACTTTGACCATATTCATCTTCTTTCCTATTTCCTTTAAAAAGTCTAAATTATCCATTTTCTGACATTCTGCACAGGTAGTATGGATAAAGACCCCAGTTCTTCATTTATCCTTTTATCTCTGTCTCCCCTTTTCTTCCCTAATACCCCTCCCTACAAAAAAATCTCCAAACAACAACAACAACAACAGTAATTACTCTTTCACATTATTGCTGGCTAGTGCTAATTTGCTAAGTG
The DNA here is from genome assembly GCF_024711535.1 of Dipodomys merriami. Taxonomy (NCBI): domain Eukaryota; kingdom Metazoa; phylum Chordata; class Mammalia; order Rodentia; family Heteromyidae; genus Dipodomys; species Dipodomys merriami. Next base: position 5,314,541 of record NW_027206135.1, on the reverse strand, counting down.
ACTTGTGTGTCCTGGTGAAAAAAACTGAGTTCTTGAGAGTCACTATGGAAGCTTCGCACCTTCTAGGAAATGTCCCCTTGGAAAAGTACTTACTGAGGTGCTCATTTTTTAAAATTTAAATTTTATTATAAAGGTGATTTACAGAGGGATTACAGTTACATAAGTCAGGAAATGAGTACAGTTCTTTTTGAACAGTGTCAACCGCTCTTTCATTTTCTCCCAGTTTTTTTCCTATCAACTTCTTCCTCCTCAAGTTGAATAGTTCATTTCCAACATAGTGTCTAGTGAGTATCACGGCTGAATTTGCTCACCCATTGTCCCACCATTTCTGTGCTGTCCCTTCCCTTCCCCAAATCGGATAAACTTATATACAAGAAAAAGGGTACAGAAATCAAAAGCAGTGGCAAAAGGGAATAAACTGAAGGAAAAAAAGAAATAACTGCAAACAGTATAAAAAAGCATTTGTTTACATTTCTTGGAGTTCATTTTGATAAGCATCATTTTATATGATCATTCAGCACTCACTTTCAAGGTGTACTGTTTTGACTTTGTCAGGTCTTGCAACTGCTTAAGGGAAAGATTGATGGCTTGGGAAATGTTGCCCTAATTTTACCTTTTCAGGAAGTGATTTATATCTGCTTGTACCCTGGGAGAGAATAAACACTGACACATTAAGTGAGAGAACTTATTTTTCACATGTGAGGGATGCCTAATACAGATTTTGCTCCCTTCATCTTCTCACTGGAATCACAGCTTCCAGATGAGTACCACACACAGATTGAGGGTTCTGCCATGGACAGCTAACATTTTAATGTAGTGTAGAGGTGGCTGTTGTGTGTTCAAGGACATAGATTACCAGAGTGGGCATTCGACTTACAACTCTGTGTGGTCTGTCAGATGCTTCCTAGGCCCTCTGCTGTTGCCGGTGAGGTCTGACACTGTGTTCTCACACATTGCTGCCCTAATCAAGCAAGTATTCTTTCTCTAGGATCTCCTAACAAGACTCCTCATTTTACATATGAACATTTGGCTCCTTTAATATAAACACTTGAAATGTTTAGGCCAATGCAGGAATAAGCTAGTGTGATCCTTTATTTAAATAGGTTTATCAGATAGAGTTTTATTATCTAGAATATGTTGACTAATGACAGGTCTGTATTCTGAAAACAAAACAAAACAAAATCCCTTTAAGCACTATTGTAACATTTTAGAGGTGGTGGTTAAACTAATTGTATGGTGTGAACCTATGCAGGAATTGGCAGTGAAGGCCTACTTCCCTCCCTCCCTCCCTCCCTTCTTTCCTTCCTTCCTTCCTCCCTCCCTCCCTCCCTCCCTCCCTCCCTCCCTCCCTTCCTTCCTTACTCCCTCCCTCTCTCCATCCCTCCCTTCCTTCCTTCCTTCTCCCCCTACATCCTGCTCCTCTCCTTCCTTCCTGACCCTTTAATCTTCTCTCCTCCCCCTTCCTCCTCCCTCATTCCCCTCCATTCCTCCCTCCTCCCCCTTCCTTCTTTCTTCTTTCTTTCTCTTTTTAAAACAAAACTAGAATCTTTGGCAAAAACCCCCCACAAAATTGTTTAAAACAAGATAAAATCATTTTACCTTTCTAGATCATTTAACACTATTAGCAGTTTAATTTTTCAATTGCTTTTTTGTGTGTACCACACGTGCGCACGCGCACACCCACACCCACACACACACAATGCAGTATACATCATCTAGTGGCCAATACTATACATTTCTTTTGTGAGCTCAGACAGACCTTTTACTTGACTGATGTTAAGAGCCCATTATGGATGCAAGTGTCCCTGAAATATCTGGGCCCTCTGTATTGTGAGGGCTAAGTGGTAGGATAACCGCTATGGCTACCTGCCATCTACTTATGGATCAGTAATGAATATTTCTGCATCTTTCATCAAGCAGAAGTAGGTCAAGGTCATGTGGGCTGATGAACTCATGAGAGAAGGAAGAAAATGGATGTACTGTTGTGATAAGAGTTTGCATACAGGTCACACTATTCCTTCACCATTTTGTCATTGGAGAGCCATGAATAGCCGAATTAATTGCCTCAAGCACATTTTTGTCATGATATCACTTTAACATTTCCGTTCAAAGACATCTTAACATTTTATTTGGGATTCTGGGTGTTATGGTATATGGAATTTTTCAGAAAATGATTGTGATATCATATCCAAGACAATTTCAATTTTTTCTTTTATGTACAAGCATTAAATTAGAGTAGAGGGAAAAATAACTTCTTTTAGGATGGAGAGAATCTTCAGGCTCTGGTAATTTATACCTGTTATCCTAGCAACTCAGGAAACTGAGATCTGAAGATTAGTTTGAAACCAGCCTGGGAAGAAAAATCCATGAGACTCATATCTCCAGTTAATCAACAAAAAGACAGAAGTAGATGTGATTCAAGTGGCAACCTTGGAAAAGCTAAGAGACTGTACCCAGGCCCTGAGTTCAAGACCAGTACTGACATAAAAACAAGAATGGAAGAGATCATCCCTATGAAATTTTTTTCTATTAAGTTAGAGGCACAGTTTGTAGACTGCCTTTCTAACCCCACATCTCTCTCCTTTCAACTTTTTTGTTTTGAATTGAAAAGGCAGAGGAATGCATTTGGGGTCAGAAAAAACAAACAACCTTTCTGTAACTATTTGGAAGTGTAGATTTTACATTGCCAAAAAGTGGGTAGAGGTGGAGCCATAAACTGTAGTAGTTAAGGAAATAGCTGGAATGAATTTTGGTGTTAAACTGAGCTCAGTGTCTAAAGAGAATAAGATGCCAATGACAAGGTGTAGGAAAAATAAACTTAAGATCCAGAGCCAATTAAATAATGGTTAAAATATGTCATTTGCAGATAAATGGATGGATCTGGAAAATATCATACTGTAATCCAGGCCCAGAAAGACAAAGGACATGTACTTTCCTTCATGTGTGGAAAAATCTCACATGTAAATTAATATAGAGGCTTATGTTTATATACATAGTTTAGTTGACTAAGTTATATGCAGGAGTGAAACCCCATGAAGTAAATGTTTCAAACAATTAACAGACTGCTTAACAAAAGGAATCAGGAAGCTGAAATAAGATTGTAAGGATGGGCTGGGAAGGTGGCTCAGTGGTAGAGCACTTGCCTTGCATGCTCAAGGCCCTGGGTTCGATTCCTCAGCACCACATAAGCAAAAAGAAAAAAGCCGGAAGTGGCACTGTGGCTCAAGTGGTTGAGCGCTAGCCTTGAGCTGAAGAGCTGAGGGACAGCACCCAGGCCCAGAGTTCAGGCCCCATGACCGGACCCCAAAAAAAAAAAAAAAGATTGTAAGGATGGGATAGGAAAGGATAGTATATGAGGGGTAGGTGAATAAAAATGGACTCAGAGGATAAATACATATGCCAGAATACTCAATTTACATACATGAAGATGAAAGTGGAAATTGAAATGTGCCTGGGAGGAGGGACCAGAAGGGCTTGTGGAGAATGATGAAAGGGGGACAGTGGTCAGGAAGCACTTGATGACTTAGATGGACATGTTAATTTATAACCCCTTGTACAACCTTCTGAAATTCAGAAAAGAAAAAAAAATTATGAGAAGAGTTCCTAACTTCATAATTACTAACATAAAATATTTCTTTTTGACTTATCTATTGATAAGTTCCCCTGCTTTTTATAGTTTTTTCTTTGTAGGGAGTATAGAAAACTACTAAAATATCAGTGCATTTCAGTACCTACAGTTCAGAGCACCTGCTACCCCTGGTAACAGTGCAGCTGTTTAAAAAAGCCTAAAAGCCTGTGATGACTAAGTCAAGACAAGAACTCTACACTATCCCTGACAACATAATACACGTAAAATTTGTTTTAGAATCAAGAAGAGCATCCTTAACTTGTGCCTTGGTGCCCTTGGTAATACAGTTTCTACCAGTCATTCATCAAGGCAATCTCCACTTCATTTTCAGGAAGTGTGTGTAAATAATAGCTTTAATTTTTAGTAGATGGCAGTTTGCATTCACAGGTTTAGAGACTGTAGAGTCATTAAGTTGTAATTAACAAATTTTGAGTGCTAACACTTCATCAGGAGCACAGAGTTTGGAAGATAGAGAAAAGAGAAGGCAGCACCTTTTTAGCTCATCTGAAATAGGGGATCACAAACTTGGTAGGTGAAGACAACTTGCATAGGTGGGGATGTGGGAGACAAAGCGAGATTCTCCACTGCCCGACCCCCCTCAGCTTTTCAGTCAGGGCCACTGAGCTTCACCTCTAGCCCTTTTAAACTGTGAGATAGGAGTTTGTTGAATTGCTCAGTCTGACATCAAACATGTGATCTTCCTGCTTTACCTTCTAAGTAGTTGAGATTGCAGGTGTGTAGCATCATGCCTGGTAGGATTGAGTTCTTGAAAACATTCTCTCATTCAATATGTATTTATTGCCTGCTTCTACTTCCAGGGCACTTATTTTCTTTTTCTAGGACTGAAATATATTCTGACTTTTTTTTCTTGCTTTTACCATTCACAATTTTTTTTTACTTTGCTAATGAACATTTATTACTATATTACTTTAGGAGGAGCAATAATCATTTTTTGGCAGAGGAGATTTAAACAAAAATTGCCAGTAAAAATTAGGACGTATTTAGTGTTGAGGGTAGTTGTGCTCTGTGGGTTACAGAGCCAACAGGAACTGTGGGAGTCAGGGAAACATTCAAAGAGAAAAATAGGTGCCATGTTGGGTTTAAGTAACTGTGACATTCAGATAGGACATTCTGATAGGAAGCTTGGTTTTGACAAGTGAAATATTAAACAAAATACAACATTACACTGGATAAGAAGACAGTGGAAATATTCTGGGCCAATGCAGCTGGATTTTATTCAGAGTAACTTTGGAAGAGGTTTGGAAAGACAAGTTTGAGGGGACAGTGTTTTGCTCTGTTGCCAGGGAGACTGACTAGAATCTTTATACTGTTTTGGCTAAGTGTGATGTGTCTACAATAGGAACTGGAGTGCAATGTCCCCTTTCTTATCAAAGAGTGACTCAGGTGGCAAGCCAAAGACTCAGAAACCTGTGAGAGTATGCCTGCCATGCCTTACATACTTGTCCCTGAACCCTTAATTACTGATAACTTGGGCTTGTTCTGAGTTTGCAGCAATAAATATCGGAACAAATTTCAGGGTCACTCCAGAGTTTTTGGCTCCCTTTGTTTCACCAACATAAATCTCTGATTGGCTCCTTCCTTTCCCAAAGGCCTGGAGCACTGTCACAATAAAAATCTGGTAGAGGATTGCCCTCTTTCAGTGCCCCTGCTTCATAGACAAGGTGCCCTCCACCATGGCAGGGGTGCTATCATACCATGCTCTTAAGGACTTCTCTTGCTCTACCAAGCACAGTTTCTTGTCTGAGAACAAAGTCGAGTAGTACTTGCAATGCCTTTCTCTTAAGGTATAAAGATAGTTGGTTTTCATAGTGTGTTTTCTATACATTAGAAGTTAATGAGTGAAGCTTTCCCTTTGCCAAAGTGTGGATTAAAGTACCTGCAGGTGCCTTATGAACAGCCATAGTCATCCTGAATTCCATTTCCTTCAAGTTTTCTCTCCTCAGAGATCCAAGGAACCCAGAGGTTTGCTTACCTCTGCTGTTTTCCTTAGTTTTAAAGTGTGGAAGTTTTAGAAGCAAGTCTCAGAAAGATAATGAAGTCTTCCAGGATCTCTGCCTTCACTTGGGAGTTACAACCTACTATGATATGTCTTTTCTGGACATCCGAGGCCCATAATGACCTCTACCCATTAAACACTTTTTTTTCCATAAAATTATTTAACAAGATGATAAAACTTCTTTTGTGTTTACAAATAAGGAATATGATAGAAAAATAGTAACTAAAACCAAATAAAATATTTTTGCTTACATTGAGCTTTCATTTGAGAAATATTATGGCATACCTTTCTGGTACTACGGCCCTGGGATTCTATATACAGTGTACCAAGTGGTACACTATAAATATGACTTCACAAATGGTGATAAGCGGAGTGCAGATATAATAATGGTAGAAATGAATAACTAGCAGAGCAACTTGATTAATTTTGGGAACATTATGAGGGCTTTGCTGTGGAAGCTCGATTGAAACTATAACTAAACTATTTCTTTAAATAGAGGTTGAACTTTCCTAATCCAAAAATCTCTGAAATGCTGTGAAATCAGAAAATCTGATTGGACATTCAGCTTTCAGAGAAGTTTGGATTTGAGATTTTTACCTTGGGATGCTCAACTGATAAAGCTGAGGCAGATATTCCTAAATCTGTAAAACTCCCACCTGTTAAACACTCCAGTTCTAAGCATTTTGATGAGGGGTTTTCAAGCTGTATTTACTTTCACCTTTAGGTTGATTCAGCTCACTTTCCCCACTTTGGACTATATTGCTTCCTAAACTCTGCTGCTAGTTAGAAAACAAATGATAAATAGTCCTCTTAGCACTTTGTGTCTTTTAAAGCCAGTGTTTCCCTCAGGGAGCTCTTAAATTCTTCTCTTTTTCATAGCCCTTTGGTGACAGGCCTTGCACTCTGTACTGGTCTTTATTCTTCCACTCTTCTTTCTCACTGTTTCCCAGGACAGTGGCTTTTTCTTTTTTCTCTCTCTTTTTAATCTCTAAAAGGACAATTTGTCTGATGCAGGGGAGAGAATCAGAGAAGAATATATGGGTCTTAACACTATTTGAAATTATGCCTTCATGCCTCTTTTACTTGAAGGCTCAAGTAAAGAAAAATATCCTGGATAATAATAAATACATGAGTGTAGAAAATATGTTTAAAATATTTAATTAAACACACATATGCTTAAATGTGTATGTATACATGTCTTTTGTTTATCCACTCATCCATCCATCCATCTATCCATCCATCCATCCATCCATATAGAATCAATTCAGAATTATCACTGTTAATATTATGGAATATATTCTTAGTTTCCCCCTGGCTATGTGCCTGTTAATTTCTCTTTCTCTGTATAAAAATATTATCACAATATTTTAAAGCATATACACTTTAGCATTTAAAATGGCTATATTAACTTCCTGGCAGAAATCTTGTGGATATAGCAGTCAGGATATTCAAATTATCTTTCCTCTATTCTGAACATACAGAAATGAAATACATACATACATACATACATACATACATACATACATACATACATACATACATACATACAGGAACTGGTATTGGTGTTTGAAGTCAGAGCCTCTTGCTTGCTCAGTCTGTGCTCTACCACTTGACCTATGCCTCTAGATGGACTTTTTGTTGCTTATTTTTAGAGATGGTGTTTTGAGGACTTTTCTGACTAGAAATAATTTTTTAAATCACAATTCAAGCTGGGCACCAGTGACTATTCCTATAATTCTAGCCACTTGGGAGTGTGAGATCTGAGGATCTTGGTATAAAGCCAGTCTGGACAGATTAATCCACAAAACTCTTATCTCCAATTAATTAGCAAAAAAAGTAGATGTGGAGATGTGGTTCAAGTTGTAGACTGTCAGCTTGAGCAAAAAAAAAAGCTGAGTGAGAGGCCTTGATTTCAAGCCTTAGTACTGGCAAAAGAAGAAAGAGAAAGAAAGCAAGAAAGAAAGCAGGAAAGAAAGAGAGAAAGAGAGAAAAACAGGAGGGAGAGAAGGAAGGAAGGAAAAAAGGAAGGAAGGAAGGAAGGAAGGAAGGAAGGAAGGAAGGAAGGAAGGAGGGAAGGAAGGAAGGAGGGAAGGAAAGAAGGAAATAAATCATAGGTTACCTCATCCTTGTCATTCTAGCTCCTCAGGAGGTTCCAATTGGGGAGATCAAGGTTTAAGTCCAGCTAAGGAAAAAGTTTGCAATGAACTGGTATGGTAGCACATTACTATCATCTCAGCAACAGCAAGAAGAATAAGTATGAGGGTCCAGAATGGCTAAGTGAAAAAGACCCTATATAAAAAATAACCAGACTAAAAGGAGACTCAGGTGTTGTTCAAACAGCAAAGTATCCAACTAGCAATTGTGAAACCTTGAGTTTCTTTAATGAAAATAAAGAGTTTATTAAAAAGAGTAGGTAGATCATTATGAATAGTATCCAAGCAGAAATTCTGAAATGAACAATATATGGTTACTGAAGTGTACTTCAAGTAATAGATATAGTTGAATGACCATGGATTAGATCATAGCAAGGGGAGATGGAGAAATAAAGGACTAGAAAATTTGAAAGAGATGTGGGCATGCCTATATTTCTAGCTACTCAGGAGGCTGAGATCACAGGATCAAGGTTCAAAACCAGTCCAGGCAGAAAAGTCTGTAAGACTCCATGTTCGATGAGCCAGAAAAAAGCTAGGCTGGAAATACAGTTCAAGTGGTAGAGTATCAGCTGTGATCAAGAAAGCCAAATGAGAGTACAAGACCTTGAATTCAAGCTTAGGTACCAGGAAACTAAAGGAGTGAAAGTTTGAAAGAGAAATGACACACAGGTCAATAGAATTAGTTACAAAAACCAAACCAATAAACAAACCACCTAAATCAGATGCTATGGTTTGGAGTGGTCATATGTTAAAGGCTTCATTGCTAGCCCATAGCACTATTGGGATATGATGAAATGTTAGGAGTTGGGGCCTAGTGGAGGGAATTTATGCCATTGCAGCATGACTTGAGGGGGCTATTGGGACTCAGCCCCTTTCTATTTCTCTCTTTGTATCCCAGTCATCAGCATGTGCCCCCACCAGGAGGTAATGTGCTACCAGAAGCCCTTCACAATAGTCAAATAATGATGGACTGAAACATTGGAAGAGTGCCCAACAAAGAACTTTTCCTTATTAAACTTATTATCTCATGGTTTTTGTCACAGTAACAGAAAGCTGATGAACACTCAGGTCTCTGTCTGGAGGGCTGAGGGAAAGTATTCCAGGAAGGATGAACGGAGAAAGGGCGCCCAAAGCTTTGATGCAGGGTTCCTTGCAGACTGAGTGCCTATTCTGCTCTCCCACTGCAGAGAAGTCACTTGGGTGCCATAGGATAGGGCTGGAAGTAGGAAGCTTGTCACTAGAATGTCAGCAGAACTTGATGAAATCTGTGTGTCGTGGGTCTCCTTTGTACCATGGGCCAGGAAGTTGCCTACTGTGCCACAGAAGCAAGAATAAAAGTCCTGGAACCAGGAAGAAGAGCTTTACATTCTGCAATGTCCTTCCAGCACCCTTTGCTGACAAGACCTGACAAAGTGCTAGCTAGTATGGAGGAATGTTTGAAACATATCCACTAGAAACACCATCACAGCTACATATGTAATTTCAGAGGTTTTAGTAACCAAATTAAAAAAGCTAAAGAGAGCTAGATGATACTAATTTTTAAACTATGGTAAAGTACAATATACAATTAACCATCTTTACCACTTTTTTTTAAAAAGTTTTGTTTGTTTGTCCTGAGCTGCTTTTGCTAAAGGCTAGCACTCTATCACTTGAGCCAAAGCACCACTACCTGCTTTTTCTGTTTATGTGGTACTGAGAAGTCGAACCCAGGGCTTCATGCATGCTAGGTAAGCACTTTACCACTAAGCCACATTCCCAGCCCACATCTTTCCTACTTTTAAGTAGGTAGTTTAGTAGTCGATGGGCATCCAATCTACAGAAAATTTTCATCTTGTAGATCTGAGACTCTACACCCAGTAAACATTTGCCCTTTTCCCTCCTCCAAGCCCTGGAACAACCACCATTCCATTTATGAATTTGAATATCCAATTATCTCACATAGGCAGAGTTATATAGTAGTTGTCTGTTAATGTCTTATTTCACTCAGCGTAATGTTCTTAGTCCTTGTTGTAGCCTGAGTCTGAATTTTCTCCTTTTAAAAGGTGAAAAATATTTCATTGAATATATGTGTGTATGTAATTTTGTATATACATTCATCTGTTTGTAGATAGCTTGGCTGCTTCCACCTTTTGCTTTTTTTGAGCAATGCTGCTATGAATATACATGTATACATACGTGTGTTGTGTGTGTGTGTGCACGTGTGTGTGTGTGTGCGTGCGTGTGCGTGTGTGCTTGAACTCATTTCCTGGTGCATTCTTAACTTTCTTGCTTATGGTTGGTGATCTACAACCACCAGGCCTCTAGTCTATCCTTTTGTTGGTTAATTGGAAATGGACTCTCATAGACTTTTCTGTCCTGACCAGCTTCAAACTATAGTCCTCTGATTTCAACCTCTTGAGTAGCTAGGATTACAGGCATGAGCCACCAGTGTTCAGCTAACATAATGGAATTCTTCATAGAATTAAAAGTGATGCTTTAAGATGTCATATCAGTATTGGAACAAGAATAAAACCAGAGCAGAAACACACATTAAAAAAGATAGAAGGGAAATATATCAAAATGCTAGCAATCATTTTACTTGAAAGTGGCAGTGGGCTGTTTTGATGTTTTCATGTCACAGTTATTTATTTGGTACATTTTCTTGAGTGAATGCACAGTGAGTGAGCACACATGAAGTCCATGTTCTCATGGTGTCCTTTATAATTCCTAGTAGAGGAGGTCCCTGTGGGCCTAAGTCCTTGGTCTTGAAGTTGGTCACAGACTGAGGGGAAAATGGGTACAGAGGGAACAGGATTGACTAGTGTGTGAAACTAGGCATGCAAGGTGCGAACCTTTTGCCAGTCAGAGCTTGAAAAGTCAAGATGTAGTGTTTCTGAGGTAACAGAAAAAAAGTGTCTCTGAGTTCATGAGGTGAACGATAGTATTTCATTCAGTTTCTGTTAAAAGTTGCTTGGTAGTGACTGTGATTGGAATGGTTGGCATTGTTCATTTTCTTTCTTCCTCTTAGGGATCAGAGGATTAAAAAGCTGTTATGAAACTGATTTATTTTGCCTCTTTTTATATAGAACATTTTATCCTCTCTGCTATTTCATAAAAAGTAGAGGCTCTATTTTATTTTCCTAAGGTAAGCCAGTGATCTTCAATGGTGTGTGTGTGTGTGTGTGTGTGTGTGTGTGTGTGTGTGTGTGTGTGTGTGTGTGTGTGTGTGTGTGTGTGTGTGTATGTGTGTATGTGTAAGTTGGGGGGCTCTACTCATTTTGTGGCATCCTCTCTTGAGTGGAGATTCTATTCTGCCTCAAATATATGCATGTTTGGTCTATAAAGGCTTGGAAAAAATTGGGCCCACCATTAAATCTGACTTAAAAATTTAATGAAGTATTTGTTGACTTTATTATGTACACTGTTCTAACTGCTTGTCATGAACAAACTCATCTGGTCCATTTCATATGTGGTGAACTAATGTCCAGAGGCTTAGTAATTTGCTAGAGGTTACACAGTAAGATGGTGAGGCAGAATTCAAAGTATGTAGTCTGGTTCCAGAGTCTGTGCCCTTAGAACTAAGCTGTCAATCGGAATCTATCAGAAGGCTTGTTAGAGCACAGGTTGCTGGGCCCTTCTCCAGAGGCTCTGATTCAGTGAGTTATGGCAGGGTCCAGCACTAGCTTTTTTAAGTTCCTAGGCTATAATGATGCTGCTGGTTCAGGCTTATGCTCTGAAAGCCATTGGGCTAAATGTGGTTCTCCCAGTGGAGCTCAGTCTTATGGTTTCAGCGAACAGTTATTGCTAGGTAGCTTCTCCTCACTCCACTATCTTGTGGCTTTTACATGGCAGCTATGACCTTTACTTTCACTTGAGGGTGACTATGTCTAAACTTACCTGGCACCTTTAAAAAAAACAAACTTGATGTACTTCTTTAAAATAGCATCTTCAAGCATGGAGGCAATAACTCTAATTCTAGCATCTGGGAGGGAGCGGTTGGAGGATTATGAATTGGAGATCAACCAAGACTACATTGTCAAACCTTGTCTTAAGAACCAGAAACAAAATAAAAACAAATGAAAAAACTCAAAAAAATAAATGAACAAAAATCTTCATTGAGCTGTAACATACATGATACAATTTATCCATTTGAGATATGTAATTTAATGTAATTTATTATATTCTAAGTTGTTCTATACTACAAACAAGAAAATTTACATCAACCAAAGAGGGCCCATCCATACCCATTAGCAGTCACTTTCATTTCTCACAATAATGGATAGCCCTAGACACATTTGACAAACTTTTTTTTTTTTTTTTTTTTTTTTTTGTCGGTCGTGGGGCTTGAACTCTGGGCCTGGGCGTTGTCCCTCAGCTCTTCAACTCAAGGCGAGCGCTTTACCACTTGAGCTACAGCGCCACTTCCCATTTGACAAACTTTTGACATCTATTTTCATTACTTTGTGATTCTGTATCACAGAATAATTGGACTCTTCTTGCAATAGTCTTCTACTTGCAAGATACAACTTTGAATTAATGCCTTTAAATGTCCTAAAGCTGATGTTCAGATCTTGTGAGAATCTGCTTGGCCCATGAGATGCTTTCTCTTTTGCCCAGAACCTTTATGAGATGCTTCACAACCTCTCTAGTCTTCTGTGGACTCTGGCATGTAGAATGTGATACTAGTATCTGGGAAAGCATATTCATCTCCTCATTGCAGAAGCATTCTGCATTTAAACACTTACTTTGAAGAAGACAAGGAATATGCCACTAAAATATGTATGTATATGATCAATAGATGGTCTTTGTCTTCCAAGAAATTGAAAGTCTATTGGGAACACCAACGTGTAGAAATCTGGAATACAAGGTTGAATGTGACAGGGCTCTAGGAGCTGAGCAGAGTGCTTAAGAAATGTTTCTCTGTCTCTCTTTTTTTGTTTTTGGGTCTGGTCATGGGGCCTGAACTCTGGGCCTGGGTGCTGTCCCTCAGCTCTTCAGCTCAAGGCTAGCACTCTACCACTTGAGCCACAGCGCCACTTCCGGCTTTTTTCTTTTTGTTTATATGGTGCTGAGGAATCGAACCCAGGGCCTCAGGCATGCAAGGCAAGCACTCTACCACTGAACCACCTTTCCAGCCCTCTGTCTCTTTTTTTTAATGGACTCGCAGACATATGATCTGGATTTCTAGTATCCTTTCCATAAAGAAGAAGAAGATACAGGGTTCAGCATCTAGAAAGGAAAATGCAGAGCATGGTATCCTAGCGATAAGATAGCATCCTAGTAGTCAGCTAGGAAATGAGATTTAAGTGGATGACAGGATGCCATATGGGCTTATGTAGTAGGAGGCATTGAATTTCCAGCTAAACGAGTATTTATCTTTTTCCATAGATATAAGGGAAGTTTTGGGGCTAGGGAATGACAGTGTGAAAGGTCTGCTCTAGGATACTTCTTCTGTAATAGACATTGTTGTCTTGTGACATCACAGAGACTGTTTTGGCATCTTTGCTTTCTGAGCTTCCCAGGACTTCTAAATCCTCCCCAAATTCCTGTCTCTGAATCCTGTATCATTTTGTGTCCTCATCCTTCCAAAATCATTGCTTCCTTTACAATGGTGCCGACCTGCTTACTTTCCATGTTTTTAGTCTAATCCTAAAGAAAGGAAGACTAGCTGCTTCTCCCACTCTTAAATTCAATCCAGAAACTATGAGTAGATACTTCTGCTGAAGGACCACCACTCTGTATCCTGGACCTCCCTCCCCTGTATACATTACCTGTTATGCTTAACCAAATCATGTGTTAAATTTATAGCCTTATAGGATGAGCCATTTACTCTAGGGTCCCACAAACTATTTTTGAAGTGGCTGCTGAGGCAGATCCCTTTCTTGTTTCTAGCCTTTCTTTGCTTGTTTCATGCACTGTTCTGAAGGAGCTTGTCAGTGTCTGCTCATAACATTCTCAATCAGTTCATTAGATTTGAATGCCACTTCTATTGAAGCTGCGGTTTCCTTCAATGAGTCCCCCCCCCTCTCTCTCTGTATAAAATGGGATTTGAACTCATGACTTTATACTCTGGCTTGGCATTTTCTGCTCAAGGCTGGTGCTTTACTACTTGAGCCATGCCTTCACTTTTTCCAGTTAGAGTCTCATAGACTTTTATACCTAGGAAGACTTTGAATCATAGCCCTCAGCCTCCTTAGTAGCTAGGATTACATAAATAAACTACCAGTGCCTGGCTTTAGTGAGAACTTAATACATAAGGAAGAGCTGTAGTACAGAGAGGGAATGAGGGAATGTTTTCCCTACTAAACATTTACAATTTTTTTTTCATTTGCCAACCATTGTGAAGTTTAGACTCTGGTGACATGATTATTAGAGCTTTCCCTTTATGGGAATGTTCAGTCAGTGAATATGAATTTGAACTTAATCCTAGAATAGTTTTCTCTGTTAGATGTCATTGTACTATCTAGCAATTAACTTGACTTACTGAGCATGTGAATAAAACTTCCCTAAATGGAAGAAATCTTTCCTGGTGCTGGCACTGGTGTTTGGCAACACAAGTGTTTACTGCTCTTCACCATGCTCTCCTTTGGTCTTCTTTGTGTCCCACAGTGTGGCCAGTACCTATGAAGGGGCCATCGGCTGCTTTGTCAAGGCTGACCTGTCAAAGGCACTCTCTGGTTTGTGTTTTGGGCTCTTTGGAGCATGGTCAACAGTGCAGAAATGTGCCCCATGGAGAGATCAAAGCTTTAGTTATTGGGCTGATGCAGCCACTGCTCTGCTTAATTAAAGCCAGGCTTGTGTGCCTGCCAGCATGTTTAGAGGCAAAGAGCAATTACAATATAAAGTGATGGTGAGTAATTCCTGGAATTCTGTCTCCTCATCCTCATGGGATTAGTGTTGTGCTTGGCTGCACACACATGTCCATTTATGTTTGTAGTCAGATCAGTTGCTTACACCTGTCTCATTAGTTGAATGAATCCTAGAAATGCAGAAGCTGAGCGCTGGAAAGGACATGGAGATCATCTGATCCAATCCTTTGAGGATGAAAACTGAGGCCAGAGATGCCCTCTGAGAGCTGGTTACTTTTTATGTCACTTCTCCAGTCCTAGCTTAGAGTCATGTTGTTAATGACGAAGTTATTTGGATTTTCATTCATTTATTCCAGGGATGCTTATTGGTCAGCTCTTATTAAACTATTACTGATTTCCCACTCACCTGGCTCCTTCCCACCTTTATCT
This sequence comes from Dipodomys merriami, assembly GCF_024711535.1. Taxonomy (NCBI): domain Eukaryota; kingdom Metazoa; phylum Chordata; class Mammalia; order Rodentia; family Heteromyidae; genus Dipodomys; species Dipodomys merriami. The sequence continues at coordinate 5,299,526 of NW_027206135.1, read as the reverse complement.
CTACAAGTCAATTCAATCCCACATTCCCTATGTGTGTAACACTTGAGAACTCTAGGGCTAACCAATAGATTCCATAGTCCAGGTGATACTCTGAAGTTTTCCTTGGTTGCCAATTTTGAAAGCTCCCATAATAGCAACCACTTACGTGATCAAATCTGTGTTAAATGCATTACAGATGTCATGTCATTTAATGCAAGGAAAATATTTTAAGCAGACATATTTCTTACCCATGACCCATCTTCACAGTCAAAGGACTTCCAGCTTGAGCAGTACCCAAGAATACCTGGGAAGTAACTAGCAGATCTGGCCTTCTGTGTCTGTCTGCCATTAAAGCAAGTACATTTCCTGGTGGTTCCCTGTTAATCTGTGGGGAAGGAGGCAGAATAAGTTATGCTCCAGGTCCTCCATTTCTTTTCCTTGTCCACCTTTCACTGTTGGTTTTTGTTTGTTTTGGGACAGGGTCTCACTATGTAACCACATAACCCACAGTCTTTCTTTTTCAGCCTCCTGAGTGCTGAGATTATAAGTGTACTTCACCCATCTTGGTTTCTTTGCTCTCTTGAACACACTAGCCTCTTCACCAGGCCGTTGTGAGTTCATGGTGTACTGCCTCACTGTTCCAATTTTGCCCTCCTCCTCAGGCATCAGAGTACCCTCATCTGTTTGAGTATCCAGTTACTCAAGGTTGAAGATGGTATTATCTATTATCTTGATGGTGTCAAGGTCATCAGACTCTTAGATAATAACCTCAGACCTCATGGAAATGCCATTCATGGTAAATTGAACTTGTTTCAGTCTGGTGAGAAAGTAGTTATTTAAACCAGTTCTATTCTCATTTACAGCTGAGACCAGGTCACCTTTACTGAAAAGTTCTCTCAAATCTTTTATTTTTTTTACTTTTATTTTTTTGGTGGCAGGAATTCCTGAATTAATCAAGTGTTTTCATGAGCTTCAGGCTGAAAGCCAAGATCCCTCAGGTTAAACTGATGTTGAAATTTTAATTGGGTAAATTCTCATTAGCAGCAAAGGGCAAAGATTGTGCTAGTGGAATCTGATGATGATTTTTTAAAAAAATATTGCCTTCAAACCAGTAAAGCCCTTGTTAGACTATTAACTGTAAAATCTGAGCTTGGGAAGGCAGTACTACCCTTGGTGTTAGACGTCAGAAGATTTGGATTTGATTCCCAGCCCTCTGCCAAATCAGTCACTCACACTCAGGTATTAGTTTCTGTTTCCCCATTGGCATATATATATATATATATATATATATATATATATATATACACACACACACATACATACATATATATATATATATATATATATAATATTAAAGTCCAGAGAAATAATCCACCATCCATTTTTAGTTCAGTGTCTGGTGTGTTGAGTACACATTATTTTTTTCATTACTATTACAAAATACTTGAGATAGACTAACTTTATGAACTAAGGCTTCACATAAGAGTTCTGGAGGTTCAGAGGTGTGATACCTGTGTTAGGTTAAATCTGGAGAGGGCTCTCTTGTCTCTCTCATGACAGAAGGAAGTGGCAAGGGTGTGTAAGGAGAGAGAAATCACACTGCCACACACAAAGCCAGAGAGGTTTGTAGAGCCTGGCTCATACTTTAAAACAAAACTCTTGCAGAGACTACCAAGAGTTTACTCTAGAACTACATTAATCCTTTCTGAGGGCAGGGCCACCAGTGACGCAAGGACTTCCTATTAGACTACCATTACCTTCCAATAGGGCTATACCGGGATCAAGTCTCCAACATATGGGCCCTGGGTTTTAAACCAAATTCAAACTATAGCACTGATCAATCTAGATCATTAACACTCAAGTGATTTTGGATTAGCCTTTTTTTTTAACCAATGCCTGAATTAATGTAGAAAATTGACAGTTGATTGACAAGCATGAAAGTAAGGTCTAAGGAATTCAAATATACCTCAGTCTTTTATTGTGAAATAAATACTCAAATAGACATTGGACACATTGTAACACTCCATCAGCTATAGTTCTTAGAAATTTTGCAGGGAAGGTTTTGACTGTATTTTGAGAAAGTGAAGTTACAAATAAGTTCTTCTTGATTTTTGGCCTACAATGGTAATGTAAATCTTTTTCAGAGAACATGAAGAAAAGGGTGAGTTCTTTTCAGTTTAAATGTCTGGATTTAAGAGTGAGATGAGAGAATGAGGAGCACTCAGTTCTAGTTCCTGCCAGGCACCCAGCTAGCTAGTAGCACTCCTGTCCTTGGTGGTAGAGTCATGGTTGTAGTAGGTAGGCCTTTGGTACAGAAATACTGTCTTTCAAATGCAAGTGCTCTTTATTTGACTCTGCTTTTGTTTTTAATGAAGGTGTCAATTACATTTTGCTTCTGTGCATTAATCTAGTAGTTCTGCTTAGTTGCTGTTCTGTTCTGTGTAATATGTGGGCTTGAGTGAAGAGAACACAGAGTGGAAGGGAAGGTAGGGGAGAAACAGAGGAAGGTACCTCTTCCTTTGGGTATAAATAGATTGCTCTACCATATAGCTTTGCGTTTTCCTGATGCACCCACTCACCTCTCTTCCTAGATATGCTAGTTGCAACCCATACCCTAACTGCCCCAGAAAATGTGCCTTAATGTCTCTCCTTACTTAGCCACAGTACCACATGACTTCTGCCCAAGTTTGGTTCCCCACACACCACTTGGCTGTGTGTTGAGGATAGGAGTTGAGGCATGGTGCTCACTTGATAGGTGGCAAGGGATTAGGAATGAAAGTGGCAAAGAGGTTCCAGACCAACAACAAAGATATGTCTTACCATGTGCCCATTACCAAGCTCAGTGCCCTTTTGGGAATCTGAAGTGGTCATTGTGGACAGACCATGGAGTTCAGAGGAGTTCAGACTTCAGAGATTAGAGATCTATGAGGCCTGCAGTGATGACAGTGGCTAATTATACTTGCTCTACTTGCTGTGTGTGCTAGACTACCCTCTGCCCTCTAAGGGCATGTGGACTCACTTAATCCTCATGACTGTGAGGCAGACACTTATCCTCATTTTATGGATGAGAACAAGGCAGAGAATATTGAGGTGATTATCCATGACTACAAAAGAAGAGAGGCATGATTCTCATTCTTTCTGACTATAAAGTCCAGGTTCTTAATCCCCACACTGGCTTTTTGGAAAGAGCTCAGGATGGAGACAAGTCCTTGATAACTGACACAGCAAAGGAGAGAAGGGAAGACATCCAGATGATGTCAGAATGCACAGGGCTGAGTGCTGCAAAGCACACAGTACCTTCTCTAGTCTTGGCTTCTGGAAGCCCTGGGAAAACAGCAATCTTTTTTTTTTTTTTAACAAATTATCTCATTCATTCCTAATTACAGTCCCATGAAAATTGAATGTAGTGTCCTCACTGTAGCAAACAAAGAAGAAAGGCTGGGACAAGTAAATTACTTTTTGTTTTAATAAACAGATCTAGAAGCTTCCTTACTCTAGAAGCTTGTTTATTCTTTTGTACATTCATTAGCACATACCTGTTGAGTGTCTACTCTGTGTCAGATATGGAGACAACATATTCCCAACCTCAAGTTAGAAGGAGTTTTAAAACAGCAAAAGTAGGTTGGCATGGGAAGTTTTTTTTCTTCTTTTAACATGTCTATAAGTTACTTGACACTCATTGAGAGGGAAGATCTCTTGAATCTGAGCTGACCTTAGTGACTTGTTTATAGCCAACAGAATGCAGTAGAAGTATGTGACTTTGGAGACTAGGTTCAAAATATAGCCAGACAACTATGGTTCACTCTGAAGGATGCTAACTTCTGAATAACAAGTTGACTGGCCTGCTACAGCCATGCTGAAAGGTCCTATGCAGGTGTATTGGCAGCAGCTCCATCTGGGTTCCCACTTGACAGCCAGTATCAAATGCCAGCCTGTGAGTGAGCCATCCTGGCTGTCCAGCCCTAGGAAGCCTTCAAAGAGTGAAGCCCCAGCCAGTATCTTACTGTGACTGCATGACAACCCCAACTGCTAGTTTGCGTCCTAGCCTTTCCACATGCCTCACCACAAAAAGCATGAGAAAAATAAAATAGATTAAGGATGTCATTTGTCATCTAGAAATAGTATAACTGTCAGCTTTTAAGAATTGAGGGGTGTAGCAGCTCAGAGAACCACTGGGGCAAAGACTCAATATTATTAGAGAAGTAATTTCTTAAGTCTTCCAGTTTAGCAGTGAGCATGAAACCTCCAGCTAGCTTTCATTGTGAACTAGTCTTTGGAAAGGAAGAAGGTAAGCAAATGCAGATGGGGAAAAATGAATTTAATGTTTTTTCTAAGGAAGAAGAATTTATTTACATGTTGTTTTGGGTTCTCCTCTCTACCCCATATACTAATTTTTGTGTGTGTGTGTGCACGTGTGCGCATCCATGCGCGTGCATGTGTGCGTGCGCACACACACACAGACACACAGACAGAGCAGGCAGAGCAGGAATTTGATTAAACATGAAGTGACCATCATCTCTAGTGGAACCCACTCTGTCAGTCTTTAAGCAGATGATGAGCAAATAGTGCTCTCAGCTTGATGTGATGTGATCACCAGGATGTGTCTGACATCCTGCTTGGCAAAAGGCTACAGCAGCATTCCTTCAGAGGATCAGGTGAGAGTGGTTGTGGCAGTCAGGGTACAGAGTGTAAAAGGAGTGAAGTTTCTGCTAGAGGAGAAAGGCGGCTCTGAGGGTCCCTGGTAAGTTGATAGAAAGAGGCAGGTGAGACAGGCAATGATGAAGGGCAGTGATGGGCTGTGATGGAAAAAACATTTCCACCCAGAGACCAAGATATTTACATCTCCATTCACTGTCCCTTTATGTTCTTTCCCTCTTCCTATGGATATGCAGGTGGGAACTCCACTTTTCCCTTTGCAGAAGAAAAGTAGGGAGAGAGATGGAGGTGAGTGCCAGTGTGACCGCTCTCACCTTGTTGGAGAGAGAACCAGGGAGAAGTACACAATGTCTTCTTTTCAGTCTGTGTTGAAGAACAAAAAGCCCCCTTCCCCCCCCCCCCCAACCAGGGGCCTGCCTCGCTCCTCTCAGCCCTTCAGTTAAGGCAGAAGTGAGGATGCTTTCAGAAGGTATGCCAAGGGGAAGCTCTTGGAATTACTTATGAGAGGCAGATGTTCCTGGTAAATATTCTTAATTAATTTTTCTAATTTTTAGTCAGTTTGAAATTGAACTTTACCCATGAGCAGTCTGAGATGTTAGTTGTCTGTTCATTCTTGCAGAGACCCATGAGAGCAATTTTCAACCTCATTTAACCTGCAAACAGCTGCTATAAGAATTAAAAATCTCTGGGGCTGGGAAGGTGGCTCAGTGGTAGAGTGCTGCCTTGCATTCATGAGGCCCTAGGTTCGATTCCTCAGCACCACATAAGCAAAAGAAAAAATCCAAAAGTGGTGCTGTGGCTCAAGTGTTAGAGCACTAGCCTTGAGCTGAAGAGCTGAGGGACAGCGCCCAGGCCCAGAGTTCAGGCCCCACGACCAGACCCCCCCCCCAAAAAAAAAAAAAAAAAAAAAGAATTGGAGAATCACCTTTCCTTCAAAGAGGGTATCAGTGGCAGAAACTTAATTAGGATTCAGGGTTTGTATTGCCTGGGTCCTTTGTGGGGTCTTGTTTGATGAAAGTGAGCCTAAGGTTCTACAATGAGGTTACTTTCCTCCTCTCAGAGCTCTTTTCAAAGACACTAAGTCACTTCTGGTTGGTGACTGGCCCTGTTCTGTTTTACCTGCTCTGCTGTGAAAGTGAAGTTGCTCCTGAGTTCATGTTTATGTAGCTGAAGTAGAACCAGTATAGTTGGAATGGAGGACAGAGCATATATACCAAAGGTACTATTAGATTGATGAGACAGAATCTATTTACGGAACCACTGGATCTAAGTCTGCTGGGCAAGTCTAGGAGCTAACTTCACCAGCAGCTGACTTATACACTCCTCTATGAGACATTCCCATGACTGGTCCCTTGGTCACCATCTTGTGAAACTGTCACTATGCATGGAACCTAAGGTAATTTTAATAGCTGTTCCAAGCACTATGTGGTTTAGAATAAACAGTGTCACTAGTGGAGAATTTGGAGATCATTTAGATTAGTCCTTGTATTTTACTTAGGGGGAATTAAGTACTTTGTCTAAAGAGATTAAGTACTTTGTCTAAAGCTAGTAACAGAAATACGAAGAAACACAAGGTCTCCCATCAGTATTATTTCTATTGCATTATATTGCCTTATCAAAAAAGTATCTGCAAATCAATTTGACAGTGTTTCCAGATAATTCTTCATTGTAGGAGCTGTCTCATGCCTTTGTTTAGCAGAATCTTTGGCCTCTGCCTTCTAGATACCAGCTGCTCACCTGCCTGGATGTGACAAAGAAAAATGTTCCATATATGACTAGGTATCACAGGGTTGGTATGGGGGATGGCAAAACCACTCCCAGTTGAGAAGCAGTGAATTTGAAGTTTCTCCTCTTTAGATAAGAAACAGGCTTATGTTAATTTCTTATGGATATATGACAGAGTTATGAGAGGATATCTTGCTTCTTACCAACTTTGACCAGAAAGGGTGATAGAGCAGGAAAGAAGGGTAGGGTAAGTAAGAAAAGAAAGTAAATCAGCAGAATGTTTTATTTTTAGCTTAAGGGAGGCAATCATTATAGACATTTCTTCCGGAAAGACTTGTGTCTAGGGTGTACATATACATATATATGTATATATATACATGTATGTATATACATATGTGTATATATGTATGCATATATGTATATATACACACATATATGACTCCCAGCACTCTAAGAAAACAATTGAAAAGTAAGCCAGATTCTTCACCTGAGATGTAGAGTTGACAAATAAAGCATATAAACAGATACTCAGAACTGTTTGTCATGGGTGGGGGGCAGGAAGGAACGCAAGTCAAACTATAATAAAATACTACTATATAACTATTGTAAGAATGGCTAAAAATGAAAAGACTGACCATATCAAATGTGGATAAAGATGTTGGGGTACTGGAATTTCCAGGCACTGTTGGTGGAAATGGAGAATGGCAATGGCACTTCATAAGCTTTGTCAGTTTCTTAAAATATTAAACATATATGCACCTTATGAGCCAATCATTCCACCTCTAGATATTTACCCAAGAGAAAAGAAAGCATATGTGTATCAAAGGCCTGAACATAAATGTTCATAACAGCTTTAACTATAGTAGGCAAAACTGGAAGCAACCTTGATGTCCATTAGTAGCTGCTTTTTGGCAGTGCATTGTGAATGAGATGTTTTTAAATTCTGTCAACTAATCAAGTTTGGTAAAGAAATGGGAGATATTGAGAACATCTGTGTAGGCTAAAATGCTAGCTTGAGTTTTGGGTGTGTCAGATGTCATTCTTTTTGGCAGTGGAGTTAGTAATTCCTCTAAAATCTCAGATGGGCTATTTTAATGATGTTAGTTGATGATGGATAAAAGTTTGTGTTTCTCCTTAAATTGAAAGTTGTAAAAGAATGCACTTAGCTCCCACTATCTCCTTTAAAGTCTTTTGTTTATATTAACATTAAGATAGAGAGAAAAGGTAGAATTGGTTAGTGCTGACCCCTTAATAAAGACAGAAAGTCAGATGCTTTGTGGCTAGAATTCTCCTAAGAGCAAAGAAAAGAAAATCTTCCAACAGAAAATGGAGTGACTTTTTCCTAACTGTGAGGATAGGTAAGTGTTCTGTGACACATGTGGGTCAGATTCCCTTTAAAATCCATGATTTGAGCTCCTGATATGCGTTGAGCATGGAGATACATAGGAGAAACAAGACATGTTTCAGTTCTGTCATTAAACATTTTACAGGAGCCAGGCACCAGTGGCTCACACCTGTAATCCTAGCTACTCAAGAGGCTGAGATCTGAGGATCTCAGTTCAAAGCCAGTCCAGATAGAAAATCCATGAGACTCTTATCTCCGATAAACTATTCAGAAAAAGCCAAAAGTGGTGCTGCAGATCAAGGATAGAGTGCTAGCCTTGTGCATAAAGAGGCTCAGGAACAGTATCCAAGCCCTGAGTTCAAGCTCCAAGACTGGGAAAACAACAACAACAAAAACCCAAAACAAACAAAACAAAACAAAACAAAAAAGAAGTCTTATGATCTAGTGAAGAGACAGGCAAATACACAGGTGGGGATGGAACAGAGGATGAAAGCTGTACTGGAGATGGCCATTGGATATTGCTAACAAATCCTTAATAAAGAGTTTGTCAGAAACATTTCAGCACTCCTTCTAGATGTCTTACCTTGGTGCTGGAAGTTATGGTACAAGTATTTAGAATTCTTAGCAAAATGTAAATTCTTGCTGCCCTAGCCCTTTTGGTGTATCTAAGGAGATTAGTGTACACAAGGATAAATGATGGCATGCTGATAGTAATTAACATGTAATATTGTAACAAGTAATACTGTTTTTAGTGTCAGTGAGGATATCAGGGAATAAGAATGTTCACACACTTGCTGGTAGACATGCAAAACAGAACACCTTGGAAAAAGTTTTTCAGCATCTTAAACATATGCATTCCTATAATGTGATTCCATGGTTGGAAAGTCACTTGCTCTCCATGTCTCTCTTTTATAACTGTTCCTATTTAATTCTCAAGCCAGATGCTTCTGATCTAAGAGTATCCCAACAATGCAGAGCAGTGTCACTTGAAAGAAAAACATAAATAAGGAAGTTCTGAAGAACCAGAGAAAGTGAACTGCATTTTCTTTCTTCTGTTCTCATCTAGTAGCACCTGAAGGCCTCCATTGTCTGACTCCTGTAGTATCCAGGATTGAGTAATCTTTCCTGGAGCAGACATAGGGTGGTATAGTCCCTCTGGGCAGCTCTGTGAGTATTTGTTTCATAAGAGAGATTTCAAGATTGATGTATTTATAAAGGATGTGAAAGATATTTGAGTAGCAGCAGTATTATTTCTATTTCGTTTCCAGAATATTTCACTACTCCAAAACTTTCTATACTGAGTTTGACAAGGTACCTGTAAGATTTATTTTTTGTTTCACCTCCAAAATATCTTCTTTCCATCCCAACTATTTCCAGAGAACCTTCCCCATGACTTCAGCATCTTGGTTTCTTTTGAAATCTGAGTCCCCAAGACTGTTTTGGGAAAAATGATTCTTACTGTCTGACTTGGTGGCTACATATGATCTGATGGCTTTGATGAGGCAGGTGGGCAAATAGTGAATCTCCTCTTCCACAAGTTTAATATCACAGTAATGGGTGAATATACACTGCTTAAATAGAATGCCACATGACACAAAAGTGTTTATAATGATTCTGCCTGGACTGATAAAATCCAAAGCCTTTTGTTAATAGTGGTTAGGGCATTTTAGGTAACATGCTACAGTGTTTGGCAAGTGATAGCATAGTTCTATTTAGGGGTTTATCCCATGTGACATAGCCTTGCATAGCTGCCCCATTGGAATAGATGGGATAACTGAGGCTCAGGCATATAAAGTATCCAAGCTTATGCAAATAAAAGAATGAGCAAATTCTGATTTGACTGGATGCTAAGTCCACTAGCTCTTCTGCTACATATATACTTTTCTTTTTTTCATATATATTTTTATTGTAAAGATACTGTACAGAGGAGTTACAGTTACATGAGTAGGGTAATGAGTACATTTCCTATTGAGCATTGTTACCTCCTCCTTTGTTTTTTCCCTACCATCCCTTCCCTCCCCAACTCCTCCCTACCTCCCCTCCCCCAAAAATTGTGAAGTTCATTTTCAATATAGTGTGTTGTACATCTCATTGTTACAATGGGTCAACCTAAATCCTTATTTAAGCATTTTGTATGTATATACTTTTTTTTTTTTTTTTTGGGTCCGGTTGTGGGGCCTGAACTCTGGGCCTGGACTGTCCCTCAGCTCTTCAGCTCAAGGCTAGCACTCTACCACTTGAGCTACAGCACCACTTCCGGCTTTTTTCTTTTTGCTTATGTGGTACTGAGGAATCGAACCCAGGGCCTCAAGCATGCAAGGCAAGAGATCTACCACTGAGCCACTTTTCCAGCCCATGTATACACTTTTCTATGTGTAATTTATAGAGTATTTCTAATTTGTCTGTAATCTTTGTTTCTTAATATTAAAACCAACTCTTTAATAGTGTGAGTGTTATGAAGTAGTAGCATATATCAGAGTGATTTCAGGTATTCCTTTTTCACCTGAAAAAAGTTTTCAACTGGGAAGAAGGGATTGGTCAGACCGTTTCCCTGTTTGGGCCCTGTAGCTTATGAATCATGCTGATGAGCCTCACATCTGAATGTTTTCTCTCATGATCCTAGTTGACAGGGTCAATAGATGGGTGGAGGTTATATGTACCACTCTACCCATACAAATCACAACAAACCATGAACAGTCATGTCACTAATTCATTTCTTCTGGAAACAAATACCATTGACATCTTTAGGGACCCTCCTCAATATGTTTTTTTGTCTTGAATTGAATCCAACTCTTCTTGTTTCTTTTTCCATCAAACCACAGCCCCTCGCCTCTTTCCTTACTATCAAGGGGTGATGGACAATAGATGATAGCAACTGTTTCTATGGTAACAGCTTCTGAGTCATCTCCTTAGAAACCTGAATAAAGGCTTTCCATCTCCAGACCAGTTCAGATCTTTGTTCCCTTGAATGGATCAGCATGGGGGAGCAAGCTCTCCCAGGCTTTGGCTACTGCAGTTTCCTTTGGCTCCTGATGCCCATAGCCTTTTGGATATAGAATCGGGTTCAACCAAAGATGGGGGATGGTGGGACCCAGGGTGTTTTGCTTGGCCTAGTCTGATGCCAGAGTACATTTTCCCTGGGCCAGCATCAGATACCCCACAGGTTTAACCAATAGACATCTCACTGTTTTATATGCCCAGGCTCCCACAGTGATCATTTATGGATCAAAATAAAGTGGTACGCCATTTGAACATAGATGAGCAGGGTTTCTTGGCATGATTATGAAGAGAGTCATGAAATAGGGCAGCTTGTCAGAGTCCTTTTCCTTATGGTGTCCTTGAAATACAGAAATTTTGTTACTTTAATGAAAGCAGAATGGTTTCCAGCAGCTAAAAAGATTAATTGTCTTGTCATCCACATCAAGTAAGAATCACAAACATGTCCATTGTACTTCATATTTTAAAGATCAAGAGCTTAGTTAATCATTTATTCATCTGTTTAACACATTTTGAAACCTACAATGTGTCACATATTGTGTTAACATTTGAGATAACAGAAAAAAAATAGACCTGGTCCTTGCTGTAATGAAGTTTACAGAAGGAAAACTAATGCTAATCAGACAAATGCATTTGAGTATAAATATTTAAGATTTGCTCCACACGAGAGGGTCCTTGGTCTTGTGTGCACCACTGGGCAATTGACCCATTGGGGAACTAATAAATAACTGTTAACAAGGCCTTTTATAAATAAGGAAGAAATGATTTTGGAGAATGAAGAAAATGACAGTCATGGGATGTTGAATCAAGGACTTGAGTTGCCAAATCCATGCTCTGTCTGTTTCCTCATGCTCTGTTCAGAGCATTGCCTACAGTCCATCTTAGCCAGGCAGCTGAGGGGGTGTTTTATTTCCCCATTCATTGCTAATATCCTTCAGTGAGGTTCTCTCCAGCTTTTGGGACTAGATCTGTTGTTCACTCAACTAGGGGAATAGTACTTGGAATTTTCTGTTTATATGAATATTATTCTTCATGTTTTTAGCTGATCATTGATGTTAGCCTTTCTAAGAATGCCAATTTTAAAGTACAGGACTCTAAGAAGATAGATTTTGAAAATCCTCTAGACTCACAATAAACCATAAGTCCCACCATAAGAAGAATATGCACTTACTGGCCTTAAGAATACCTATAGGTTTAATGAACCCCCTCACTCCCCACACACAACATGTATATTAATAATATTTTAAAAGACTACCTATAGGCTGCAAGACAGATTTTTTTTTTGGTCAGTCGTGGGACTTGAACTCTGGACTTGGGCACTGTCCCTGCGTTCTTCAGCTCAAGGTGAGCGCTCTACCACTTGAGCCATAGTGCCACTTCCGGTTTTTCTAGTGGTTTTATTGGAGATAAGAGTCTCATGGATGTTCCTGCCCGGGCTGGCTTTGAACCTTAATCCTCAGATCTCAGCCTCCTGAGTAGCTAGGATCACAGGTGTGAGCCACCGGCGCCTGGCTAAAACAGATTTTTTTTAAATTTAAATTTAAATTTTTTGCTTTTTTTTGGCGTTGGTCCTCTGTGCTGTTCTAGGGCTCTGCCACTTGAGCCACAGCTCCACTCCACTTAGGCTTTTTAGCGTGTGTGTGTGTGTGTGTGTGTGTGTGTGTGTGTGTGTGTGTGTGTGTGTGTGTGTTTAATTGAAAATAAGGGTCTCACCGACTTTCCTACCCAGTCTGGCTTTGAACCATGATCTTCATATCTCAGCCTCCTGAGTAGCTAGGGTAACAGGCATGAGTCACTGATGCCTGGCTGACAGATATCTTCTTTTTCCAATATTTACTAGCAATGAAGCAGCAGCAGCATGTGCTAGACAGATCCATTTTGTGCCCTTTTCACTGCTGTGCTTTAACTGTACAGTGAAAGGGCATGGAAGGGTGTGTTGTCTCCTCCCAGAGGAGGGTTACAGAAGCCCTGTCATAGTCATAGGGAGTGAGAGAGTAAGGCAAGGTAAAGGTTGAATAGACCGGTACCATCCTGTCCAAGAGCCAAAGTAGCTGTGCACAGTCCTCAGAGTGAGGCAGAAGATATTCATGTTAGACTTTTTCCTGCTTGCATATTTTTAAATGAATTGAATTCAGGTGCTGGTGGCTCATGCATGTAATCCTAGCTATTTATGAAGCTGAGATCTGAGGATTCTGGTTCAAAGCTAGCCTGGGCAGAAAAGTCCATTAGGCTCTTATCTCCAGTTAACTAGCAAAAATGCTTGAAATGGGAGCATGGCTGAAGTGATAGAACACCATAATGAGTGAAAAAAAGCTAAGCAAGAACGTCAGACCTTGAGTTCAAGCCCTAATACTGGCACATTAAAAACATACTCGCCACCACCAAAACCCAACTGGATTTGCAGCTAATTTCCCTTGGCATATGAAGACTATGTAAAACCAGCCTTAGGTAGCCCTACACCACAAGTCAGGACTACCATTCTACTTCTAATATGTGTTAGTCCTCCTTTTCATCCCAGCACAGATAAAAGAATTTTTCCTAGGTTTGTGAATCTCCAAACTACCCTTCTTTTCACTTCCCCTCAGCTTGTCAGATATCTTGGAGCTTTGCCTGTTCCCTTTATCTTGGATCACTTACTGCTTTGGGAAAACTCTAGTAGCCCTCCTGCGTCTTTCCTTCTTGTTATACTGCCAGAGAGATGTGGGACGTCTCCCCATATGATATACATTGAGTGATCATCTTTATTCTAATAGGAGACTCTGGTGAGGTGTGAAATATTTATGACATGGTCTCTAAATTTTTAGTCTGTGCTTCATTCTTATCACTCATACTAGGTTTTGATCACAACAGGTTGTTGGTGTCTGTAGAGTAAGTCCCATTGAATGTTCACTTTGTAAGTGTGAGGTCTTCTTGTATTGGGAGCTGAAGTTTCTAGAACATAGAATAGAATATAAGGCAGGAATTCCTGGTGGCCAGGAGCAGTTTGGGAGGATATCACTGGTGGGTAAAGACATGGCTATCATTGTGGGAATGGGAAGACATGAGAGTCTCTGTCTGGCCAGAAGCAGGCTTAAGGAAGTGTGCATATTGGGGCAAAGAATAGAGGAGCTGAGAAGTCTGCTTGACAAAGATGAGAATGTTTCTAAGGCAAAGCAGTGAGATAGATGAAGAAAGAGCTGAGATAGGAAGATCTGGAAAACTGGCTTCACTTACCCCTTTGCTCACTGGTAACAGGTGTGAAACCTTTAAACATAGATATGTTTAAAGAGATTAAAGTTGTCACAAGAGGAGGGGAATCTGGTGAGTGAGAACGAAGAAATGGGCACAAGGTAGAGTGCTCTGACTTATGAACTATAGTATTTTATAGTGTGCTGTAATTTATAGAATATTATAAATTTTGCTATAAGTATAGGTCATTGTAGATGGGAAACAGCAGTGTGTTTTACCACTGCAGTCTGCAGTGTGGGTGGTGGTAGGCCTCTTGAAGTGACTTCCTCAGGTTCACACAAATGGTGGATGCCTGATCTGGGATTTGGATCTAGATCTTTTTCTAAGTCGGATCTCCAGATCTTTCTTCTATTCCTACTTCCTCTCTTAAGATGTTTTTTGTAGTCTATTTCAGTTTGGATATTCTATGATACTGTCAAATGCTTTTCTTCAAAAGCCTTTGAAAAAGCTGGTGAGCTCCAGAAATAGTACGGATTTGAATGTGCTCATCAGTTAACACATTTACATCTCTCTGGGGACTGTGGAATCAGGAGGGTTAATTAGCATCTGTCAGGCTGTTCTAAAATAAAAGGCCTCAAAGATGACCTTGAGTAGTATTTTGGCCTTGTGCTTGCGAGGTAGGTACTCTATCACTTGAGCCAGACTCTTAGCCCCTTTTTGCTTTTTGTCAGTTCTTTTCACTTTTTGTTATTTTTCATATAAGGTCTTGCATTTATGCCCAGACTAACCTGGACCAAGATCCTCTGTTTATGATTTTCATATAGTTACAGTGACAGGTGTTCACCACTATGTCCATCTTTCTTTCATTGGCTGACATTGGGTCTTTCAAACTTTTGGTCTGGTCTGGCTTGGATTGGTGATCTTTCTAATCTCCATCTTTTGAGTAACCAGGGTTACAAGTGTGAGCCACTGTGCCTGACCAGAAGCATTTTATTTTAAGGTTGGTTCCTGAGTTGTATTATAGATTGTTTTCCCCCTATCTCTGGGAGCTTTTTCTTTTTTCTTTCTTTCTTTTTTTTTTAAGGCCTCACTATTAATCTTCCTGCCTTCCTGCCTCAGCCTTCTGAGTGCTGGAATTACAGGTTTGGGCCACCACATCCTGGTTCTGGAAACTTATCAATGTTAATGCTCTTCCTTGGTGAGCCAGAGTCTGCATTTTCCCTTACTTGCCTGCTTCAGTAGACACTGGCCAAACAGAAGACAGTTTTCTCAGATCCTTTCTTAGGCTATTTCTTTTCTCCCATAGCTTCTTCTGTTTGATACCTAGCAACCTGAATGCCTGGCATAGAGGGCTATATTTCAGGTGCAGATTATGTGCTGATAAAGAATATTTCTTTTTACAAGATGGGTAACAAGTGGTTCTGTGGTAGTCACATTCTCTGATTTCCTCTCTCCTCAACAAGCATTGCTGTATATAGGGTATAGACTGGAAAAGAAGTCCTGGCTAAGGTGAGAGTTATAGTCAGTGGCCTGGAACAAGCAAGGTCAAGTGAATCATTTAAGAACTACTTCTGTAGCATTGTGAACTCACTGTATGCCAAGAGGAACATAAAACACACACACACACACACACACACACACACACACACACACACACACACACACACACACACACACACACACACACACACACACACACACACACACACACACACACACACACACACACACACACACACTATGCCAGTGATTATTTCTGCCTGAGCAATCAGGCCCAAACATTATGGGAATGAATAAGATAAGTAAGAATTGGGTCAACTGAAGTAGAGGTGAAGAGACAGAACCAAATGTCCACTGCATACAGTCTGATCATGAACACACATCTGATACATGCCAGTGTATTTGCCTGACGATTTTGGGGATATGTTGGTAACTTAATCTTCTAATGGATTTTATTCATTTTCTAAAGGTCTTTATAACATTCCAACTGCTTGTGAGTCCTTGGGATTTTTAGTTGTTGGCACGGTTGTAGATGCTGTTTAATTTACCGCTTCCTTTCTGACCTCCCTGTGTAAATTGACTGTCCTTGAATGCCAGCATCACTGACCTTCCTTGGCCACATTCGCTTCCCTTTCCACACTTTGATCTCCTTCTTCCTCTCTTACGCACATGCACACTCTCACGCACACCTACACATATTGTTATTCTTATTCTAGGCACACTCACAAGTGTGTGAATTCACACACAAATGTGTGGCTTCTTTATGGAGTAAGATTTGTTGTCTCTTAAGCATAGAGTGGTAGGACTGAGGATGTAGATGTAGTAGAGTTCTTATTTGACATACAGGCCCTGGACTTGTTCTCCAGACTATACAAGGAAAGGGGTGTGGGGCGGGGGGAGTAGATAGAGTAGTTGATGATACAAAAGTCATTTCTTTTTTTTTATTGTGAAAATACCATACAGAGGGATTACAATTACATGGGCAAGGGACACAAGTCATTTTTTAGGAGTCAAAATCCCTTATACATTTCATCTGATCTTAGAGTGCTAGGAACTTTGATTTTTTATTTTTTGACCCTGACTTCTTGAACCAAATACTTAGAGCTTCTGTGAATGTGCCCTTCATTCAGAAGTCAGTTCTTTTAAGCTAGCCTAGGCAGAAAAATCTGTAAGACTTCATCTCCAAAGTAACCAGCAAAATGTTGGGGTGGAGATATGGCTCAAGTGACAGAACACTAGCTATGAACAAGCAAGCTAAGTGCGTGTAGGACCCTGAGTTCAAACTCAAACCCTGGTACTGAGAGGAAAAAAATCACTTTTTTTCAGTAACCACCATTTCTTTTTCTTACCCAAATTTCAAAGAGAACATTTCTCCTTTTAAACAATTCTGTTGATCAAATGTGTCAGATTTATTGCCCTGTTTTGGTTATTTTTCAAAATTGTCCATGAACTGTTCTTTGGTTAAATTTTGAGAAACTACTCCCCTGGAGGAAAATGCTCATTTCCTCCAGCCCAGGGCTGGTTGCATTTCCTTAACGTTAGGTGGCTATCTAGAGTTTTCTACACATGTTCTTACTGCCCAGTCTCCCCCAGCCCTCATATTCCCCTCCTTCTTTTCCTTTCTGGCGAACTTCTAATCATTGTTTTACAGTGGAATGTCAGCAGGCCCCATGAGACCAGGAACCACCATTAAAAAATATCCATTCCCTAATTACTGTGGGATATGAGAAATACCTGCAGCCTGCTTAGGAGGGAAGAAGGCCTTCTTATATCTTTATAATTTTTTGTATGCCAGTCTATAAGCAATGTCTCCTAACCCCTGTCATTAATATGAGTGGGATGTGGATGGTAGTAGTGGCAGTTAGGGAAGACTTAAGAGCAGCTCAGCTGGTGGGAGGCATGTGTGGAGCTCCATCCACACATCTCTGAAATCTTTGCCTTCCATGGAATCCAAAACTACTTCTCTCAGCTCTCCTCTCTTACCTTGGCTTATTTCCCATACTGACACCTAAGTGGTCTTTTGTGATTACATGTGTCTTTTTCCCCTAGACTAACTCTGTTCCAGATGTTTGTATCTTCCCATTGGCCAAGCCCTTGAAGTGTTCAGTGGAAATCACCAACAATGGTGCTAATTTGACCTCTTATAGGATGGAGTTCCATGCCATCTTCATGTTTTTAACATTCCTTTCCCCTTACATGTGGATTTTCAGGGAGGCTAAGTGTGTCTCCAAGCACATAGGTAAATTAAGGTTTTGTTTTTTTTAAATAAAGCATTTGATATCATTAAGTACTGGATTTAAGTACTTATATAAACCTAGTGGATTAGATATAAAGTCACTAACAAAGGGATAATGTTAGGGCTGGGACAAGGTCTTATGTGGGGAGGGGGTTCACAGTGGTATTAGCGACAGCTTGGTTTGGAAACCTTGCCTAATATAGGGCCCTTTCCCTCAGGGAAGATCATGTGTTTGTACATATGTGTTATCTTCATGACCACACCCCAATCATATTCTTGTCTTTTCAGAGTCAAATTACTTTTGGGTGACTGATTTGAACATTTCCACTCTTTTAAAGGACTATCCTGGGTCTAGAAAAGCATTCCTAAGATGTTTCTGCTGTTGTAAATCAGACTATCAATTATAAACACTTGAGAGAAAGGACTGATTTTTCTATTACCATAGTGGTCTACTTCTGACAATTACAGACATAAGAGATTATGTTTCAATAGGCAATCTTAGGATGTTTTGTCCAAATCATATATAATAGTTTAATCTTACTATTTATTCACTGTTTATAAATTCATAATTTCATAAATACACTCAGTATTTATGTGATTGTGATTTGTTTATAGTCATTTAACTCTACCTGAGATTATTTTGCTTAGTTGAATTGCTAAAAAAAGATTATTAAAATTACTTTCACTGCCCACTGTGTTAAGTTTACAGTATATAAGTACACAAAATCAAAACTCATTAAGAGTTTAAAAAGCATTAAAACATTGTGATGTCAATGGTAGAGTTGTGGATCTTGTTTTTGTTTTTTTCCTTATGTGGTGCTGAGGAATCGAACCCAGGGCCTCAGGCATGCAAGGCAAGCGCTCTACCACTGAGCCACCTTCCCAGCCCTTGTGGATCTTGTTTTAAGAAGAATTAAAATCCTTCCTCTGTACAGTATGTTCACAAATAAAATAAAATAAAATTAAAACAAAAAGAAGAATTAAAATCCTTAACTTAAATGTGGATTACATGTGATAGAGTCCACTATATTTTAGAAGGAAATTTAGCCCTTACATTTTCTAATGCATTTATTCCCTATTTATTTGAAGTTTTTTTTTTTTTTTTTTTTTTTTTTGTCGGTCGTGGGGCTTGAACTCTGGGCCTGAGCGCTGTCCCTCAGCTCTTCAGCTCAAGGCAAGCGCTCTACCACTTGAGCTACAGCGCCACTTCCGGTTTTCTGGTGGTTTATTGGAGATAGGAGTCTCACGGTCTCTCCTGCCCGGGCTGGCTTTGAACCGCGATCCTCAGATCTCAGCCTCCTGAGTAGCTAGGATTACAGGCGTGAGCCACCAGCGCCCGGCCTTTATTTGAAGTTTTAAAAATCTACATTTTGTTTTTCTTCCAAGAAACTAACATATCTTTGGGAAAGCACATTAGCCAACAGTTTACTTATTTTGATTGAAAATGTTTGGGTTTTATCTTTTATGAGATGCCCTTATTTCTTCTCCTTTGAAAATGTAATGATGTTTCTATGGAAACAATGATGTCATGACTATGAATGAGGCTTTACTGATCACCAAGAGTGCCATATATATCAGTGATAGATCCCAGATTTGCCTATGAAATTGCTAATGGGAGGTCTGTTGTGAGAAACTTGAAATATATACAACTGGGAGATTTGTGTAGCGATTCTGGGCAGCTCATGTGCCTTTATGAAACCATGTATATGGGATTGTAACAACACCATAGTAAATCATATGGGTTTCCAGATGGGTAAGTAGGAATCTGGAGCCTATAAAATCAAGTTCCCAGCATTTATGGAAGGAGTGAGAGATAAATATGTGTCTTCTGGGCTAGGTATCCAGAAATATCAAGTTTATAATGGATGGGAGCTTTGTATTGCATGTAATCTATAGGTATTGATATAAGTAGAAATATCTCATTTAACTTGTCTACATTTAAATTTCTGTAAATATAAGTGACATTTGAGGAATAGTACATATAAGTTTTAACCAATTGATCAGAGCCAGTCATATTAAGTGCATTACACACTTGTACATCAAAGAGTATGTTCCTGTTCAAAGAGGAAAGAGGTGGGTGGAAAGGCTAACTTCTTCATGTAGTGGTTATTCCTGCTGTCTTGGTGTTTCTCTTTTTTAGAACTGCATCTGGATCTTGTTGCTTAGTCTTTGGCATATTATCAGGATACTTAACATCTTATTTCCTTTGTTAATGGATAAAAGTCATTTTGAGGGAAGTTTAATGATTGTCTATCTTAACTCATTGCTGTTGTAGCTTAAAAAAGAGGGATGGTGACAACGTAATGAATTGATATTTGTTATCTATATATTGGGGGGCGGGTGGGGGAGAGGATGGGAAGGGATGGGAAGGGGAAACAAAGGAGGAGGCTACAATGCTTGATAAGAAATGTACTCATTATCTTGCCCATGTAATTGTAATCCCTCTGTACAGTATTTTCACAATAAAAAAATAAAAATTAAAAAAATAAAATACTTTCTTACAGGGGTAATTACTCAGTTTGAGGCAATAATTATTTCATTGGAATGCTTTACATTTCCAAGGTAACCTCCTTGAGGTTTAATATTTATTGGAGAAATTTAGTTATCTTGGCAGAAATGATCTTTCTGGTAAAGAGTAAATCTTACGTTTTTGCATCAGACAATATAAATGATATTTCTAGTTAATTAGTGAACTTCTCCCTTTAATTATTATTCTTCTCTTGTAAAATTAATAAACTGCTACCTGTCAAACTTTCCTCTGAAATCAAATAAATTCTCTTGTTACCTTACATGAGCAACAGGGACTTTGCAGATGTGATTAAGAATCTTGTGACAGGAGATTTTCTTGGATTATCCAGGCAGATCCAGTTCAATCACAAGGCTCCTTATGAGTATGAGGAAGTAGCCTGATGTCAGTAGCTCAAGCCTGTAATCCTAGCTACTCAGATTCAAACCAGCCTGGGTGGTTGGTAAGACTCTTGATCTCCAATTAACCACCACAAAGAAAAAAAATGCCCAAAGTGAAGCTGTGACTCAAATGATAGAGCATTAGCCTTGAGCAAAAAGGCTCAGGGATACTCCCTAGGCACTGAGTTGAAGCCCTGGAACTGGCACATACTACCCCCTCCCCCGCCACGCACCAGCACTGCACCGCACCCACACAGGAATGAGGAAGTAAGGTCAGAAAAGAATAAAGGCAATATGATAACTGAAACAGAGATTTGAAGATATATTGCTGCTGGTTTTAATAATAAAGGAAGGGTCAGAAAGCTGAAGGATATAAGCAATCCATAGAAGCTATTTGCATGAAGAAAATTGATCTTTTCCAAGAAGGAATGAATCCCTGCAAACTATTTTAGACTTCTGGCTTCTAGAATCAAATGAGAATCAATTTGTATAATTTTAGTCCAGTAAGATACTATGATATTTTATAGTAACAGTGAGGTACTAATACATTCCCCCTCTCATTCACTGCATTAAGGCAGATGACTAAATTTGTTAGAAATTTTGCAATGTCATCTGTTCAAAAATATTATCAAGGGCTGGGAAGGTGGCTCAGTGGTAGAGCACTTGCATTGCATACCTGAGGCCCTGGGTTCGATTCCTCAGCACCACATAAGCAAAAAGAAAAAAGCCAGAAGTGGCGCTGTGGCTCAAGTGGTAGAGCGCTAGCCTTGAGCTGAAGAGCTGAGGGACAACGCCCAGGCCCAGAGCTCAGGCCCCATGACCGGACCCCCCCCAAAAAAATATTATCAATTATATATCAGATGTTCTGAATAAAAGAGATAGTTCAATGGGTCCCCAGAAATAGTCCTACTGAGAGAATGAACTGGGGAAAGATCATTGAAGAGATTATTATAATCCAGTACATCAGGTGCTGAAATTGAGTCATGAATGAAGAGTAGGAGGAATTCAGAAGAAAGCACCTATCTTATTTTGGGAGACTCATGTTGATATGTATCTGACTCTGTGTGTGTGTGTGTGTGTGTGTGTGTGTGTGTGTGTGTGTGTGTGTGTGTGACTCATGTTGATCTGTATCTGACTCTGTGTGTGTGTGTGTGTGTGTGTGTGTGTGTGTGTGTGTGTGTATTTAGGGTGGTCATGGCGGAGGAGGGGTCAAAAAAGGCTTGAATGATAAAGTGTTAGATGGGAAAATTGGGGCAAAGGAAAAGCAATAAGTTTTTTTGGGTCAGTTGTGAGGCCTGAACTCAGGGTCTGTGAGTTTTCTCTGAGCTATTTTGCTCAAGGCTAGTGCTCTACCACTTTGAGCCATAGTTTCATTTCTGGTTTTTGAGTGGTTAATAGGAGATAAGAGTCTCACAGGAGACTTTTCTGCTTTGTCTGGCTTTGAACCACGATCTTGAGATCTTAGCCTCCTGAGTAATCCTCCACGATTACAGGCATGAGCCACTGGTGCCTGGCTCTTAGGTTGATTTTTGTCTGAAGAAAATATATGAAGACCCCTTTCATTTCTGCCCTACATGCTAGCTGGGTATTTGATCCTTCAAATTAAAATCCCAAACATACATGTCTGTCCTGTCATGTACTCAATTATTTCTCTAACCCTTAGATGGCCCACCAATGCCAATCTTGCGTGCATTTGCAATTATCAGTGTCCAAGGACAATCCAAAGTACTTCATATTTCTGGCTTAGATCTTTTTTTTTTCTGATCCCCAATTCTAGTTACATACCCATTACTTTTTTATTTTTTGGGTCTGGTCGTGGGGCCTGAACTCTGGGGCCTGGGTGCTGTCCCTCAGCTCTTCAGCTTAAGGCTAGCACTCTACCACTTGAGCCACAGCGCCACTTCCAGCTTTTTTCTTTTTGCTTATGTGGTGCTGAGGAATCGGACCCAGGGCCTCAGGCATGCAAGGCAAGCGCTCTACCACTGAGCCACCTTCCCAGCCCCATACCCATTACTTTCATGACATCTCTTCTTGGATTTCTCAAAGGCGTGTCAAAATCATCAAAACAAATTTTTTTCTTCTTTTTTGAGACAGGGCTAGCTGTGTATGTAGTTTAGGCTGGACTAAAAATCCCAATTCTCTAGTATTAGTCTCCCAAGAACTGGGATTACTGACATATGCCACCAAAATCAAGCTCTTAATCTTCCTTCATAAATCTAGTTCTATCAAGCTTTTAATCTCTTTCCAAAAGTCTAGTTATATTCCAGGTACCCTGACCCAGGACTGAGTATGCAGTTGCACAAACCTTCTAGAAACCTCCCTCTTGAATCCTCATTGTTCTTCCTTCTCATATCCAACCCAGCACCAGGTCCAGCTGCCTCTCTCCATCTTGAACATCTGCCTAGTCCTTGTCATCTAACTGGTACCATTGGAATGGTCTCCTGCAGTTACATTTACCTTAGCCCCTAGTATCTGAGGAGAAAAGAAACTGCTTCTGTCAGGTTTTAACACCACTAAGCTGATATAGAACATTATATTTGTATTTTCCCAGAAGACCATCCCCCTACATTCCCAATGTTAGAGAATAGTTCTAGAGCCTATTTTCTCCTCTCCCTCTGAAACTCCACTGAAATGACCAGTTGAACAGAGAGAATGGGAGCAGAAATAGCCAATAAAGAGATTTCAATAACCCATTGAATGACAGAATGATACTGATGTCCTCAATGGAGCAAAAAGGCAGCTTCTTTGGGTCTAGTGTCAGCAGGAAGGAATATTGATAGCAAGCAAGCTAAGTGATGTCACAATTTTCTGGAAAGGCTCAGGATACAGAGGTATTAGTTGTCACAGAAGCCAAGAGTGAGACGTGAGTTTTCACAATATTAAAAAAAAATCTTAAGGGGCTGGATGTAGTAGCTTACACTTGTAACTCTAGCTCTATAGGAGGCATAGGAAGGACTTTTAATGCTGAGGATAGTACAGGAAATTCGTACGAGACCTTATCTGAAAAGGAATGGAAGCAGAAAGGGCTGAAGGCTGGGCTCGAGAAATAGAATAACTGCCTAACAAAGGTAAGTCCCTAAATTCAAACCCTAGTACCATGCACCTTCCTCCTTGTAAAAAAAGATCTTAAGAATATTCACACAACTGGTGGGATTCTAAAGCTCCTTTCTGTTTCTAGAAAATTAATTGTGGAAAGATTTTTCTCTAGAGAAGTCAGTCTCAAAGAAAAGATCTTCAGGACTTAACCTATTGAACTTTCAGCCTAGTTTATCTCCTGGTGATCTTACAATGAAGTTCATTAGTTAGTGTTAGTGAAGACTTCCAGGCAATTGCCCCTGCACAGTTCTTCCATGAATCTACATATAGACAGGCAGCCAAAAAAGGAGTTTTTTTTTTTTTTTTTTTTTTGTGGAGTTGAGGAAAACTCCCAACTTAAAACAGAAAAAAAAAATGTAAGTAAATGGAGGAAGGAAGTTGAAGAAAACAGAAACAGCACTGGGATAGAAAGATAACATGAAAAAACAAAAGTAGATTTAGAATTGAGGAGACATTGCATCCTAAAACAAGAACAGGATGCTTAAAAAAAAAAAAAAAAAGGTAGAGAGAATACTCAGAAATGGGAAACAAAAGTCAAACTAAGAAAGAATTTAGTAAATGGGAAGATATTTTTTAAGAAGAAATCAGCCCAAATATGAGAAGTCCAATATCTGAAAAACTGAGTTTCAAACAGAGAAAACTGATTTAAAAAATGAATAGGAGGAAACTGTCCAAAGAAACAACACAAGAAAAATTACAAGTTGATAGATTTAGAGTTTCCAGGTGGAATGGAACCAGTGCGTATGCCAGGTACTTTCAGGCAAACCAAAGCATAAGAAAGATTAGCTCTTTTTACATGTGGTATGCCAGACTTTTTCTTACTAGCTGCACCTTTCTATCATAGAAAAGGGTACAATTTATATAGAGGAATGCATGTGTTCTACTCTGTTAGACTGGGAGCTGTCAATCACCTTATAGCCATTGTCACAAGGTAAAATATCTCTTGGGTCCTTGGCTATATTATTCATTATCAAATATAAGATCCATATGTTAAAATTGGATTTCCTTAGTGTTGTGCTTGGAGGGAGAGTTAAGAGATACAGAGATGTGAAATGAGGGGCATTTTGAGAAGTAATTTTAAACATTTAAGGAAGAGGCAGTGGCTGATATTTTTAGAATTGGAAATGATAAACATTTAGGTTGTGAAAATCAGTACTTATTTTGGAGCTATGATCTAAATGTAATTGTCTTCCAGTTTAAAAAGGAGATGGAAATGATAAAAAAAAGACTCAGCTCATTTTAGCCTGAAGAAAAAGTTTTCTTTCCTTTTTTCTTTCTTTCTTTCTTTCTTTCTTTCTTTCTTTCTTTCTTTCTTTCTTTCTTTCTTTCTTTCTTTCTTTCTTTCTTCCTTTCTTCCTTCCTTTCTTTCTTCCTTTCTTTCTTCCTTCCCTCCTCCCTTTCCTCCTCCCTTTCCTCCTCCCTTTCCTCCTCCCTTTCCTCCTCCCTTTCCTCCTCCTCCTTCTCCTCCTCCTCCTCCTCCTCTTCCTCTTCTTCTTCTTCGGCAGACTTTCCTGCCTAGGCTGGCTTCTAACTGCAGTCCTCGGATCTTAGCCTCCTGAGTAGCTAGGATTACAGGCATGAGCCACCAGGGTTTGGCAGAAAAATAGTTTTCTTTGGGACACAGTTTTCCATACCAATAAATTGTTAAAATGGCATGTTGATGGCTATAGTTGATCCTTTGATTTGGGCTCAGAATGCAATGACTGCTACAAAATTAGGTGGCCATTGGCAATAATTTTCAAAGGGCTACAGATAGTATTATTTTTTCTTTCAGTTTTCTTTTGAAAAAGTAGGAAAGAGAACCATTTACCTGTGGTCTACTTAG
Source organism: Dipodomys merriami (assembly GCF_024711535.1). NCBI lineage: Eukaryota > Metazoa > Chordata > Mammalia > Rodentia > Heteromyidae > Dipodomys > Dipodomys merriami. Next base: position 5,274,092 of record NW_027206135.1, on the reverse strand, counting down.
TATCCTGATTTCCTTCAAGTTGTTAAGCTCTTAAGGAAAGATCAAAGAGGCTGAGTTTGTATTCTCTCCACTGAAATAACTTGTCAGGGTGTTAGACCTGAAGTCTGAAGGGCAAAGAGCCACTACTGTCAAAAATAATATTGATACATACTTTATACTATGATTTTATACTATGACTATTCTTTTTTAATATATATTTTTATTGTAAAGATACTGTACAGAGGGGTTATAGTTACATAAGCATGGTAATAAATCCATTTCTTATGGAGCATTGTTTTTCCCTACCATCCCTTTGTTCCCCACCTCCCCAACTCCTCCCTCCCTTCTCTGCAACACCCCCCCCTGCAAAGTTGTAAAATTAGTTTTCAACATCTTGTACATCTCATTGTTACAGTGGATCATCTTGTATCCTTATTTCAGCATTTTGTTATTTCCCTTCCCCTCCCCAAATTAGAAAAATGTATATACAAGATGTAGGACACCAGAATCAAATACAGTGACAACAGGGGTTGTACCATGGGGGAAGAATATACAAAGAAACAAAAAAAAAATGTATATACAAGATGTAGGACACCAGAATCAAATACAGTGACAACAGAGGTTGTACCACAGGGGAAGAATATACAAAGAAACAAAAAAAAATCACATAGGACATTATAAGTACATTAAAAAGAACAGCAACAAAGATAAAACCTCTTGTGTTCTTATCTTGGGGTTCATTTTACTTAGTGTCAGGTTATATGGTCATATGTACATAGCTTTTGACCTCTTCTGCTTGTCCTAGACATATACTAGTTATTGCAAATAAGGGAAACCATGGGACCTATGTTTCTCTGAGTCTGGCTTACTTCACTTAATGTAATTTTTTCCAAGTCTTTCCATTTCCTAACAAATGGGGCAGTGTCATTCTTTCTGATGGAGGCATAGAATTCCATTGTATGCATATACCACATTTTCTTGATCCATTCATCTACTGAGGGATATCTGGGTTGGTTCCATATCTTAGCTATTGTTCATAATGCTGCAGTAAACATAGTTGTGCTTTAGTAAGGCCTTTATACTATGACTATTCTTTAGAAGAGCCGTTAGACTAACTAACTCGATTACAAATAAGTGGAAGAGGAGCATTTGCTGTATTTGGGGGCTGGCCTTCAAATTTAAATGGCAGCTCTCCCAAAGGCTGCCTGGGAGAGGGGTATGCCTCCTTCTTGAAGGTCTTCTTTCTCTTGGCATGGATAATGCTAACAAGCCTGGAATTATAGCTGTTTGTACACTTTTCTCATTCCACTGGGAACAGCTGGCCTCCTTAATAGTTTCCTTGCTTCCTCCCTTGCTTGCCCATATTCTTAACACAACAGCCAGAACCATTTTTTTTTACATTGTTAAATCAGGTTTTTATAACTAGCCAAAAATTCTATATATAGATACTGAAACAGAACTTATGTAACTCTTGCCTTCAAAGAACTTATATTCTGGTGGAAGATGAGAAAGAACCACGTTCCAAGTTAAGAATGTTAGGCCACATAGGAAAAGCATTTTATATATAGCAGTCTTATGAAATTGGTCCCCTGCATTCTAATTGCTAGAATTTCTTTAGGCTAATAGTCAGAGGAAGTTACAATGAAGTGATATTTGACATAGCAACTATGGGAATATTTTTAGATGCATTCGGGGACTGAGTAGGAATTTGATGGCAGTGATTGCATAAGTACAAGTACAAAAAGGAGAGAATCTAAGTATTGTCAAGATAGACAATGAATAAGAATGCAATTATACCAATGGAATGGTATTTTGTGTATACTAGTGATTTTTAAATTTTTGTTTTTAATATGAAGACTTTCACTGATGAAAATATTATATGGAATTACAACATATTATGCCCTGGAACTGTAGCCTCTGTGGCCAGAGCAGGATAGGGCAGAAGGTGTATGTGCATCTCTTGCCTTTGAGGTCTCTTGACCTTTGATTCTGAAGAATATGGCATAGAAAGTATCAGCTTGTTCTGGGCACCGGTGGCTCACACCTATAATCCTAACTACTCTGGAGGCTGTGATCTGAGGATCCTGGTTCAGAGCCAGCCTGGGCAGAAGAGATCCTGTGAGATTTGTATCTCCAATTAACACACAAAAACTAGAAGTGGTGCTGTGGCTGAAGTAGTACAGTAGTAACCTTGAGCAAAAAGAGCTCAGTCCTGAGTTCAAGCCCTACAACTGACCGAAAAAAAAAAAGAAGAAAAAAAAAACAGCTTGATGGAAGAACTGCTTTGGGTTGGTTAGTGGATAGTAGATATTATGTTTAATTTTTAATCATCTTGTTTAGTGTGTGGGGGTGATACAGAAAGTTTAATCAGAACTGATTGCATAGTTTTAGGAAGATTAAGGAGGAGTTTTGTCCCTCTTCATTCTTCTCTCCTAATATAATCCTCAGATACCCCTAGGGGCCCAATGAAGAATGTTTACTTTTTCAGATGGAAGAGCTAGGTAGTGGCTAGAATAACTTAAAGTATGAGGGCCAAGTTGGTCATCAGTGGAAAAGATTAAATAGGGTAATAGATGTGAAAATGGTCTGATATTTGTATTTATAAAAGGCCATTGTGTTAAATGCTAAAATATTTGAGTTAGGATTACTATCTTGAGTAACAACATTGTGGTAGAGTTAGGGAAAGTAAAGGGCTTTAGGATGGGGAAGACTGATTCAGTCTTGAGTTTTGAAGATGTGAACTCAGCTCTGAGCAGTAATCATGATTAGCTAGCTTTTTGTTTCCCCTTGTAGTGATGACTTCCTTGGTTTCCAGTAACAACTTTTAGTCTTATAAAGAATAGCAAAAACAAAGTAGCTTACATTAGCAGACATTTATTTTTCATAGGCTATGAGCAAGAAGTCTGAGACCAGGGGCTCAACATGGCTGGTTTCTGGTAAGAGTGCTCTTCCTGGCCAGCAGATGGTACATTTCTTGCTGTGTCCTTACATCGTCTTTCCTCAGTCTTCTTCTCATGAGAGCATCAATCTCATGCCCAACCCTTAAAACCTAATGTAAACCCAATTACCTTCCAAAATCCCCACCTTCTCAATGCTAGGGCCTAGGTATATGAATTTGGGAAGAGCACATACATTTAAAACCTAACAAGTTCCTTCCTCTGCCCCTTCTCTTGTGTGTGGAGAACAGGAGGGGAATTTTGAGTATGTGATCCAGAACATTGACAAAAGCTATGGCTTGGGAGGAGAAAGACACACAGAGAGGCAGCAACAGAGTTGGTGTGAGAAAAACACTGAACATACCAGGTTTTTCCTTCTTCTCAAACTTGTGTTCACTAGATGATTTCATCAGCTGCAATTCTGAGCACACTCCTCTGCTGTCTGCATAGTCATGAGTTCGCTATTGAGTGTGTCCTTTTATCAGAGTTGCAAATATATGAACCTTTTCTTGGTGTGGATTTAGTGAAGAGGCACAGTGTTCAGAAAGAAACTACTTTATCTAGTTCAGTTCACTCAAAAGGAAATACCTGTCTGGGAAACTAGGATGTAAAATTCTTCTGTTTGTTGGCATCCTGTATGTGGAGCCCCAGGGCCTAAAGACATGTCTAGAACTGATTATGGTTCCCAAGACAAGCAGAGTATATCCTATACCCTCCCTTCCATGAGTGGAAGAATGGCCTCCCAATAGACTAACTTACTGGAGAACCATGGCTCTGTATTGTAGCACCTGGGCAATCTTCAAAATAAAGTCCCCTGGCCAGTGATCCTGCTACTGCCTGGAACAACTGTGTATAGTCTGGAGAAGGAATAGGATGACTTCCCCCATCTGCTTGAGTCAATGTGAGGTTCTCTTGGACTGTAAAGTGGGAAATTCTGGAAGACCGTGCTATTGACTTGGGAAGCAGTAAGTCTAGCATAGTCACTCTGGTTTATACTGTGGTAGAGAGGGTGCTAGTCACTTAATATTAGCCCTGGGTTAGGGGTCTCCTGAAGGAGAGGGAGAATATGGGAAGTATCTTCTATCCTGCTGTTTCTTATCCCAAAGGACCCTAGTTCATTTTATGTCTTTAAAATTATTATAGATTTGATTTTTGAGTGTATTTTTATGAATTTTAGTGTCACCTAAGTACCACCACAATTGAGATACAGAAATGTCTATCACCCCTAAAACATCCCTGGAACTATCCTTTGTAATCATCTCCTTTTCCCATAATCCTTAGCAACTGCCTATCTGTTCTATCACTGTAGTTTTGCCCTTTGGTAAATATTGTTCAACTAGAATTGTGTAGTGTTGGGTTTTTTGAAATTGACTCTATCATTCAGCATAATGATATTCTGTGAGATATACTTTGGATTCCAAGTTTTGTGTATATCAGTAGTTCATTCCCTTTTTGAGTATTTTTTTTCTTTTTACGTGTAAACCAGTTCGCTTGAAATTTTCTTTTCTTTTTTTTTTTTTTGGTCAGTTGTGGGGCCTGAACTCTGTGCCTGGGCACTGTCCTCAGCTCTTCAGCTCAAGGCTAGCACTCTACCACTTGAGCCACAGCGCCACTTCCAGCCTTTTCTGCTTATGTGGTGCTGAGGAATCGAACCCAGGGCCTCATGCATGCAAGGCAAGCGCTCTACCCCTGAGCCACCTTCCCAGCCCCTCGCTTGAAATTTTCTATAGCAGTACTATACATTTTTGTGTGTGTTTTGAGACAGGATATCACTACATAACCCAAGCTGGTCTTGCTGATCCTCCTGCCTAAGCCTTTAGAGTGCTTGGATTACAGGTGTGCATTACCATACTCAGTTTTCTGGTTTGGTTTTTTTTTTTTGGGGGGGGGGGTCCAGTCGTGGGGCCTGAGCTCTGGGCCTGGGCGCTGTCCCTCAGCTCTTCAGCTCAAGGCTAGCACTCTACCACTTGAGCCACAGTGCCACTTCCAGCTTTTTTCTTTTTTGCTTATGTGGTGCTGAGGAATCGAACCCAGGGCCTCATGCATGCAAGGCAAGCGCTCTACCACTGAGCTACCTTCCCAGCCCCTCTGGTTTTTTTTTTTTTTTTTTTTGGTTGGTCCTGGGGCTTGAGCGCTGTCCTGCACTCTTCAGCTCAAGGTGAGCACTCTACCGCTTGAGCCACAGCTCCACTTTTGGTTTTCTAGTGGCTTTATTGGAGATAAGAGTCTCATGGACTTTCCTGCCCGGGCTGGCTTTGAACCGTGATCCTCAGATCTCAGCCTCCTGAGTAGCTAGGATTACAGGTGTGAGCCACCGACGCCCAGCACTGTTTTATTTTTTGAGTAGCAGTCTATTATATAGATGTACCACCATTCATTTGTTAACTTTGTGGGTTGATATTTGTGTTGTTAGTGACAGTAACCAGAACTCCGAAACATTTGTGTACTGTTCTTTTGTGGAAACATGGGTTTCATTTCTCTAGGATAAATACCTACCTAAGATGTTGCTGAGTCATACTGCAAGTGAATGTTTAACTTTATGACTGTCAAACAGTTTTGGAAAGTGGCCATGCATTTTTAAAAATTCTTTTAGCATCATGATAGGAGTGGTCTAGCTGCTATGCATGTTTGCCAGTGCCTGGCATTGTTAAAACATTTTTTAAGTTAGAAATTTAGTATGTGGAGTGGGATCTCATTGTAGTTTTAATTTGCATTTCCCAACTAGCTAATGATAATGAATAGCTTTTCATGGGACGCTATTATTGCAGACTTGGGAGAAGAGTCTATCATTGTAGGGAGCTGTAATCAGGTCTGACCATGTTTTTCTAGGCCTGGAGACCCAAAGGTAGATTTTAAGAGTTCCACAGGGCAGGAGTATATTTTGGCCTCATTTCCTAGGCACCTTCCTCTTAGGTCCTGTTCACAGCAACATTGAACTGCTACAAAATTTTGTTGGTTTCTTGTCATGTGCTGTGATGCTTTCTCTATTCCTCTTAGACCAAGTATCTGAATCTCTAAATTTTTCACCTTTTTTTTCTAAAAACACAAATATCAATTATTGTCTTTCTGTTGAGTTTTTTGAATTCTCGACATATTCTTCATATAAACTTTTTGTTAGTTGTACAATTTACAAATACTTTTTCCCACTTTATAAGTTGTCTTTTTACTCACTTAAAGCTGGATTCCATAAAAGAAAAGTTTCATAGGTAGTTCAAGTGTCCAGCCCAGATTATGCACCTTGAGTTTACTTTAGTCTTTTAGACCTCAAGGAAGTGTTGCCACCTACTTACTGACGGTAGGTAAGAATTATGCTTTGAAAGAAATCAGCAATTCACATTCCCCTCTAATCTAGAAACTTGTACGCTGTATTCCATATCTTTATTATTTATGCACTAGAGTTGTACTTTCAAGTGGTATCATTTCTATGTTAGAGTTTCATTTTTGTCAATCTTAAGATGGTTGTTCTTTGTGTCTCATTTGTGTGTGGGGTGAGGGAGGGGGAGCAATATGGTGTTTGCTGGTCCTAGGGCTTGAACTCAGGGCCTGGGTGCTGTCTCAGAGCAGGCTTGCTTGCTTCTTCCTTCCTTCCTTCCTTCCTTCCTTCCTTCCTTCCTTCCTTCCTTCCTTCCTTCCTTCCTTCCTTCCTTCCTTCCTTCCTCTCCCTCTCCCTCTCCCTTCCCTTCCCTTCCCTTCCCCTCTTTGCTTCTCTCCCTCCTTCTCTCCCTCCCTCCCTCCCTCCCTCTCTCTCTCCCTCCCTCCCTCTCTCTCTCCCTCCCTCCCTCCCTCCCTTCCTCCCTCCCTCCCTCCCTCCCTTCCTTCCTTCCTTCCTTCCTTCCTTCCTTCCTTCCTTCCTTCCTTCCTTCCTTCCTTCCTTCCTTCCTTCCTTCCTTCCTTCCTTCCTCCTTCCTTTTGGCTAATGCTCTTAACACTTGAGCCACAGTTTCATTTCTGGCCTTTTTGATGGTTAAGAGTCTCATGGACTTTTCTGTCCAGGATGGTTTTGAACTACAATCCTCAGAGCTTAGCCTTCTGAGTAGTTAGGATTATAACCATGAGCTACTAGTGCCTGGAATGTCTCAATTTTTATATAACTCATGATATTGACAGGTTCTGACAATTGATAAGATAACATAGAATATTAGTACTGGATAAAACCTTAGAAATCTAGTTCACACAGCTGTTTTTTTTTTGTTGTTGTTGTTGGTTGTGGGGCTTGAACTCTGGGCTTGGGCACTGTCCCTCAGCTCTTCAGCTCAAGGCTAGTGCTCTACCACTTGAGCCACAGTGTCACTCTGTTTTTCTGGTAGTTTATTGGAGATCAGACTTTCCTGCCTGGGCTGCTTTGAACAGTGATCCTCAGGTCTCAGCCTCCTGAGCTGTTAGGATTACAGGTGTGAGCCACCAGTGCCCAGCTTGGTCTTAGGTGTTCTTACTGATAGTGCCTTGCTACTCATAAAGTATGGTCCCTTGACCAGCTAGCTGTGTCAGCATCTTTAAGTTCTTGTTAGAAATGAAGAGTTCTTGGCTCTTCTTAGACCTTCAGACCTAAGATTTACCAAGATTCCTAGAAGCACAGTTTTAGGGAATTGTCTGAATGTAAGCTTTTGGAAGGAGATCTCAGGTGCATTTTAAGAAACTACTTTTCAAACAGAGCTGCCAGAGGCTGAATGAATGCTTGATAGATGAGCCCTCCCCATTCTGATTTTATTACTCTCTCCCTCCTCCTTAGAGATTTCTTCAATGTCACCCAAGAATTACTCCTTCATTCTACATGAAACCATGGGGCCTCACTTCTGCATTCCCATGGGCTTCTTACCTAAAACCTAGCATCTGTGACCTTAAGAGATTAGCTCAAGTATCCAGTTCTCAAGTTTACTCTCTTGTCTCTTTCTAAGTTTGTTTCTTTCTGAGAGGAATTTTAGTCATTTCACAATGCAAGAGAGGCTACGAAAAGGAGTCCTACATCAATGATCCTTATTTTGTTTCTTAGTCTCTATAGTGATTTCATCCAGAGACAATTTTTTATTTTTACAACCCAGTATTTGATACATGTTGCTATTCTTAGATTTCTTGTTTCTATTGTCTTTCTTTACTGAATTCTTAGTGCTGGTACCAAGAATATGTTCAACATCTGCTTCTCTATTTTTCATTGCTTTAAAAGCACTTAAATATGTAACTCCTACTTTCTATGCAAAACTCTCATTTTCTATTTCAGATTCCTCTTACATTTTTTTGTATCCCCTCTCCTATTCTTATCTATGCTTCTGGAATCCAGGAGGCTTCACCAAATTCCTTTGCTCAAGTGTGCCTGCTCATTAACTCCTCCTGAAAGAGCTCTGAAGTTCATGTTATGTCAGGAAGGCTCTTAGATAGATTTGCAGAAAGGAAAAATGCCACCAGAGAGGTTGGGGGCTTGCCCAAAGTTACACAGCTAAGGACACAAAAATGCTTGTTATGCAATAGCATTACAGTTCTCTGTAGCCTCTTCGGAGGAGTTTATGACACTTCATGTGAAATGTTTTTCATTCAACTTCATAGGATGAGTGTAGGGAATAGGGTGGAAGCTAAGAGGTTCAAGGAGGCTGTCAAACATGCTTGTTTTCTTTTTTATATAGAGAGGTAAATTATGCCTTAGAAAACAAGATTCATCATTTCTCTCAATACCATTGTTTTTCTTTTTTTTTGTTTCTGCTGATCTTGGGGTTTGAACTCAAAGTTTGGGCCTCTCCCTGAGCTTTTTCACTCTACCACCTGAGCTTTGGCACTCTACCACTTGAGCTACACCTCCTCTTCCAGCTTTTTGGTGGTTAAATGGAAATGAGTTTCATGGAGTTTACTGCCTGGGCTGGATTTGAACCATAATCTTCGTATATCATTCTCCTCAGTAGTTAGGATTACAGGTATGATCCACTGATGCCTGGTTTCTTATTATCATTTTTGATCTGAGGAAGAAAACACTAAATCCTTGATTCATGACTTAGTACTACATACTGAAAAAATGCACTTCTTTCGCTTTCTCTGTGTGTATGTAGTGTGTGTGTGTGTGTGTGTGTGTGTGTATGTGTGTGTGTAGATGAGAATCATACTGTGTTTACAGTGTTGTAACCCTTTCCTCCTTGAAGACAAGTTTGATGTATCTGTCTTCCTACTTGTACAATATACCATAATAATCATTTAAAGGAGAGTCTGGGCTCAGAGGGATTAGATAGAAGTGGGTTTTTTTTAAAAATAGTTTTAGTTTGACATCCATCCCTGCCTCTCTTTTCATTTAAAAGGACTGCAATGCAATGTGCGCTCCCTATGCACAAGTTTACACCCACTAAGTCAACTGACCTTGAATTGAAAATATTTGAAAAATAAAGTACCTTTACTGAGTATGTATATACTTTTTCTCATTAGTCCCTAAAAATGGAGTATAACAACCGTTTTCATAGCATTTACATCATTAACATAGAGATTATTTAAAGTATACAGGAACCTATGCCTAGGTTATTTGCAAATGCTGTACCATTTTATATAAGGTACTTGGGCCTCTGCTTTTTGGCATCTATAGAAGGTTGTAACACCAACCTCCACACTTGTGAGAAATGCCTTTATAGTTTAATGTACTGTAGTTGATGATGGGGGAAAGGCAAGTTGATGGCAGTGAATTATTATTAGTAGTGACATTTACCTTGTTTCATAAATCATCTATTCAGGCCCTGAATCATTTGGCTTGGTTGTTCAGCTCCCTATGACCTGTCAACATGTTCTCAGTGAGAAAAGATGTAATGGCTATATTTCAGGGAATGTCTCATCCCTTCTCTAAAAGGAGCAGCTGTCCTTCAGTGGCTCCCCTGAATACATGGCCCCAAATTGTCTGTGCTTGGGGCTACTGCTGTCTTCCATCTGAAGACCTGTATAACTTGCCCTCTTCCATCATGCTGGTCTCTTGACATTATCAAAGTGCTTCCTACCCATCTAACATCTGGGTTTGGATGAATCTCTTTTTCAATGTTCCAAATAACATTGAATTTGGCCCTGAAGCCCTCCTTATATTTAGAAGGTCCCTATACCATGTTTTTCTGACCTTGTTAATATTATGTACCCTTGTTGGTTTATTGACCTCTGTCGTTGATGTAGAATAGGAAGTAATGATGGAAATGAGGACAGACAATGTGATTAGTATGGGAAGAAATTTGGAGTGGAGGAATGGAAGCCTTCCATTAAGAAGCCTGGCAGTGTTCCTGATCCTAACTCTAAAATGTTTCATTTAAAGAAATACATATCAATACATCATTTAGAGAAATACATCTTGTATTTCTCTATATCAGAGTGTTTGTCTAGAATGTGTGATGTCCTGGATTTGATATGCATATGTATATGTATGTATTTACACACACACACACACACACACACACACACACACACACACACACACACACACACACACACACACACACACACACACACACCCCAATATGTATCATATAGAGGAGATGCTCAGCAAATATGCTGTGGGTTTAAATCATTTAATTGTGGGTTCTTCTTTAAGTTCTTGTAATATGTTTTGAAATCTTTTTTTAGTAACATCAATTAATTAACTTTTGGGTGTTAATTGTTGCTTGTATACTATATCATCTTTGCCTGGGCTCTGTGAATAAGCATTAGTGATAGTGTTTATTAATTTATTTGACCTCTGTTAATGCCCTGGTGATTCTTTCTTGGATATAAACATATGTAATATTTCTTGCTCTCAAGGAGGCATGGCTTTCAGGGGAAATGAGAAAGCATCCAGGGCTGGGAAGGTGGCTCAGTGGTAGAGTGCTTGCCTTGCATGCATGAGGCCCTGGGTTCAATTCCTCAGCACCACATAAGCAGAAAATGCCGGAAGTGGCACTGTGGCTCAAGTGGTAGAGCTCTATCCTTGAGCTGAAAAGCTGAGGGACAGTGCCCAGGCCCAGAGTTCAGCACCCACGACCGGCCCCCCAAAAATAAAAAAAGCCAGGAGTGGAGCTGTGGCTCAAGTCCTAGGGCTAGTCTTGAGGTGAAGAGCTGAGGGACAGTGCCCAGGCCCGAAAGCAACCAATGTGCAGTGAGTGATGGTAGGGGCTAATTAATATGTTTGTGGTAACCGAGTAGATGGAGTAACTTGGTAGAAATATGTGGGGAGTGGTGTTGACCTGGAAGGCCTTCACTGTGGAGAAGTTTAAACAGTTCAGGAGTAGGAAGGATGTTAGTAGCAGATGATGTGGAGGGTGTGCAGGGCATAGGGTGAGCAAATGCAATTACATAGAAGTAGGAAGAGCATGGCATACTTAACCCACATGTGAAGAGCTTCAAAAGTATTTTTCTGCAAGCAGAGTTAAGTGAACTTTCTGGGAGCAGAAATGTGTTTGCTATGTAGTATTTTCAGATTTTTGTCTTTGCATTGTGATTAAGCATACATAAAATTACTATTATCACCATGCGTGTGTGCATGTGTGTGCGTGTGTGCATGTGCGTGTGTGTGTGTGTGTGTGTGTGTATGTGTGTGTGTGTATTTTGGTCTTGGGGCTTGAACTCAGTGCCTAGGCACTAGCCCTGAGCTTTTTAAGCTCAAGGCTATTATACTACCACTTAAGCCACAGCTGCACTTCTTACATTTTGGTTATTGATTGTAGATAAGATTCTCATGGACTTTCCTGCCTGGGATAGTTTCAAACCATGATCCTCAGATCTCAGCTTCCTGAGTATCTAGGATTACAGGCATGACCTTCTGGGGCCCAGCCATCATCACCATTTTTAAATGTACACTACAATAGTATCCACTATCTAGAACTTTTTGAAAACTAAAATTCTATACCCATTAAGCATTAGCTTTCCATATCTTTCTCTTTTCAGTCCCTGGAAGCCATAAAGCTACTAGAGATCTTTTTCTATGTATTTCTTAACTTTAGGTATCTTAAAAGTGGAATCACAAAATACTTGTCATTTAATGACTAGTTTATTCCACTTAGCCTAATGTCTTCAGGAATCATCCACATTGTAATGTGCCAATTTCTTTCCTTCCCTTTTTAAGCCTGGCTAATATGCCATTTTCTGTATAAACCATGTTTTGAATGCCCATTCATCCTTTGATGGATATTTGGATTGTTTCCATCATTTGAATATTGTGAATAATGTTGCACTTAGGTTATGTACCTTGCAAGTTACTAAATTCTCAATAAGTGCAAAAAGACTTGCAAACATTTATAAGATAATCCCTTTTGTTGAGATGCTTACATTTTTGTTGTGTAGATATGCCGTTATTTAGGAAACAGAGCCTACAGGGAGAGCTTGATGAAAATGCCCAGTGGCATTGTCACAGTTCACCTTCCAATTTATGATTTGTTGAAAACCCCTGTTTTCTAGAAAGTTAGTGAATTAAGATAAGTGTAAGCCAAGGACTTGTGGAGCAAGAAGATCACCATTTGTCTCTGCAAACAGATTCCTCACCTCTCAGTGAAGTTGTCTGTGAGCATTTTGACTTACCGGCAGACCTTGGCTCATATCTGTAATCAAAGGCCAATGGGAAGAAGCTAGGCCAAACAAATGGTATAGCTAAGAATGAGGGACAAAGAAGGGAAAAAACTGTATCACAAGCCAAGATGGCCAAGATGACTGAGAAACCATGGGTCCTGTAATAAAATCATATTTTGGTTAAAAATCAACTACTGTCAAACATTCAGGGTTCCTTTAGGTAGCTACTTATTCTTGTGAAAAAATAGTATGTGTGAAGCATCTAATAGCCTGGCCATGGCTCCTGGCTCTAAGAAAGTAATAGTGACTTCTACATATGAACTACAGCCTCAAGCTATGTTCTAGGCTGGTTCCTTCTCAGCTGTTTTCACTCCTTTGCTGCTGCAGACTTCCTACTTTCCTCCTTGGATACCAGAGACTGGGTTGAACCATGGTTAGAAGGCAGCTCTGGGAATCAGATGCTGAAAAGGTAGGCTGCTGGTCTGGAGGTAGCTCTCCAGCTTGTAGCAAGTGTTCTTGCTCCATGACACTTCTTGTGTATTTATTCCTGGCTTCTATCATAGGTATTACCCAGCCTTCCCTTCCCAGGCCTCACTAAGTTTTCAAAATCCTTCTTCTAATAGAAACTCCTAAGGCTCAGTTAAGAGCCCCAAACACTTTCCCTTAGTCTTTCCAGCTGGACTTGTATTGTTTTGTTCCTTGAAAGGTCAAGTTCTGTAGGGCTTAATCTGTTCTTGCTGGTGAAGCTCTAACCAGCAAAGCAAATATGTCAGAACACCCTGGTCACAGTGTGGGTAGAGGACCAGGCGGGTTGGCATATACTCTGTGGCTGGCCTGGGTTGATGGAAGTCTGGCTTGAGCCACAGATGGTGGCACCAACAGTCCTGTTTGTTCCTCAGCCCCTGGCAGAGCCTGAGTAGATTCAATTCCCGTCCCAAGGAACACAGATGCTTCCTCCCAAGTCAGCCTGTCCAAGCAACACTTCATGTTGGAAGAGCTCAGTCTGGTAAAAAGGAGAACTTGTCCCTAAGAGCCCTTTCTCATCTCCTGGTTACTCCATTACCTCCCTAATGAGCAGGATAACATGGTTGTCTAAGTGTAGTGTAATTGGCCATATAAACAAAGGGTTTGATAACTATTTAAGCATTTTGTGACACTTGATTTACTTTCATGTCCAGAGTTTCCAATAGAAGTGAAATTTAATTCCAATTCTGCAGTTGGGAAATGTTTGATCATCAGGGGGAAGTGGAATAGATGCAGCATATGGCTAAACTAACAGCCCTCTAGACCACATACAAGTCATGCTGGCTGCTGTGATGGGACCTAGAGGCCTTTTTCTTGCCTCAATTGCCCCTTTTCTCTTTAAAACACTCCATCACATTCCACCAGCAGTTGTGAGGAGCACCTGTGATGGTTCTGTTACTGAGATTCTGGAAAGAAATTGGGTCATGCTTTTTTGTGTCAGCATCCATCCATAACCCTGAGATGACATGCATTGTGACAGAGGTGTTTTCTAGATTCAAAGAGAATGTTGAGTTGCATTTTGAGTTCTTAAGATGAAAAGGCATGGCCATGTTTGTCAAACAACTCACTAGGTATAAAGTTTCAGCCACATGAACAAGAAGCTTGCTTGGCACCTCTTCCCAAGTTTGGGTGAGGGATCTTGATATCAAGGTATGGGGGTCGGGGAGAGAGAGAGAGAGCGAGCGAGCGAGCGAGCGAGAGAGAGAGAGAGAGAGAGAGAGAGAGAGAGAGAGAGAGAGAGAGAGAGAGAGAGAGAGAGAGAGAGAGAGAGCGCACAGTAGAGAAGTAAGCCAAACAAGTTGACCGCAAGAAAAGTCAACTATAAGATTTTCCTGGAAATAAAAGACATTTGTTTTTATTTGGCTTAGCAAGTAAGCCTTGCTTCCTTCTTGTGCTTTTCAGAGAGATATTTCTGCTTTGATTTCATGGCATTAAAGGGAAAGAAGAAACTGTGTAGAGTACATGAAAGTGCCATACTGGAAGAGACCAAAATGACGAGGACTGAGCTGTCTAGGCCAGGATCTGTCCTCTGGATGAGATTTTCAGGTCCTTAACTTCAAGTGGAATTCACAGGAATGTCCCCTCTGTGCATCTGTGGTCTGACATCAAGTGATTTGTTCAGAATGAGGTGCAGTTAGAAGGTTGTTTTTATTAAAGCTCAAGTAAGCAGAGGTAAATGCAAGTGTGGTCAGGAGCAGTGGCTGGCTCATTTCTCCCAATGGGCATGAGGCCAAAGCCAGCTGATTCACAGATTACCCTGCTGGTTCTCTTCCCTACCACCAGAGGTCATTTCACTTTATCCAGACTGCCACTGAGCAGAGTACTGCAGTCAGGGGATCCAGCTGCATCCCCAGGTGCATGCTAATTAGACCCAAATCTATCCTTCAGTGCTTGCTGCCAGTTACCTGGAGGATACTGATATGTATCTGACTCCAGGATATAGAACTCTCCTCCATCCTGCTTCACATTCCTCTCTCTCCCCTTTACTCAGTGTTGACTGTGGATTCCAGGCTGAAATAGATGTTTTTTTCTCCTTCTCCTCTGTTTGGTGCCCTGGTTTGTCCTTCTTCTAAGTCCCTGGTGAAAGGGAAAGCTGTTGAAAGGGTAGAGTGATGGGGAGTGGGTGTTAACCATCTGATGGGGAAATGATTTGGACTGCCAGCACCTGGGGACTTTATTAGCTATGCTCCAGAGCCTGCTCTGACAATGTAATGGCATTTCACCCAAATTATAGTTGCCCTTGTCTCTAAGAAGTAGACAGCTAGGGAACATCACTCTAACTGTGTTAAAAAGAGTAAGATTTTAGAGGAAATGGAGATTTTGGAGGAAGGGATAGACTGAGGATAGTGGGAAACTTTTTCCCCTCTCTCTTCCTTCCACTCCACCCCCCAGTAAGAAACTCTTAACATCAGAAAGTTCAAAGGCATGACTAAAGGAGGAAAGTTCTAGATTTTGGTTGGGATTTAGTTATGTCTTTGTCTCATTAAGATTGATTGCACCCATTCCTGTTAGTATACTAAGTAGAAATAATTGGGCTTCAGAAGCATAGGCAAGGAGCTAGTTGCTTCTTACCCAGTTTGGGTGTGGTATAGATGGAAGTCTTGAATATAAAAGCTCCCAGAGAAGAAAGGCTATGAGTTGCCCTGAGTTACTTTAGTCTGTGGCCCAAATGTTTGATTAAAAACCTTTCTAGATGGTGATGCTAAGATGGTGATCAGATGAAGATGGTTCTAATAAGCTAACGTGGTACTTAGGGTTATGTTTTTGAGGAAAAGGAAGATTTAGACCATCAGTTGATAATAGCTGGAAAACATAAGAAATGATCATGAATGCATGAATGTAATTGAAAGATTTGGGATTGAGGCTGAGACAAACATTCTTGGGTGGCCAAAGCTATGGTCAGAGCAGCCCTGTCCAGGACTGAAAATGTGAATTTAAAACATAGGGGTGATACACAATGCCTCCCTTAAGATTATTATTTGGCTGGTCTTTTCCAGAATACCCTCCAGCCACCCAAATCTTCAGGCTAATATGTCTGTGGTAAGACTGGGAGAGAGACCAATAGATAAAGGAATTTGGAACTGATTATAAGGAGTAAGTTAGAATTCATTTATTTTTGGTGTATGAAAAGACCTGATATGAAGGCTTATGCTAGCTCTTCTTAATCTACACTGGGCATGAAATGGAGTTCCAAGAGTGACCTAGCTGTTGTTAAATGATAGAATGAGTTATCAAGAGATTTTGTTGAGATTTTCAAGGTAAGCTATATTTTTGTTTCATCAGGATGGCTCAGGTTTATCTTGCTAGGATGTTTTAATTCCTATGGCTCTAGTTGAAGGCTGGGTGGTGGAATTGATGTCTACTTGGGGTCCCTGTTCTAACCTCGAGGTTCCCTAAGCCCTTGCCTGCAGATATGCACCTGCTTTTAGAGGTCGCTGAAATGCCCTCATACCTATCTCCCTAGGCCTTATTTGCCAAGTTATGGGCTACTAGAATGGTCTAATTAGACTCTCCCTCTTTGTTCTCTTTTCTTTTGCAGTATGAGTTTAAAGCCAAGAACATCAAGAAGAAGAAAGTGAGCATTATGGTTTCTGTGGATGGAGTGAAAGTGATTCTGAAGAAGAAGAAAAAGGTAAGTGGCCCTGAACTAGAAACTATAGTGAAGAGGGAAACAGCAGAAGTAGGCATGGCATACCATTTCCCTCTAGTGCAGTCTCCAGGCAGAATTAACCTCTTATCTGGTGAGGTCTTCTGTTTTGACTAACAACAGTGTTCACAGGCTGCACTGAAGACTAAGCAGGGGCCAGTTGCCTAGTGGGACAATTGGTCAGTCAGTCCTGGTGTTCCACAGGTGATAGGTAATCTCCCAGCATCCTCATGGTCAAAGGCTCTTTGCCATTTTGATAAAACTTTGCCTTTGAAATAAATATGTAGTTCAGGCTGTCCTTAAACTAAGTATATTGTTTAATCTGACTTTGAACTTGTGATCCTTGTGATCTCCCTGCCTTCTCTTCTCCAAGTTGACTTTACAGACAGTCATGTGCCATCATACCTAGATTACCTATGAGTGTTGATGGTGGGGAATTCTTTCAATTTAAGTGAGGTATATTGAGTACCTGTAATCTGAAATCCACAATACCCCCCAAATGGAAGCATTTTGGGTGTCAGAAAGCCTCAACACTGGATGTTGGTGGCTCACTACTCAGGAGACTGAGATCTAAAGTATTGTTGTTTGAAGCCAGCCTGGACTGAAAAGTCCAGGAGACTCTGCCTTCAAAATAACCAACAAAAAGCAGTGTGGAAGTATGACTCAAGATACAATGTCAGCTGAGCAATCCAGCCAACGGGGTGTAAGGCCCTGATTCAGAACCTTACTACTAACCCCTCCCCAAATAAAGGGCTTAATATATTTCATATTTTGGAACATTTGACATTTGCTTACTTGGTAAAGTCTATGAAAATATTCGCAGATCCAAAGCCTTTTTGAAATTTTAAACATCTGGTCTCAAGCATTTTGAATTAAGTCATAATTAACCTGTATTATGTTTCATGAGAGCATAGACAAAGGGGAGTCTTCTCTCACAACTTCCTGTCCTCTTTGGTACACAGCAATATTCAGCTCACTCTAGGTCCCAGCAACTCCCAGTGTAAGTTATAATTACATTAACAGTTGTTTTCCCCTCCCAAGGGGATATGTTTTCTGTCTCCTTCTGTTGGTAGCCAGCAGACAGACTAAGCTATGGGGTATTTAAGAGTATTGTCCTTTGGGAGTTCCTGAGTAGGAGAATCTGTGAAATATACTGCTTCTTAAATCCCTGGGCTTAAAATGATGAATTACCATCACTGTTAACTTGAACAAGACATATCCTCAGAAGCAAAAGGGAGCTAACCAAAAGCACCCTGAACTTGTGATTCAGGGATTTTGGCTTTGATCACATGCATCATATTGCTTTACTCAGCCCTTCACATGAGGAATGGAACTGCTGGTCAGCATCTTCTTGCACTGACTGATAACATAATTGCCATTTATGAGAAGGTGACACGATTCTTTAAACTCATTTGCCTCCATCCATCAGTCTTTGTGGATGTTTCTCTTGGCCAGTGATTTTTCTCACTGACCTTTTCCCCTCCCTTGCCAGTAGTTGAGCTGTTAGCTTTTTAAACCACAAAACACAGACTCTTAATTTTGGTGTTGTGAGTTGTAGGGTGCTACTCACATTGATAGAGCTCAAAACAGACAACAGACTGGTTGTTCATACTGACCTTGTCAGGTGGTAATCTTCCTGCAATCTGTTGGACAGGCCATGCCAGAGTTTCCCTACATGATTCTCTGACTTATCTACTTTCATTGCTGATTCTTAGATTCTTCCTACCACTCCAGTGCACCTAAACTTCTAACCAATGTGATCTTTGTTTATCTTCAGTTATTTTACGCCTCAGGCCCTACTATTCTGAGAACTATTTCATACCTCTTTTTTTATTGTATCTGATTTTTAAATTATCTTTAATTATACGAAGGACTTGCCATTTAACAAAGAGCTTATGAATACACTATATCTTGATCAATATCACTCCTTTCAACATTTATACCCATTTCTCTTATACCCACTCCTTCCCTCACTGTTTTTTAATTTTGTAGGATATACATTGGATTCTTGATTCCATTCTCCCCCACTTCTCTTCTTCATTCATCTACCCTTTCCCCCTGGGCCTTACCTTATTCCTTCTGAGCACCCACTTCCTGGTTATTGAGTTTGCTGAAGTTTGATTTGGTTTCCTAAGGAATTATACTATTAGAGATCCCCCTTGAATCTGCAATATACAGTGAATATATTTGTATAAATTTGCATACCACCCAACATATTTACTTATGAGTTTGTACACTAAATCTAGTTTCCACATATGAAGGAAAACATGCATCCTTTGTCTCTCTGGGCCTGACTTACTTAACTTAACTTTTTCCAGACTTTGTTTCTTTACAAATGCTACAATAGCATTCTTTCTAACAAAGAGTAACATTTCATTGTTGTATATGTACCACTTTTTCTTGATCCACACATCACACGATAGCCTAATATTCAGAATATGTAGAGAACTTAAAAAGAAATTCTCAAAAAACCCAACTCAATTAATAAATGGGCTAATGAGAGTCTTCTCAGAAGAAAAAGTAAAAATGGCCAATAGACACATGAAGAAATGTTCAACATTTCTGGCATTAAAGGAAATGTGAATCAAAACAGCATTGAGATTCTACCTCACCTCAGTTAGAATGGCCATTATTAAAAACAAATAAACAAAAACTGATGCTTCTAAGGATGCAGTCAAAAGGGAACCCTAATACACTGTTGGTGGGAATATAAACTTGTTCATTCAGGAAAGCAGTATGGAGGTTCCTCAAAAAATTAAACATAGGGGCTGGGAAGGTGACTCAGTGGTAGAGTGCTTGCCTTGCATACATGAGACCCTGGGTTCGATTCCTCAGCATCACATGAGCAGAAAAAGCCATAAGTGGCACTGTGGCTTAAGTGGTAGGGCTCTAGCCTTGAACTGAAGAGCTGAGGGACAGCACCCAGGACCAACCAACCAACAAACAAAAACTTAAACATAGAACTACTCTATCACCCAGAAGTTCTACTCCTGGGCATTTCCCCAAAAGATTCAAACTAGGATACAGTAAAGCCACAAGCACACCATGTTCATTGCAGCACTATTCACCATAGCCAAGGTGAGGAATCAGCCCACGTGCTCCTCAAAAAAATGTGTTATATATTTTTATCCCTCTTGTGTAGAACCATATTTATCTGATACTTTCTACTATGGAATTAATTCATGGTTTTGTCTTTCAAGTACAGTCTTATTTCCCATCTTCTTCATGGATCTTATACCATATGTGATGCTATCCCCACTCCTCACATGGGAAGACAGGTTATATCACTTAGCACATAAGAGCAGCAGCATGCTGGGGTATTGCCTGGGAGAGAGGCCACCCTTTGCCTTTCCCCCAAGTAGAAGAAAGCTAAGCTTGAACAACATGTTTATGAGGATGTCTGAGGGACCTGTGACTCACTTTGAAACTTCACACGTGGCCATGGACAATGTTTGCTCTTCTGCTGCTCTAGAAAGGAACTGATCCAGAAGGTCTGTCCTATATCTGATTTTTTTAGTGCCAGGTTTGGAAAGAGGAGTCTTTTCTCTTATTTCTTCAACCCACCACCCACGCCTGGTATCTTTCAGGACTGTGGCTCTGATTTGGATAATGCTTTTAATTATAGTGTACATATTCTACCACCTCTGACAGATGAATGCATATTAACAGCAATCAGCCTTTTTGTCATCTTGTTCTCATGTGACAGCCCTTGAGTATCTACAATGTTCCCCCCACACTCACACACATACTCCTTCTCTGCTATAGAGTTGGGAAGGATAAGAGTAGATATGACACAGTATAAAAGTACCATTTCCTCTAAAGAAAAATACTATGTCCTCCAAGTGAGCAAATGCCACTGAAAGCCATCATGATTAAGCTAAGGTCTGAAGCTCTGACCAGGTAGCCATAGGCATGGCAATGACATGGCTTATGTTCAGCTATAGGTAGCAGGACCATGTGCAGTCTGACATCCCTACTAATTAGTAACTGCTGGCCAGTTAGGAAAAATGTTGACTTCAGTATGCTGATTTTCACTAGGTCAGTGTGACACGCTGAAAGGAATCTTGGATGTGATAAGAAGACCAGAGTTCTAAGTGTGGCTCCATCCTTTCTTGGCAATATGCTCTGAGCAATTCATTTTGCCTCTCAGAGCTTCAGCTATAAATGGAAGAGTTGAACTGGGTGATCACTGTAACTTTTCCATCTCAAATACTCTATACCAGTTCTGAAACGGTGTTTTTAATGGTTATGTATAAACGGCCAGCTGTATGAATTCAGATCATTGAGAACACATTGGGTTATAGAGAAGGCAGGCTGAAGATGATGAGTGGTTCACTGTGTCTTCCAATCTCTTAGAAAAAGACCCTCTCAGGTCACACACTTCCCAAAGCAGCCATTAGGCCTTTTTTTTCTCTCCTTAGATCACAACAGGCCAATGATAGAGTACTTCCCGTCTGAGAAGAGAAGTGTATTTAAAAGTGCTTCTGGGCTGGGAAGGTGGCTCAGTGGTAGAGTGCTTGCCTTGCATGCATGAGGCCTTCAGTTCAATTCCTCAGCACCACATAAGCAGAAAAAGTGGGAAGAGGCACTGTGGCTCAAGTGGTAGCCTTAAGCTGAAGAGCTGAGGGACAGTGCCCAGACCCAGAGGCCCCACAACTGACAATAAATAAATAAAAATAAATAAATAAGAGGCTTCTGCCTCTTAGTGAACTTTCTAACAAGAGAGGGCATGTTTTTGAGACCAATAATTTCCTGGATACCTGATAACACATAGGATGTTTTCAATAATTACTTACATTTTCAATAGTTACGTTTGTGTGATGCTGTCAAATCAGGAAGAAGTACTGAGCAGTTGAGGATAGTGAAATTATTCATTACTTTTGATTATCATATCCTTTTCCTGTTCTCTTCTATCAATCTGCCAGTTTAAGAAAAAAGAAAAAAGAAAAAGAAAGGATCAGAGCATTTCCCCAACACAAAAAGGCTTCCACTAAAGGCTGCTAATTTAGGTTGCAGTAATAGGATTTGTTCTGGTGCCTCTGATCTTCAGGTGTGTTATATTATTGTAGGCAGTAGCCAAGTATGTTATAATCGCTGTATTGAGATGTAAAAACCAATCCTTGTGGTTAAATTAACAAGTATCTAAAATGCTTTCTTGAACTGATGCCAGCAAATAATGAATCACAAATTCCTTTTGTATCTTAGGTTGAATTTGTAGCATGAACCCAGTTACCAAGACAATTAGGTTTGCTCTGATGTCTCTCAACCAGATCATTTTCTTCAACTCTCAACTAGACCCAAGTAGTTAAGTTTTCTGTGTGTGTAATAATTCTTTATTGTTATTTTTGAGTCACATAAAATGGTATGACACCATTTGTTAGGGAGTGGAATCCTGACTAAGAAATAGTTTTTTCTCTAAGAGGCCATCATTTCATGTGGATCATGGCTCAGGGACATCACAAGTAGAAAGTGAGACTGTATCTTAAAAATTATCAGTGGGAAAAACAAGACTGAAGGTAATGGTTAGTAGTAAGAGTGTTAGCTTAGCAAGTGCCTGGCCCTTTGTTCAAACCTCTGTGCCAGCAAGGGAAAAAAATTTCCAGGATCTTGAACTTTGAACTTATACCCTGCCACAGAAGCATTACACTACAAAAAAAAAAAAAAAAAAAATCTGTTTCCCCACAAAGAAATCATGTTAATTAGTAAGGAAATATAGAACTCTCTCTCTAACTAGATGATAAAAGTAAGCATTCAGAATTAAAGAACCAGACTTTAGAAGAAAGGACTTAAGAAGTGAGCTGGCCTTCTCATATCTCAATACACTTAGGACTCAAAAAATTAACCCCCCCAACAACAACCGTCAAAGAAACAACCATCCCATTAATAAGTGGGCTAAAGACTTAAAAAGAGACTTCTCTGAAGAGGAAATAAGAATGGCCAATGGAAAGATAAAAGACCCTGAATAGCAAAAATGAGCCTTAACAGAAAGAATAGTGCTGGAGGAATATCAATACCAAACTTCAAACTCTACAGCAAAGCCATAGTAATAAAAACATCTTGGTACTGGCATAAGAACAGACCTGAAGACCAATGGAATAGAATTGAAAACTCAGAAATGAACCCACAGACCTATAGCCACCTAATCTTCAATAAGCAAACTAAAAATTTAGAATGGAAGAAAGACAGCCTCTTCAATAAATAGTGCTGGCAAAATTGCTTAATCACCTGTAGAAAACTAAAGCTAGATCCTTATATATCACCCTACACCAGAATCAACTCCAAATGGATCAAAGACCTTGGAGTCAAAGCAGTCACCCTGAAAACATTACAGGATGGAATAGAAGAAACCCTAGGTCTCCTTGGCACAGGCCAAAATTTTCTTAATAGAGACCCAGAAACACAACAAACCAAAGAAAGGTTGGACAAATGGGATTGCATGAAATTGCAGAGCTTCTGCATGGCAAAGGACATAGCTATCAAGATGAATAGAAAGCCCACGGACTGGGAGAAGATCTTCACTAGCCATACAACGGACAAGGGTGTCATATCTAAAATATAACTGGAACTCAAAAACTTAAATCCCCAAACAACAAATCCTCAAAGAAACAACTGCCCAATAAATAAGTAAGCTAAAGACCTAAAAAGAACCTTCTCTGAAGATGAAATAAGAATGGCCAATAGACATATGAAGAAATGGTCAACCTCTCTAGCCATAAAAGAAATGCAAATCAAAACAACATTGAGATACCACCTCACCCCAGTTAGAATGGCTATAATCAAGAAATCTAATAACAACAGATGGGGCGAGGTGGAGGGGGAAGGGATGTGGCCAGAAGGGAATCCTACTGCATCTTTGGTGGTGAGTATAAACTTATTCATCCACTCTGGAAAGTAGTATGGAGGTTTCTCACATAGAGCTCCCCTATGACCCAGCAATCCCACTTCTGGGCATTTGCCCAAATGATGACAAACAAGGCCATACTAAAGATAGCAGAACAACTATGTTTATCGGAGCATTATTCACCATAGCTAAAATATGGAACCAACCCAGATGCCCCTCAGTAGATAAATGGATTGAGAAACTTTACATAATGGAATTTTATGCCTCCATCAGAAAGAATGATACTGCCCCATTTGTTAGGAATTGGAAAGACTTAGAAAAAATCATATTAAATGAAATAAGCCAGACCCAAAGAAACATATGTCCCATGGTTTCCCTTATTTGCAATAATTAGTATATGTCTAGGATAATTCTATCAGATGAGCAGAAAAACTGAAAAGCTATATACATATGATCATATAAGATGATGCTAAGCAAAATGAACCCCAATATAGGGACACAAGAGGTTTTTTCTTTGTTGCTGTTCTTTTAAAGTACTACGTGATTTTTTTTTGTTTCTTTTGTATGTTCTTCCCCCTGTGGTATAACCCTTGTTGTCACTGTATTTGATTCTGGTGCCTTGCATCTTGTATATACATTTTTATAATTTGGGGATGGGAAGGAAAATAACAAAATGTCAAAACAAGGATACAGCTTGACCCATTGTAGCAATGAGACATATAAGGCACTTCGTTGAAAACAAACTTTACAACTTTGGAGTGGGGAGGAAGGAGTTGAGAAGATGTGGAGGGAAGGGATAGTAGGAGAAAAAGCAGAGGATAACAATGCTTGATAGGAAATGTACTTATTACCTAACTAACATAACTGTAACCCCTCTGTACAGTATCTTTACAATAAAAAGTATTTATAAAAAGAAATAATCTGGCCTTATCCTTGAGGTGATTAGATAGGCAGCAAAGAATGAGAGATGTTCCATGACTGAGCCTAGGTCACACCTAGGTCACTGAGCCAGAATGTGAATCTCAGACTTAAAGTGAGCATAGTTTTTCTACCATATGCTGTTTCTTAGTCTTTATTTTCTGATAGTTGTAGCTGGGATGAGGCATCATTGTATCAGGACTATTATTAGCACTTCAGTTTGAGATGCATTGTCTTGTATCCACCCATTTTACCTGAAGGTGGGAGATAGTTTTATTGTCAGTCTAATCCCATTCCACCTAGCAGCATGAAAATAAATCAAGCTGAGTTTATATAGTCTTTACAGTTCTTCATTTTTATTTTTACATTTACAAAGAAGTCACCATTGCTGTCAACTGCATGGATAATGCTGCGTGAATAATTGCAAAATTTGTAGACTTGGGGATGTAATTACTGATGATATGCAGTAGGGATGGTAAATAAATTCTTTTTCCATTTTATGTTCCTAAAGGAGAGCTCCAAGGGTGTCAGATCAATTTCTAGCTTCCAAAAAGGAGGGAGGGTCACTGTGATAATTATTCTTGACTGTTTTCTTTGGTTGTCACTGTTCTAGGCAGATCTACCTCTGAACCAGTTTACACATGCTATTCTCAGTTGGGAGCTTTCACAATGACAAAATGGC
The DNA here is from genome assembly GCF_024711535.1 of Dipodomys merriami. Lineage (NCBI taxonomy): Eukaryota > Metazoa > Chordata > Mammalia > Rodentia > Heteromyidae > Dipodomys > Dipodomys merriami. The sequence goes on along the minus strand of NW_027206135.1, from coordinate 5,249,085 downwards.
TATGAGTTTCCATGGTGCATCACAGTTGTACTCTGTACAGAAAAGAAAGATGGTCCTATATCAAGGATGAGCTTACTCCATTCAGTGGTCTTACAAAGGGACATAAGCCCTTTATCTCTCTTCTCTGTTAAAAGCACTGAGCTTCCCGACAGTATGGAGTAAAAGTCTTTGATTTCATCACTTGGATCATGGGGATGACAGAGGTGGAAGAGATAGTTTTTATTTATCACTGGACTAGGTAGCTGTGACTGGAAATAAGTTACCCTCTGAGCCTTAGCGTTCATCCTTAAGATGGAGATCAGTTTTAATCATCAAAAAGAAGTGTTATGTAGAAGCTCCTTTCTCTTTTTTTTAAAGTATAGCTCAAGCTCTCAGTCCTCCCACCTCTTCCTCTTCAGCTGTGGATTACAGGCATGCACCACGACAGCCAACAGAAGTTCCTTGCTTAAATAGAACAATGGACCTTCTTCAACTAGGAAAGTATTTAAAAAATGATTCTGGGGTTTGATCTCAAGGGCTTGTGCTTACTAGGCAGATGCTGCACCGTGTTAGCCTCACCTCAGCTCTTTTTTTGCTTTAATCAGGGTCTTGGGCTTTTTCCTGGTGCCAGCCTCCCAAATAGCTGGATTTCAGGCATGAGCTATCATGCCCAGCTTGATTGGGAAACTTCTGAGAATAAAAAATGAAGTGTGTGGGAAAAGTTTCCTGTTTCTTTCCTTTCTCACTATCTGTGTTAATCTGAGAAGCAAGTGCCAAGGCAGTATTAAATGCCTGTGGGAGAAAATGAGGAGGGCCTACGTAACAGTAGGCTAGCTGTCAAAATGCAGGGCAGGACTGCCTCTGAATGCAGGAGAGAAGGAAGGAGGGGGAAAGTCGCATGACCATCAAGGATTTTACAACCAAAGTCATCCCTCAAGGATACTCACAGTTTTCCCCAGGAACAAACCTGTCTCAATCTCTCTCCATACTGTCTAGGGCTAGGAAAGATTCATGCCCTCATTGGTATGATGATGTTCCTGGTTAGTGAACTCCCCATAACTGGAGCTTTGTAGATGCACTCTTATACTCACACCTTCCAGTATATGAAGCAAAGTGTTCCTTCAGGTTAAGCTTCTCTATCTTACCTTTAAAAGCACTTTGGAGTAAGGAGTTTCTCAAGAAGAGAAGAGAGGGGTTAAGAGAGTATTCAAAGGGATAGCTATTAACTTGAGTTCAGAGCACTCCTAAAAGGTTCAGAAGTGCCACGGCACGAATGGGAGAAGGATTACGAGAAAGAGTTGGATACATGAGTGCAGAGTTTGGAGTATGCCAAAATGGCAGACAGTTGATTCTACACAGCTATTCCACCAGACACTACTGCCCACTCATGAATTTTGTCCTGTTTCCTTGTAGTTGTTGAGCTAGTGAGGTGTGTTCTCCCTGGACTTACTCTCAAGTGCTTATTTCAGGAAAGCAAGAAGGTAAAACAGGAGAGAGGAATTGAAGGAAGAAGACTAAGCTTCAGGTATAGCTTGGAGTTATATGAACTTTCTGAAGATACTTAAACTGAGTAACTTACCTATGGATGAAACCAATTTTGATTTGTAATCCTATATGACCCAGTCATTAGTTTTGCTGCCTGTTTTTCTTCTTTCTCTACAATTTTTTCCCCTTAAAAGAGTTGTTCTCATATGGAAAAATGAAAAGAATATGTTGTTTTCTGCTTTTCTATAACATGCTGACAAAATAGAGAAAATAAAAGAAACAGTTGCAGATCAACTGAGAAGAATCTAATTTTGCTTCAGTCAAGACATTGGTGAAATAATTGAGGCAGTCTCCCTTGACCATTCATGATGCTCTGGTGACTCTAAATTGTATGAAAAAGTAAAGTCAACACTAGCCTAAGAATCAGTAGAACTTAGTTCATAGTCCTGACTAGACTACTACCTTGGGGTGACACTTTGCTTGGGTGGCTATGTGCCTCCAAATGTTATTAGAAAAAATGTGGGTGCTGAGGAAGAGTGATGAGTAGATGGGTAAGGGGTGCAGACCCTTCCATTCTGATATTCTTGGATTATCACTGCACTTTTCAGGAGACTGACTTTGATAACCAAAACATTGGTGACTCCCTACTCCCCCTAAACCTTTTGAGTTACCTTGATAACATCCTGATTTCCTCTTAGACTTGTCAGGATCACCCGAGGATCATTCAAGACCTTTAAAGGGAGAGGACTGGATTTTGAGGAGTAAGATAAGTGGGTAAAAATATCTTCAAAAGTTTGTCTCCTTCCTCAGAATATGCTATGTGGATACTGGGGTGTCTGCTAAAAGAAAGATATTATTTTCTAGCTCCTATAGATCTTGCCAGTGTTTGTTCTTACTAAATTAATACAAAGTACCTGAAGCCTCATCTCTCCTTCCTCTTATTTAAGAATGTCTAAGAAGGAAAACAGTTGTTTTATGTCGCACATCCCTTTATTCTTCCTTTATAGTTGTAGAGAGGCTTTTCCAGGTTCCCTTAAATAATGGAAACTTAATGCTGAGAGAAGAGAAAACACAAAATGGCACCTGATGCATTTCTGTGTGTGCATGCGCCATGGTTATGGGACTTGAATTCAGGCCTGGGCTCTTAGCCTTTTCGCTCAAGGCTAGCACTCTACCACTTGTGCCACAGCTCCACTTTTGGCCTTTTTTTTGGGACGGGGGGTCCAGTCGTGGGGCCTGAACTCTGGGCCTGGGTGCTGTCCCTGAGCTCTTCAGCTCAAGGCTAGCGCTCTACTACTTGAGCCACAGCGCCACTTCTGGCTTTTTTCTTTTTGCTTATGTGGTGCTGAGGAATCGAACCCAGGGCTTCATGCATGCAAGGCAAGCGCTCTACCACTGAGCCACCTTCCCAGCCCAGCTTATGGCCTTTTTTGATGATTAATTGGAAATGAGAATTTCATGGGTTTTCCTGTGATCTTAACCTCTTGAGTAGCTCCTGAGTGGCTAGGATTACAGGTGTCAACTACTGGCACCTGACTATTACTACTACTCCTTTTCTTTTCTTTTTTTTTTTAATTAGCTTTGCCAACAGTTTGAGTAGAAATTTGTGCAGCAGGTCACAAAAACCATGTGCCATTATTGGTGGCCTCAGCTAAGTATGGTCTGGGATTTGATATTTATTCTATAAGAAGAGGGTTTGATTGCACTCATAAGGAGCTGGTCTTTGAGACATGCAACTCAGAGATTTAGTAGCTTCATGCCAGCCTCCATTGGTACATTCCCTCCTGTATGACCAATCAGGTGTTAGTGATGAGCCCAGTCAGCCATAGCCAAGTTTTCAAAGTTGGTGTTATTAGATGCATACAGCATAAGCCATATTGTTCCTTCAAAAAGAACCCTTTTTGGGCTGCTGTCCTCAGGACAGTGTATATGAGAGTGTTTTGTAGTTTCATGACATCTTTCGTGCATTGAATCACTCTTTTGGTGACGGATAAATCACAGCAGAACAGCAAGAACTCCTAGGAGAGAATTTGCTGATAGTGAAATTTTGAAACAAGCAAGGATCTAGTCTCTTGGAACAGGCAAGACTCCACTGTTACCCACTAAGATGTAACTCTCACAAGGCTATCTAGTGAGCAACATGAAGGGTGGGCCCCAAGGCTTAGAGGTTATGGATAGGATCATGCTCAGTTGACTGGCTCTGGAGTCAAGGGACCCTCCTGTGCCAGGCCTGCATGATACTCCAGAGGAGAATGCAGTCTGTGAAAGACACCCTCTTGCTAGAGATTTCAGTTTATCTTTCCTTCGATACACAACAGTGGCTCTTGACCTATGTCAGAATCACTTGAAATGTTTGTTAGTGGTATATATTATTGGACTTCAGTTTAGACAGTGTGTTCTCTGAGGTTGAGCCCAGGCAATGTTTTGTTTGTTGTTGTTGTTGTGGTGGTGGCGGTGGTGGTGGTTGACCGTTTGTTTGCTAATTTTATCTAGGGCTGGAGGAGTGTCTCAAGTGGTACTTAACTATCAAGAGCCTTCCCTGAGTTTAAAAGCTCTGTATCACCAAAGAGCATGTACTTGGTTTTTTGTTCTCATGATGGTACTGGGAATGTGGCTTTTCTGCTCAAAGCTGGAGCTGTATCTGCCACTTGAACCACATCTCCATTTCCACACTTATTTTTTTAAATATAAATCAGCACTATACCTGAAACATATTAATTATATCTGTCTAGCTACATACAGACAAGCAGAGGCTATTTGTCCTTTGAATGAGTAGCTACCTCCTACTGCTAAATATAACAGGTTATATAAAAAGCCAACATAGGATTCTGAAAGGTATTCCTCAAAAAAATCAGACATAGAACTTCCCTACGACCCAGCCATACCACTCTTGGGCATCTATCCAGATTGTTACAAGTCAGGATACTTCGAAGTATCTTGCACATTCATGTTCATTGCTGCAATATTCACTGTAGGCAAGTTATGGTAACAGCCCAGATGCCCTATAACAGATGAGTGGATCAAGAAAATGTTGTATATATACACAGTAGAATTTCACTCATCAATTAGAAAGAATATAATTATGTCATTTTCAGGGAAATGGCTGGACCTAGAACAAAGCATGCTAACTGAGGTAAGCCAAGCTCACAGAGACAAACGCCACATGTTTTCTCCCATATGTAGAATCTAGATTTAAAATGCAACTGAACATGATAACTTACACAGGACTCTAGGTTTTCACACATAGTCCGACTAAAGGATATCCTTAGGGGAAGAACACAAAGGTGTGACTTCTCTGAACATTTAAAATACTATTTATGTAAGCATACTCCAGGAAATGGAAATGTGTTTTGTTGTTATTGTTGATGGTGATGGTGGTAGTGGTGTTTTTGTTTTGTTTATTTTTTTATAGGGACAAAGGAGGGTGCAGAAAGGGGGAAGGAAGGGTGAACAAATTCAATCTTGCTATTCAGTATACACTATGTGGAAAATGACTTGTGGGCAGGTATGGAAGGAGAAAAACTGAGAGAAAGCAAAGGAAGAGGTAACATTGCGCATAAAAAGGAATGTACTCATTACCTGACTTATGAAATGGTAACCCCTCTGTACACACCTTAATAATACAAATAAAAGTATTTTTAAAAAAGATTCTAAAAGGTACAAGAGAGAAGACAGCCTGGCTAGGAACCCCAGAATCTGGGAGTTGTATAGTTGTGAGTCCCCTGATTTTCTCTTTGGTTTAGGTATCCCAGACTCAGATTGATCAAGCTGGCAGTTAGATATGCAGCAGGAACAGACACAAAACCAGATACACTCTCTTTGGTCACAAGATGAACAAAGGGGCAGTGTAGCAAGGTAGACAGCTTGTAGGTGATAATCAACTTCCAGCCAACCAGCACCAAAAAACTGCCCCCCCTCCCTGCAACAGCCAGCATGTCTGAATGGAACACTAGGCTTCCACTACAGCTAAGCCATAGGTGCTCTATCTATCCTCATTGGGTGGTGTCTGAGAAGAGCATCAAGACTTCCTCCCTTGCTTGCATATCTTCCCTATCTAACCCAAGTCATTCCAAGGAACCCAAACTTTTACCTCTGCCCAGTAACCGTGAGGGTGAGCAATCATGCCATAATGTATAGTGTCAGAAGACACTTGGAGACTGTGACAAGACACTCCTTTCCTTGACACCCAAGGGACATTAGTGGAAGCCTGCAACCAGGGGAACCATAGCTGCCCCCATACCCTGCAGTGACAAGCAGTCCCTTTCTCTTGTAGGTGTCAACAGAGCTGGAAAGAAAACCTGAATTTACTCTCCCCTGGTAGTGACAAGGTGATACTCTACTTCTCATGTGTGACCATTGTCACAGTATGATAGTTAAAACATAAAGCTTAAATAATATCTACAGTCTTAGAATAGTTAAAGGTCCTAGATTTTGATTGGAAAACCACACACAATCTCAGGTATGAAGAAAATCTCACCTTTCAGGCAAAAAGACAACAGACACCATCATGATGATAGAGATAGACGCAGGATGATAGAGATGCTAGAATTAGCTGACAAAGATCTTGAAGTAACAGTCATAAAAATGCTTCCACAAACAATTACAAACTCTTTTGTTGTTGTTGTTGTTGTTTTCTGTTTTTAGATGGCTATCATGACATTGCTCAGGCTGGTTTTGAACTCCTAGGCTTATGGGATCCTCCTGCCTCAGTCTCTGTAAGTGCTGGAGCTTTGGGGTTATGCCACCATACAAAGGAAGTAAAAAAAAATAGTGTGTCTCAGCCAAGAAATTGAGGAAATAAAGGATTAAATGGAAATACTAGAACTAAAAACATAATAGTTCAGATAAACTCAAAAGGTGGATTCAACCAGAGATAGCTGGTGCTTAGTAAGCGTGGCTAACAGAATTGACTGTACAGGCAGAGTATGTTGTTATGACCATGAATGTGGCTTAATACTTGCCATCATATTGTAAATACATCATTATATCTTGCTGTTTAAATAACTCCTTTGACATAATTGTGTTGTGTATTTAAAATAGGTACCCACATAAAACATTTCAGTTCAAAGTAACACCATGGCTGGAACAAAGGGCCTGTATCCCTGTATGAGACCATATGTGAATCTGAGTCAGAGATGCAATTCATAGTACTAGGTTTTGAGGGAGATCTTAGCAATTGACATGTATACAAAAAAGTCAACTTGGGAAGCAGGAAGTTTAGAAAAACATGTCAAGTAAGGGATGTTTGAAAAACCTAGAAATGTTTACCTTGTGTGTTTATCTATCTGAAGGGGTTCTTACTTAGAGAAGGAATTGTTTTCCTTGTTCTGTGTTCTAACTAAGTTATTTAGAAATGCTAGTAGTTCCAGGAAAGCATTTTTAGAAAATAAATTTTAGTTATAGATGAAATTTTATTGTTTGTGGAAGTGTTTGAATTAATTAACAATCAATCCTAGAAAGCCAGCCTATATCTACTTTCTGCATTGTGTTGAGTTTTCAGAGACTGAGTGGTGTGTAGGTGTGTGCATGCATATGTGTGTGTGTGTGGATGCATATCAGGTATACTTACTGTGTCTGTGTCAAGCTGCTGGCAAGGTGTTTCTGCCTGGCTTCACTCTTAAGGACCTGGACATAGTCTCTAGTATCCTCAATAATTCTCCCAGCTCTGGTATGTTTTGATATATTATGGCCATCCTATGAATTCTCTTAATGAAATCCACCTAGCTAAAAGTGCTCATTAACTCAGCATGTACTTCATTGCTCTGACCTTTCTTGAGTCTACCTTTGATTGTACATTCTTGCTCGATTTTCCTGGATAGCACTGCTCTGTGACAAACACCAGTGGAGATGGAGCAGGAGTCCCTGTCTCGGCACCTGGAGATTGGACCTGGAGGGAATGTGGTTGGCTTCAGGACTTCTGGTTCTTCCCTTCCACATTGAGGTGCTGCTAACCTCCTCATGCACTATGCTTTGAATGGTCTCATCTCCATTCCTATTCTCACCCCTAGCTGCTTGGGGAAAGAGGCAGGTCTTCTGTTCCAAAGAGGACAGGATCATAATCAAATGATAATCTTAGTTCACTTACTTGGCTTGTGTAGAAATCATGTCCTGCACTTTAAAGGAGAGATTGGTATTAAAATTTCAGTGCATCTCACAGCATCCTTCACACATCATAAAGCCTTGTTTTTACCCCTTCTCTGTTTAATTCCTCCTTTTCCACTCCTCTGGAGTGATATATAGATCTTTTTCTCCCTTTCAGTTTCTCTAAGAAATTTTGATTTAGAGTCCAAGCCTCCTTGCCCCTTCCCCTTGCCCTGTGTCCTGCAGAGACATTTTCCTAAAGTGCTTAGAGAAAATTGATTATACCAGACATGTGACATTTTTCATTTGTCCTTTTTTAGCAATCAGGTCCCAGCCTCTTAGAGGGAAAAAGGCCAGGAGCGAAATGCATGTGTTTGCATTAGTAGTTCAATTTATGTCCTGGATCTATACTGAGGACAAGCCTAACTTATTCATTTACAGCTTCTTTTATTGCAGAAAAAGGAGTGGACGTGGGATGAAAACAAGATGCTGGTGATGCAGGACCCTATTTACAGGTAAGAGTCCAGCCCAGTGCTCAGGAGGATGCTGAGTCCCAGGGTTCTTCGGCTGTCCCCCAGAGCCATCTGATATGTCAGATGGATATAAATAAACCTCTACTGCTTGTCCTTTCATAGGCCTGCTATTTCTATAGATATAAGTACAAGAACTATTCTGCCTTATCTTTAAGATTGAAAGGAAAGTTTTTCTGGCCATTAATTGCCCTATTTAAGGGAACTATGAAGAATTTCTTCTTGGTTATTAATCTAGATCTCTGAGTTGTAATTGGAGAATTGTCCTAACTGAAATTCCATAATAGTTCATAATGAAGAGTGAGATAACTGAATTAGCCCATTCTCCCATGCTACAATTTCCGTCGTCTCTTCCACCTTTTGGAGCATAGGCACATGCTCAATTTCCAGTGCTATATCTATGCCCAATCTCCAGTGCTATGACCTGAATGTTAGGTTTTTTCAAAATTTGTATGTTGAAATGTTTTTTGGTTTGGAATTGGTGTGTGTATGTGTGTGTTTGTTTTTGTGGGTATAAAGGTTTGATCTCACAACTTCAAGCTTTCTCAGCTTTCTTGGCTGGCATTCTGGAGACATACCACTTTGGCTTTTTTCTGGTTATTTTGAAAAAGGAATGTCATGAGCTTTTCTTCCCATGTTAGACTCAAACTATGATCTTGGGCATTAGCCACCTGGCCTAGCTGGTGTTAAAATTTTCAGTAGTCAAGCTGATAATGTTAGAAGGTGGAGTTCTCAGGTGATTAGGCTGTGAGGATCGATCTTTGTATTTTAGGTAAGGATCCTTATAAAGGAGTGGGTGGGGCCCTCCATAGCTTGCCTTTTTCAAAAGCCATGTGAACACTGCTGGTGGGCACCATTTATAACCCAGAAAGTGGGCTTTCATCAGATACTGAAGCTTCTGGTCCTTTTTTCTTGGACCTCCATGCCTTCAGAAATTTGAGAAATAAGCTGGGCACTGGTGTCTCACGCCTGTAATCCTAGCTACTCAGGAGGCTGAGATCTGAGGATCACAGTTCCAATTCAGTCTGGGCAGGAAACTCCATGAGACTCTTATTTCCAATAAACCACTAGAAAACTGGAAGTGGTGCTGTGTCTCAAGTGGTAGAGCTCTCACCTTGAGCTGAAGAGCCCAAGGAAAGTGCCCAAGCCCAGAGTTCAAGCCCCACAACCGACAAAAAAATAAAAAAATAAAAAAAAAGAAATTTGAGAAATAAATTTATATTGTTATGAGCCACTACTTTATGATATTTTTAATCCATGCCGAGGAGCTGATTTCAGTGAGTGAGATTGATATGATTTCTATACATGTTGGATGGCTGCCATCCTAACAACAGCATACGATAAGCTACAGTTTTCTTGGGAAACATGACAGTACCTGGCATCATGGATGTCATTCTTCTGTATTGGATTTCTACAGCCTGAGACCCACCCTACCTCTCCTTGTTTCATTCACTGGATGAATGGCTGATCTTTGGAAATTTAGAGACCTAAGTTAAGGTTTACTTTTAGTTCCCTCTCAAATTATTGCCATGCCTTTGTTGCCAAAGTGGATAAGGATTGGAATTCAGCTGTGAAGTTGGTATTATGGTGGTTCTGCCTTTGAATGGAATTTCCGTTCATTCAGATAAGCAGCAAGTAGTCTTCTGGGTCATTTGGATTACTGAAGTGATTGGTCCTTAGTTCTTGGGGAGTTTCGGTCCAGTGTGGAAACAGACACTGAATATGTCATTGTAGTACTGACAGGCTGAATTTCTTCCTATGTTTCAGTTGCACTTTCAGTGTTTCTTGAAATTATTTTAATGTGTTTCTGGTATGCACATATGAGTGTATCCTTTTAATATGTCACTCTTGACACTGGACTGCAAGACTCTTTTTTTAAAAAAATCCTTTTATTATTCTTTTTTAACACTGGACTGCAAGACTCTTGAAGGGGAGAACTTTCCCTGTTCACCAAGCCCATGCCTGGCCCATTGAAGCATTTAAAAAGTGTGCAATGGCTAGACACTATGGATTGTGCCTGTTATCCCAGCTACTCAGCAAGTGGCGATGGATCATGGTTTGAAGCCAGCCCAGGCAGGAAAGTCCATGAGACTTATCTTAAATTAACCACCTAAAAATTGGAAGTGGATCTGTGGCTCAAAATGATACAGTGCAGCCTTGAGCAAAAAAGCTCTTATTTAGTGCCCAAGATAAATATATTGAAACATATCTGAAAATTAACATAAATTATGGTAATTCACAAGGTAGAACAATTACTTTCTACTTGAGTGATGAAAAAACTTTTAAAGAAATATATTGTCTCAGAACTGGGTTTGAAGAATATAAATAAACCTCTCACCTGCATTTTATAGAAAGGAAAGTTTCTGTTGTTTTTTTAAAAAAACACAAAAATAACATTGGCAACGTGTGTGTGTGTGTGTGTGTGTGTGTATATCTTCCATATATATATATATGATATTTTTGTAGTTTTTCTAATTGTGAAAATATCATACAGAGGGGTTGCAATTATGTGAGCAAGGTAATGAGTACATTTCTTATCAAGCATTGTTGCCTCCTCCTTTGTTTCCCCTTCCCATCTCATCCCATCTCCCCTCCCATGCCCCCCCCACCAGCCACCCCCGTTCCCCCCTCTTCCACCAAAGTTGTAAAGTTCGTTTTTTGACATAATATCTTGTACATCTCATTGCTGCAATGGGTCCACCTGTATCCCTATTTAAACAATTTGTTTTTTCCTTTCCCCTCCCCAAATTATATCAGCATCAAATACAGTGAAAACAGGAGTTATGCCCTGCCAGAGAAACATACAAAGCAACAGAGAAATCAATTTTATAAATATGTTAGAAACAATAGCAAGAAATAAAAAAAAAATGTTTGAGTCCTTATCTTGGGCTTCATTTCGCCTAACATCAACTTAGCTGACCATTGTTGCTTGTCCCAGACATATACTAGTTATTGCAAATAAGGGAAAACATGGGACCTATGTTTCTCTGGGCTTGGCTTACTTCACTTAATATAACTTTTTCCGTCTTTCCATTTTCTAACAAATGGGGCAATGTCTTTTTTTTTGATGGAGGCATAGAATTCCATTGTGTATATATACCACATTTTCTAGATCCGTTCATCTACTGAGGGCCATCTGGGTTGGTTCCATATTTTAGCTATGGTAAATAATGCTGCAACAAACACTGTTGTGTTGGTAACTTTAGTATGGTCTTGTTTGTTAACATTTGGGTAAATGCCCAAAAGTGGGATTGCTGGGTCATAGGGGAGCTCTATGTGGAGTCTTTTGAGGAACCTCCATACTGCTTCCCAAAGTGGTTGAACAAGTTTACATTCCCATCAATAATGCAGTAGAGTTCCCTTCTGTCCACATCCCTTCCAGCATCTGTTGTTATTAGAGTTCTTAATTATAACCATTCTAACACGGGTGAGGTGGTATCTCAATGTTGTTTTGATTTGCATTTCTTTTATGGCTAGGGAAGTTGAGCATTTCTTCATGTGTCTATTGGCCGTCCTTCTTTCCTCTTCAGAGGTTTCTCTGTAAGTCTTTAGCACATTTTTTAAATGGGCAGTTGTTTCTTTGAGGATTTGTTGTTGGGGGATTTAAGTTTTTGAGTTCCAGGTATATTTTAGATGTGAGACCCTTGTTTGTTGTATAGCTAGTGAAGATCTTCTTCCAGTCCGTGGGCTTTCTATTCATCTTGATAGCTATGTCCTTTGCCATGCAGAAGCTCTGCAATTTCATGCAATCCCATTTGTCCAACCTTTCTTTGGTTTGTTGTGTTTCTGGGTCTCTATTAAGAAAATTTTGGCCTGTGCCAAGGAGACCTAGGGTTTCTCCTATTCCATCCTGTAATGTTTTCAGGGTGTCTGCTTTGACTCCAAGGTCTTTGATCCATTTGGAGTTGATTCTGGTGTAGGCTGAGATATAAGGATCTAGCTTTAGTTTTCTACAGATGATTAACCAATTTTGCCAGCACCATTTACTGAAGAGGCTTTCTACCATTCTTTTTTTTTTTTGAGCTCCCTTATCGAAAATTAGATAGCTATAGGCCTGTGGGTTCATTTCTGGGTTTTCAATTCTATTCCATTGGTCCTGAGGTCTGTTCTTGTGCCAGTACCAAGCTGTTTTGATTACTATGGCTTTGCTGTAGAGTTTGAAATTTGGTATTGACATTCCTCCAGCACTGTTCTTTCTGTTAAGGATCGTTTTTGCTATTGAGGATCTTTTATTGTTCCATATGAATTTTTGGATTGCCTCTTCTATTTCCCTGAAGAATGAGGTTGGAATATTGATAGGTATCACATTGAATTTGTAGATAGCTTTGGGAAGTATTGCCATTTTTACTATGTTGATCCTTCCAGTCCAGGCGCGTGGGAGTTTTTGTCACTTTCTAAGTTCTGTTTTGATTTCCTTTTTCAGGTTTTTAAAGTTTTCATCATAGAGGTCCTTCACTTCTTTGGTTAAGTTAACTCCTAGGTATTTTACTTTTTGTTGGGCTATTACAAATGGAGTTTCCTGATTTCAGCCACGCTTTTCTCATTGTTGGCATACAAAAAAGCCATTGATTTTTGAGGGTTAATTTTATACCCTGCTACTTTGCCAAAGTTTTGAATCAGCTTGAGTAATTTGGGAGTGGAGGCCATGGGATTCTTTAAATACAATATCATGTCATCTGTAAAGAGGAAGAGTTTTACTTCATCTTTCTCTATTTGGATCCCTTTTATGTTTGCATCTTATCTTATTGCTGTAGCTAGGCATTCTAATACTAAATTGAAGAGTATTAGGGAGAGTGGACATCCTTGTCTCATTCCGGAGTTAAGAGGAAATGGATTTACTTTTTCACCATTAACTATAATGCTGGCTGTAGGTTTTTCTTTTTTTTTTTTTTAATTTAATTTTATTTTATTTGAGAACATACTGTACAGAGGGGCTACAATTACATGGGCAGGATAATGCATACATTTCTTACCAAGCATTGCAGCCTCCTCCTTTGTTTACCCTTCACCTCCCTTCCCAGCCTCCCCCCTCCCCCCACCCAATTATACCCCCCTCCCCCCCCACACTGACATTGTAAAGTTGGTTTTGACATGACATTTTGTACTTCTCATTGTTGCAACAGGTCCACCTGAATCCTTAAACGACTTGTTTGTCCCCATCTCCTCCACATGTTATACTGACATCAAATATAGTGAAAGCGGGGGTTACACTGTGGGGGAGGGACATACAAAGCAACAAAGAAATAATCTTATAAATGCGTTAGAAACACATGCATGAAAGAAACGAAAACATTAAAATACATATTTAAGGGTTCATTTTCCTAACATCACATTATCTGACCTTTTCCGCTTGACTCATACCTATACTAGATATTGCAAATAAGGGAAACCATGGGACCTATGCTTCTTTGGGCCTGGCTTACTTCACTTAATATAATTTTTTCCAAACCATTCCATTTCCTGACAAATGGGGAAATGTCATTCTTTCTGATGGAGGCATAGAATTCCATTGTGTATATATACCACATTTCCTTGATCCATTCATCTACTGAGGGGCATCTGGGTTGGTTCCATATCTTAGCTATGGTAAATAATGCTGCAATAAACATAGTTGTGCTGGTAGCTTCAGTGTGGTCTTGTTTGTAAACATTTGGGTAAATGCCCAAAAGTGGGATTGCTGGATCATAGGGGAGATCTATGTGAAGACTTTTGAGGAACCTCCATACTGCTTTCCAAAGTGGTTGAACAAGTTTTCATTCCCACCAACAATGAAGTAAGGTTCCTTTCTGTCCACATCCCCTCCAGCATCTGTTGTTGTTAGAGTTCTTGATTTTTGCTGTTCTAACTGGAGTGAGGTGATATCTCAATGTTGTTTTGATTTGCATTTCTTTTATGGCTAGGGATGTTGAACATTTCTTCATGTGTCTATTGGCCATCCTTCTTTCTTCTTCAGAGAAGCTTCTCTTTAAGTCTTTCGCCCACTTATTTATTGGGCAGTTGTTTCTTTGAGGATTTGTTGTTGGGGGATTTAATTTTTTGAGTTCCAAGTATATTTTAGATATGAGACCCTTGTCCGTTGTATGGCTAGTAAAGATCTTCTCCCAGTCGGTGGGCTTTCTATTGATCTTGCTAGCTATGTCATTTGCCCTGCAGAAGCTCTGCAACCTTATGCAATCCCATTTGTCCAACCTTTCTTTGATTTGTTGTGCTTCCGGGTCTCTATTCAGAAAATTTCAGCCTGAGCCAAGGAGACCTAGGGTTTCTCCGATTCTATCCTGTAATGTTTTCAGAGTGTCTGCTTTGACTTCAAGGTCTTTGATCCACTTGGAGTTGATTCTGGTGCAGGGTGATATATAAGGATCTAGCTTTAGTTTTCTACATGTAGTTAACCAATTTTGCCAGCACCATTTACTGAAGAGGCTGTCTTTGTTCCATTCTATTGTTTTAGCTTCCTTATCGAAGATTAGATGGCTATAGGTCTGTAGATTCATTTCTGGGTTTTCAATTCTATTCCATTGGTCCTGAGGTCTGTTCTTATGCCAATACCAAGCTGTTTTGATTACTATGGCTTTATAGTAGAGTTTGAAATTTGGTATTAATATTTCTCCAGCAGTGTTCTTTCCGTTGAGGAGCGTTTTTGCTATTCGGGGTCTTTTATTGTTCCATATGAATTTTTGGATTGCCTCTTCTATTTCCTTGAAGAATGAGGGTGGAATTTTGATAGGTATCGCGATGAATTTGTAGATAGCCTTGGGAAGTATTGCCATTTTCACGATGTTAATCTTGCCAATCCAGGAGCATGGGAGGTTTTGCCATTTTTTAAGTTCTGTGTTGATTTCCTTTTTCAAGATTTTAAAGTTTTCATCATAGAGGTCCTTCACTTCTTTGGTTAAGTTAATTGGTTAATTCCTAGGTATTTAATTTTTTGTGGGGCTATTACAAATGGAGTTGCTTTCCTAATTTCAGCCACACTTTTCTCATTGTTGGCATATAGAAAAGCCATTGATTTTTGGGGGTTAATTTTATAACCTGCTACTTTGTCAAAGTTTTGAATCAGCTTGAGTAATTTGGGAGTGGAGTCTATGGGATTCTTTAAATACAAGATCATGTCATCTGCAAAGAGGGAGAGTTTTATTTCTTCTTTCCCTATTTGGATCCCCTTTATGTCTGCATCTTGTCTTATTTCTGTAGCTAGGCATTCTAATACTAGATTGAAGAGAAGTGGAGAGAGTGGGCATCCTTGTCTTGTTCCTGAGTTAAGAGGAAATGGCTTTAGTTTTTCACCATTGAGTATAATGCTGGCTGTAGGATTGTCATATACAGCCTTTATTGTATTGAGGAATGATCCATGGATTCCTAATTTTTCCAGAATCTTCATCATAAAGGGGTGTTGGATCTTGTCAAATGCTTTTTCTGCATCTATTGAGATAACCATGTGGTTCTTATTCTTGCTCCTGTTGATGTGATGAATAATATTAATTGATTTGCGTATATTGAACCAGCTTTGCATCCCTGAAATGAATCCTGTTTGATCATGGTGTATGATTTTTTGGATGAATTGTTGAAGTCGATTGGCCAAAATTTTGTTGAGAAGTTTTGCATCAATGTTCATCAAAGAAATGGGTCTATAGTTCTCTTTCTTTGATGAGTCTCTGCCTGGTTTTGGGATGAGGGTTATGATGGCTTCATAGAATGTGTTCGGTAGTGAGCTTTCTCTTTCAATTTCATTGAAGAGTTGGAGGAGTATTGGTGTGAGCTCTGCTTTGAAGGCCTTTTAAAATTCCGCTGTAAAACCATCTGGTCCTGGACTTTTCTTAGCTGGGAGGTCTCTTATTGCTGTTTCTATTTCAATGCTTGATATGGGCCTGTTAAGCTGGTTTAACTCATCTTGGTTTAGTTTTGGCATGTCAATATTTGCTAGGAAAAGGTCCATTTCTGTCAAGTTCTCAAACTTATTAGCATAAAGTTTTGAGAAGTATTCCCTTATAATGTTCTGAATCTTGGTTGTTTCTGTGGTGATGTTTCCATTCTCAACTCTGAGTTTATTAATTTGGGTGTGTTCTCTCCTTTTTCTGATAAGGTTTGCTAAGGGTCTGTCAATTTTGTTAAGTTTTTCGAAGAACCAACTCTTTGTTTTGTTGATTCTTTCTATAGTTTTTTTGGATTCTAATTCATTTAATTCTGATTTAATTTTGATTATTTCTTTCCGTCTACTGGATTGGGGTTTTTCTTGCTGCTCTTTTTCAAGGAGGTTTAGATGTGTCATTAAATTGCTAGTTTCCGATCTCTCCAATTTGTTGATGTAGGAGCTCAGAGCTATAAACCTGCCTCTGAGTACTGCCTTTGCTGTGTCCCAGAGGAGCTGGTAATTTGTGTGTTCATTTTTGTTGAATAGCATGAACATTTGAATTTCCTTTCTAATCTCTTCCATGACCCACTCATGATTCAGCAGTGTGTTGTTCAGCCTCCATGTGATACCGGACTTTCTTTGGTGGCTTTTGGTGTTGAGTTCTAATTTTATTCCCTTGTGGTCAGAGAGAATGCAAGGTATAACTTCAATGTTTCTGAATTTAGACAAGTTTGCTTTGTGGCCTAAAATGTGGTCTATTTTAGAAAACGTTCCATGTGCTGCTGAGAAGAACGTGTATTCTGATACTGCTGGGTGAAATGTTCGGTAAATGTCTGTTAAGTCTAGTTGATCTATGCAGCTGTTTAGATCTGTGGTTTCTCTGTTGAGTTTTTGCCGAGTTGATCTATCTAGTGGGGAGAGTGGTGTGTTAAAATCCCCAACAATTAATGTCTTTGGATCTATATGGGATCTGAGGGAAAGTAGTGTTTCTTTTTATAAATTTGGGTGCTCCATTGTTTGGTGAATAGATATTTAGAATTGTAATATCCTCCTGAAGGAGAGATCCTTTAATTAGTATGTAGCAACCTTCTTTATCTCTTCTCACGAATTTTAATTTGAAGTCTATTTTATCTTATATTAGGATTGCAACTCCCGCCTGTTTATGAGGGCCATTTGCTTGGTAGATTTTGTTCCAGCCTTTAACATTGAAAATGTGTTTGTTTTTACGGGCAAGATGTGACTCCTGCAGGCAGCAGATAGAAGGGTCTTGTTTTTTAATCCAACTAGACAGTCTATGTCGCTTAATTGGAGAGTTCAGTCCGTTAACGTTAAGAGATAGGACTGAGAGGTATTTGGGAGTTCCTGCCATGTTATCCACCTTCTTGGGGGCTGCGAAAACTGGGTTCTTCCTAAGGTTCTTGGATTCTCAGTTTGGGTGCAGTTTCTTGGCCTTTGTTGCGGTCTTGTTGGTTTTCTATGTGTAGGACATCTTTAAGAATCTTTTGTAGGGCTGGTTTGGTGGAGATGTATTGTTTCAATTTTTCTTTGCTATGGAAGGTTTTTATTTGGCCTTCAGTTATGAAGGAGAGTTTAGCTGGGTACAGTATTCTTGGTTGATAGTTGTTTGTTTTTAGGGCATGGCATACATCATTCCAGGCTCTTCTTGCTTTGATTGTCTCTGCTGAGAAATCTGAGGTGATTCTAATTGGTTTCCCTTTATAGGTGATTACCCTTTTCTCCTTGACAGCTTTAAGGATCTTTTCCTTGGTCTGAGTTGATCCTGTGTGGATTATAATGTGATGGTGGGATGTCCTATTCTGGTCTGGTCTATTTGGGGTTCTAAAAGCTTCTTGTATCTGAATAGGCCTATCTTTTTGTATGTTTGGGAAGTTCTCTGCTAGGATCCTTTTAAACAAATTTCCTAGACCATTAACTTCTGTTTCTAGGTGCTCCTCTACACCCATTATCCTTTGATTGGGCCTTCTGATGGTGTCTTCCAGGTGTTGGATATACCTATCATATTTCTTGGACTTGTCTTGGATGGTTGTATGTTCTTTCTCTATAATATCTATGCTGTCTTCAATCCCTGAGATTCGATCTTCTGCGTGGTCTGACCTGCTGTCAAGACTCTCTACTTTGTTTTTTATCTCTTTTCCTTCTAATTGGTCAGCTTTGATGGCTTCAAGTTCTTTGTTGAAGCTCTGTTTTAGGTCTTGTATGAATTTCTTTACTTCCTTAATTTGGTGTTCAGTGTTTGTTCTCAAATCACTTAGTTGATTGGTTATGGTTTCTTTGGACTCCCATTCCTTCTGTTGGGTTCCATTCAGCATTCCCTTTGTGGTCTCCCTGACTTCCTTCAGCTCTTTGTTAATGGATTCCATGAATGCCTTTAATGATCTTTGTGTATTCTCTACCTGGTCTCTCAATTCCTGAATTACTCTTTGATTAGCTTCCTCCCGTCTGTGGGATTCCTGCAGTTCTCTTTCTTCCCGTTCGTGGTATTCCTGCAGTTCTCTTTGAGTGTTCTCTGCCTGCTCACGCCATTCCTCCCTTTTTCTTTGAGTATTCTCAAGTTGTTCACGCAAATCCTGTATCAGTTTTTGAGTAGCTTCCTCACGCTTATGATATTCCTGTATAAACTTCTGGGATGCCTCCTCTCTCTCCCTATCACGCTCATACAGAGTCCTTTGTACATTTTCAAACTTCTCATTTATCATGTTTGCTATTAGTGTTTGTAGAGCTATTTGGGAACTCTCCTCTGGATTATTCTTTATCTGTTCTAATCCCTGATTATCAAGATTGGGAATTGAGATACCCGAATTTGCCATTTTTCTTGTGTTTTTCCGGCTTACTCTGCCCATTTGAGATGAAGATTGCACCAGTTTTGTGCTATAACACTATCTTAAGGCAACCATCAACCAAAGTTTGCGTTTGTACAGTCAATAGTCTACAGATACAATCTAGTTCAACAGATACATCTATTCAACATCAAACAACTATATGTTAAAGGACTTCGAACCGCAGAAAAGAATTTGGAAGACCAGAAATTATTAGGATTAGGGAGAGATGTGGGTAAAAAATAGGAATAGATTGGTGTGGGGAGGCACAGGGAGAGTTAACTATGTCCTAATCACAATGCAGGAAATGGGTTGGGTAGAATGCAAGTAGAGAGAGAGAGAAAAAGAAGAGACGGAAAGGGGAATGAAGAGAGACCAGAAAAAAAATAGAAACGTAAAAATTAATGTTATTATAGAGGTTAAAAGACCGTCTATTTAGAGAGGAATGTGAATATGTTCAGAGAAGGGGAGGGACATAGAGGAGATGTGAAAAACTTTAAGGATGGGAAAGGGAGAAGAAAAGATCAGAAGTTCAGTAGAGCTAGACAAAAAACAAAAAGATAATTAAGAAAGAAAGAAAAAGAGAAAGAAGACAAGAAAGGAAAATGCTCATTCACATATTCCTAAAATAAAAATTAGAAGATGAAAAAAAAAAAGTTACTGGAAAACAATTATTTTTTCAGAAGAGGCAAAAATTAAAGATTAATAAAAGTTTTAGAAGGGAAAAATATATATATATAAGGTAACAAAAAACAAAAAACAAGCAAAAAAAAAGAAAAGAAGAAGAAGAAGAAAAAAAAGAAAAAAGAAAAAAAAGTCTTTTGATTTTTTTTTTTTGGGGGGGGAGGAGTGGGAAGAATCCTGTATCTCCCTTTTGTCTGTAACCAGTCTCTTGTTGGAGTCTCTGGTCAGCTTGAGGTCCTGTGGCTTGATTGGTTTCTTAAGTCGGTTTGTTGGAAGAGGCAGAAAAATGCTCTGCTTTACCCAAGATTTTGTGATCCCCCTCCCAGGTTAGTTTTCTGGGAGGGTGATCTGCTTTGAGAATCACAAAAGAGGGGGATGTGGTGATGAGGCTAGGTTCTGGGTAGAGTTGAGGCCTTTCAACAAACAGTAGCTTTTCCCTGGGGCTATTTTGTGATAAAGCTCACAGCGCCCAGCCTGGAGCCATTCTCAGGGTTTCTGTTTTTCAATTGATTGTGGTGGCTGCTAGAGGGAGGGGCAGCCTCTGGCTCTGGTTACCCAGTGCAGCAAGGCTCTCCAATGGCTGGCGCCTGAGCTGGGTGACTTTTCCCTGGATGGAGCTGAGTCTGGCAGGTCACTTCGCCGTTAAGTTCTTGTGACCTGCTAAATGACTCGTTTTATTCCAAGGCCTGAGCTGGAGCTAGCAGCTCCTCCGAGCTTTGTCGGTATCCAAGATGGAGATCACCGGTGCTGGGGGGGGGAGGGGTGGCCTTCCCTCCTCTGTTCCCTGAGAAGGAGTGAGGACGTCGGGCTTGTACTCACGCCGAGTCTTGGATCCTGGGTCGTCTCTGGTCTGCAAACAGCAGGATGAAGATGTCCGCTCCTTGTCGGTTCTTGTTGGTGTTGAGTAGAATCTGCTTGTCTGCTGCGTCTGGCTCCTTCGTCCCGGACTCTCTGTGGCTGTAGGTTTTTCATATACAGCCTTTATTGTATTGAGGAATGTTCCCTGGATTCCTAGTTTTTCCAGTACCTACATCATAAAGGGCTGTTGGATTTTGTCAAATGCTTTTTCTGTATCTATTGAGATAACCATGTGAGTCTATTCCTTGCTCCTGTTGATGTGATGAATTATATTAATTGATTTACATATATTGAACCAGCTTTGCATCCCTGAAATGAATCCTGTTTAATTATGGTGTATGATCTTTTTGGATTAATTGTTGTAGTCGATTGGCCAAAACTTCGTTGAGAAGTTTTGCATCAATGTTCAACAGAGAAATGGGTCTATGGTTCTCTTTCTTTGATGAGTCCCTGCCTTGTTTTGGGATCAGGGTTTTGATGGCTGCACAGAAAGTGTTCGGTAGTGAACTTTCTCTTTCAATTTCATTGAAGAGGAGTATTTGTGTGAGCTCTGCTTTGAAGGCCTTGTTAGAATTCTACTGTAAATCCATCTGTTCCTGGGCTTTTCTTAGATGGGAGGTCTCTTATTGCTGTTTCTATTTCAATGCTTGATATGGGCCTGTTAAGTTGGTTTAACTCATCTTGGTTTAGTTTTGGCATGTCGATATTTGCTAGGAAAAGATTCATTTCTACCAGGTTCTCAAACTTATTAGCATAAAGGTTTTAGAACAATTCCCTTATAATGTTCTGAATCTTGGTTGTTTCTGTGGTGATGTTTTCATTCTCATCTCTGGTTTGTTTATTTGGGTATGTTCTCTTCTTTTTCTGATAAGATTTGCTAAGGGTCTGTCAATTTCATTAATTTTTTTGAAGACCCAAGTCTTTGTTTTGTTGATTCTTTCTATGTTTTTTTTGGAATCTAATTTGTTTAATTCTGATTTAATTTTAGTTATTTCTTTCTGTCTACTGGATTGGGGTTTATCTTGCTGCTCTTTTTCAAGGAGGCTCAGATGTCTCATTAAATTGTTAGTTTCAGATCTCTCCAATTTGTTGATGTAGGAATTCAGAGCTATAGACTTGCCTCTGAGTGCTTCCTTTGCTTTGTCCCAGAGAAGCTATTAATTTGTGTGTTCATTTTTGTTGAATATCATGAACATTTGAATTTCCTTTCCAATCTCTTCCATGACCCACTGGTCGTTCACCAGTGTGTTGTTCAGCCTCCATGTGTTACAGGACTTTCTTTGGTGGCTTTTGGTGTTCAGTACTAATTTTATTCCCTTGTGGTCAGAGAGAATGCAAGGTATTACTTCAATGTTTCTGAAGTTGGACAAGTTTGCTTTGTGACTTAAAATGTGGTCTGTTTTGGAAAATATTCTGTGTGCTGCTGAGAAGAACATGCTGCTGGGTAAAATATTTGGTAGATGTCTGTTAAATCTAGTTGATCTATGCAGTTGTTTTAGATCTGTGGTTTCTCTGTGGAGTTTTTGCCGAGTTGATCTATCATGTGGGGATAGTGTTGTGTTAAAGTCCCCAACAATTAATGTTTTTGGATCTAAGTAGATTTGAGGGAAAGTAGTGTTTCTTGGATAAATTTGTGTTTCTCCATTGTTTGGCAAATAGATATTTAGAATTATAATATCCTCCTAGAGGAGAGATCGCTTAATTAGTATGTAGTGACCTCCTTTATCTCTCGTCACTAGTTTTAATTTGAAGTCTGTTTTTTCTGATATTAGGATTGCAACTCCTGCCTGTTTATGGGGGCCATTTGCTTGATAGATTTTATTCCAGCCTTTCACTTTCAAAATATGCTTGTTTTTAGGGGCAAGGTGTGACTCCTGAAGGCATCAGATAGAAGGATCTTGCTTTTTAATCCAACTAGACAGTCTATATCGCTTAATTGGACAGTTAAGTACCGACAGAGTGTTTGGTAGTTCTTGTCATGTTATCCACCTTCTTGGGGCTGCGACAACTGGGTTCTCAGTTTCGATGCGGTTTCTTGGCCTTTATTGTAGTCTTATATATGATATTTATTTATCAGTGTGATGTATATACATATATAATATGTGATTTACATTATATATTTATGAATATATTTCTCTTTGTGGTGTACTGCTCATGAGTTTGAATTTTGCCTTTTTCTGGTTGTAAGAAAATGGTTTTCCTAAAGCTTTCATATGTCCCATATAAGCTGCTGATTTGTAAACAGTAACTTTACTGAGGCATAACGGTATACAAAAATTGAACATCTTTAAAGTGAATAATTTTGACACATGTACAGTCATGGAATCATCACCTCAGTCAAAATGGTGAATGTGTGTGCTTGTACCTTTACATAATCCTCTGACTTTACCCTTCTGGACTCTCCAGCTGAACCCCTAATTTTATTACATTTTGAGTTCTTTATACATTCTCAACATAAATCCTTTCTCAGATTTATGGTTTATAAGTCTTTTAATCCTCAAATGTAACTTTTTAAAGTAGAGTCTTTTAAAGAGCAAAATTAAAAAAAAAAAGAGAGACACGGTCTTTATAATTAGTTTGGACTATCCTTGAACTCATCCTCCTCCTGCCTCAGCTTTTGAGAACTGCGATTATAAACATCTGTCATCATGCCCAAATTATTAAATGTTGATGAAGTGTGCTATTTCAGTTTTTTAATTGCCTGGATTGTGCTTTGATATCATACCTACACAACTGGTACCTAACTCAAGGCCCTGGATTTTCTGTTTTCAGTGAAGTGTGTGATGGTTTTATGTTTAAGCGTGTAAGACAAGCTGATTCAGAATTTTGTGTCTCCATATTGTGCTGAGATTGAATCTAGGGTCTTGTACCTAGATATTCTACCATTGTGCTACATCCCCAATGATTCAACATTTTTTTTAGCATGATGTGAAGAATGGATAAAAATAATGTTCCTCTTCTGCCTACACATACCCCTTCTCCTTCTACCAATAGATATGCAGGTTGTTGTATCCTCTTACTGGAAAACTATTATTTACCCACTGATGTGTCTTTGCATCTTTGTTAAAAATCAGGCAATGTGTATGGCTAATTTCTGGATCCTTTATTCTACTCATCTATTTATTTTGAAACTAGGTTGTAATAATCCTCCAACATTTTCTCCTTTATCAAGGTTTCTTTCAGTTACTATTAGTTTGGTATATCTGTTTCCATCTATTTAGTTTTAGGTAAATATATTTAGATAAATATATTAAGGTGAGGTACACCAATTTTTAAAAAATTATTTAAATATTTCTTTGGTCTCAAAACTCACACAGTTGTCTCTATAGGTATCATTTTAATCTATCAAAAGCTAGCAACCTGCACTTATGAACAAACAACTGAACTTTAGTTAGTGCACTTTTAGATATTTTTTCCTGTGAAATTGTGGTATTTTTGTCTGTGTATCTCTGTGTGTGGGTAGATAAAAGAGATTTTCTTCTAAATTGTATATGTTCCATTTTACCATCAGTGAGAACAGCTGTCATGGTTATAAAATGGTAACACATATAAGCTTTCCATGGATACCATTATTTTTCTGTCCTTATGAAACTATGCTGGATTAAATCAGTTGCTCTGGTAAAGAACACATAATTGCTAATGGCATTAATAGAACACTGGATTTCTTAAATGTTCACTTTAAGAGAGCTCTTCTAGTATAAATGCATTCTTCCTAGTCAAGGAAAATGCTGTTATCCACATCAGTAAAGACGATTTTGTTTTCTTATGAAGTCAACTTCTACAGTTAAATATTTTGCACTCATGCAGAGTAACAGAATTTGCATTTTTATTTATGAAATATAACAAAAGTTTTACCATGTTAAGTGTATAAAATCAGGGCATTATTTACATATACAGAGTTGTACACCATCATCACTATCAATTTCTTTGATGTTTTCACCACTCTGAAGGAAACTCAGAAACCATTATATAGTAACTCTCTAGTAGTCCCTTCCTCCTGTCCTTGGTGACCCCTAAAATCATAGCACTATATTGAACATTTTGAGAGTTTTTCTCCTCTGTTACAGGATACTTCTGTTTCTATGAAATTGTTTGTTATTAATGCTCCTCAATAAGTTGAAGCAAATTTCTTTTTCTTTTTTCTTTTTCTTTTTTTGCCAGTTGTGGGGATTGAACTCTAGGCCTGGGCACTGTCCCTCACCTGTTCAGGCCAAGGCTAGCACTCTACCACTTGATCCACAGCACTACTTTTGGCTTTTTCTGCTTATGTGGTTCTAAGGAATTGAACTCAGGGGCTCATGCATGCAAGGCAAGCACTCTACCACTGAGGTCTGCCTAGTCCCAAGCACATTTCTTTACACAGTTGTGCCCCATTCATCCCTAGCTTTTCTCTCTGAGAACACAAACATAGAGGTCATATTTTTCTTTCCTTCAGTTATCCAAGGTTCCCAAAGCCATTCTTTAGCATATTTTTCTAAACTTCTTAATTTCAGAAGATAGTATTTCCTTTTAAAATCTTATAATTTGGCAGAATATCTCAGATACTATATTCTCATTGTAAAATACAGAAATACAAATTTCTTTCTTTTTTTTTTTTTTTTTTTTTGGTTGGTCATGGGGCTTGAACTCTGGGCTTGGGCGCTGTCCCTGCACTTTTAAGCTCAAGGCGAGTGCTCTACCGCTTGAGCCACAGTGCCACTTCTGGTTTTCTAGTGGTTTATTGGAGATAAGAATCTCACGGACTTTCCTGCCTAGGCTGGCTTTGAATCACGATCCTCAGATCTCAGCCTCCTGAGTAGTTAGGATTATAGGCATGAGACACCGGTGCCCAGCTCACAAATTTATTTCTAATGTAGAATGTTACACTCTTGTTGTTAGTCATGGAGCTTGAACTCAGGGCTTAGACACTGTCCCTGATTTGTTAGATCTTTTCAGAATTCAGTTTCTGAATTCTTATGAATCCAGGTTCAATCAGAGAAGCAAGACAGAGATGATGTGTACAATGTGATGAGGAATTTGTTGGAGAAATTAGATGTGCACAACTGTAATGGGAGCTGGGAAGTAAAGGATCCAAAGGGATCAGAGAAAAATCTTTAACCAACCCTGGTAGGAGTTAGGAATCAAAGTTTGCACAAAGCCAGGCATGCATATTCACCAGAGTTCAGAGAGTTTAGAATCAAAAAGGGGACAAGTTACAGAGTCTCTGAGAACCTGCTGGCTCTTAATGTCTTCCATCTTTGAGTTTTCAGTAAAGTGTCCAATGTTGGACCTGGGTTCACTGTTGTTCAGCAGTGCTGACAGTTATGAAGGATAGTTGGATACACAGAAAAGAGAAGGCTAACTTTAGGAGAAATAATTTACTGAAACCTTAACATCTATCCCTTCTTGCCTCTGAACATCAATGACTTCCAGAGGAAAATAGCTACCATTTCAGTCCTGTTTCTCAAATTTCCTACCAAGTTCTCCTATGGGCAACCCTAAATAGGAGCTTTACAAGGAAGAGTATAGTAGAAGATATCGTTCTAGCTTTGTTGAATTGACCCCATGTTACACCACCATATCCTAGTAAAAGGTTAATTAGCTATCTTAGTTTTCTAGTAAGTGCATCTTCAATAAGAATACATTCATACAAGTCACTGATAAGGCTGAGAACAGAACTGAAACAGGCCTAGATAATACTTTGTTTTACTACCCCTTTACTAATTTTGGCTTTTACTTCATTAACATGTTGATTTTGCCCTTTCTGGGTTCAAGGACATGCTTCCTGAGGATAAGGGAAGTTAAATAGTATTAGAGTAGTACTTGTACAAGTATGGAAGTCATTGTGCTTTTGAATTTCATTTCCTTTGTGTCTCTGACTCTACCCCTTAGGCTCTGATAGAATTATCATATTTGAATAAATCTTCTGTGACATTTATATTTCTTGATATTAAGGATTAGACTGACAAATAACAGTTCTTTTTTAAAATGTAAAACTAGGAGAAGTAAATTAATCTGATTAATCTCCAGAATCCAGATAGGAAATCATTTGCAGTTTTTAGTTTAAATGATCAAACCAATTAAGAATTGTCCTCAAAGGGGTCCCAGCCAGCCCCCAGAAATGGCCTCAATAAATACCCAAGCAGCTGGGGGAGATGATTAGAAAGTAATGGAAGTATGTCCCAACTTTAACCTTCCATATCAATTACTCATAGCTAACTGGAAAAAGGGAGAAATGCATAGAAAAGTATTAGGCACTGTTGTCATTGTGCTAGGAACTGGAAGAAATAGTAGTGTGCCATTTGGGGTCCAGTCAGGAGTCAGAAAAAATGTCTTCAAAAGAATTATAAGTTATGATAAAAGAGTACTTGTGAGATATAAAGAGAAAGTACACAGATAAGGCAAACTTGAAAGGGACTTCTCCCTATTATGCTCTTCTTACATTGTCATGTGATTGCAGCCTTTAGACGGAAGACAGTTCACTAGGTTGCTTAGAGCAGGGCTGGCCCCAAGTTACTGGAAGCCAGAAAGCAATTCCCCAGGGGCTGGGTTCAGGTGGTCTGTGGTTAGAGTCGGGGTTGGGGAGAGTCAGGGTATGGCATGAATGTGCAGTGTCTGCATTAGGAGAGCCACAAGAAACAAACTGGGTGGGAGTGGGTACAGACTAGCACAGAGAGTTGGGGAACCCTGTGGGTGGGAGGTGGACAACATCAGAGTCACGTTTTGGGAGGGCATCAGGGAGGTGGTGACTAGGCTAGATTTGTGCTGCAGAGTACTAGTGTGTTCTGGGCATGTCGCCTTGACAGAATACCATTAGATGTCCTTTTACCTGGGATGCTGATACCTGTGTGCCAGCTGGACCAAGAGAAGCCCTTTCTTCTTGTGGTGTCTCTCAATTCTACAGAATGTGTTTCCTGCACAGCAGTCATCCTTAAAGGAATTTTGTCTGTTATTACAGAGCAAATTTGAGCTGAGTAACAAGTTGATAGTTGGTACAATGGTTACTGGAACAGAATCTTGCCCTCAAACAAGATAGTCAGATGGAACTTGACATAGGCAAAGTAAATTAGAGGATATTGATTCTTAAATTCTAGACTCATAGTGATTGAAAGTACAAAATGCTAAGGGCAAAGGGATTTGGCTCAAAGTTCTAAAGGTTCTAAGTATATACATATATACTATACATACATATTCTTGCAAAGAAACAGCAGAAGAGGGGGGACCAAGATGGCAACAGGCAGTAGGGAAATGCCACAGCTCTCCACAACTAAAAAGAGAGTTCGAGTTCCAACACTTAATCTCTCCAAGAGACTGACAACAAGAAAAAGATGAACACACAGAGAAAAACAGGAGCCGGAAAAAAACAAAAAAGAGAGAAAAAGAAGAATTTCAGAACAGCGAAGTGCAAAGACCCCTCCCCCAACCATTACTGGCTGTGTGGCAGCACACCAAGCCACGGTCAGCCCAGCCTGGTGGGGGCCGTCTGAGTCCCAGAGACACAGGGGGTGGTCTGCAGATCACCCATGCAGAAGCCGCCTGAGGTACCAGCGTTGACCCGCTGATCATGATGAACAGAGAAACCTCCGAGCCAGGAGCTTGCACAAAAATGCCACCCCACCCCTCACTCTCCATCTGGGCAGAGAGGCTCCATCCCTCCAAAGTCACTCGGCCCCATGGTGGGAACCCCAGAGCTACATGGGATGCTCACAGAACACCAGAGCAGAAGACCTGCAAGGTATTGGTGCTGATCTGGCGAGCACAAACAGAAACAAACCCCAGCTCTCAGAACCTGCACAGAGGTCCCTCCTGCACCGCTTAGGCAGAGGCCAGAGGCCCATCCCTTGGCACGGACCCGAACAGTATCAACTGAGGCAGGGACAGAAACCCCAGTGCTCAGAACCTGCACGGAGGCCCCTTCCCCACCCTTCAGCCAGAGGCCCGAGGCCCATCCTGCAGTGCGACCCAAACATCATCAACTGAGGCAGAGACAGAGGACAGAGAAGAAACACACAGAGTCACCACTGCCCAGCTCAGCACACAACCACCTCAACTGAACTCTGATTGCAACGGCAACCAATGACCTGTATCACACAGAAACAACAACTAGCTCCAGGGTGAGTACCCTGCAGGGGACAGTCTATCCCTCAAGGGAGACCAGAGCTGGTGGGAATCCCCAGACCCTGACCCAGATCCCCTACCCCAACACCTGGACCACAGGACCCACTAAAACTGGGAACTATTTGAGAGCTCCACCAGTCCGTGGACCACAACCAGCTGGCCAGGCTAGAGCAAGAGCGCCCCTGGAAGGGAGCTTAAATGCCCAAGCCAGGAACAGCGCCCCTGGGTCAAAACACCCAACAGTGGAAGAAATTTGAACTGTGTACTCCAGGCTGTATAACCAAGGCGGGATACACAGCAGCACAGGTCCAACTGATGTGCCCTAGGCCGGGGGCCGGGACCGGGCCTGGGGATCCTGTGCCTGAGCAACACAACCAACTCCTCCCAACTGAAGTCAGAAGCTGAGCATATGACTTAGCAGAGGGGGGAAAAACAGGGAACTGCACGCCCTGGGAATCATGCCTGTTATAGCAAAAGACTCGGGAGTTCAGGACAAGAGAAGCCGAAACCCCACCAGAACCCAACCCATATAGTATAGGCTGGGAATTGACAACACAGGCCACCAGCACCTGATAATAGTCAAGAGCTCAGGATAGTAAGGTGGCTCAGCAATAGAGTGCTTGTCTTGGGTGCATGAGGCCCTGGATCTGATTCCTCAGCACCACATAAACAGGGCAAGAAGTGGTGCTGTGGCTCAAGTGGTAGGGTGCTGGCCTTGAGCTGAAGAGCTGAGGGACAGCGCCCAGGCCCAGAGTTCAAGCCCACAACTGGCCAAAAAAAAAAAAAAAAATCAGGAGCCCATAGCAGACTCTAGCATCTGGGAAAGTGTATCCAGCACATCCAATCTCACCAAGAGCACCTGTAGGAGCAAACAGGAGCAGTCTAGGCTGCTCAACCCTTCTAAAGGCAGAAACTGCCAGTGATCTACAGCAGAGAACTGAGAACCCTATGTGGGTCAGACCAGCAGCTGGAGGTCTGTCCCCACAGAACCAAGATCAGGTACAGACTCTCTCCACCAGCACAGAAACAACCACCAAGCAAAGACAGACACCTACTGACCAAAACAAAATTTCAGATCAGTCTCCAATAATCCCTGAATCCCCATGTAAAAATCACAGAGAAAAATTACAAGTTTTATCAACACCCAGGATAGCAAGCTATCCCCAAAAGCCAGCAGCCACCCAAGGGAGAACCCCAGTGGGAGCAAAGCAGGAATGGAAGACAAAAGCTACATCCAAGAGATGCTGGAGGCAATGACTCAAGAAATAAAGCGAAGATGGGGACAAACAAGTCGTTTAAGGATTCAGGTGGACCTGTTGCAACAATGAGAAGTACAAAATGTCATGTCAAAACCAGCTTTACAATGTCGGTGTGGGGGGGGGGAGAGGGGTATGATTGGGATGGGGGGGAGGGGGGAGGCTGGGAAGGGACATGAAGGGTAAACAAAGGAGGAGGCTGCAATGCTTGGTAAGAAATGTATGCATTATCCTGCCCATGTAATTGTAACCCCTCTGTACAGTATGTTCTCAAATAAAATAAAATAAAAAAAGAAATAAAGCGAGAAATTGACCAGAAATTGAAAGAACACAGGGTCATAATATTGAAAGAGATGCAGGATATCAAACAGGAGATGCATGCAAAAATAGAGGCAGCACACACCTCATGAATAGGTGAGATTAGTGCAAAAACAGAGGCAGTACACACCTCAATAAGAGGTGAGATTAGTATTTTGAGAACCAAAATCAGATCCATAACTGAGTCCATTTCCTCCATGCAAACCACAATGGAAGCCATAGTTAACAGAGTGAATGAAATGGAATGTATAGTGTCAGATACAGAAGACAGAATACACCAACCGGACCAGAAAATGACAGATATGGAAAAATCACTTATATTATGCCAAAGGGAGCAAGCGGATAGTGCCAAGAAATTTAACCTTTGTATAATTGGAGTGGACGAAGGTGAGGAATATCAAAGCAAGGGAATGCAACATTTATTCAACAAGATAATCAGTGCCCACATCAAGAAAATAGAGAGAGACCAAGTAAATAATCTCATGTTGCAATTAAAACAGCTAGAAAACATGAAAATATGGAACTTAAAGTTACTAGACAAAACCAGATAACCAAATGAGAGTGGAGATTAATGAAATAAGAGAATTGCAGAATCATAGCAAAAATTAACCAAACAAAAAGTGGTTTCTTTGAAAAAATAAATAAAATTGATGGGCCATTGGCAAGATTAATTAAAAAAAGAAGAGAGGAAACCCATATTAACAAGATTAGGGATGCCACAGGAAAAATCACAACACGTACCCAAGATATATCCAAACAATTTTAACAGACTACTTTCAAAAGTAAGACTCTCTTAGAAAACCTAGCAGAAATGGATGCATTTTTAGAGAAATACAAGTTGCCCAAACTGAGCAAAGAAGAAGTGAATCAATTAAATAAGCCAGTATCCTACAACGAGATACAGGAAGCAATCAGAAGTCTTCCAAAAAAGAAAAGCCCAGGACCAGATGGATTCACAACAGAATTCTATAAGACCTTTAAAGAAGAACTAATACCCATACTCCTCAAACTCTTGAGAGAAACAGAGAAGGAGGGAGCTATCCCAAACTCATTCTACAATGACAATATCACACTCATCCCCAAACCAGGCAAAGACCCAACCAAAAAAGAGAATTACAGGCCAATTTCCTTGATGAACACAGATGCAAAGATCCTTAACAAGATTCTAGCTAACAGAATCCAGAAACACATAAAAAAAATCATATACTACAACCAGGTAGGCTTCATCCCAGAGATGCAGGAATGGTTTAACATAAGTAAGTCAATAAATGTAATCCAACACATCAACAGAGCCAAAGTCAAGAATCACATGATTATCTCCCCAGATGCAGAAAAGGCCTTTGATAAAATTCAACATTCATTCATGCTAAAAGCTCTGGAGAAAATAGGAATAGAAGGAACATTTCTTAATACAATAAAAGCCATTTATGGCAGACCAATAGCCAATATTATACTTAGTGGGGAAAAGCTACAACCAATTCTCCTAAAATCAGGAACAAGGCAAGGATGCTCACTGTCTCTACTCCTCTTCAATATAGTCCTGGAACCCTTAGCCAGAGCAATAAGGCAAGAAAAAGACATTAAAGGGATCCACATAGGGAAAGAAGCAGCTAAACTATCCCTTTTGGCAGATGACATGATACTATACCTTCATGATCCCCAAAACTCCATCCCCAAGCTCTTAGAAATCATAAATCACTTTGGCAAAGTAGCAGGATACAAAATAAACCCACAAAAATCAGTCGCCTTCCTGTACACTGACAATGTCCAAGCGGAGAGGGAAATAAAGGAAGCAACCCCATTCACAATAACCTCCCAAAAAATAAAATATTTAGGAATTAACCTAACTAAAGATGTAAAAGAACTATTTAATAATAACTATTAAAAGTTAAAGAAAGAAATTACAGAAGACACTAGGAAATGGAAAGACCTCCCATGCTCTTGGATAGGCTGACTTAATATAGTGAAAATGGCCATACTGCCAAAATTAATATACAAATTAAATGCAATTCCTATTAAAATCCCAATGACATACGTCTCTGAAATACAGAAAATAGTCCAAAAATTCATATGGAACAAGAAAAGACCTAGAATAGCCAACAATTCTTGGGAATAAAGACAACATGGGAGGGATATCTATGTCGAACTTCAAACTCTATTATAGAGTCATAATAACAAAGACAGTGTGATACTGGCACAAAAACAGACCTGAAGACCAATGGAATAGAATAGAAGATCCAAAAATAAATCCACATGCCCACAGTCATCTGGTATTTGACAAAGGAGCCAAAGATGTACAGTGGAAGAAACACAGCCTCTTCAACCGCTGGTGCTGGGAAAACTGGGTGGCCACATGCAGAAGACTAACAGTGGACCCCAGCCTATCACCATGCACCCACATCAACTCAAAATGGATTGAAGACCTTAACATTAAACCTGAATCTCTGAAACTACTGCAGGACAGAGTAGGAGAGACACTTGAACTTATAGGCAGAGGAAGGAACTTCCTGAACAGAGTCCCAGGGGCACAACAAATTGGAGAGAGACTCGACAAATGGGACTACCTTAAAATAAAAAGCTTCTGCACAGCTAAAGCTATAGCAACCAAGCTAGAAAGACAACCAACTAATTGGGAAAAAATATTTACCAGCAATATGTCAGACAAGGGGTTAATGTCCAGTATATACAAGGAACTCAAGAAACTATGCCCTCCCAAACCTAATAAACCAATCACTAAATGGGCAAGGGAATTAAAGAGAGATTTCTCAGATGAAGAAATAAAAATGGCAAAGAAACATGTGAGGAAAAGTTCACCATTCCTGGTTGTGAAGGAAATGCAAATAAAGATAACCCTGAGATACCACCTTACTCCAGTCAGAATGCCCCACATCCTCAATTCAGCCAACAACAAATGCTGGAGGGGATGCGGAGAAAGAGGAACCCTATTACATTGCTGGTGGGAATGTACACTTTTACAACCACTTTGGAAAGCAGTCTGGAGGGTCCTCAGAAAGCTAAATATTGACCTCCCTTATGACCCAGTCATACCACTTCTAGGCATCTACCCTGAACAACAGGAACCAGTATACAAGAACACATGCACCTCCAGTTTTATTGCAGCACTGTTCACAATGGCCAGGACTATGGAAACAACCCAGATGTCCCACCACAGATGGATAGATCCAAAAATTGTGGTATCTATACACAATGTAATATTATGCAGCCATTAGAAAAGACAAAATAATGGCATTTGCGGGAAATGGATGGAGCTAGAAGAAATCATGTTGAGTGAGGTAAGCCAAGAGCAAAGAGACAAATGGTACGTGGTCTCCCTGATAACTGGATGTTACATCCAAAATGTTAGGTGATACGTCAAAATTAGCAGGATATAAAAAACAAAGGACTTCCACTCATCTGGTCGAATCACTACTAAATAACCCCATGCTGCTGATCACATGTATGGTATATATGTGTACACTGGAGGGGAACCAGGAAGATGACACAAAATTAGAGGGAATCAGGAAAAACATCAGCTGCAGTGGACATTGACCAAAATGATCTAAGCAACTAAATGGCAGCAATGGGAAGGAGAGAATAAGTGGGAAAGAGGGAACAGCTGATGCTATGCAAAAGAAAAAATGTACATATCACCGAATGTGGAAGAAATAACTGTATTGCAAAGCTCATAGGACTCATAAATGTTATAGACACTGATAGACAATTTGCTCCAGGAATGTTAGAATGTGTTTGTGACTTTAACTGAGCATCACTCCCACAATACTGTGGGATCACAATAAAATTTTGAATAATAATCACAATTAAAAAATTTGAAAATAAAAGAAGCATCAGAATAGAAGAGAAAACAATAAGCTTTTAGAATATGGTAAAGTAAGCTTAGAAAGATTCCTTAAATGCCTTTTATTATACGAGTCTGGTAGAAGTCTTAGGCATTTATAGAGAAAGACTTGGAAATAAAAGGTACCTGTCCTTACAGGAGGGTTCATAGATAAAATCAAGAAGAGTAAAGACAGAAGAAAAGAAGACATTGGGGTTTCTGCGAGGGGCCTGTGGTGACCTTCATGGAAGCAATTTCAGTGAGGGTTGAGGGCAGTCTTTCAGTCACCTGGCAGAGGAAAACATGGAGAATAATGATGGTATGAATTGTAGCTTAACAGAGAGATCAGACTATTTTAAGAGGAGAAATTAATACCCTCAAACAAGGAGGAAAAAGGGGTCCTGTGGGGATAAAGACTGATGTATAAAGTATATATAACTTAAGCAGTATTAGTTTTTGGACATGTGCTTATGTACAATCCTGAACTGAGATATATAGATAAAAATCTCATAATCATGCAGTAGTTGATACTGTGAGCAATAGTCAATCTATTTTAGGAAAAATGCTTTCAGGAGGAAACTCACTGTATGGAACAACATAGAAAACACTGAGAATGAAAAGACAAATAAGGCATGGCCCAAGTCCTCAAGTTTCTCAGTGTCTTCTGTTTTCTGATAGTTCTCAGACAAATGTTCTGGATATATGATTCAGGAATAAGTGTGTGTGTGTGTGTGTGTGTGTGTGTGTGTGTGTGTGTGTGTGTGTGTGTATGTGTGTGTGTGTGTGTGTGTGTGTGTGTGTGTGTGTTACTGGGTTTCAAATTCAGAGCCTTGTACCTTGCACTTGTCAGGCAAGCACTCTAACGTGACTGATGCATCTAGCCCCACACATACAAAATTTTAATGATCAAATAATGCATACTTACTGTGAAAAGTGGATTTGTCAAGGAAAATGTTGATGTTCTTCCTTCAACATATATTCTATTGCTACTCTCTATGCAAATATATGGACAGTCATGGTTGCTTTCATAGTCCAATATTATTTTCCATAAAGTTCTATAGTTAGCTTCTTCTGCCAGTCATTCATCAAGAACTTCCTTCCACATCTGTACTTATAGTTTTCTCATTGTGGCTTTAACTCTGAGAGTTCCAAAGTGAACATGGTATTGGCTTGGAATGCAGTGCATCCAAAGTGGACAGACACCAGGGTCTGTAGGTCAGACACTGGTGAGATTGCCTGGTAATCTCACTGTAATGAACAGAGTATCTGGATCTTGCCCAAATGAGAAACAGTGGTAGGAATGCATAGAAAGAGCCTATGAACAATAGACTGGAACTAATGAAGTAGGCAAAAAGAGAGTAAATGAAAAAGAAGAATTCCCAGTGACCTTAGCTTGGACTTGCAAAACTTTCACTTCTGTCCCTTCTGGGGGCTTTGTGTCTGTGGTGGCATCCCACTTGATTTTCAATTCAGTCTTAGTGAAAAGATGGAAACTTGTGTTACACAACTCTTCACATAAGCTTCACATGAAGGGAAGGAAAATTCCTGTGTTGTCCCTGGTTGATCCCTGGTACCTGCTTGAAGGGTCCTTAGTACATAAATAATACACAACAAAATTAGAGCAGCCTCTATGTGCTTCTTTCCTGCATTAAAAATGTCCACTTCAAAAGGCTGATGAGCTTGTATCCTCCAAGTTGCCTGAAGCACAGACCAAGAGAAGCATGAAGCCCACTAGAGAGTGGACAGACAGGGTAGGAGAGATCCACAGCTAGCTGTCAGAGCAATGAGAATTTCACCTCTGGATAGATAGTCTCTCTGGGCCTGGCCTTAGAGGCAGTCTTTTATATTAATGATGCTGAAAAATCCAATTAGTCCAACTTTAGACAACTTTACATAATTAAACACTGTCTACCAGGGAGAGAATTACCCAGTGCAGGAAGTAGCAGGGGAACCAGGAAACCATATTGGTTCCAGTTCTACTACAAAATGACTGGCTGTTTCAAAACTTTATTACTCTGTATTTCACAGTGTAAGGCATTGAAGAATGTAAGATAGGAAAATATAACTCAGGGAGGTGGCCTGGGTGTCTTTCAGGTTGTCTTGACATTTCCTAGGATAATAGATACCTTTGAGAATCTAGTGAAAAACTAGAAGAAAAGATAAATTTTGTTTTTGTTTTTGTTTTTTAGTTCTTTTAAAACTGGGTCTTGCCATGTGGTCCAGGCTGGCCTAGAACTTACTATGTAGTCTGTCCTGACCTGGAGTTTGTGCTCTTCTTGCCTTTTCCTCCTGAGTACTTGGATTATAGGCATGTGCCACTCACTACACCTGTTGAAAAATATCACTCCAGTGCATACTTGCAAAAATTTTAAATTTAGGAGAATTCATGGATTCCCTAGTCCTGTGGGTCCATAAGTTCCAAGATAAGCATTATAAACCATCTTTAAATATTTCTATCTAACCCCAGGATTGTTATCATCAGCTGTCCTCAAGTTTCCAGTAGAAGAGAGGAAACCCCCACACCAAATAATGACAAAGAAATGTAATTTTTTTTTAACAATTTAAGGTTTGAATGATTAACAGATTTACTCAGCTGCCAAGGAGACATTTGAATCTTGTAAGGGAAATGTTATTATCCCAAATAAATCAATCATGTGTTTATGAGTTTCAGATCATTTAAAGAGATGGCATGTCAGTGGTAGGAGCTTCTATAGCGTCCTTGTGTCCTTTTAGTCACATGAATTATGAAGAAGTGGCATCGCATCTAAGTTTCACATTGATGGACAGCCAAGGTATGCCTTAGTCTTATAGCCAAAGGCAAATAAAAATTGCTCTTTATATGAGGCTGTGGTCCCTATCTGACAAACCTTTACTATTAATAGATAATCTCTAGGGTTGTCATAGGACAATATCTTAGCTTATCCTGAAATGGCTACTTAGGCACTTGGCACTAAACACCAGTCTAGACACTGTGTTGCATTACTTTCTCTTCCAGCCTGGTTAGAAGCCTTCTGTGGGCTCTTCCTGTATCTTGGCACAGTAGCTAGACTGTGAACCTGGGTTCCTTCCTGGTTGCTAGAGAAAGGAAGATGACTTTGACAAGCAGAGGGTTATGGGTAGAATTCAGTAGGGATGGGATGGGATAGAACAAAGAGCTGGCCTGTCTGAAGTTTCCATTCCCTTTATTAGGGGACAGTAAGAGGCATGCTCTTAAGGATTTGCATATTTTCTAAGTTGCTAACAGTAGTCAAGATCAAACTATGATTAATTAAGGATTCTCTGTGTTTGACTTATAAGCTTTGAAGATTTACTTTAAATACCACATCCACCAGGAATTCCTGATTCTATCATTACCTTCAGAGGTAGGGATCTAGATTCTATTTAGCTTATATATTCTAAAGCTGTGTAGCCCTTAAGATCATGCTTTTGTAGTTAGTTATTTTCTGCCTTATGCCTTTCAGTAAGAGCAACATCTTACTCATTTTGGGGGCTCTTTGACCACTGTTGCACATAATAGCACATTACATATCTGTTCATCACACAAATAATGGTTGGGAAAACTGAGAACAAGAAGTGACGAGACCTTGTTCAACTTTATTCAGAAAGAACCTATCATCTCTTGATGGCTTGGGTTTAGCTAAGCAGGCTTCCTCTAGCCAGCGGAGGGTGCCCATGTTGTCCTAGGTCATGGCTGTGCAAGTGCATGTTAATGCTTTGCCTATGAGCCTGAAAGATGAATAAGAATTTGGCAGACAGAAATGTTAAGACAAACACAGAGGATCCTTAATTAGTGATAGATGTGTATCATGTTTGTTTTGTTTTGTTTTCTTTTTTTTTTTTTCCTCAGTTGTGGGGCTTGAACTCTGGGCCTGAGTGCTGTCCCTTCAGCTCTTCAGCTCAAGGCGAGCACTCTACTACTTGAGCCACGGCACCACTTCCGGTTTTCTGGTGATTTATTGGAGATAAGAGTTTCATGGACTTTCCTGCCCTGGCTGGCTTTGAGCCGCAATCCTCAGATCTCACCCTTCTGAGTAGCTAGGATTACAGGCGTGAGCCACTGGTGCCCAGCTCATGTTGGTTTTCAAGATAAGCTCAGCTCTTGTTCAATTTGTTGGGTTTTTCACTAATAATTCACTTTTAGAGTGTGGATGGGAGTAATGAAACCTCAAAACAGTGACTGTGTTCATCTTGTCTCACATTAATAGACAACTAATCAAGAGAATGGTCCTGATTGGTGAGGTTGCTGGGGCACTGCAGTAGCTTCCCTTCAAAGCAGGAACACTCTTCCTAATGGACTATGGTGTGATCCACCTGTCCTCGTATCCACACATTGCTGTTGTGGGTGTGTATACACAGGCATTCGTATTCACAGGTATACAGACACATGGCATGTATGGATAGCCCCATGCAATCAATATTCACAGTGTGCTGGGTGCTGGCGGCTCATGCCTCTAATCCTAGCTACTCAGAAGGCTGAGATCTGAGGATCATGGTTCAAAGCCAGCATGGGCAGGAAAGGCCCTAAGACTCTTATCTCCAATAAACCAGTAGAAAACTGGAAGTGGCACTGTGGCTCAAGTAGTATAACACACGTCTTGAGCTGAAGAGTGCAGGGACAGCACCCAAGCCCATAGTTCAAGCCTCACAACTGACAAAAAATGGTGTGTGTGTGTGTGTGTGTGTGTGTGTGTGTGTGTGTGTGTGTGTGTGTGTGTGTGTGTGTGTTTGTGTGTGTGTATTGGGGAGGTGTGGGTGTGCACATATGTATATGTATAGAAAGATATTTATTAGCAATGAAGCTGAACCCACATTTTCCCAAGTTGCCTTTTTTTCCATGATGGGAAAGACAAAGCTGTTAGGAAACAAGCCCATCAGACACCTGAACTGATAAAGAGAAATTTGACAAGCTATATATAAATGAGACTTCATGTACTCATAAACCAGATTGTAAAGGTGCTCCTGGCCTGGCCTCCCCACCATCCAGCCACCATGTATTTACAGGTGTGCCCCTTCCTTCAGGTGGTCAGAGCCAGGAGAAACTAATATGTATCCCCTCTCTAAAAAGAGAGTAGCAAAATGTTTCTGATTGAACCTGCTCTCCTCTAGATCCTTGTCACATTTCTGTCCTTGTCCACCCTCAGGAAAGTGTAGTAACGTACAGATGAAATATAGATCCGTGCAATTCAATTAGCCTTGGCTTGAATAGGACACTTCACTAAAAGTCATGCTGAATTCTTGTCTCAACTAGCCCACTCCTACTTCCATATCGAGCAGCCCCAGAGCTCGGCCAGGAAGAGGCTTCCTGCCATGCCTCCAGCCCTTTTTAAAATTTTATTTATTTTTTCAGGTTGGGTCATTTAATTTCAGATTATTTTTCAGGTACAGTCAGTTCTTTCTTGCCCACAGTCAGCCTCAGACAGTAATTCTCCTACCTATGACTTTTACATAGCTGGCATCATAGACACATACCATCATGTCTATATTATTGGTTGAGATGGGGTCTTACAAATCTCTGTCTGGGCTAGTCTCAAACTGTGATTCCCCTAATTGCTGCCTCCTAAATAGCAAGCCTTCCAGATTTGAGCCATAGCACCTGCCTATGTTTGGACCCTTCTAGTTTGTGTGTGTGTGTGTGTGTGTGTGTGTGTGTGTGTGTGTGTGTGAGAGAGAGAGAGAGAGAGAGAGAGAGAGAGAGAGAGAGAGAGAGAGAGAGAGAGAGAGAAACAGACTAAGGATTAAACACAGGACCTTGTGCTCTATCTACTACTTGAGCGACTATGCCAGGTTCTTGTATATCTTGGGACATCATTTTACTTCCATTTCTCATTGATCTTGAGGCTATTTCTGCTTTGTCCTTTCAAGCCTATAAACGAAGTCTTTGGACCAGTCACAAAGGCTGTTCATATTTCTAAACCTTCTGCATACGTTTCAGCTCCTTATAACTGGGCTTCCTAAGCTATTCCACCAAGACTGCCCTTGTCAAGGTCGCTAGTGATATCTCTGTTGCTAAGTCTTTCCAAAGCATCCTGTTCAGTCTCTGTGAAGCACCTGATACCCTGAGCCTTTCCATACTTCTGAAGACTCCTTCTGCCTGTGGCTTCTATAATAGGTTTTTCTTGTTCCTCTTCTGCTTTCTTGTCTTTTTATCCTCAGTAGTGTTTTGCTGACTCCTCCTGTTCTGCCCCTTTAAGTGGGGAGTTAATGGGATTTGTTGCATGAGCCCCATGTCTTCTTGCTCTACTTAGATTCCAAGGGATTTCATACATTCCATGGCACCCCTCTTGTTAAGTTCTAAAACACATCTGAGTCAGAACCAGCTACATTATTTCTCCTTTCTGCCTTCTCTGTTTCTCTTCCTTCTCTGTTCCTCTGTTCATTTACAGTTTAATACACATACATACACACACACACACACACACACACACACACACACACACACAGTTACACACAGCAGTCTTTCTTCCACTTCTTTATTCTCATATCTAATAAATAACTGGAGTCTATCTTTTGTATCAAAGATTGCTCCTATTGCCTTAGGATTTCCACACCTTTGCCTGGATTCAGGCTGCTTAGGGTGGCTACCTTAGACTCAGGTATGGCATTCACTCTACCCTGTGTCTGAAACTGATTTGC
This sequence comes from Dipodomys merriami, assembly GCF_024711535.1. Taxonomy (NCBI): domain Eukaryota; kingdom Metazoa; phylum Chordata; class Mammalia; order Rodentia; family Heteromyidae; genus Dipodomys; species Dipodomys merriami. The sequence goes on along the minus strand of NW_027206135.1, from coordinate 5,208,643 downwards.
TAAATTCAGCTTCTCATAAGAGTGCCCATATTTGTAGATAAGAAAACCACAATTTGAGGTTAATGGACTCTCCCAATGTCTCACAGTTATAAGCAGCAGAATAGGATTGGAGTCCAGCCATTCTGTCCTCCCAAATATTCTGTATTGTAGTAGCCCTTTTATTGGCCTACCATATACTCCTGTCCTCCTCCAATGCACCATGACTTCCAAATATAGCTTTCCCCTTCCCTCACCCTCATTGGTGCCCTGAGCTTACAAAGTAATGTCTGAGCTAGCCTTGCTACAGTTGGCCTGACCTCCTACCTGTCAAGGGCACACCTTCTGCTTCCTGTGCCCAAATAGACTGCATCATAAGACTCGTTGCCTTTCCACATACAATGGTTCCTGTGAGGCATGCTCCCTTTTTCTAGCTGTACAGTTCATAGTTTTTGTTTGTTCTCAGACCAGCTCTCCCCAACATACTCTGTGCCCAAGAAGCTGACCAGTATGAACCCATCACAGAACGTCTACTGGCGGCACATGGTTATTTCTTTTGGGGTCTGGAAGTGTTCGCTGTTCTGTCTTCCCTTCCTGTCTGGGGTTTTGATGGTTCCTGGGCACTGTGCTGCCCTCTATGGTCTCACCTTTGTAGTAGTCTTCTGTTAACTCTTCTGATGTTATTCAAGTGGCATGTTTGTTACCAGGACCCTGAGTGTGTGTGTGTCTCACCCAAAGTTCCCACCTGTATTGTTTCTTTTTATCTTGAAATAGTTGTTTAAAGAGATTTAAAGTCAACATACCAGTTTATATGTACAATGCATCTTGATGTATGTCATACCTTACATCATTCCACCCCACATCTATCCCAATGCCATCCATCCCATCAAGTTCTTTAGCTCCATTTCCACATATGTACATTAACTATTATGACTGTATTCAGGCACCAATTTTCTTTCCATTCATCTACCTTCTCCTTCCCTTAATCTCCACCCTCTTCATTTAAAAGACATAGCTCAACCTTTTGTTATTTATTTATTTATTTAGTCGGGTGTGGGGCCTGAACTCTGGGCCTGGGCACTGTCCCTCAGCTCTTCAGTTCAAGGCTAGCATTCTACCACTTGAGCCACAGTGCTCAAGTGGCTTTTTCTGCTTATGTGGTGCCGAGAAATTGAACCCAGGGCCTCATGCATGTAAGGCAAGCACTGTAACACTGAACCACCTTCCAGTCTGTTATTTATTTTTATTAAACTGTTAATTGTTTCAAGGGGGGACACCTAAATGCATATACCATACTTTATTCAGCTTGTTTATATATCTACATATAGATATAAAGAGCCTTATATGTGTTCTTATATATGTTTGTATTTTAGATCTAATTTCCACAATGAGAAAACACTTGTGTCCTTTGTCTCTCTAAGCTTCAACTCATTTTCTATGTCCATGTGTTTCCTTGCAATCAACACTATTTTTCCTGATGAATGAATAAAAGTCCATTATATATAATATATATATATGTACACATATATTAACAGATATATATGTATATATATAACAGATATATATATATATAAACAGATTAAGAAAATGTGATATTACATGTATATATTACATGCAATATTTCCTTGAGGTGCAATATAAGCAGCAGTTGCCCTGTGCCCATTTTTTATTTCTATAGGCAGAAAATTGCCTCCTATTCTGTATTTGCTGTATTTCCTCTGTTCTTCACTTACAGAACTTGCCTTCTTCTGTCAGTACACCTGAACTTCTTAAAGGCATTGTCTAAAACACACTCACCCCAAAGCTATGTCTTAAGAGAATCAATATGTGGCAGGGGAAGTTGGAGTAAGATGTAGGTTTCTCAGACTAAAGATCACACTGCACACTGAGTTATCCCAACAACCAGTCATGAGTGTGGGGTGACAGAAACAATGAGGAGAGTCTATGAAATTCAGAAAAAAAGAAAATGATAAGAATTTTCAAGCAAGGGCCTCTTTTTTTTTTCCTTCAACTCTCTCCTCACATTCCTAGGAGGCTTCCCAGCTTCTCACCTTGTCCCCCAAATAAGTAAAAATACAACTCTTCAAATGTGATTGGAAACTGGTAAGAGTCACTTGTCCTTTCTCCTGAGTGCCCACTAGAAAATCTTCATAACATGAGAATGAATTCACCTGTAACCATGGAGGCATTTATGAAGCTATATAGAGCTTGAAAAAAATAATAGAAATAAAGAAAATCCAGGGAACCCAGGTAATAAATTATTAAAGCACATCTGTCAAAGCAAATTCACATTTCTAGCCTGGGAATAGAGAGAGGAGGAACAATAGTAATAACAATTTAGTATTCTAATGGTATTTGATGGTTCTAATCAGCTATAAAGATAGAAGTATTAAACTTGGTTAAGGTTACTAGGGCTCTAATTCCAGATCAGATACTGTAGTAAATTAAGTCCTTACAAAGCTGTGTTTAAGTCCTAAACCACACCTGAGATTATGGCCTGATTTGCAAATAGGGACTTTGAAGATGCATTTAAGTTAAGGTAGGTCATATTGAATAATAATGCACTGTAAATCCAATGAATGGCTGTTTTTTGCATTTATAAGAAGAGGGTTAAGCATACAAGAGGCTCCGGGTTCAATTCCTCCATGAAAAGAAAAAGAAGAGGAAGGAATGATGATGATGATATGAGTACAGAGACAGAGACCTTAGGGTAAAGGCAGCAAACTAGACTAATAAACTATAAGCCAGAGTGCCAAGGATTGCAATCAATCACCAGAAGCAAGGAGATATATGTAGAACAGATTCTTCTTTAGAACTAGTAGATATAGCCTTGATTTCTCACTCTGGTCTTCTAGATTGAAAGAGATTAAATTTTCTGTTATTCAGAGCTGTCTAGTTTATTATGGAAGTTCTAAGAAACATACATGTGTGTGTGTGTGTGTAATTTTTTATTGTGTAGCTTTAGTAAAGTTAACCTCTGTTTCCTCATCTATAAAACAGGAATAATGCTAGTACCTACTTCATAAGGTTGTTGTGAAGATTAAATGATTCTTTATCATGCCAAGTGTTTTGAGTAGATTTTACTTGAAGGAAAGCATCCACTGTTTTGAAAGCAACAGACGAGGACTAAGGTCAATACATTCCAGAGTTTGAAAAAGAAGCACTGCTGTCTTCTCTCAAACTGCAAAATGGGTCTGAAGAAGCTTGTTGTGCCTAGGTCGCAGGACCCCCACCAAGAAGACCACTGAGAGTCAGACTCTACAGCTGTTTTAAGGTTTTATTTAAATAGGCTGCAGCTCAGGCCTCATCCTACACTCCAACACAGCAGAGCCTAGGAGGAGAACCTCGATTTAAAGATTTGCAGGGGTTATAAAGGTACACAATCAACCAGGTGTTTGGATTACCACCACGTGTTGCTCTGCTAGAAACAAGCAACAAGTGGTCACTGCCTCAAAACTTTAACCCTTCAAGGCTCACAGGATTATTAAGATAAATAAAATAATTTATATAGTGCCTGTTTCATAGTAGGTGCTCAACCTTTATTAAAATGAAACAATCCAGTAAGAATGTTTACAGGAGAAATTCTTCAGAGACAAAGGAAAAGAGTAAGCTGTAATTTTCTCAGTAAATGACTTCCACAATATATCAGTCAGAGTAGTGTCCCTGCTGCTGCACTAGTGTTGTTTTGATGTTGGCTTTCTCTGGTGTTAAGGGTAAAGGGTGTATTCCTTTCTATGGATTCTGATAGCATTCTTAAAACATTTTTTTTTGAGGTACTGAAGTTTGTTTGGTTTTTTTGGGTCCGGTCGTGGGGCCTGAACTCTGGGCCTGGGTGCTGTCCCTCAGCTCTTCAGCTCAAGTTTGTTTGTTTGTTTGTTTTGGGTCCCATCATGGGGCCTGAACTCTGGGCCTGGGTGCTGTCCCTCAGCTCTTCAGCTCAAGGCTAGTGCTCTAGCGCTTGAGCCACAGAGCCCCCTTCTGGCTTTTTTCTTTTTTGCTTATGTGGTGCTGAGGAATCGAACCCAGGGCCTCAGGCATGCAAGGCAAGTGCTCTACCACTGAGCCACCTTCCCAGCCCCTCTGATAGCATTCTTTTAGCAAAACATAAGACCAATTAGTTTGTCTCCTATCACCCTAGTACTCTTCTAAGATCCTCCCTGTCCTCTAAGAATGACACATTCAAGGTGTTTGTTGGCTTTCTCTCTGCTCTTTGATTCAGGAATGAAAGTCATGTCTATGAACAAGATTCTTGGGCTGGGAAGTTGGCTCAGTGGTAGATTGTTTGCCTCACATGCATGAGGCCCTGGGTTCGATTCCTCCACACCACATATGCAGAAAAAGCTAGAAGTGGTGCTGTGGCTCAAGTGGTAAGGCACTAGCCTTGAGCTGAAGAGCTGAGGGACAGTGCCCAGGCCCAAAGTTCATCCTCTGCAATTGACCATTAAAAAAAAGAGTCTTTATGAAGTCTGATGCTCATGAGAAATGTCCTACATTTTTCCTAAAAATGAACTAACTCCCTCCCCAGGATGAGCAAGCTGAAGATCTAAACCCAGATAACACAAACTGTATTAGTCAGTTTTTTATTACTGCTACAAAATAGCTAAAGAAAATAAAAAATTTAAAGGAGGAAAGATTTTTTTTTGACTCTAGAGGCTTTAGGGTCTTTCCCCCATTAGTCAGTTGATTCCCTTGCCCTTAGGCTTTCATGAAAACAAAACACAATGGAGAAAGGGCATAGAAAAGGAAGGATGCTCATTTCCTGGAAGCCAGGAAGCAGAGGAAGAAAAGAAGGGAACAGGAGCAAGACATGTTTTTCCAGGATGTACCCCCAGTGTCCTGCTTCCTCCAACTAAATCCCATCCCCTGATTTCCATCCACATCCCAGTAATGCCATTAAATTGTGAATCCATAAGTGGATGATGAAGTCAAATTCATGATGATCCTGTCACCTCAGAATATTGCTGTGGGAACAAACTTTTAATACATGGGCCTTTTGTGGGGACATTTCATAGCCTTGCCCCACACAGATGAAGAGGAGAGAAAAATAGCAGCTCACAGAAATGTATTTGTGTTTTGACAACCAATCACAGTTGAAATTTTTTTGGAGAAATTACGAGTGTTGAAGAGAAGTTAGAGCCTTGGGGAGTATATGAAAGATTTTTATACAGTGGTTTTTGTGAGGCATAGTGCCCCCCCTTTTTTGCCTACTTGTCCAGTACAGAACACAAGGAAATTAAATTATCATGTACTTGGCATTTAGAAAGGCCTGTGTGACAATGAGAAAAGTGTGGCTGAAATTAGGAAAGCAACTCCATTTGTAATAGCCCCACAAAAAATAAAATACCTAGGAATTAACTTAACCAAAGAAGTGAAGGACCTCTATGATGAAAACTTTAAAATCTTGGAAAAGGAAATCAACACAGAACTTAAAAAATGGCAAAACCTCCCATGCTCCTGGATTGGCAAGATTAACATCGTGAAAATGGCAATACTTCCCAAGGCAATCTACAAATTCAACGCGATACCTATCAAAATTCCACCCTCATTCTTCAAGGAAATAGAAGAGGCAATCCAAAAATTCATACGGAACAATAAAAGACCCCGAATAGCAAAAACGCTCCTCAACGGAAAGAACACTGCTGGTCCTCCAGCAATACCAAATTTCAAACTCTACTATAAAGCCATAGTAATCAAAACAGCTTGGTATTGGCATAAGAACAGACCTCAGGACCAATGGAATAAAATTGAAAACCCAGAAATGAACCTACAGACCTATAGCCATCTAATCTTCGATAAGGAAGCTAAAACAATAGAATGGAACAAAGACAGCCTCTTCAGTAAATGGTGCTGGCAAAATTGGTTAACTACATGTAGAAAACTAAAGCTAGATCCTTATATATCACCCTGCACCAGAATCAACTCCAAATGGATCAAAGACCTTGAACTCAAAGCAGACACTCTGAAAACATTACAGGATGGAATAGGAGAAACCCTAGGTCTCCTTGGCTCAGGCCGAAATTTTCTGAATAGAGACCCGGAAGCACAACAAATCAAAGAAAGGTTGGACAAATGGGATTGCATAAGGTTGCAGAGCTTCTGCAGGGCAAATGACATAGCTAGCAAGATCAATAGAAAGCCCACCGATTGGGAGAAGATCTTTACTAGCCATACAACGGACAAGGGTCTCATATCTAAAATATACTTGGACTCAAAAAATTAAATCCCCAACAACAAATCCTCAAAGAAACAACTGCCCAATAAATAAGTGGGCGAAAGACTTAAAGAGAAGCTTCTCTGAAGAAGAAAGAAGGATGGCCAATAGACACATGAAGAAATGTTCAACATCCCTAGCCATAAAAGAAATGCAAATCAAAACAACATTGAGATATCACCTCACCCCAGTTAGAACGGCAAAAATCAAGAACTCTAACAACAACAGACGCTGGAGGGGATGTGGACAGAAAGGAACCTTACTTCATTGTTGGTGGGAATGTAAACTTGTCCAACCACTTTGGAAAGCAGTATGGAGGTTCCTCAAAAGACTTCACATAGATCTCCCCTATGATCCAGCAATCCCACTTTTGGGCATTTACCCAAATGTTTACAAACAAGACCACACTAAAGCTACCAGCACAACTATGTTTATTGCAGCATTATTTACCATAGCTAAGATATGGAACCAACCCAGATGCCCCTCAGTAGATGAATGGATCAAGAAAATGTGGTATATATACACAATGGAATTCTATGCCTCCATCAGAAAGAATGACATTTCCCCATTTGTCAGGAAATGGAAAGGTTTGGAAAAAATTATATTAAGTGAAGTAAGCCAGGCCCAAAGAAGCATAGGTCCCATGGTTTCCCTTATTTGCAATATCTAGTATAGGTATGAGTCAAGCGGAAAAGGTCAGATAATGTGATGTTAGGAAAATGAACCCTTAAATATGCATTTTAATGTTTTCGTTTCTTTCATGCATGTGTTTCTAACGCATTTATAAGATTATTTCTTTGTTGCTTTGTATGTCCCTCCCCCACAGTGTAACCCCCGCTTTCACTATATTTGATGTCAGTATAACATGTGGAGGAGATGGGGACAAACAAGTCGTTTAAGGATTCAGGTGGACCTGTTGCAACAATGAGAAGTACAAAATGTCATCTCAAAACCAGCTTTACAATGTCGGTGTGGGGGGGGAGGGGGGTATAATTGGGTGGGGAGAGGCTGGGAAGGGAGGTGAAGGGTAAACAAAGGAGGAGGCTGCAATGCTTGGTAAGAAATGTATGCATTATCCTGCCCATGTAATTGTAGCCCCTCTGTACAGTATGTTCTCAAATAAAATAAAATAAAATTAAAAAAAAAATACAATAAAAAAAAAAGAAAGGCCTGTGTGTTGCTGGGAAGTTGATTCAAATAAAGCATAGAGGTATTTTAGCGAGACATAAGAAAGAACTTGTTAACAACTATGAAAGTAAAACATAAATTAACTGCTGAGATAGACCATGAGGGTGTCTTAACTAGACTTTCAAAAGATAAATACACATTTGTATAGTACTCATTGGAGTTTAAAACTCAATTGATTGCTTTTTTTTTTACTCTAGTTACATAGTAGATCTTTACAACAATAATTTAGACATTTGTGTTTTTTGTTCCTTAAAAAGATCTTAGAAATCAGATTCTGTGTTTGCATTTCTGTGCCTGTAGTTAAAGAAATGAACTCTACTGTTGTTTCTCAAGGTTGCTTTTATTTCTAGAATCCCAGAAGCCCTTCTAGAACATGACCATAGCAAAGCATGACACATGGACCAATCATAGTGACAAATATGGATGGCTGGTGTATTCCAACACTTATATGTCTGTGACAGTAAAGAGTCCTATCTCATGAAGACTGTGGACACCAGTGCTTAAGTTTATTACCCTTCTTCCATGCCAAAGGGCAGCCCTGAGAAAGTGAAAGTAGAGGAAGGCAGTCTTCAAATCAAGAATGTGGAATCAAAAAAGAGAGAGATTAAAGTATCGGCTAATAAGAGAAAAGTAGCTAAAATTATAGAGTCCTGTACATACAGTGGGAGGAACAAGATGAACAGAATAAACCAGTAATGAGAGAGAAAATGATCAACATGAAGGACAAGGTTATCTAAAGATTAGATTAAAATTAAGTAAGAGGCATGTGAAGAAGAGTGAGAGGCAACTCAGTATAGGCATGTGAAACTGTATTCATGCCCTAGGGCTGAGTGGGAAGAGAGTGTTTAGACTGTGTAAAGAGTCCATTCCTTCCTATGGTTTCAGATGTTGTTCTGACCTCCCTCCATCCTTGTGCCTTTCTAAGATCTTCTCTGGTCTTTTAAAGATAACACATGTAGAGAGGTGGGGTGTGTAGGACACAAATTTGTGTGGGCTATATGCCCTGGGAGTCATGGTTCCCTAGGGCAGAGGTTATGCTGGATTTCCCCTTGACCAAATCTTCATAGACAGACTTCACTCAGTTTGCCTTAAGCAGGTTGATTTTCTTTTCTGTCTAGTCCATTTTTCACATTATTCTTAATTTCCTAGAGATTGTCCTTAAGAAAACCACTTTGATTTGTATCCCCCATCTGCATGTTAGATTTTTGTTGTTGTTGTTGTTGGTCATGGGGCTTGAACTCTGGGTACTGTCCCTCAGCTCTTCAGCTTCAGGCTAGTGCTCTACCACTTGAGCCACAGTGCCACTTCCGGTTTTCTGGTGGTTTATTGGAGGTAAGAGCCTCATGGAGTTTCCTGCCTGGGCTGGCTTTGAACTGCGATCCTCAGATCTCAACCTCCTTAATAGCTTGGCTTACAGGCGTGAGCCACCGGCATCCAGCTTATTTGCTAGACTTTTTTTTCTAGTTGGATTCCTTTCCTATTTATTTTTGTGTTATCCTTTGGGGTTAGAAATATCCATGTCTTCTAGGATCTAGGGAGAAAAACCTCTGACTGCTAAGATTTCAATGTGGCATGATACCTCCATTCATGCAGATGTTTAATATCCTAAATCCAACATTAATAATGATACTGAGTAGAAACAATATTTTTTGGAGATAGAGGCTTTAGGAAGTCATTAGAGATTAGGATAATTAGACTAGACCACGGCAGACTAGACAAGATCAGCTCATTAGATTGGAATCTCCATGGCTTCATAAGGAGAGAGACATGGAGATACACAAGTATTCATATGATGTAATTCAGCCAAATGGGGTCTCACTAGAGCTATATCATGCTCTTATTAAACTGTCAGCCTCCCAAACTGTTAGCTGAATAAACATGTTTTCTTTTAAATGGAGCCAACCTCATGTATTTATTATAGTAACAAATACAGACTAATACAGTGTCATATTCCAACTGGAGGACTACCTTTCCCTACCTTCAAAGAGATATCAATGTTGGGAGAACAATAAGCATTTCTCTTAGTTCTTTCCTTTGACATGTCTAGGTTTATTTCCTCAGTTGTTCATCCATTTTCTCATTCAAACCTTACACCTATTCTAAAAAAATGTTTCATTATTCTCACTCTCAGAACAAGAAAAGAAGCAAAGGAAAAGAACAGAGTTTACTCAAGACCCCTTGGCAGACTTAGGTCCCCTAGATGCAGATTCTGTGCTTTGAGCTATATGTAGCAGGACTTGCTGGCTCTAGTCTGAGTCTGAAAACTAGAAAAACTGATGTTTAAGTTCCATTCTAAAAACTGATAGGCTTAAGACTCAAGAAGAGCTAATGTTTTCATCTAAGTTTGAAGGCCAGAAAATATCCATAGCTTAAAATAGGAGGAGCAATGTCTTTAGCTTAGATAGATTTTGTTCCATTCAGGTCTTCAATTAATTGGATGAGTTCTAATCACATTTAGGGAGAATGGTTTGTTTTACCCAGTCTATTGAGTCAGTTGTGAATCTCATCAGAAACACCCTCATGATGTTCCCAGAATAGTATTGGACTGTGCGGGCTCGAAAAGGAAAAAGTGATCATTGGAAGCCAGTTCTAGAAACAAGGAAGGTACCCAGGCATGATCAGGAAATCTGCCTTAGAGCTCGAAAAGGAAACAGGGATCATTGGAAGGCAGTTCTAGAAACAAGGTACCCAGGCATGATCAGGAAATCTGCCTTAGAGCAAGTGTGCAAATTAGCTTTGAGCACTTGAGCTGACCATAGATAGTCTAAGCAACAAGGAGATGTGCTGTAAATAAAGCAAAACATCGTTAAAACTATTCTGCTAAAAACTCAGTTCTCAGGCTTAGAAAATATTTATTCAAATATTCTTTCTGTAGTGTTTAGATCCCTTAATGAAAGTACATTCAGTTTGTATATTTTAAAGGAGTTATTGGCAAATTGGTATACATTCAAAAAGTGTTAACAATGAAGATATAATTTATGTTTTACTGAGAAAGTGACTCACCAAGCATTTTGCATCATGTTGAACACAGTGTGTGGGTTAACATTTAAAACAGCATTACGAAAAAGTCATTCCTATGCCTATTTTAGATGAGTAAATGGAGTTTCCACAGTAATTTGCCAGCTAGGAAGTAGCAAAACTAAGATTTGTACCTAAATTTTTTCTCACCCCAAAACTCTAAGAAATAAGGGATCTGGAAAATGGGAACTGTTTAAGAAATAGGAAGCATTTCTCTTAAAACAAAAACAAAAACAAAAAACAAAACTGGAAGTGTTGCTGTGGCTCAAGTGGTAGAGCACTAGCCTTGAGCTAAATATCTGAGGGACAGTGCCCAAGCACCGAGTTCAAGCCCCACGACCAGAAAAAATAAATAAACAAATAAAAAATAAAATAAACATGGTGGTTACTTCCACATATTTTGTGCCTTGCTATTTGGAAGAAGGTTTAGCTTTACTCTGTAAGGCTGAAAAGGAGAGAAATAGAGAAATAGTATGGAATATAAGAATGTCCATCATTAATTGTTTGCTATAGCCAGTCCCTCAGCATTCATTGATGCTTTAGATCTGGTGAGGTACACCAATATGCTATCCCATTTCACAGGTAAAGAATGAGGAGATCAAGGCAATGACTGGATTCTCACAGCTAGAAAGTAATAGAGCTTGGGATGAAATTTAAATCTGTCCCACCCCAGGGCCTATATATCCATTTTCTTCCAGTGAATTCCTGTGGGTATATTTCCAATCAATGTAAGGGAAATTATGGAAGGGATATGCCCTCCAGAGTGACAAACCCTGACCAACAAGGTTGCTCAAAGACTTCACAGGTCTTTTCTCTGTTTCTGTTTTTTGTCTGTGATCCAAAGGAAAATAAGAGTTTTCTGTAGATTAATAGTCTGCAAAGAGCAGCTTTGGCAGTGGGTCTGGTGATTCTTATCATTTTGTCAACCCAAACAAATCTAGTTTCTCCAAGATGTTTATTTTTCACTCATTTTGATATGTTTATGGCCATCAGAATTGGCAGAAGTTTATTGATGTGGTTTGTATAGCAAAACAATTCCATTAGTAATGAAAAAATTTTATTATGTGTATGTTTTGAAACAAAAGCAAGAAATCTTATGAAATTTAAGTAGAGAACAAAGCTTTATAAAACCTTAGGAACTGTATGAACTCTGGTCATCCTCTTTGTTATCCTATGCTTGAAAATTATGGTGAAAGTTAAGAAGCTAAACATAGTTGTTTTGTGGAAGTATGATCATAACTACAGTGGTCTTAAGGAAAGAGAAAGGTAAACCTTTCCATTCTCGATAGTGCTCACCTTCAAAATTCTTTTTTTATTTTATTTTATTTTTGCATTATCCTTAAGTAGTTGTATAAGTGAGTTCCCATTTAACAAAGCAGTTGTGAAAACAATATATCTTGATCAATGTCACCCCTTCCAAGGTTTACACTCATCCCTCCCTACTCATCCCCTCCCTCACTCTTCTTAATTCTGTAGGATATGCATTGGATTTTCCCCTTCATTTCCCCCTTCCCTTCTCCTCTTCATTCATCTACCCCTTTCCCCTAGACCCCATTGCACCCATTTTGAATACCTGCTTCCTCATATTTTTCTGGACTTTGATTTTGGCTTTCTAAGGAATTACACTATTTGACATCTCCCTTGAATCTACCATATTTTCACAGTTCTTAAGAAAACCAAGCAGTGGTGATAAGAGGTAATGTTCTTTGGATGTATTCAAAATCTGGAAGTATGGATATTAATATTTAATTAGTTGATATATTAATTTGTTGATGAACGAAGTCATATGGAAAAACTTTCTGCTTCTTGGTTGTATTAATGGAAACTTTCTAAGCTATTGGTGGCTTTTTGGCTGGCTAGAGGTTATTTACTTTTCATAGATTTCTGAACTCAGACATAGGAAGTTGAGCAGTCTCCAGAGTCCAAAAAGAGTGGCTGCTTCTGTGCATAGATTGTCATTGGATTTTTTAAAAGGTGCTTTGTGAAGGTCAAATTTAATCTTAGCTTACTGCTCTCCTTTTGTACCTTCCACATCTCTGTGTCTTGTTCGCATGCCAGATCATATTCATCTCTGCTAACCAGCTTTAAATATAGTTCTCTGTCTCTAGGGTACTACATAATGAATTAAAAACTCAAAATCAAAGGAGTCTTATGTGATGCATCTGAACTAACTGGACCAGAGTTCCTGGAGTGAGAGTAGAGATTGGGGATGAGTTGCTAGGCAGACTACATTATGAGTATTTGTTCATGACAGTGGATATGCCTTTTTCCTTCCTAAGCAAGATATACTTACCTACCATATCTCACAGTGATGTGCTGGCACTTGGGATGCTAAGAAGCAACTTTATTGAGAAGGTTCCTACACTGACTGGTCAGGGCCACAGCACAGGCTCAGGAGCTGACACTGCAACCTTGAGCAGCCCCCATTGTTTGGTTTTTAAATGCAAAATCCATGAGGTTGAGCCTGGTCATGAGCAGGTAACCAATGGTATCTTAACACACAAAGGATTGTACAGTCATGCCACACTACACACAGGTGGCCAATAGGCGGAATTTACTGTAAGTATGTGCAAAAGGCAGGTTTTACCATAAGCAGGTGGTGTTGCCAGTTGGAGCTAGATTGCAACCTGTTTTATGGATCAGTCTTTAACTCAAAATCAGGGGTGGGTTAGGTTGTTAAGGGAAGGGGGACCAGATGCATTTTTTTTTTCATTCTGGGAACTAGGCCTATCAAGTCTAAAATCCCTAAAACAAAGGCAAAGCTCAAAATGGAATCATACCAGCTGTGGCCCCATCTCAGGGTCCACTTACTTCATCTGAGCCAAGTATTGCAGTATGTCCATAGCAGTTTCAAAGGCCGGAAGATATATGTAGCTAGTTCTGAAAGTTTGTGTAGGTCAGAATTCTGGTGACATGAGGATTCATTCCTTCATATTCAGGAATTTGAACTTCAACCTGAAGGCAGTAGGAAGCCTTTGGAAGTTTCAAGAGAAAAATAATGGGATGTAGAATACCTTTTTAAAAAAGCATCCCTTTGGGTTTTTTCTTTGTCGCTGTTTTTTTTTTTTTAATGTACTATGTGATTTTTTTGTTTCTTTTGTATGTTCTTCCCCCCTTCCCCCATGGTATAAACTCTGTTTTCACTGTATTTGACTCCAGTGCCCTGCATTTTATATATACATTTTTCTAATTTGGGGAGGGGAAGGGAAATAACAAAATGCTGAAACAAGGATACAGTTTGTCCCATTGTAACAATGAGATGTACAAGACACTATGTTGAAAACAAACTTTACAGCTTTGGGGGTGGGAAGGGAGGGGTTGGAGAGATGGGGAAGGAAAGAATGGTAGGGGAAAAACAAAGGAGGGGGTAACAATGCTCTATATTACCATACTCATGTAACTGCAAACCTTCTGTATAGTATCTTTACAATAAAAATATATATTCCTTTGCCAGCAATGTGGAGAATGGGTCAGGGTTAGTGTGCTAGGAAGCAGAAAGTCAGGCATACAGAGGATATTGCAAAAGTCTAGTTTAAAAAATGAAAACAAAAGTAGTGCCCATGGAGTTGAAAACACAAATCACGGACATAGCAGGGAATTCCCCTGCTGGGATGCAGTCATTAGTGACCTTCTAGGAAAAGTGGAATAAGGAACCAAGGGAGTCACCTAGATTTCTGACTTGAATGGATTCAGTGTTTCATTATTAAGATAGAGCACTGGAGTGTGACCATGTTTGTTTGGCAAATTTGGGGGATTATGGTGAATTCAGGTAGGGACCTGATAAATTTGAGAAGTTTCAAAGATATTCCAGAGGGGATGTCTGATAGGAAGGGTTGGGAGGAATGGCCAACCGTTCAAACAGGAAATGCTGAGGTGCCATTGCTGACTTGTCCCTTTGATAAGAAGGTAGTTTGGCATTATTACAAACACCAGGGACTCTGTGGCCTTCTTGATTCTTGATTATTATGGTAAAAGTTGAGAAAAGTGACTAAGCCACTTTGGGGAAACAAGATTAGAACCTGAAATAACTTCTTTCAAAGTTTAGCAAAGAACCTGTGATCCTTAACATGAACTTGAGTTTCTGTCCAGTGCTTTTCTTCTTTTGAATGTCCCTCCCAGGCTTCTGGGGAAAATCTCAGCTACTGGACTATTTACAAACTGCATCAATAAAGAGAAGTAAAATGGCACTTTATTAAATACTTTATCTTCACAATAACCCTGCAAGTGTTTCTGTTAATAGGTCCTGCTTTATAGATAGCACAACTGAGCATCTTGATGGTTTGCCTTGTATATACTAAGTAGTAAAATTATAAAGACTTTAAAGCACCAAATCCCATTCTTTTTCTCCTATAAAACACTGACATTTAAAAACCAAAACCAAAATAAACAACAACAACAACAACAACAACAACAAAACAGGCCAGTTAAACCCTTGGGTAAAAGTCATCAATATTTTCATTGAGGAAAAATACTTTCTGGATAGGATGTGACCCCAATGATGTTCATCTTTGAGTCACCCAAAACTTAATTCTACTGGCCATTTTCTTCATCTTCCTGCCTTTACCTCACATCCAACAGTATTCAGACCTGGTGGTTCTGATGATACCCTATCCTAGGCCTACTTAAGATTTTCCACTAGGACACTTTGCTTATAATTTTTCTTTTTCTTCTGCCTCTACCCTTGTTCCTACCTTCTTCAATTCAAATTAATCAGAGGATACTCTAGTTCTAAGGAAGCACAAAGAAGTCAGTCCTCTGTTCAGAAGTCTCCAAAGGCTTCTCAATTCACAGAATATAAACTGTGACTGTCAATGTCTTCTGTGTTCTCGTGGATGATAGTTTCTGTGACCCTGTTATGATTATACTCATTCCTCTTGACTCATACTTGACATTTCACATGTTCTTTTTAGTACTTTCTGCACATCACAGAGCTTTAATCTTTCTGTTCTCTCTTCCTGCAGTATCTTTGTTCCTGTGACTTGTTCCCTTACATTCTTAGGTCTCTGCATGACTATAAGATGATGTCTGTAACAGCATCCTCTATCATGACCTTTCCCTATTCTGCCTAATGGTTCTTGAGAGCATTTTTTTATTTGCATAATTACACTTATGTGTAAGCTGCTGAGAAAACCCCATTCATCCTCTCAAAGCACTAACTGATTCAAGAAATGAATCTGTGGAAGCCATAGTCCTGTCAGAGGGGCAGATAGAGCTATAATCACCTACAAAAATGCAAAGGAAGCCAGGTTCTGGTGGCTTACACCTGTAATCCTAGCTACTCAGGAGGCTGAGAGCTGAGGATCACAGTTCAAAGCCAGCCTGGGCAGGAAAGTCTGTGAGGCTCTTAGCTCCAATAAACCACTAAAAACCCAGAAGTATCTCTGTGGCTCAAGCAGTAGCACACTTGCCTTGAGCTGAAGAGTGCAGGGACAGTGCCCAAGCCCAGAGTTCAAGTCCCACGACCAACTGGAAAAAAAAAAGAATGCAAAGGAGCTGGGTGGCTCATGTCTGTGACTCACACCAGTAATCCTAGCTACTCAGGAGGCTGAGATCTGAGGACTGCGGTTCAAAGCCAGCCCAGGCAGAAAAGTTTGTGAGACTTATCTCCAGTTAACCACCAGAAAAACAGAAGTGGGCTGTAGCTCAAGTGGTAGAGAGCTCACCTTGAGCTGAAGAATTCAGGGACAACACTTAGGTCAAGAGTTCAAGCCCCACCACCAACAAAAACAAACAAACAAAAAAAGAATGCAAAGGAGTGTTTTAGTTTCCCAGCATGGTTTGCATTTGTGGATAACAGTGAAGAGGCATTAGGAAACGTATACACATTTCTCTGGGAAGATGCAGATTTGTTTCTCTGATAAGGATAACAACAATCTTTCCTTCTCATATAGAAGTTACCAGGTCAGGTTTGCCACCTCAGGAGATAGCTCCTAATAGTATAGGTTCTATATTTAACCCAGGCTTCTCTCACATTTGGCATCACTCATATGAACAGCTGAATTTAGGGAACTTATTGAAAAGTTGTCTTGCAGTGTGGAGTTCTGATCCCATAGGAAGAAGACTTTCTTTAGTAATTTAACTTTAGTGAGCTCTGTCTTCTGCCTGTTCTTCCTATGGAAGATTTGAATCTACTGCCATTTTCAGTATATTTTTTGTTGCTTTTCCCCTAGGATCTTCTATGTCTCTCACGATTCCCAAGACTTGAAGATCTTCAGCTATATTGCTCGAGATGGTGCCAGCAACATTTTCAGGTGTAATGTCTTCAAATCCAAAAAGAAGGTAAAGGAACAGTCATTGTTCATGTATTATTTTCCTCTGATGAACCTTAGGTAAACCCAACAATGACCCATCTCCCCATTGAAGATTTGGAGGTGGCTGTTTTAATGCCAAACATGGGAGACTATCTTTCTAGTCTGTCACTGCTACTATGTAATACAATTTTCTTTTAGTTTTCATCTGAATTTTATACTGTACATATGTACAGTTGGAGAAGGATTAACTATGGATATATAATGTAAAAGAGGAGCACATAGACAGCACTAGGAATTTTTCTCACCTTTGCATGGGCTAGAAAAGATGTATTGCTGTTTTCCAAGGTGACCCATCATCTAAGTCCAAGCAGTAGGATAGTGATTGTCCTGTGTAATGATTTAAGGATGACAAACCTTGAGACTTGAGTAAATGCAACTTTTGCAGTTGTGCAGCAGTATTCTTCCTTGCTATCACTCCTTGCCTAATGCTTTAAATTGGACCCTGGGATACCTTCCAGGAGTTAAGAAACCTAGAATTTAGTCCCATCTTCCTTGTATATAAGGAGGAACAAAGTCAAAATTAGCACTTCCTAAAATATATTCTATAAAACATCATCCAAAACATTTCCTTTTTTTTTTTTTTTTTTTGGTTGGATGTGGGGCTTGAACTCTGGGCTTGGGCACTGTCCTTATACTCTTCAGCTCAAGGCGAATGCTCCACTGCTTGAGCCACAGTGCCACTTCCAGTTTTCTAGTGGTTTATTGGAGATAAGAGTCTCACAGACTTTCCTGCCCAGTCTGTCTTTGAACCTCAATCCTTAGATCTCAGCCTCCTGAGTAGCTAGGATTACAGGCATGAGTTATGGGCGCCCAGCTTAAAACATTTCATTAAAGAGAAAAAAGCTTCCCTATTTAAGGTGTTGAGAAGGCTTGAAGTTAAAATCTCTTTAGCCCAGCATTTTGTTAAACTAACATGGCCATGGGGCTATTTTTTAATGTTTTTTATTGTAAAAATAGTGTATGGAGGGGTTACAGTTACATGAGCAAGGTAATGAGTATATTTCCTATCAAGCATTGTTGCCTCTTCCTTTAGTTTTTCCCCTACCATCCCTTCCCTCCCACCTCCACAACTACACTCCCACATACCTCCCTCCCCCACCTAAATTGTGAAGTTTGTTTTTCAGAATAGTGTATTGTACATCTCGTTGTTATAATGGGTCAACCTGTGTCCCTATTTAAACATTTTGTTTTTTCCTTCCCCTCCCCAAATTAGAAAAGTGTATATACAAGATGCAGGGTACTGACATCAAATATAGTGAAAACAGGGGTTATACTGTAAAGGAGGAACATACAAAGCAACAAAAAAATCACATAGTACATTATAAATACGTTAGAAACAATAGCAAGAAAGAAAAACCCACTTGTGTCCCTATCTTGGGTTCATTTCGCTTAACATCATCTTACCTGGTCATATGTACATAGCTTTTGACCTTTTCTGCTTGTCCCAGACAAATAAGGGAAACCACAGGACCTATTTCACTTAATATAATTTTTTCCAAGTCTTTCCATTTTCTAACAAATGGGGTGATGTCATTCTTTCTGATGGAAGCATAGAATTCCATTGTGTGTATGTATGTATGTATTTATCGTAGATACATACATACATACATACACACAATGGAATTCTATAGATAGATAAATAGACAAGATAGACTAGATAGATAGATAGATAGATAGATAGATAGATAGATAGATAGATAGATAGATAGACAGATAGATCACATTTTCTTGATCCATTCATCTTCTGAGGGGCATCTGGGTTGGTTCCATATCTTAGCTATGGTAAATAATGCTACAATAAACATAGTTGTGCTGGTGGCTTTAGTGTGGTCTTGTTTGTGATTATTTGTGTAAATGCCCAAAAGTGGGATTGCTGGTTCATAGGGGAGCTCTATGTGGAGTCTTTTCAGGAAGGGCCATTTTTTAAAATGTACTATATGTTAATATTGTTCTATAGATGAGATTTTTCGAAAGCACTGTATTGATAAACCTATGAACCCTTACAGATCTACTGTTCTAGAGACAAACCATGAAGCATGGCTTGCTGTGAGGCCTTCTAACCCACTTCCTGAATATTCCACCTTTGAATCTTTGTGATATCTTTTATGCTTTAAAACAGTTTTAATACATTTATAACTACCTTGTCATTTTAGGGATATAAGAATAATACATGACAGGGTCAAGATTTACTAAAGCAAATGCTCTTTGCTGGGTACCGGTGGCTTATGCCCATAATCCTAGCTACTCAGGAGATCTGAGGACTGTGATTCAAAGCCATCTCCAATAAACTGCTCAGAAAACTGGAAGTGGCACTGTGGATGAAGGGGTGGAGTTCTCCCCTTGAGCTGAAGAGCTTAGGGATAGCACCCAGGCGGAGTTCAAGCCCCAGGACTGACCAAAAAAAAAAAAAGCTCTTTGACCTATAATGAGGTTATTTATATCCCAGTAAATCTAATTGAAATTGAAAATTTTCAAAGTGGAAAAGACACAACATAGCAAACATTGTAGCTTAGCAACACAGTATACTCTAGAGTTTGGTTGTTTCCCTCCTGATTGTATGGATGTCTTGGAGCTTTGTTTTGCTGCCTCTGCCCAGCATTGTAAATATATCATGCTGCATATCAGTAGCCCAGAAAAAGATCAAAAGCTTAAATTCAAACTATAGTTCCTATATGTTTCTAGCTTTCACAACATTGTAAAGAAATTAAGTTGAAGCCAGTGCTGTTAATTCATGCTTGTAATCCTAGCTACTCAGGAGGCTGAGATCTGAGGATTACAGTTCAATGACAGCCAAGGCAGGAATTATCTCTAATTAACTATCAAAAAGCTGGAAGTGGAGCTGTGGCTCAAGTGGTAGAACACTAGCCTTGAGCACAAAACTCACAAACAGCACTCAGGCCTTGAGGTCAAGCCTTAGGACAGGCAGACACACAAAAAAAATTAAGTTGAACCATGCTATCTGGCTGTATGTTTATCCTGAGTATATTGAGATTCAGAGAGCTTCAGTGATTTGTCAAGTTCCCATGGCAAGATGATTGTTCATAACCAGGGAGACAAACAGAACAAAAGATTTCAGATTTAAAGAACTTTTTGCATGTCTTTTATTGTAGAAATACTGTACAGAGGGCTTACAGTTATGTGAATAAGGTAATGAGTACATTTCCTATCAAGGATTATTACCTCCTCCTTTGTTTTTCTCCTACCATCCCTTCCTTCCCCACTTCTCCAACTCCCCCTACCTCCAAGTTGTAAAGTTTGTTTTCAACATGGTGTCTTGTACATCTCATTGTTATAATGGGTCAACCTGTATCCTTGTTTCAGTATTTTGTTATTTCCCTCCCCCCCCCCCAAATTAGAAAAATGTTTATACAAGATACAGGGCAATGACATCAAATACAGTGAAAATGGGTTATACTGTGGGGGGAAGAACATACAAAAGAAACAAAAAAATAATATAGTACATTATAAATACGTTCCAAACAATAGCAAGAAAGAAAAAAAAAACATTTGTGTCCCTATCTTGGGGTTCATTTCACTTCACAGAATCTTATATGGTCATAAGTCCATAGCTTTGACCTTTTCTGCTTGTCTTAGACTTATACTTGTTATAGAACAAAAGAATTTTGAGCAAGAAACCTAAGTAAAGGAGGCTATTATACTCTATTTGCCTTGTCATTGGGTCTAGTATAGGCAGTACAGGCATGGTAGGGGTGTCTTGCCAAAAACAGAGTATTAGAAAAATGCCCAAGTAGAACATAGTTTCTGTTGCCCAAGGAGAAGTCATCTAGTTCCAGATCACAACAGTTTGTTTTTGGTTTTGTTTTGTTTTATAGCTCTCAGAGATAATTCTGATCTGTCTTTTCTGTTTTCTCTATTCCTTTTGCCCTCTTCACCTACTGAGCCTGTGGCTCTTCACAGGGCTGGTTGTCAGGCCCTGTACTGGCTTGCTGCCATGCTGCTGAGGGAATTATTTCCAGAAAGGCTAGGGTTATGAGCTCTGGTGCTGCTGAACTATAGGTGGGAGGGCCAGTTTCCAAGCCAAGAAAGATAAATGAATTGTTCAGCAAAGGAAACAGAATTGGGGAGTGGTAGGGAACATGTCTCTGAGGTTTTGTACACAATCCTGGTTAGCCTCCAAATGTGGTGATTTATTTTTTATAAACTACTTCTGGTTTAAAGAGATAATAGCTTGGGAAAGAGTTTTAATTGGCAAATCATTGGCATATTTAAGAGGTTAGGATAAAAGAACTATAGAGCTCAAAGAAATGTGTTTTACAAGAGTATTTCTAGATTGTTAGAGGTCATAAGCCAGCAGACCTGGATGTTCTCCAGTCTTCATATTGATCATAGTGTAGGACAGCCTTGATTAAGTACCTTGCTATACTATGACTTTGGTCACTGCTGATTCACATCACTTTATGTCTCCCGTGTGTGTATGTACCCATTGCATGCATGTTCCTTGTGACAGAACTCTCACACAGATGTCATGCCTAGTTTATAATTCACCAGGAGGGAAGGACTGTCTCTTCTGCTCTTTAGAGTGCAAGTCAGATGCCTCAACCTTGCCATTGGAAGGTATACTTGCCCCCAACATGATTTTCTTCAGTACCTCTGGTTTCCTTCTAGTCACTCACATGTAAAACTAATAAGGTTTCTGTCTTGGGGATTGGGACCTTGATCTATTTTTTGAGTTGGACTTCTGAGAGAAGCTAGATAACAGAATGTTGCAGCACCTCAACATACTCTTTACTACTCTAGGTGACCCAAGCTGTGTAGTTTTATAAAGTCCAAGAATATCTACTGACCTGTTTTGGTTACTAGCTGTGTGCCTGAGACTTTCAAAATTTTCTGTATGACTGATTTGTTCTCCATCTAAACTTTTGAAGTAGAAACTGTTATGCTTCTCATTTTATAGATGAGAAAGTAGAGTCTTTTTTTGGAGTATAAACATGTATATACTACTTTATGTATTTTTTTAGAACTTAAAGGATGTTTAGTTTACATATAAAAGGAAAAAAATAAGTATTACTTACATTTCCACTTCTACTTTAAGTATTCTTATCAAATTACACTTCCTCAAACTCTAGTAGAAATCACTCTCACTTATGACCAGGGGCAGGGAACTTGCTACACCAACTTTAATGTTCTCTCTACTATCTTTAAAATGCCTGACATATAGTAGCAGATAAATAAAATGACAACTAAGCTACATCCCTAGAGACTACTACCAGCCAACTACACTTGTGGTTGGGCTGCTTCTGCGTGTGGAGCTATTAAGGTGGGAAGAGAAGAGCACTGCTCCAGGATAAATGAGTGCTAACAAGTGAAAGTTAGAGTGTACTGAAAAAAAAATGACATAGGTGCCATATTGCCCTTCACTGAAAGATCATCAAATTTTCCCCTCACATTTTTGTCACATTACTTATGTTAGCTACATTATGATTTCTACAGAAAAACCTAGGCAACTGGTCACTATTTACATTAGCCCACTAAAGGTATCCAAACCAAATCTTAGAATATTATCTGGTAACTAATACTTTACATTCTCTTTAAACATAAAAAATGTTTTGGGATGTATCATTAACCATATTTATAAGATACAAAATATTTGGATAAAAAGCAAGTCATGTTTGTACAATGTACAGATAGTTTATAAGGTGATTTTTAGCACCGTATTTACAATCATCACAGAAACTCAACTACACAGAAACTCAAGTATCTCTTCCAATAAGCACAATGCTGTTTATGGGCTGTGTGATAAATAACATAATATTTAGTATTAATTACACAAAAATATCTTCAAGAATATACTGAATTAAGAAAATAAATTTAAAGAACCACAGGCCAGTAGAGATCTATTCTTCGTTTTGCTCTGGCTAAATTTTTTTTTTATTGTGAAAATACCATACAGAGGGGTTACAATTACATGAGCAAGGCAATGAGTACATTTCTTATCAAGCATTGTAGCCTCCTCTTTTGTTTCCCCTTCCCATCCCTTCCCATCTCCCCATCTCCTCCCCCACACCCTTTCTGCTCCCCCACCCCTGCACCAAAGTTGTAAAGTTCACTTTTTGACATAATGTCTTGTACATCTCATTGTTGCAATGGGTCCACCTGTATCCCTATTTAAACAATTTATTTTTTTCCCTTCCCCTCCACAAATTATACCAACATCAAATACAGTGAAAACAGGGGTTATACTGTGGGGGAGGGACATACAAAACAACAAAGAAATATCTTATAAATATTTTAAGATGGAATATATTGAGTGTTATACTGGCAAAAGATGGAAGTACATTATGTTAAAGGGGGAATATCACTTTTAACTAAAATTTTATAACATTTATAACTGCTATTAAAAAGTAGACAAGATTCTTTTACATTAACATAAATAAAGTATTTCAGATTTAAAGAAGCTTAACACTTATCAATCAAGAGTGTAAAATGATCATTCAAATTATAAAGGCACTGCAAATATCAATTTACAAATGAAAAAACTGAATATTCAAGTTTAAATTGCAGCAAATCACTAATAATTGAACTGAGTTTTAAAAACCAAGGCCTTTTTGAACTGCAAGGTGTTTCTACTCAGTATACAGTAAATTTGTTCAAAATTTTATCTAGACCTTTTAAATAAGAGAAGATTCTAATGAGAGAGCTGAGTATTAGAAATGGTTCAGGATGCTAACAAACTATAAGCTTACTAAAAACCGCTGATTTCATTTTATCCTTCATTTACAAAACAAGTTAAGCAAAACAATCTCAGTGATGGTAAATGCATCTAATTATTTATTTAGACATATAAGGACTTACACTAAGTTTTTATAAGCTGGTGAACACTGACAAATTTTTTCTACCACAGAACTATAACCACACATTCCCAGATAGTATAAATATATGGTTGAGCTAACATTAATACACATCACCCCTTTATCAATTATGTAATAAGACAAATTATTGTAGTAGGAAGACCCCTACTCAGGCAGGCAAGCCCACCTAGTCATCTGCAGTGACAGAGCCCACCACAACAAAATTGTTAATAAAGAAGCAACTCTATTGAGAAAGTTCCTCCACTGACTAGCCAGGGCTGCAGTACAGGCTCAGGAGCTGATACTGTGACCGTGAGTGGCCCCCAGTCTTTAGTTTTTAAAGGCAAAATCCATGAGGTCAAGCCTGGTCATGCACAGGTGACCAGTGGGGTCATACCAGACCACACACAGGTGGCTAATAGGCGAATTTTACTGTAAGCATGTGCAAAAGGGAGGGTTTACTGTAAGCACGTGGTATCGCCAGTTGGAGCCATATTATAACTTATCTGTTTTATTGGTCAGTCCTTAACAGAACAATCAAGGTGGGTTAGGTTTTTAAGGGAGGGGGACCTAGAGGCATTCTTTCCATTCCAAGAACGGGGCTGGTTGGAACCAAGGTCTAGTTAATCTTGGTTAAAGGTTTTTTTTAAAATCCCTAAAACAAAAGCAAAGCCTGGAAAAAAGCTATACCAGCTCAAGTCTCCTCTCAGGACCTACTTCATTATGAAGTATCTAAATATTGTTACACAGCTCAAAAGGCTTATAAAAGATATCTGCTCAATTTCATTAGGAGAAACCCATTTTTTGTTTTTTGTTTGTTTGTTTGTTTTGCAAAAGAGGCTGGAAAGAAAAAGAGAAAAAAATCACACTTCAAACAAAAATAAGGTGGTAAACAACTTCTAAGTATGGAAAAAATATAATATCAGAAATTTTATGATTAAAAAATGTAGTTAAAACAAAGCATCTATACCTTTAAAAATATTTACTAACTTAAAGAGCATACTCCACATGCTCTGTACAAGACAAAGGCAACACTTTACTAAAAATATTTATTACATCCCTCTCATTCTTTTTTCAGGCCCTCCCTGTTAAGCTGCAACTCAGAGTGCCAACATTATATTAACTGTAAGGCTTTTTTGTCTGGAGACATTATTAAAGATGTGCTTCTGTAACAATGAAGACTTTCCAAATGGAGGTTTCTCATAACAGCATAAAGACATATAGAAGTGGCGCTGTAGCTCAAGTGGTAACATGTTAGCTTTGAGCTGAAGAGCTGAGGGACAGCGCTTAGGCCCAGAGTTCAAGCCCCCATGACTGACAAAAATAATAATAATAAAAAATATATATAGAAAGACACTAATCACCTTAAGACTTGGTAGAAAAAAAAATCAATGGTTATACAAATTTGATGTATGAATGTGGGAGATGTAACATAAATGAGTAGGCAAATAGCCAGAAGTCCTACAGTATTTGAAATGACTGAGGGAATAAAGCATATAGGTCTAGAGTTTCTGGAAATTCAGTTCTGAATGGTATTAAAAATATACAAGTATTGTGCTGGGTGTTTTGGCACCCAATCTTTCTAAATTTCTTATATATTGATAAAGATTTTAGCATGGGAATATAAAAATGTAACTCAATGATTTTATGAAAGGGCAATTAATATAAGTGATAAGCAGATTTTAAATGCTGAATGGCAAGAATTTTTTTTAGTAAGTGTTCAAATAGGTTAATCAAAACCCAAACAAAAATTGTGTCAAGCTTTCTAATATTCCTATGGAAGTTTCACTAGACTCATTCACCAAACCAATATTGTTAACTAATATGTATGACAAATTAGGTTCCACCTCAAGTTCCACTTCTAGGCAATGGCACCAGGCACCCAGTTTTATTGAATGCAACAGTTGTTTCTGTGACCGTTAGCATCTTTAAAGCATAGCCAAATTTTAGGTTAGTACTTTTCCAAATACAGAAGCTGCTTGCTGTTAAGGGCTCCACACCACTTTTGTCAGATGAACTGTACTGCATCTTCATATTTTATTCCACCTTCAATTCGTGCCAGGGCAACAGGAGCTCTCCCAAGGCCTACAACACAATTTGCAGAGTAATACAGCAACCAGGATCTTCACGAAATTTTATTTCTACAAGACTTAACCAGTCATCAACAGTCTGGTTAGAGGGTGGTGCACCATCATCAAAAGGCCAATCGAGAACGTGGATGCCTTCTTTCTCCACCAGAGTAGTGTTGTAAGTTGCTTCACATACTCTTATGATTGTGGTAACTCCATACTTCTTAAGTTCCTCAATAAATGTTTAAGGTTGCATTGATTGGATTGTATGTAATAAGGAATCTCATATTCTTGTATGTGACTTCCACAGGAGCAGAGCAGTTCATTTGAGCCATGTTAACTTACTTAAAACACTCAATATGGTTATGAAAGAATTTAAACAATCAAATAAAGAATGATGCAATATACTCCACTTAAAATTCTCAGTGTTTTATGAAATTTGGAGTAATGATAAATGAAATTAACCTTTTAATGGGAAGTAGCATCTCTTCATTCCAGTAATATTGAGGCAATAGAAAGCACTGAGGTTTACCCCATCCAGGTCAGAACTCATGGAAAATGTTCTGCAGATTGCAGTTCAACACTTCTGTGTCCAGGGCTTCTTGGTGGAGTAGTAATGGATTTCTACAATTCACATGTATGCATAGAGGTTGTGCTGTGCCAGGCAGTAATCTTCACTGCCTTTCAGACACTCCATAAATGTGTGACCAAGAACACCACAGAACTGAGGAACATGTCTACTCATTGAAGATTGTGACCTAATTATACAGTTGGTCCCAAGGCCTCAGTGACACAGGCAGCAGTGGCTGCCACAGGGCACCGTGTGGCTAGATCGTTGTGGAACAGCTGCTGTGATAGTGATGCAGGCGGCTGGGAGGCACCAGACTAACATGCAGTGAGCCTCTTTGCAGAGAGTGCAACGCTGAACCGGCCACATCCCCAGGAGCCAATGTGCGTGCCATGGCCAAGAAAGTGGAATCTTAACTTGCATAAGGACTCATAATAAAAAGTCAAAACTGAATCCAATAAGTCAGACTCTGGAGCTTGTACATTAACCATTGCATTTTATCATTGGCCAGGGCTCATTAGGCAGTTATATAACTAAGGGATAGCCTTATTTCCCAAGACCAAATTGTAACTGAATTCTAATGTAATCATTTCTTGGATTTGAAGGGCTCTTTCACTCTGACCCAAATCATTTAGACATAGATTTTCCTTTTTTCCCCCCATATGATACCCTTGTATGGACAACACTGACTGCATTTTAAAACCTTGTGAAAGAAAGGACCCAAGGTAGTAAATGACCCTGATCACACAGCATATCCATGCCACTGAAATTAGAACCAGGATGCTGCCTTTTAGTCCAAGGCTTTGAACTCTAAACCCTGTTACATGAAACAAAACACACAAGAGCCTCGCTGGACCTGAGTTTCTCCAGCCATCAAATAAGGTGAAAAGCATCTTAGGAATTCAGATTGTTGTATGTGAGTCAATCTGATTTTTAAGAGCAAATTCTGTATGCCTAGGAAGGTTAACCAGCATTGTAGTAGAGAGGGCCTAGCATTCTTCAGACTAAATGCTAGCAAAGAAGCTGACAGCATTACTGGGTACTCTTCTAGTGATATAGGCATTTCTTGTTTTACTTTCTTGGGGATAGAATAATAGTGTTCATTTGCAAGGCCGTTTGCCTCTTGAGGAGCCTCTTGCTTGGCTTCACCGGCCTGCCATTTCCTCCCAGCACCAGGAGGATATGGCTATCTGCCCTGATGAAGAATGACTCGGC
The DNA here is from genome assembly GCF_024711535.1 of Dipodomys merriami. Lineage (NCBI taxonomy): Eukaryota > Metazoa > Chordata > Mammalia > Rodentia > Heteromyidae > Dipodomys > Dipodomys merriami. Next base: position 5,181,278 of record NW_027206135.1, on the reverse strand, counting down.
CTATTAGGGCATCACTGCAGGAGGTGTCAGCGATTAGCAGGAGCAGCAGGAAGTTCTCTTATCTTCAAGGACTGCTCCTTGACATTATTTTCCCTGTAATCATAACACAATTGGTTTGGATTAGGAGGAGTTATTACCTCCTGTAATGCTCTCAGCAAACTGAGGGCCACAGCTGTGAAGTGTAACTTTAGACTTTGCCGTGGAATTTGACTGATGATGAAAGTCTCTTTTGCTAACCAATCAATCAAAATATTCCTGGTTGAATGTAAGACATAAAGGAGAGGTAGGTTCTAAATTTAAGGCAAGAGACTTCCTTTTTTCATATACCTGAACTATTCTGGTAGAGTTAGATTGGGAATTCAACATAATAGAACATAGATCTATAGATTGAGGGTATACATGGTAGAACACTTTGCCTAGGATGTGTTCAGTCTTAGGGTCAAGGACCAGCACTGAAAACAAATCTACTGGTCTCTTGCATTGTGGATGGAGAATCTAGTACCTGGGAAGGTGAGTCAGTTTGTCCATATTCACCCAACTGGTTACTCAGTCTTTTTTCTCTATGTCACCATGTTTCATGGACTAGTAGAGTACAGGAAGAAAAAAAAATACACAGAGGTCAATTGTAATCTTTGTGATGTACTATTTCCTGCCAGTGTTGGAAGTAATATCCACCTTGAAACTAGCTTTCCAGGTGCTGAGTGTAAGGTATATTAAGTAGGTAGGTTTCATCACCTCAAGACTTATCTAGGCCAGGGACAGGAAGAGGTCTGGCCACATTGTATCTGGATGTGACCTCAGGGCCTGGGACCCTCCTATGGTCAGATGGAGGTGTGACCTGAGGTATAACCAAGGATGTAACCAAGCAAGAGGAGGAGGGGACTGCTTCCAGTTTTGCCAATTATCTAGGTAACACAGATACTGGGCAGAAACTTAGCCAAGAAGTAGGGAGGTGTCTGCACAGGACCTGCATGGCCCAGGGCAGGGCAGACCGTACACTGAGTAATATTCTGTTGACTTACATACTTACTCCATTAAATGACAAGATGAATTCATTAAAAACTTATTGAAGAAAACCTTACCTCATTTCACAGCCTTAGTACCCTGCCTAGATATAAATGTATTTTCATAATGCATTGAAAATTCTATACACTGTAATCATTTGATTCATTTCAACTATCTTTCCTAAGCTTCCTTACAAAAAGCTTATTAAAGAAACATGACAGTTGTACAGTTCGTTTTCAACATAGTGTCTTGTACATCTCATTGTTACAATAGGTCAACCTGTATCCCTATTTAAGCATTTTGTTTTTTCCCTTCCTCTCCCCAAATTACAAAAATGTATATACAAGATGCAGGGCACCAACATCAAATACAGTGAAAATAGGGGTTATATTGTGTGGGAGGAACATACCAAAGAAACAAAAAAATCACATAGTACATTATAAATACGTTAAAAACCATAGCAATAAAGAAAAAACCATTTGTGTCCCTATCTTGGGGTTCATTTCACTTAGCATCATCTTATATGGTTATATGTACATAGCTTTTGAACTTTTCTGCTTGTCCTAAACTTATACTAGTTATTGCCAATAAGGGAAACCATAGGACCTATGTTTCTTTGAGTCTGGCTTACTTCACTTAATATAATTTTTTCCAAGTCTTTCCATTTCCTAACAAATGGGGCGATGTCATTCTTTCTGATGGAGGCATTAGAACTTGGCGGGGGTGGGGGAGGAGGAGGAGAATGGAGGAGGAAGGGATGGTAGGGGAAAAACAAAGGAGGCAACCATGAGCGATGGGAAATGTACTTATTACCTTACTCATGTAACTGTAACTTCTCTGTACAGTATTTTTACAAAAAATATTTAAAAAAAGAAACACAACATTCCAATTTATTTTTGTTGAGATTCTCCTAGTTAAGTTAAAGATAAGAGTCTTCTCTTATTGTTGTGACACATGAGACAAATTCTAAATCTATAGGCTGTTCTACACTTGGCTTCATGGAAGGCAGTTCTCTAAAGTTCAGAAGCACTTCAGAGAGGAAGAAGGAGAGAGAGAGAGAGATCTTGTGCCCAGAATATGGGATCAGGGAAGAGACAGAAGCTGGTAGTCCAGATAAGAAGTTAATTTGTTAGAAGTGAATCCCTTCTCTTTTTTTTTTCTCATTGTCATCATTATCTTCATCATTTCCATGTGTTCCTTGCATCCTGTGCTTTATTATTTGTTTATATATGCACCTATTTTTTTTATCATGCTAGTACTGGGGCTTGAACTTAGGTCTTGAGTACTTGCTGTCCCTTAGCTATTTCACTGAAGGTTGCAATTCCACCACTTGAATCACACCTCCACTTTTTGTTTTCTGATGATTAATTGGAACTAAGAATATCATGACTTTCCTCCTTGGCTGGTTTTTGACTAAACTCAGATTTCAGCCTTCTGAATAGCTAAGATTACAGGCATGATCCACTAGTGCCTGGCAACATTCTGTACATGTATTCTCTGCTTTTTTCCTTATCTGATGACTCCTTTAATCATCTCCACAAGCTGTGAAATACAGAGAGCTTTTCCCAGGACAGTGAAATTCAGCTCATGATTATTTGGCTGGAATGTGGCTTTGTGGTAGAGTGCTGCTTGCCTAGCGTGCATGAAGCCCTGGGTTCAGTTCCTTAATACCACATAAGCAGAAAAAGCCGAAAGTGTTGCTGTGACTCAAGTGGTAGATAGCCAGCCTTGAGCAAAAGAAGCTCAGGCACAGCTCCTAGGCCCTGAGTTCAAGCCCCAGGACTGGCCAAAAAAAAAAGTGAATCACCAACTGGATAAGACTAGTGATAACCATTAAAAGGATTCTCAAGTTTCTGTGATCAATTAACAAGAGAGCCAGTTAGACTGAGAACAGGAAATATGACAGGCTGATTTTTCTGTAGCCTGGTAAAAAGTACACAAATCAGAATTTAGTTTTCATCTTCCTAAATCTACCACCTCAGGCTTTTTTTTTGCTTTTCAGTAGATAGCCACTGTCACTGAGAAGATAGTATTATTTTCATTGTTGCAACAATTTATCAAATAGTGACACCTGCTAAGTATCCAGCTGAAATTCATATTAGGTATACTCAAGAGAATAGCTGTTCATTGTATCATGACTTGCTTGACAGTTGTCCAAGGAATGGGACAGAGGGGCATAATATCAATATGAGTCATGAGCTGCTTTAAAGCAACACTGTCTGTAATGAGGTTAAGTGGAGGAAAGTTCTAGCCAGATTCCTTTCCAGAACTGTTTTCATGAAAAATTGGCACTCCCAAGAGCTTCAGTGCTCTGTATCTGCAGCTGAGAGCTGCTCTGAGGTTAGATATTTTTTCAAGCTTTGAAAGCTTCAAAGCAACTATATCCATCCTAATCCTGATAACTCAGAGCCCACACATGATTTGAGCTGCTCATTGAAATTGGCTTTTGGACAAGAAGATTTGATCCATGTGTCACAGCACTTTCACGGGCTTATATAAAACTAAGCTGGATTTGTACAGAAATCATGGCAGTATAATGATGCTTTTTCAAAATCTAGTGAATTCCAGACAGTGACCAGTTCTTAAAGCTTCTTCCTTATATTTTACTTGCTGACTACTGTGCTTTGTGCCAGGCTACTTCCATCTTTAAACCTCCTTTTTTATTTCCAAAGATCTGTGTGTGCTCAGAAGATGGGAGATTCAAAGAGCATGTATACATAGCAATTTCTAGAAAGAGTTCTCTTTGATCCTTCTCTTTTCTCCCTCTGAGGTTCAGACATGGCTTATTAACTCCCAGCATGTGTGGATCTTAAATTCCAGGACAGCCAACAGGACCAGCTCTCTCACCTACAAGGCCAGAAGGGAGGATACCAAGTGGGGTAGGCAGGTGGGAGCCTACAGTTCCATGCAGAGAGCAGCTGGTTAACAGCATCAGCCTCTGCTAGGTGGAATTTGCTTCTTTTGGCCACCTTCCAATGATTGTTTTCTTAGCAAGGTCCTTACAGAGATGCCTCTAAAAGGGCTTTTCACTGGAAAGCCTAAAAGGTCAAAGGTCAATTGTACTCATATAGCCATTTATCAGTAATTAGGGCTGACCCCTAGAGTGGTAAATTGGAAAGCCAGTTCTTTCACGTGTATGCGATCATTCTGTGAAGCAGATGGTATGATTATGTACCAAGTTACTTATTCAAGTGTGGAGGGCTTCTAAAATCTGCCACAATGTCCCTTTACTTTAAATGGAAACATTGCCTTCATATCAAAGAGGAATCAAAGATGAAACTATTTGGCATGAATGTGTGAATATAAGTCTTATTCACCAATTTCTTCCTACATGGAAACCATTATACCAGCTCAGACTCACGAGGGCTTTGACCCAGGATTTCCCTTCTAAAACTAAGGAGGAGGTAGACAGTGACAGTAGTCCTTTTGAGAACAACAGGCTGATGGAAGACATGATTTCCTTAACACTTTTATGTTTCTATTATTACTGAAACAGGATCTGTATTCTGGAAATGATACAGATAAGAAAAGACAAACTCAAGCCTATCAGGTTTTTATTGAGAATAAAACATATGGGTTAATTTAGATAAGATATGAAAGTATTAGAATACAGCATATTTAGATCTCATATTTTCTTTCTAGATCCTAATATACAACTTCTGTGCCTCTTGTAAAGATGTCTAGAGAGCAAAAATCTGAAAAAAAGAGGAATAGGAAAGCTTCTGTATGACTGATAATATTGGGTATTGTTGATAGGCAGAGAAAGCTATGTCTAAAGGTTTGGTAAACTAGGAATTGCTGTAAAAGATTAAAACTATCGGGAGCCTAGTCTTCTCACAAAGGAAACGAGGAAAAGATGTGAGTAGCCATCTTTCAGATGATATGGTACCTTCTTTTCCACCTGAGAGTTAAGCTTCCTGGCTCAGGCTTCTAACAGGGGCAAAGTTTGGTGGTAAAGCAAGATGTAGAAATTTGGATTATGGTTGGCATCATGCCCACCAAATGATACTGTCTTGTATACTTTGCAAATGAGATTGGGAGGGTTCTTTTTGCTTTAGATTAATGCCTACCACATCTCAACTTTCTGAACAAACAGAAAAGTTATATCTTAGATGCTGCCAACCTATGGTATGAGAAGGGACTTAGCCTGCCCTTTGGACCCAAGAAGAGGGTAGGTATAGAGACAAACAGAGATTCTGATCCCACCACCAGGTGATGGGGGTCCAAAGAAGTAACCTGTTTTCTGTTTCACTGAAAGTTCTCATTACCCAGAAATGTCAAGATGCTTTAGGTGAGAAGTCCGTTAAGAACATCTGTCTTTCCAGAGAAATTGAAGGAAAAAGAAAAAAAGAAAAAAATTGAAGAATATCTCTATAGTTAGCATAATGGGCCAATGCCAGTGCCAGTTGCTTCAAGGTGTTGAAACATTCCAGAAAGAGTAGAAGCAGACTAAAATTTGAAATAGACATGTGGATGATGATTGACTTACTGCATTCTCCTGTTAACACAGATAATCTGTCTTGAAATAACAAAAGTAGCAAGTCCAGCAGAGTTGACTAGAGCAACCAGTCTACACATAGTATTCTGAAGTCCCAAAGGGTTCATGAGATAAGATGGCAAACAGGAGCAAATTGAATTTGGGTTAAGTGTAATCAAGCATTTACCTTCCATGAGGCCCCATAGACTTATGTAAACATTGGTTATTGCCTTGGTAATACAATACCAGCTGTCTAGTGCTGATGAAAAGCTCTACCTGACTGCTGATGTCACATCAGGGGCTTTGAATGCAATCAGTGTGCTGTAGGTTGTCACCAGAGCCACAGCTGACCTAAAGTCAGATTGTCTAAACCATGCTAATATTAGATTGAAATTGTAGGGTGACAGTCATAGTAAAATAAACTACAGTCTGGGATGGAGGGATATTTGAGAGTTGCTGTGACAAGAGAAGCAGAGTGCTCAACCTTTCCAGCCCAGGCTCTCAAACACTTCTGATTTCACATTTCTCTCATTTTGAAGGATGAAAGGTAACTAACTATCAAATGATAGTGATGCAACTTTGTGAGTAGCCTTGGAAGCCCCTTCTTTGCTTCCACCTCCTAACTTGCTGAGGTTGCTGAAGACTGTCCAGGCCAGCTTCTCTGTCCTTCCTTTCTCTCCTAGATAAATAATGGAATAGTACAGCCAGGGACAAGCTTTCTTCTTGGGCTCTTAAAGGAAGAGGTTAAATAACAGAACAAAAGTGAGGCTGTAGCCACAGAACAGTCTCAGGTGTACCATGTCTTAGAATAGGACTGGGGAACACTGGCCTTACACTTAGCTGGCTGCCAATGGTGTACCCAGCACATGGACAATATTCAGGTGGTTCTGTTGGGTGGTTCCAGGTCTCAAAGCACCTTAGCACTTTAGTTTGTGGGAGCTCCCAGAAAACTTGACATTTGAAACAACAGAAGGTCTGAATTCTTAGTTTGATAGATACACTGAATATTTGATCATGGTTGGCAAAAAAAGAAACAAAAGTCTTGAAGCATATTAACTATGTCTGTAGTTAACTATGTCTGTACATTGGTGGGAAAAATTGGGACTCAGTCCAGAACTGGCATATTTGCCATTGCTGCTATCTGTCTTTTCAGCTGATTGATTGTTTCAGAATTGTGGTAATAGCTTTTATTTTCTGAAGTATTTCAGGAATGGAAAGTGTTTTTGTATTCCTTATGAGTATGTGCACATATGAACAACCTTAGGTTGTTGGCTGCCTGGTTTTCTGACCAGATGCCCTGTACACATTCCTACCCATCTTGATCCTTCCTTTCTTTTTTGACGCAATTACTGGGTCTTAAACTCAGGGCTTTGTGTTCTCTCTTCTCTCTCCCTGCCTCTCTCCCTCTCCCTCTCCCTCCCCCCTCCCTCTGGCTCAAGGTTAGTGCTCTACCATTTGAGTCACATAACCACTTCTGACTTTTTTCTGGTTAATTTAAGATAAGAGTCTCTCAAATTTGTCTGCCCAGGCTGGCTTTGAATCTTGACTCTCAGATCTCAGCCTCCTGAGTAGCTAAGATTGCAGGTGTGACTCCCTGGAACCCAGCATCCTAACTCCTGTGCCCTGGTAGATTCTGTTTTCTTCTTACCTTTCTTTGTCCTTCCTAGAGCCAAGCTATGCGAATCGTCCGGACCGTGGGGCAGGCTTTCGAGGTTTGCCACAAGCTGAGCCTCCAACATACACAGCAAAATGCAGATGGCCAGGAAGACGGGGAGAGTGAGAGGAATAGTGATGGTTCAGGGGACCCAGGTAAGTACCATCATGACAGTGGATGGAGAGGCAGGTGGACTCATTTTGTACACTGGTGGGCCATACCCCAAGTGCCACGCTATTAACTTTCTTACATTTTTTGATTACTTTCTATTAGATTCCTAATTATCTTTTAGGAAAATGAGTTACTCTTTAGGAGAAGGGAGAGTTCTTACTGAGACGGTTTTACTATGAAACCCAGTCTAGCCTTCAATTTGATATAGGTACAACAGTGCTCAAAGGAAAATGATTGAATTGCAATAGTGGATATCCCCTGAAAATGAATGAATTAAACACCCAACTCAAAAAGTTAGTCCAATAGTCCAATAGGCCGTCCTTGGTTACATTGGAGTTTTAAATCTTGCTATCTACCAAGACCTTGTCTCAAAAACAGCAGCAGCAACAATAAAACACATACACGCAAAAATTAGAAAACAACAAAGTAAATTTTATACTGTCAATGGCAGTATTACAAAACATTTGAGTGAATAGACTCTTGGTTGACATTCTAGCTGTACCAGTCACTGGCTATGTGATTGAGCCAATTTCTGTAGCCACCCTGAGCCTTAGTTTCCTCTTCTGAAAAGTAGGAATCATACTAGTGTCTACCTTATAGGATTATTGTCATAATTGGACAATACATTTAAAGTGCCAAGTCTATTGCTTGGCTTACAGAATGAACTAAATATTCATTAGCTGTTATTATTTTCATGTAACATGTAAACACTTAAAAATAGAAAAATTCTGGAAAAGATGAGCAATTACAGTGAAGTGGCTTTCCAGAATTAAAAACATATGATAAAGTTGGAAAAAGCAAAACTGTTCTGATGCTTGAATGGATCAGAATACAAACTCAGAAATACACCCATATATATATGCTAATTTAGTGTATGATAGAGGCAGATTTCTTATGGAAGCAGTAAGGAATACTTATTAAATCTGAAAGTTTGTGTGCCTGATAACCACAAATTACCCTTAAATTTCCTCCTCCTCCCCCTCCTCCTCCTCCTCCTCCTCCTCCTCCTCCTCCTCTTCTCTGTCTTTCTCTCTCTCTTTCTCCTTCTCCTTCTTCTCCTCCTTCTCCTTCTTCTCCTTTCTGCTCTTTCTTCTCTTCTCCTCCTTCTCCTTCTTCTCCTTCTTCTCCTTCTCCTTCTTCTCCTTGTTGTTGTTGTTGTTGTCAGTTATGGGGCTTGAACTCAGGGCCTGGGCACTGTCCCTAAGCTCTTTTGCATTCTGCCACGATAAGCCACAGCTCCACTTCTGGGTTTTGAGTGGTTAATTGGAGATGAGAGTCTCACGGGGAATTTTCTGCCCAGGCCAGCTTTGAGATCTTAGATCTCAGCCTCATGAGTAACTACGATTACATGTGTGAGCCACTGGTTCTCACACCAGTGGTTGGTTGTGGGGCTTGAACTCTGGGCCTGGGCTCTGTCCCTGAGCTTTTCAGCTCAAGGCTAATGCTCTACCACTTGAGCCACAGCACCACTTCCAGTTTTCTGGTGGTTAATTGAAGATAAGAGTCTCATGGACTTTCCTGCCAGTGCTGGCTTTGAACTGCAATCTTCACATCTCAGCTTCCTGAGTAGCTAGGATTACAAGCATGAACCACTGGCACCTGGCTACTTAAGAATTATTTTAAAGACTCATACACATGTAAAATGATGTATTTGAAGTATAAGGTTACATACACAAAGATTCAGTTATAAAACTAACTGATTGAAAATAGCAAGAGGTAATATTTACAGAAATTATGATAAAAATAATGGAATAAAACAATAAGAATAATGAGTTAGTTACCTATGACACAAAGCCATTTTAAAGACATTTTTTCATTTAGAAAGTCAAAGTATAGGGTTTGAAGGTGTGGCTCAGTTGGTAGACTGCCAGCCAGTGGGTGAAAGCATCAAGTACTGAGTTCAAGTCTCTGTCTCAGACCCCCCAAAAAGTCAAGATATAGAGCAGTAGATATGCTGTGCTACTATTATGTTTTGTTATAAATACATATGTATAACTATGTGTGGATACATAGGAACAAAAATAACAGTACATGCAAGTGCACACAGGTTTATTATGCACAGAACACCTCCAGTATGAAACACAGAAACTTCTTCTGGGAAAAGAAACTAGGTAGTTGGGATGGCAAGAAGATTTACTTTCCATTATTTTTTTAACTTTCCTCTTTTGGACATATTAGTCATTCATTTAGAAAATCTGACACATCCATCTAGTGCTCAGTTTCTATGTGACCTCAGGGAATCACCTTACTTCTCTCTTGGCTGGCTTGTTTCTATTAACTAGTGATCTTTTACTAATGCAAGCATTTCAGTGACCTTGACTAATAAAATTAGCATTTATATTTTAGATAGAGCCTTGCATTTTGCTGTGTGCCCTTGACCAACCACTGCTTATTTATTGCAGGTCATAGTACTGATATAAACATTAAAAACTTTTTGAAATAAAACAGAGTTATAAGTAGACTTTGGCAAGTTGTTCATATCCTTCTGCTGGATAATGAGCGGAGCATAGAGGTGACCATTCCTGGACACCTCGCCAGAAGGCAGTGTGAGCTGGCCATTGCCAGCTGCTTTGCTGAGAACAGAAGCCTGTCTGTTCACTGCTGCACTGGAGGCAATCATCAGAAGGCTAGCTGGGGAACATAGATGCTTTGCGTGTTAATGCTTTTTTGAGGATGCCCCAATTCCTTGCTCATGGAGAGCTGCAACCTAACTCTTGAGAGCTTTCAAATTCACAATCACCAGGGAGCTGGTGTACATGAATTCAGAAAAATTCTAACCAGAAAGTAAAGAGCACTATCTCCAGAGAAGCCACTTCCTTCCTGGAATGAAAGGGACTAGACATAAGATGTACCGCGAGACTGAACATTGGATCACAGTTGTTATCACACAAGTCCTGTCTGATCTCAATATAGTGAATAAGAACCCACCACTCAGCTTCTAGGCCTGGGGCTGACCTTTTATGAAGAACTGCCTGTGAGCCCGGCACCAGTGGCTCATACCTGTAATCCTAGCTACTCGGGAGACTAAGATCTGAGGATCACAATTCAAAGCCAGCCCAGCCAGAAAAGTCTGGGAGACTCTTATCTCTGATAATTACTCAGAAAAAGTCAGAAGTGATGCTGTGGCTCAAGTGGTAGAACACTAGCCTGGAGCACAAAGAGGCTCAGGGGTAGCACCCAGTCCTGGGAGTTCAAGCTCCAGGACTGGCCAATAAATGAACAAAAAACCTGCCTGTGTATTTCTTACACATAATTCCAAGGGGTAGATCTTATTTCTCTACAGTAGGAATAACTCTCTTACCCTCAACCCTGCAGCCACCTGCTAGTTGGGGTAGGTTGATATGATCCCCTTATAATGAATCAGATTCTTTGGGGAGGGTGTGGGAATTTCCGTAGGGTTTACTTTATATCCTTCCCTTTAGTCTCATCACCCCTACTCCTCCTTGTGTACCCCAAGGTCTTTTCTGCCTCAGACATATGCATATACCTTCTAGCTGTTAATGCTGTTCTCTCTGCTTAGAGTGCCTGCATTCATCCCTGTGCTAACATTCTATTCATACTTTTCTTCCAGCATCACCTCTGGGAAGCTGTTCTTCCAGTTAATCCTCTTCTATTCTCCTCCTTTCCCCTTTCAGAAAATGTGAACACTTCTATTTTTTTTGAGCTTCATGTCCTCTTCAGTCCTGGCTGATGTTGTTGACATTAACATTCAGCCCTCTGTGTACCAGGCAGAGAGCATCCTCTATCTTTAGTGGAATGTGAGTTCTGGGATGATTGGGATCTCCTAGCATAATAAATATTTATTGAATACATTGACAAACACAGTAAGTGCAATCAAGTGTCTTGCTCAATGTCAACAAGCATTTAAGCACTTACTCTCTGCCAAGTTGAGCGTGGAGACTGAGTAGAGCTTCCAGTAGGGTGTAACTTTTAAGCCATCTCCTCGATAAAGAAGGATAACACTGAGGCTGCATGAGCCTGTTGAACTGAGGTTATAAAATATGTATTAGAGAGTGAGACCCAAATAAGGAGCTGAATATTGATGAGAAGGCAGTGAGGATAGTCACAGTAGTTAGAGACCAGCACAGTTACACTCAGAGCTGAAACAAATGGTCAATATGGAAATAATGGGTAACACCACCTCTCCTTTTTATTACGTGTGTGGGGAGACTTTTCTTAAAGATTAATATACATAAGACCTCAGTTGCTTGGTGTGTTCCATATTCTCTCTCCCTAAGGAGAATATAATGGCTTTCTACAAGTAGAAACATCTAAGTCTAACTTAGGAAAACTTTTCAAGCCCAGTATAGTTTCTCCAAAACACACAATGAGTTTGACCCTTTAAGAAAGTCAGTTGCAGCCTGTGTGGTGTGGAAGGAAACACCTCAGCTCACCTCTGCTTCTGTAGATGAGAATGGGAATTGTGGAATGAAATAGATTTTTCTTTTCGAAGAGTGATTCATTTTAAACAATTGATTCAGACTGGATACATGGCCCAACAGACTTTGCAAGATCCTGTCAACAAGCCAAAGGGGGCTGGGAAGGTAGCTTAGTGGTAGAGCACTTGCCTTGCATGCCTAAGGCCCTGGGTTTGATTCCTCAGCCCCACATAAGCAAAAAGAAAAAAGCTGGAAGTGATGCTGTGGCTCAAGTGGTAGAGCTCTAGCCTTGAGCTGACGAGCTGAGGGACAGTGCCCAGGCCCAGAGTTCAGGCCCCATGACCGGACCCAAAAAAAAAAAAACAAGCCAAAGATCCAAGGATAAGTATTTTTGAGTCTGAATTCTCTTCCTTAGGGAAACTTAGTCTTTCTTCTGTTAGGGCTTTCAACTGATCACTTGAGCCTCCCCACATATGGAGGGCAATCTGCTTGACTCAAAGTCAAGATTTAAATTTTAATATCATCTAAACAAATGCCTTTACCACAACCCCTAGAGTAATGTTCAGCCACAATATATCTAGGCCCCCCTGTAGCGTGGCACAGTTGGTACATAAGCAAAGAAGCAGTGTGGAGTGACAGCAGCGTTCTGGGTCATCAGGCCAGTGACACAGGAAGAGTAGACATGGCATTCTGACTCTAGCTTTGTCAGCTGAGTGGTCCTCCAAACACTGTTTTATCTCTGTTAGGTAAGAGAGAATGCAAGTAAATGAGCCTAGTGCTTAGCATATAAAATGCTCTCAGTTCATTATGTAGCTTGGAGTCTGGTGCTAACTATAGAACCCATAGCAATGAGGGAAGCAGTCAGGTAAATCTCTGAAGCAGTGTGTTTTTTTATGACAAGTGATTACTCAGATATGCCTTGTGATCATAAAGCCAAACATACTTTGAGTATTAACATTAGTATTATCATTTGGATCTGAGGTTGAACATTTTCTTTTTTGACAATATTAGTGCTTGAAATCAGGCCCTTACTTTCACTTAGCTTTTCTGCTCAAGGCTGCCACTCTTTTGTTTTCTGTTTGTTTTATTGTGAAAATACTGTACAGAGGGGTTACAATTACATGGGCAAGATAATGAGTACATTTCTTATCAAGCATTGTAGCCTCCTCCTTTGTTTCCCCTTCCCATTCCTACCCATCCTCCCACAAGGCTCCCCACCCAATCATCCTCCCCCCTCCCAACGTTGTAAAGTTCGTTTTCGACATAATGACTTGTACATCTCATTGTTGCAATGGGTCCACCTGTATCCCTAGTTAAACGATTTGTTTTTTCCCTTCCCCTCCACAAATTATACCCACATGAAATACAGTGAAAGCAGGGGTTATACTGTGGAGGAGGGACATACAAAGCAACAAAGAAATAATCTTATAAATGTGTTAGAAACAATCACATGAAAGAAAAAAAAAACATTTGAATACATATCTTAGGGTTCATTTCCCTAACATCACCTTATCTGACCTTTTCTGCTTCACTCAGACATATACTAGTTATTGCAAATAAGGGAAAACATGGGACCTATGTTTCTTTGGGCCTGGCTTACTTCACTTAATATAATTTTTTCCAAGCCCTTCTATTTCCTAACAAATGGGTCAATGTCATTCTTTCTGATGGAGGCATAGAATTCCATAGTGTATATATACCCCATTTTCTTGATCCAGTCAGCTACTGAGAGGCATCTGGGTTGTTTCCATATCTTAGCTATGGTAAATAATGCTGCAATATACATAGTCATGCTGGTAGCTTTAGGGTGGTCTTGTTTGTGAACATTTGTGTAAATGCCCAAAAGTGGGATTGCTGGGTCATAGGGGAGCTCTATGTGGAGTCTTTTGAGGAACCTCCATACTGCTTTCCAAAGTGGTTGAACAAGTTTACACTCCCACCAACAATTCAGTAAGGTTCCTTTCTGTCTACATCCCCTCCAGCATCTGTTGTTATTAGAGTTCTTGATTATAGCCATTCTAACTGGGGTGAGGTAGTATCTCAATGTTGTTTTGATTTGCATTTTTTTTATGGCTAGGGAGGTTGAGCATTTCTTCATGTGTCTATTGGCCATCCTTCTTTCCTCTTCAGAGAAGTTTCTCTTTAGGTCTTTAGCCCACTTATTTATTGGGCAGTTGTTTCTTTGAAGATTTGTTGGGGGATATAATTTTTTGAGTTCCAGGTATATTTTATATATGAGACCCTTGTCCATTGTATGGCTAGTGAAGATCTTGTCCCAATCCATGGGCTTTATATTGATCTTGCTAGTTATGCCCTTTGCCATGCAGAAGCTCTGCAATTTCATGCAATCCCACTTGTTCAACCTTTCTTTGATTTGTTGTGTTTCTGGGTCTCTATTAAGGAAATTTCAGCCTGTGCCAACAAGACCTAGGGCTTCTCCTATTCCATCCTGTAATGTTTTCAGAGTGTCTGCTTTGACTTTGAGGTCTTTGATCCATTTGGAGTTGATTCTGGTGCAGGGTGTTATATAAGGATCTAGCTTTAGTTTTCTACAAGTGATTAACCAATTTTGCCAGCACCATTTACTGAAGAGGCTGTCTTTCTTCCATTCTATTTTTTTAGCTCCTTTATCAAAGATTAGATGGCTATAGTCTGTGGGTTCTTTTCTGGGTTTTCAATTCTACTCCATTAGTCCTGAGGTCTGTTCTTCTGCCAGTACCAAGCTGTTTTGATTACTATGACTTTGTAATTTGGTATTGGTATACCGCTGGCCCTGTTCTTTCTGTTAAGGATTGTTTTTGCTATTCAGGGTCTTTTATTTTTCCATATGAATTTTTGGATTGCCTCTTCTATTTCCATGAAGAATGAAGTTGAAGTCGATTGGCCAAAATTTTGTTGAGAAGTTTTACATCAGAGTTCATCAAAGAAATGGGTCTATAGTTCTCTTTCTTGGATGAGTCCCTGCCTGGTTTTGGGATGAGGGTTATGATGGCTTCATAGAATGAGTTCATTAGTCAATTTTCTCTTTCAATTTCATTGAAGAGTTGGAGGAGTACTGTGTGAGCTCTGCTTTGAAGGCCTTGTAGTATTCCACTAAAAAACCATCTGGTCCTGGGCTTTTCTTAGATGGGAGGTCTCTTATTGCTGTTTCTATTTCAGTGCTTGATATGGGTCTGTTAAGATGGTTTAACTCATCTTGGTTTAGTTTTGCCATGTCAATATTTGCTAGGAAAAGGTCTATTTCTGTCAAGTTCTCAAACTTATTAGCATAAAGGTTTGAGAAGTAATCCCTTATAATGTTCTGAATCTTGGTTGTTTCTGTGGTGATGTTTCCATTCTCATCCCAGAGTTTATTTATTTGGGTGTATTCTCTTCTTTTTCTGATAAGATTTGCTAACAGTCTGTCAATTTTGTTAATTTTTTCGAAGAACCAACTCTTTGTTTTGTTGATTCTTTATATTTTTTTATTCTAATTCATTTAATTCTGATTTAATTTTAATTACTTCTTTCCATCTACTGGATTGGGTTTATCTTGCTGCTTTTTTTCAAGGAGTTTCAGATGTCTCATTAAATTGTTGGTTTCAGATCTCTCCAATTTGTTGATGTAGGAACTCAGAGATATAAACTTGCCTCTGAGTACTGCCTTTGCTGTGTCCCAGAGGAGCTGGTAATTTGTGTGTTCCTTTTTGCTGAAAATCATGAACATTTGAATTTCCTTTCTAATCTCTTACATGAGCCACTGGTGATTCATCAGTGTGTTGTTCAGCCTCCATGTGTTACAGGACTTTCTTTGGTGGCTTTGGTTGTTGAGTTCTAATTTTATTCCCTTGTGGTCTGAGAGAATGCAAGGTATAACTTCAATGTTTCTGAATTTGGACAAGTTTGTTTGTGGCCTAAAATGTGGTCTATTTTGGAAAATGTTCCATGTGCTACTGAGAAAAACATATATTCTGATGCTGCTGGGTGAAATATTTGGTAGACGTTTGTTAAATCTAGTTGATCTATACAGTTGTTTAGATCTGTGGTTTCTCTGTTGAGTTTTTGCCGAGTTGATCTATCTAGTGGGGATAATGGTGTGTTAAAGTCCCCAACACTTAATGTCTTTGGATCTATGTGGGATTTGAGAGAAAGTAGTGTTTCTTGGATAAATTTGGGTTCTCCGTTGTTTGGCAAATAGATATTTAGAATTTCAATATCCTCCTGAAGGAGGGATCCCTTAATTAGTATGTAGCGACCTTCTTTATCTCTTCTCACTAATTTTAATTTGAAGTCTATTTTATCTGATATTAGGATTGTAACTCCTGCCTGTTTATGGGGGCTTGGTAGATTTTGTTCCACCAGTTCACATTGAAAATGTGTTTGTTTTTATGGGCAAGATGTGACTTCTGAAGCCAGCAGATAGAAGGATCTTGCTTCTTAATCCAACTAGACAGTCTGTGTCACTTAATTGGAGAGTTAAGTCCATTAATGTTGAGAAATAGGACTGAGAGGTATTTGGGAGTTCCTGCCATTTTATTGACCTTCTTGGGGGCTGTGGCAACTGGGTTCTTCCTATGGTTCTTGGATTCTCAGTTTGGGTGTTGTTTCTTGGCCTTATTGTGGTCTTGTTGGTTTTCTATGTGTAGGACATCTTTAAGAATCTTTTATAGGGCTGGTTTGGTGGAGATATATTGCTTCAATTTTTCATTGCTATGGAAGGTTTTTATTAGACCTTCAGTTATGAAGGAGAGTTTAGCTGGGTACAGTATTCTTGGTTGACAGTTGTTTGTCTTTAGGGCATGACATATATCATTCCAGGCTCTTCTTTCTTTAATTGTTTCTGCTGAGACATCTGAGGTGATTCTAATTGGTTTCCTTTTATAGGTGATTGATCTTTTCTCCTTGACAGCTTCAAGGATCTTTTCCTTGGTATGAATTGATCCTTTGCGGATTATAATGTGACGGTGGGATATCCTGTTCTGGTCTGGTCTATTTGGAGTTCTAAAAGCTTCTTTTATCTGAATAGGCCTATCTTTTTGCATGTTTGGGAAGTACTCTGCTAGGATGCTATTAAACAAATTTCCTAGACTTTAACTTCTGTCTCTAGGTGATCGTCTACACCCATTATCCTCAAATTAGGCCTTCTGATGGAGTCTTCCAATTGTTGACTAGATCTATCATATTTCTTGGATTTGTCTTGGATGGTTGCATGTTCTTTCTCTGTAATATCGAGGCTGTCTTCAGTCCCCGAGATTCAATCTTCTGCATGGTCTAACCTACTGTGAAGACTTTCTACTCTGTTTTTTATTTCTTTTCCTTCTAGTTGGTCGGCTTTGATGGCTTCAAGTTCTTTGTTGGAGCTTTGTTTTAGATCTTGTATGAACTTCTTTGCTTCCTTAATTTGGTGTTCTATGTTTATTCTCAAATCCCTTAGTTGATTGGTTATGGTTTCCTTGGGCTTCCATTCCTTCTGTTGGGTTCCATTCAGCATTCCCTTTGTGGTCTCCCTGACTTCTTTCAGCTCTCTGTTTATGGATTTCATGAATGCCTTTAGTGATTTTTGTTTATTCTCATCCTGGTCTCTCATTTCCTATATTACTCTTTGATTAGCTTCCTCACGTTCACGCAATTCCTGTACTTCTCTTTGAGCGTTCTCAGCATGCTCACTCCATTCCTGACTTTTTCTTTGTCTGTTCTCGGCCAGCTCTCGCAATTCCTGTCTATCTCTTTGACTGATCTCAGCCTGCTCACACCATTCCTTTATTTCTCTTTGAGTGTTCTCAAGCTGCTCATGCAATTCCTGTATGAATCTTTGAGTAGCTTCCTCACGCTCATGATATTCCTGTATTGACCTTTGGTTTGCGTCCTCTCTTTCCCTTTCATGCTTATACAGAGTCCTTTGCAGGTTTTCAGTCTTTTCATTTACCATGTTTACCATTAGTGTTTGTAGAGCTTTTTGGGAACTCTCCTCTGGATTATTCATTATCTGTTCTGTCCCCTGATTATCATGACTAGGAGTTGAGATACCCAGACTTGCCATTTTTCTTGTGTTTTTTCCGGCTTGTTCTGCCCATTTGGGATGAAAGTAACACCAGTTTTGTGCTAGAACACTATTTTAAGGCAAGCATCAACCAAAGTCTGTAGTTGCACAGTCAAAAGTCTGCAGATACAATCTAGTTCAACAGATAAATCTATTCAACATCAAACAACTATGTACTAATGGGCTACGAACCACAAAGAATTTGGCAAACCAGAAATTATTAGGTTTAGGGAGAGATGTGGGTAAAAATAGGAATAGAGGGATGTGGAAAAGTAGAGGGAGAGTTAACTAAGTCCTAATTTCAAAGCGGGAAATAGGTTGGATAGAATGATAATAGAGAGAGAAAAAAAGAAGAAAGAGAAAGAAAAAAAGAGACAAGAAAAGTACAAAAAGTTAAAAGTTAAAAGTAAAACACTTAACAATTATGCAAATTTAAAACGTAATATTCAGAGAAGAACGGGGGTAGGATAATAGAAGTAGAGGGATAGAAAGGAGATGTGAAAAACTTAAAAATAAAAATGCTTAAAATTTTATATAGCTTTAAAGAGGTAGTAGTGCTATTAAGGAATTTAAGTCTAAAAGGTTTTGAATTGAGTAATAAATTTCTGTATTTAGTGTATACACAATGGGGAATAAAGTCTAATAATCGACTATGGGTATATCTGAGGATGAGTAGAACATCAATTAAGTCACACAAAGTAGAACAAAAGAGAAGAAAAAGTGAATAGAATGAGAAAGAAAGAAAAAAAGGATCAAAAGGTCAATAGAGCTAAAAAAGAAAAAGAAAAAGAAAAAAAAGCAGACATATATATACCCCTAAAATAAAAATTATGAGAGGATGAAAAAAAGTTAATAGAAAACAATTTTAACTTAAAAATTAGAAAAAGTTTTTTAAAAGTTTTTTATATAAGGTACAAAAAAAAGATTTCTTTGATTTTTTGGGGGGGAGGGGAATTGGAAGATCCTGTATCTCCCTTGTGTCCATAACCAGTTTCTTGGTGGAGTCTCTGGTCTGCTTGTGGTGTTTGATTTTCCTGTGGCTTGGTTGGTTTCTTAAGTCTGTTTGAGCAGGCAATAAAATGCTCTGCTTTACCCAGGATTTTGTGATCCTCCTCCCAGGCTAGTTCAGTGGGAGGGCAATCTGCTTTGAGTATCACAAAAGAGGGAGAAGGCTGTTTTCTCTAGTTTGGAGATGCTGCGATGAGGCTAGGTTCTGGGTACAGTTGAGGCCTTTCAGCAAACAGTAGCTTTTCCCTGAGGAGCTAGCTTCTGAGACACTCACAGAGCCTAGCCTAAAGCCATTCTCAGGGTTTATGTTTACTGAATTTCAATTGATTATCAAGGCTGCTGTAGGGAAGGGCAGCCTCTGGCTCTGTTTACCCAGTGAAAAAAGCCACTCCTGGGGTTGGCAGAGCTTGCTTGGCCTGGACTGGGTGACTTTTCCCTGGGTGGAGTTGAGCCTGGCAGGTCAGGTTAGGTTCCTGTGACCTGCTAAATGACTCTTTTATTTTCTTCCAAGGCCTGAGTTGGAGCTAGCTGCTCAGCCAGGCCTTTGTCAGTATCAAAGAGGGAGATCTCTGGTAGTGTGTGGGGGGGGGGGGGGGAGGGGTGGCCCTCCCTCCTCTGCTCCCTGAGAAGGAGTGAGGATGTCAGGATGTCAGGCTTCTACTCATGCTGGAGTCTTGGTTCCTGGGTCGTCTCTGGTCTGCAATCTGCAGGATGAAGATGTCTGCTCCTTGCCAGTTCTTGCTGGTGTTGAGTAGAATCCGCTCACCTGCTGCGTCTGGCACCTTTGTCCCGGACTCTCTGTTTTGCAGGTATTGTAGCTACGATGGCTGCCGCCACCGCTGCAGCCACAGCTGCTGGCAAGTGCTCAGATCTGTCTCCTTGCCTGGATTTTCCCTCTCTGGCCTAACTCTCTGTACTGTGATGGCACACTTGGTGTGATTCTCTGGCTTAGGACTGTTCTCTGAAGCACTAAAACTGCTTTCTATGTGAGAACTTGTTTAGCCTCCAGCTTCTCCCTGCCATCTTCCCGGAACCTCTGAAAGCTGGCACTCTTCCACTTGAGCCGTAGTTCTACTTCCAGCTTTTTGCTGGTTAATTGGAGAGAACAGTCTGGTGGATTTTTCTGTCCAGGCTGGCTACAAACCCTGATCCTCATATCTTAGCCTCTTTGAGTAGCTAGGATTATAGGCATGAGCCACCAGTGCCTGACTTAGAAAGGTTTCTGCTTCGTAGACTGCTTACTGCCTTTGTCACTTCCTTTATGTTGCTCCATTCCCCTATTGCTCCCATCTGTTTTTGTTTTTTATTTTTCCTGGTACTGGGGTTGATCCAGCAGAGTATCCTTTTTTTTTTTTTTTTTAACCTCATCCCTGGCACTCTACCACTTGAACAATCCTCTAGTCTTGCATTTTCCTGGTTAACTGGAGAGTCTTGTGGACTTTTCCTTAGGCTAGCTTTGAATTGTGATCCCCTGATTTCAGTCTTCTAAGTAGCAAGGTTTGCAGGTAGGAACTACTAATAAGGCTTCACACTTTCTTTTATTTAAATGCCCATAACTTCTGTAAACACATTTTTTCTTTACATAGATACTTTTCCACTGAGCATTTACTGACCCCACCGTGATTTTTTCCTGTAATGGGACACCCTGAGAATCCCAAGAACTGTTTTTGAACAGTTTTTTTGTTTCCTCTCCCCCATCCCCCCAAGAATCTGCATGGGAACTTTTCATTTAATGTAGTGTTTATCTTTCTGTTGGAGAGGTTCCTCAAGATAAGATGGCATGTCCTTTGTTGTGCAGAATTTACTCCTGGGAACTTAAAAGTTCAAGTGCTGGAGGTTTCCTGTCCTCTTTGATGTTTCTACAGCACTTTCCCTTCTGGGTTTCAGCAGGGCTTTTAATGATGTTATTCCCTTTCACTGTGTTTGCTGCCTCTCTCCTTCCTGCTCAGTGTTTGCCTTTCTTCTCTCCTTCATTCTTTCTACTGTTCCCTGCCCTGGGAGAGATTTATCTTTTGTATCAGTTGGCAGCAGCTGCTCTTAGCTGTCCCTGGGGCACAGAGCCAGGTGGGGCCCTTGCTTCTGTCCTGTTTGCCTTGCTGTATTTGGTGCTGTCTGTCCCTCCTGGAGTGGGTTTCCTGGGAGAGTCCTGTCCCCTTAGATGCACGCTCCCACAGTGGTTGCAATCCAGCAGCATGTTCAAGTACTGGAAGACTACAACTTCTTAAACGTAAAACTCTTGCTAGGAATGATGATGATCCATGTCTATAATTCCAGCACTCAGGAGGAGGGTCACTAGTCTGGCTACATAGTAAGACCCTGTCTCAAACAAACAAACAAAATAATTGCATCCGAACATGTGGCAAGAACATCTAAAATCTTAATATTAGCTTGAGTCCTCATATTATATGTTAGCTCTCTTGACTTATTTATCTATACACTAGTAACTTTGTATCCTATACCTACATCTTCCTGTTCTTTCCTCCAACCCTTGGAATCACTATTTGATTCTCTACTTCTCTGTATCTGACTCTGGTTTTAGATTTGTGTATAAGTAAAATTAAGAGGAAGAGAGTTAACTGTGAGATAATGGATATGTTAATTTGCTTGACTGTAGTTACCATTTCAGTATGTTTGAGTACGCTAAAATATTATAATGTGGCTTAAATATATAATATAGCTAATAAAAATTCAAAATAAACAAAATGTGCACTCTAGACAATGAACACTTGACAGAGAACTACTCTTTATTCACCTGTTAGACCTGCTGCATGTGGACATCTGAGACTAGCAAACTCCCTTGAGCTTCCAGCATCACTGCTTTCCAACACATGCTCTGCATCTCCCCAGGCTACCAGTGCCTGAGTGTCTGTTCATCCTGGTCTTTTCACTCATTGGATTTACTCTCTTTCTTTATTCAACAAGTGTTTATTGAGTCTGCTATGTGCCTGCCTCAATTCAGGTACCAGCAATGCTGTGAATAAGACAAAGTTCCTGCTGGCAAGAAGTTAAAAGTCACAGTTGAAATGGGGTCAATGTAGCCTCACAAAAATTCCTCGGAATAAATCTAACAAGGAAGTGAAAGACTTCTATAATATTGAAGAAGACACAAGTGGATAAAAAGACTTCCATGTTCATTGATTGACAGACAATGAATATTATAGAAATGACTATATTATCAAAGGCAATGTATACATCGAAATCCACATAAAAATTCCATAGCAATTATTAACAGAACTAGAAAAATCGATTTTAAAATGCATATGGAAGCACAGAAGACCCCAAATAGTCAAAGCAAGCCTGAACATAAGAGTAATGCTAGAGGTATCATGATTCCTGACTTCAAAGTATACTATAGAGCCATAATAACAGAAACATCCTGGTACAAACAAGATAGATAGGTATAATGTTATACAGAGATTCATTTGGTGAGATACAGAGAAGCCACATCTTGAGAGGCTGAATTGGGAGTCTTTGTTAGAAAGCCAGCAACTGCAGGTAGACTCTTGTCTCAAAGACCTGTAGCCCAGAATGTAACTTGCAGAAAGCTTTTAAAGCAAAAATCACATTTAGGGTGGAGACTCAGGTTCAGCAAAAGCACTCAAGAGTGAGCATCTTCTGTAGCAAAGCTTTCCTGGGGCTAAACAACATAACATCTGTAATTCAAAGAATGGCCTATCTCACTTCTAGGCTTTTTAGAGCTGGGTGAAAAGCCCCTCCCAGCCAGCAAGACACCAGGATGGCTATGAGGACAAGGTATGTTACGTAGATCTGGTGTCTTTTTTGTGTGTGTACCAGTCCTGGGGCTTGAACTCCAGGCCTGGGCACTGACCCTGAGCAGTTTTTGCTCAAGGCTAGCACTCTGCCACTTTAGCCACAGCACCACTTCCAGCTTTTTCTGTGTATATGGTACTAAGGAATTGAACCCAGGGCTTCATGCAAGCACTCTACCACTAAGCCACATTCCCGGTATCTTTATTTCAGTAGAAAAGCAGATTCAGAAATGAACCCACATAGCTGTAGCCTGAGTGCCAAAAACATACATTGGAGAACAATTAGTTTCTATAACAAATGGTGCTGGGAAAACTGGATATACCTATGTAGAAGATTGAACCTCTGGATTGCAGTCTCTCAGCCTGTACAAAACAATTAAAAATGGATCAAAGATCTTAATGTAAGATTTAGAAATTTGAAACTACTAAAAGAAAACACAAGGAAAACATTTGAAAAGATAGGTGTAGGCAACCCCTTCCGAATAGTATTCCTGTACCTCAGGAAATAATAGCAAGAATTGACATATGGGATTGCATCAAATCAAAAGGCTTCTGCACATCAAAGTAAACAACTTCCAGGTGGAGAGATAGCCTATTAATATCAACACTATGGCCCAGCTTCTGGCAAACTTATCTGTACTCACTTTATACCTTGTCATTTCTTTCCACCGTTTCCAAAAGCTCTTCAGCCTCCAGTGATAGAGTGTCAGCTGCTTTGCCAGTTCTTTCTGGAACTCTCAGTGGAAATCACTGGAAAGCCAGCCTTTCCCTGTAGGGTTCATCTCTTGTGGTTTCTAGAATACCCTACCACCATACTCTTTTCCTCTTTTTTCTGCTAACTGCTCTTCAGTGTCTTTTCAGGTTTCTCTTCTACCCTCCCTTTGTGTTACATTTCTCATTCTGAGAAAGGAGACTTGGTCCCTGTGTTCTTTTCTAACTTCTCATGGCTTCAGTAAATGTCTGTCTCCAGGGTAGACCTTTTCTAAACTTTTCATTAATATGCAGTCTGTCTGCTTGAGCTGCCAATGTACAATAAAGTACTGTACACTGTTTGGCTTAACCAGATTTTTATTTCTCATAGTTCAGAAGCTGAGAAGTTCTGGGTGAGAACTTTTCTTGTCCTGCAGACAGCTGCCTTCGCACTATGTCCCCACAAGTCAACAAGACTCAGGTGTGACTATCAAAGCCCTCGCTGCTAGAGCAAGAGATCTCTTGTCTTTCTCATTATAAGGACACTGATCCTTACATCAGATGGATATTAGATGGCTTCTACCCAATTACCTTCCAAAGGCCCTTTCTCCAAATACCTTCACAATGGTGATTTAGGGTATCCACATGTGAATCTGGGGAACACAAATATGCAACTCCACAACATGTATCCCAGTGGATATATCCATTTAGCTGTTGTACAAGTTCCTACACTTCCAATAGGCTTAAAACTCATCCCCTTACCCACACCCTTAATTGTCCCTATGAAATATCACCTAGTCATTTGTATCTAAAATTTAAGAGATCATCCTCTAATACTCGACTCCATATCATAGAAAACTGACCAGCAAGCCATGTGGTTCTTTCAAATCTTCCCCCTCTCCTCTATTTCATCCCTCTTCCCCAAGCTTAAGCTCTTGTATTCCTTACCTACTATACTGTTTGTCCTGTTTCTTCTGGATCTGCCCTCCATAGCATTTTAGGGTGAAATGGTAAAGAATGGGAATCTTTCAGTCCGCCTGCTTCAGTCTTTCAGTATAAAATCCTGACTCTAATCAAGTTCTTCCCTGTGGAAGTGTTTGAAGTTCTCCTTACTTGCTGTGGCTTCCCATGTTTCTTGGCTTTGCCCTTTGCCTAAAATGCCCTCCATGGCTCTCCCTGCCTTCCTATCTGCCTGAGCTTGTACCTTTCCATCTGATCCATTTTTTTCTCTGCATAGACTCCTTTAATCCCTGCCTAAAGTCATGTCTAGCTCCATCATAGGTGCTACTTTTAACCTCAGGCTAGGGCTTAGGTCTGTTTTCAATGTCCAGCTGGAAAAAGAACTAAGTACTGATCTTGCTTGTTCATCTTTATGCTCAAAGTCCAGCAAGTGTCATATATAAGGTACCTAATAAATGCTTAGTGAGCAAATTAATAAACTAAGCATTCTATTGAAATAGTTTAAATCATTTTAAACAATTCAAAAAGTAACACAGCCTCCATACCCACCCCAAGTTCACCCCAAGTTTGGTCTTCTCCCTCCTCCAGGTCTCTTCTCATCTAATATGCTAACCAGTAGCATGATAGTTATGTCCTTCCATTTAGCATCTATTTCAGCTTGCCCTTTCCCAGTTCTGCTGATCTCTTACTCTACTGTCTTATACCCTTTAAGATAACAAGACTCCAAGTGTGACCATCAAAGCCCTCACTGCTAGAATCTTTCAGAAAGCAGTGCCATGGTTTGCAATTTAATTACTTTTCTTTAGCTGGGAAATTCTGCTAGTACAGAGAGAATGATGAGTAGTTTGACTTTTTAATATTCCCTCAGAAGCAGAGCTGGGATCTAAGAGGTTTTCTGATCTTACTACAGCATCTGGCATGGACTGTCCAAACCTTCTGTATCAAAAGCCACTTGAGTGGGACACAGCCTCCTCTCATAACCTATTCCCTTGTATTATGCTGTCACAACACTATTTTCTTTGTTATTTATTAAACTGCTCCTTAGGAAACAGAACAACGGGATACATCCCTGACCTTAAGCATTGAAAGAAAAATGGATGACAGACATGTTTAATGCCATGTGTTAAGTACTCTGAGACACAGTGCATAGAGTGCTGCAGGAGCCCAGCTCCTCCTGACCGCAATGAAAATCTCTCCTCTTCAGAACAAATGCCCAGTTCATCCTGATTATTTCTAGACAGGCACAATGGACTAGATTCTCAGTTCACAGCAATATCCATCTACTGAATGACAGCCATGAGTTACTCATTCATCAATGCTCTTTATCTCTTAGACTAGCACCCTCTAGTCCTCAATCATCATGGTCATTTCTAGGTGCAGGAGTATGGTAGAAAAACAAAGTGCTTCTGTGCTCTCTGCCCACTGGTCTACCCACTGGCTCACAAAGGAGAAGAGCTACTCCCTTCAGGCTATGGTCAGGAACATCTTTCTGTTAAATGTTTTTGCACTCCTCAACAGGGCTCAATCCCTAGCTCCCTAGCAGCCATGAGGAAAGTGAAGCATATTATTGACTTTCTAAATATCAGGCTTGTTTCCCCAGATGACCACAATGGGCTTGCATAAGGAAGAACTAGAATCATTTGTTCTACAAGGCAGATGTTGAAATGACTAGAGTCTAGTTGCCTAGGTTGACTTCAACACTAGGTGTCCACTCTCTGTCCTTCTTTTTTATACCATGCTGACTCATTTTTCAGCTGGTGCTTAGTTTCTGAAAAAAATTAAGAAATTCTATTTGAAGACAATACTTGATGAACTTAATTCCAAATACAGAGCAAGAAAATATTTCCCATGAAAAGCCCGGGAATTTACAGACATTTGTTAGAATCTAAAAATATATAATAAAAAGGAATAAAGAAAAATAAGAAATAGTAGGACTTAAATATAGTGGCATCGAACAATATGATGTATATGAACAAAGACACTGCCCTCAGGAGAAGGGAAAAAAGTGAAAAGTAGAAAGAAGCTAAGGAAAGCATGGGAAAAAGCCACCTTTATCTCTTCTTCTTCTGAATTGGCTCCTGCTAAGAGATCAGAGTCAGCTTTGAGGCTGGGAGATGATACTGTGTTAGGATAGGGCTTGGATCTCCCTGAGTACTGCCCAATCTTGGAACCCTGTCAATCCATGTAATTGAGTTCTGCATAGATGAAGCTGTGCCCTGGAGCAAGGCAATATGTCTCTTATCCAATAACTCATTAAGGGGCCTATCTGGGTCACATATCTGCATCACTGGACTACCATTCCAGTGTTCTTTACCTTGGCCACATTCCAGCTCCAAGCTGGGATGAAGTGAAGATGACTATCATCTTTTTTTCTAAGATCCATGTATACCTGTTGATTAAAAATATATAGCTGAAGTTGGATGTTGGTTGCTTATACCTATTATCCTAGCTACTTACAAGACTGAGATCCAGAAGATGGCAGATGGAAGCCAGCCTATGCAAGAAAATAGTACACTAGACTCTACCAGCAAAAAGCCAGGTGGGAGATATAGCTCAAGTGGTAAAGCACCAGCCTAATATGCAAGTTGAATGAGGCCTTGGATTCAAAACCTAGTACAGTTTAAAAAGAAAAGAAAGAAAAGACAACTACAACAGCAACCATACAGAAAGCATATCACATTCAGGCTTAATGTTTCTTTTAACTCTCGACTCAGGAAAAAAAACATTAAGATGGAAGTATCTTACAGGATTGGAAAGGTACTTTAGTGAAAAGATATGTGAAAATGTGAAGCCTGTGGCATCCCTAGACTCAGCCTAAAAGAGTGCTAAAGTGGTAGATAAGGAGGAAACATTGTTCCTGATGTTAGCATTTCTGTCCCTACTGTCCCTGCAGGACGCCAGCTGACTGGAGCCGAGAGGGCCGAGAGGGCCTCCACCACAGAGGAGACTGATATTGATGCGGTAGAAGTCCCACTCCCAGGGGATGATGTCCTGGAATTCAGCCGAGGTGTGACCGACCTGGATGCTGTGGAGAAAGAAGGAAGCTCCCACAAAGAGTCCAAGGTAGGCAGGAGGTAGCCTGTCCAGGTGATGTGCACATGACACTTATGTCAGAGCTTCAGCTTAGGGCTATCAGAATTACCTCCTAACTCCTGATAGCACATAAGTTGAGTGAATGAGGTACTCCATGGTATGGAGGCAAAACTGGAGTATATCTGATTGCTTCTCAGAGTATGGTCTGACTTCTGCAGATTCATCCCATGTGGTCCAACACTAGATACACCTAATGTGACACTAATGTGTCAAGGTAATGTGGAACTCATTTCTGACATATGTCACCCTCCCAGGATCCCACCAATTTGTCATTTCCGTCTTCTCCTTGCACAGTGTTTATGCAAGGCATATCCTGGCACACCCACATAGTACACATAACCCTTGTGGCTTTGCTACTGGATCCAAGTCTGTTTGAGTCCCTTCTGTCTGCTCTGTGTACCTTTACCACTCCTGAACAAAAATGCTGTTGAGTCTGGAAGCTGGTTTACTGCATGTGAGAAACTGAGAGACCAGCTAGGCACCAGTGGCTCACACCCGTAATCCTACCTACTCAGGAGGCAGAGACCTGGAAAAATGCAATTTGAAGCTAGCTTACTGTATCTTAGGCCAATTCATCAAAGAAAAGTCACCTGGTGAGCAGAGGTCATGTGTTCTTTGGTGCCCAGATAGCCCTCTATAAGAAGCTATTATCCTCTGTCCCTGGGTACTTTCTTGCTTCGTGACTGAATAAGGATCAACAACAGAGCTGCTAGAAAAAACACGTGTCACCGAGTGCTGGTGGCTCATGCCTGTAATCCTACCTATTCAGGAGGCTGAGATCTGAAGATTACAGTTCAAAGCCAGCCTGGGCCGGAAAGCCCTTGAGATTCTTATCTCCAATAAACCACTCAGAAAACTGGAAGTGACATTGTGGCTCAAGTAGTAGAGCACTAACCTTGAGCTGAAGAACTGAAGGACAGTGCCCAGGCCCAGAGTTCAAGCCCCATGACCTACAAAAAAAGAAAAAAGAAAAGAAAAAAACACATGCCTCCCTAACATACTATAATCAGATTCATAGGATCCAATTGAGTGAAAATCACCAACAGGAATGGGAGCTAGAATCTCTCCTGAATGGGAGCTAGAATCTCTCCTGATTGTTGTAATGTCCATACATTTTTCCCAGATGAGTCTCCCTGTGAGAGGAAGCAGTAGAGGGCTGGAGGCTTCTAGCCCTCAGTACCCAATTCAATGGAAACACCTCAGGTCCCTTGAAGAAGAAGCCTTAAGGACAGAACAAAGGAAAGGTTACAGCTGTTTTCCTCCTTTTCTCATGGCAGTAGGTAGCTGTGTTTTATAGATATGGGTTCTTCTAAGTCTATAAGTCTATATCTCAAGTCTATATCTCAAGTATCTTAACAATGGTATAATTGGAAATGTTGACTAAGACATGAAACAGTGTCAACTGCTTATCTCCCATCCCATTAGATCAGTCCCTGGAGTGTTCATATATGGTTTTGTAACTGTGTGGTGCAAGCTCGGGCTATGAAATCATTTCTTCCCTGGAGCCCTATTCACATTCCATGCAGGTATCTTCAGCTTATGAGTTGTAAGTGGCCATTTCATTCTGCCTGTGTAAAAATTATAGTTCTTATCAAGAAAGTTAAGTCTCCTCATGCCCATGTGTCATGTGCTATCTTCTCTTCTCCTCAGGTCTCACCCCACCCTCAGAAGCCCATGCTGACAGCTTCACCCCGCATGCTGCTTCCCTCTTCTTCCTCAAAGCTACCAGGCTTGAGTACTGGGACACCGCTGTCCACCCACCATCAGATGCAGCTCCTCCAGCAGCTCCTCCAGCAGCAGCAACAGCAGACGCAAGTGGCTGTGGCCCAGGTTCTCCTCAGCCTCCTCCCTACTTCACAGGCTCCACTCTCATGGGCTTAATGCGCCTTCCCTAGTGAGGGGCTTAGGGCAGGTTTAAAACCTAGGGAGCCACAAGAAATTGCTCATGCTGTTGGATCATTGCTTGTCTTGGAGTTGCAGAATTAGAGGAGGGAGGGGAGAGATGGGGGTTGCTGATGAAATGGAAAGACAGATTTTGATTTCCCATGTTGTTCCCTGCTCTTATTTGGGCTTGGCTGGCTTGGCTGGATGTTGTTGGATAATGACTTTGCAAGGAAAAAGAAGCACATAATTTTGCCCTTCCTTCCCTATCTTATTTTCCTGACATTTGGGAGTTGGGTGGAAAGGGATGCTTTAGAGTTAAGACAGGTGTAACTTTATTGCATGCTTGTATAAATTTGTGCCAAGCATCTTTGTGAAGATTACTACCTTGGCATCCCAACCTCCTTGTCCATAGCAAGTTCTAAGCCTCCATCAGTGCCCTATTTATTTCAAGCAGTACTTGATGCAATAATACCTTGAAATTCATTATAATCAATCTGAAATTATGGAAACTTAGGTAGATTTCTTGAGCCATAATGAGAAGAATTGGCTTTTTCTTGGAATATTGAGACAGTGTATTCTGAAGGGTTGTTGTGTACTGCCACTTGGCAAGAGAAGAGTGAGCTGATTGCCCTTGATGCTTTCAGCAGGAATTCTCCCAATTTGCTTTCTGTGGGTGGCACTGAAGTCCACATCTTCCTTGGAGTCTGAACTTTATCACAGAATGTCAGAGAACAGGGAAGACACATTCATGCATCCCATTTAAAGGCTGAATCTTGAGACCTAAGTTAGACAGGGTCAGGGCCTACGTGGGTAGATGAAGATAAGTAAGAGGATGGGATGGCTAAGGCCCAGGAGAGTTGGTGAGAGATCTAGAAAAGCACCTGTGTGCTGTGGCATTCCAAAGCTACTTGAGCCGACTGGCAGCTTATGTTTTCTGCATACTACAATGAAGGGAGCAGACTTCTCCAGGGAGAACTTAGTCCTCATTGTATTTTCTGCTGCTTCTTCTGTCTCCTGACTTAATTTGATTATTCCTCCATGCAGAGCAGTCCTTTCCTCAGTACAGCTTGAGGAAGCATCTAGCAAGATCTGCTATGACTTGGCCTTAAAACAACATTCTTGAAACATGAAGGGCTTGGAGCTTCTGACTCATGCACTGGTCTCATGGATGACTTTGGCACTATGTTTCAGGAGAATTGAATCATTGGGATACTTGTTCCCAAAGCAATGGAGCGTCTTCAAAGAAAGTTCTATTAAAGTAAGGGGTATCTTGTAACTAGGAAGACTTGCAGGTGTTTCTAGAACACTGAGATTAGAGAATGTCATTAGTGGCTTCTCATTTTGGGAGAAAAAAATCATTCCTCTCCATCAAATAAAAGAATTCATCTTCTAGGGCTAATGACAGGATGGCAGTCTGGGTAACCCCTCCTCCCTAAAGTGATGGATGACAGGAGCACAAAGCCTGAGCACTCCAGCATGAGATCCATTCTGAAACACATCATTTTTTAGTTTTCCACTGAATACAGATCCATTGTGTAACCTACTTCTTTTTTCCTTCAGCATATCAATTGCCAAGTAATTATTATTTATCTGAGAGTAGGTTTGATGAATATTCATGATGTTATATTATCAGAAAGGCATTTGAATTTGAAGACAGTGCTAAATACCAGAGACTATTTGTAAATGTCTGATCTACACACTACAGTGTTGTGGTGGTTGAAGGAAACATCCAATCTACAAAGCAATAAGACCTATAACTATATCACAAGTCTACCATAGTCAAGGCAAAACTTGAAGAAGGAGGTTTTGGCATTACTCAAGCATTTGTTTTAATGGGACATTTCTGCTCTGCACCTCTTTAATGACTTCTCCTCCTAAAAGAAAGTGAGTTTAGAGGAATAGAACCATATGGTGTTTGGGATTTGTTTTATGAGTCTCTCTATGTTCCAGCTTCAGAAACTAGGCAGCCTGAGCCTTTCATTCATTCAGAACCTGTTAAATATAGCTGATATTTCCTTCCTTGACTCTCAGTTCAAGCAGGGAAATGATGAAAGCTTGCCATATATTATCAATGGGTACAATGACTTTGATTTCTAGTGATAGACTTCTGATGTCTTTAGATCAAAAACAGGTTCTCGAGGTCATTAGATGGCTTCTTGAACATATTCCTCTACCCCCCTCTACCATCAGTCGGTCTTACCTTCTTCCTTCAGTCTGTACCTTGCTTTATCTGCCCAGGAACACAGCAGGTTATTGTTATATATCTCATTAGGCTCTCATTTTGATTAGAAGAATCTCTGCATACTTTCTTCTGATTTCTTTGTAGGAGTTGATCCAAGTGCTTTTTATTAGTACCTGCATCCTTGGGTAAAGACAATTATGTAAGATAATAGAGATGAGTTAATGACAGGCAGATCATTTTAGTGGTTTTCGCACATATTAAATAAACCAACTGCAGCATGCCTGACTTCTCTGCATGAGGGAACCAATTTCATTTCCCAGCATGAAGTTAGCCTTTACTTGTTCTGTCATATTCTGATGCTAGCAAACTGCAAGACTTCTGTCTTTCTTCATCAAACTACCAGGTCCCCAGAAATTCCAGTCAGACAACTTCAGCATTTCAGATGGGAACAGTTTCTCTTTCCCTGAGCATCTAAACCCTCCTGTGCTTCCCCTGGATACAAGCCTAAAGCAGAGCCCCAAGTTCTTGAAGATAGGTGTGTTCTTGATATCACTTGTTACATTTTTTTACATTCTCGCAGCCAGTATTGTTCTGCTGTTTCATTGGAACCAGTCTTAGCTCTCTTTCACTATGTTCTTATTTGGTGAAAGACCTGAGACTTATTCCAGCTTCCCCTAAATTTCTTCAGAGCAGGTCTTTTGGGCCTGCCTTAGTCTTAAAGATATAGGGGCAAGAGTAATGTTTAGCCAACTCCTAAGTATTTCTATATTAGGCCTCCATATGTAAATAGCAAATTACTGTAGTGTATACATTCCCAGCCCAGCATGAAATCTTGCCTGGCTGCATTAGCTTTCTGCTTGTAGATAGACTAGAAGTTCAAGGATGTGAAAGAGATTATATTCACACCTTGAATCAGTACTGGGATATAGCTGGTGCCTGCATGGCTGTGGGTTGAGCCTGTTTGGCTCCAGAATTGACCTGGATATTGTGGCTCAGTAACAACAGTAAGTAGGCCAGATCACAGTTTACCAATTTCTGGCCTACCTCATGGAAAACAAATGTTAGTGCAGCCCAGGATTTCTATTTTGAGTTCTGCTCTACCTGCTTCCACTCCTGCTTGTTTAGAAGCAAATACTTGATCATTTATGCTTTGTAATTGTGTGTGCTGTTAGTTAAAGGAATAGTGCTGAAAATGCTCCACATCCTCAGCCCAAGCCTAGATGTAACATCTGTCTTTGTGGCTTCTCCCAGTCCCCTGCACCCTGATATGCCCAAGACCCTGCCATGTGCATGCTGAGATAGCACCTCCTGCCTCTGCTTGTGTTTGGTGGGTGGGGGGAGGAGGAGGAGGGGCAAATTGCTCTGGTTCTCTCCACTGCCATTTCCATGTGCCTACTGCTCCCTAACTTCAGCCTGGCCCTGCCCCTACTTCTGATGGAGGAGCTGGAGTCCAGGCAAGTAGGCTGGAGAATGAGTGTGGCAATGGTGTTGATATGGCTGGGTGGTTGAGGGAGGGTGTTAGAATTTGGAAAAAGTGCACAGAACTTGGGCTACAGAGTTGATCTTATTTGTGCTGTGTTATAACCAGGATGCAGAGGTGGACACTGGCAATGAGCATGGCCTTAGTGCCACATCACTGTGTCTGTGCCACGAATTTAGTTTGTAAGTGATATATTGTAGATAGAAGACACCAACATGTACCCCTTCAGAAGTTAATACAGCTACCCTTTGTTGAAAATGTTTAATTCTTTGAAAGAAATTTATGCTAAAAACAAATATCCCACCTTGGGAAAGGTGTGGTATGTTTTGCTCTTCTCATATGAACAGAGAATCAAAGCAGAGAGAGCTACAGCACACTGCTCAAACCAAGGCTAGAAGTAGCATAGACTCCTTCTAGCATTTCAAGTACATGTATGCCTTGCTTCAGTATTCAAGGAAGTTCAGGCCATACTGTTTCAACTGGGCCTGGTCTGGGCTTTCCTATGGTACAGACTGTCATGGCAGAGGCTTGAACCTCATGCGTGATGCCACTTTTGACAGCTGCAGAAATATGAGTTTATTACTGCTGGCTTGGAGCAGTAGCAGTGGTACGTATTTTGTGCACTCATAGGGTCTGAAAACACATGGACTGGTATAACAGAAGCATTTGCAGAGGTAAAAATCTTACATAATCTGGGACAAGGAGCTCCTCTTCTCAGGGGGATCTTCTCATGGCCTTTGGTGCTGGTGGGTTTGCACCCTATGCATTGGAGGCAATGATTATCTATCTGTGTTGATGACACTCCATCTTTGGGACTTGAATGTCAAACAAGCCTCTCACTTCTCGCAAACCCCTGGCCACTCCCCATTCAACTTCTGCAAGAAGGAATTGCTGTTTTGTCCTTAATGCTTATTCTCAGTGGGGAACTGGGGACTTTATTTCAGTGGACATTTAGCAAATGGTCCACCTAGAGGGTAAGTCCTTAGCCAGCTGTCCATTTGACAGATGTGTAACTATGGGATCTGGAGGTGAATTACTTAGTGTTGCCTGGGGAGTAACCACCAGATTCCAGCATCCCTGCTCCTGATGCAGTGCTTCCAAATAGCCTTTCCTATTGGGATATTCATATTGGGATGCAGGAATCTGAGTCTGTAGGATGTGTGTTAGGGAGCCCTCAACAGACACTCATTAGTAGGATGCTTTCTCTGGTGACATCCACTAAAAAATTATTTCACATTTCTGCCTGATGTTGCTACTTGGTTTGAAAGAAAATAGACAATGAATAGGTATCAGATCTAGTTGTTCAGTAGATTCCTTTAAAAGATATTCTTAGTTCAAAATAAGCAAGAGTATTCACAGGTGAAGGGATGAGCTGGCCCTTCTGGGAGCATATCTGAGAGATTAGCACAGCAATTGCCCTGTTCCTTAGAACCTATAGGTTTCTGCGTAAAACTTCTCCATGTCCTAGTTTCTAAGGAAGACAAAGGTTTAATAGCCACCCATCATCTGATCCAGATTAAAATGTTATTGATAGTTCTTTCCCTGTTCTCACTCCTTTCCAGATTTTTCCTGTTTGTATGAAATACTAAATGAGGCTGATGTCTTGACCAGAATATCAGTTCTTCCCTTAGCAATGCTTCATGAGAGATTAGATTTAAATTCCTTAGGCAACATCTTCCTTGGGGAAGGATGAGTCTAGCATTGGGGAGCCACTAATGGAAAGAGTCAGCTAATCTCATTAGTGGCTCCACTCAGTTTAAAGCAAAGCCAACTGCAAGGTCAAGTCTTTAAATCTGGGCAAAAAGAGAAGCAGCCACTATGCCCAAGAGTACAATTTTCTTGGTATTGGCTCCTGGCTCCAGGAAGGGTCAGACATGGGGAAGAAGGCAAGATCCTTTGGTGAGCCTTAGTGAGGTAGTAATGGTCTTTACTCCCTGACAAAAATTCTCAGGAGCACACTGTTGCTCAGAGCACTTTCATCTGAAATAGAGAATTGGTGAATGCTTTTTCCTCCCTTTCCATCTATATCCCATCTAACTTGATTCTTTGTTTATACTATGTTTTTGGTCCAACTCACCAAATTCAGTCCCTTTTGCCAGGAGAAGCTTCTGAAGTTGTCCTCAGAGATTCTTTATCCCCTTCCTAGCGCAAGTATCATCTATGGGTGGACATTAGCCTTGTGACTCAGTTTCTTCATGCCAAAGACTGGATATATTTTCCCTATTTACCCCCTCTGAGTTCTGTCTCCACACAAGGATTATACAGCAAAGGCATATGTGCAAATGCCACAGTTGACAGGCCCAGTGAATGTGCCATTACTGGCTGTTCTACTGTGAGAAGATTGTGAATTGATGAAATGCTTATTGTAAATGTCCACCTCAGCCCTTTTGGGGTGTCAGAAGAGTGCTATTTTAAGTCACTCAGCAGCTGTTTGATCCCCTCTAGGAAGAAATCACAGTCCTAATTGCCTCCATTAAGAATAAGATTGGCATCCCAGACATGTGAAGTCAGGCTACAGCCACAACTAGCTCACTGATTTAGAAATGCAGTAGTGCTTCCTATTTCTTTCATTTCTATACAAGGTAGAAAGATGACATGGAGGGGTTATTGTGATTGTGATTATTCTCACTCTAGAAGTGCTGTGTTGAAGTTGAAAGAGTTTGTTCAGTGGGGGGTTGTGTCGGGGGGAGGGGGTGATCTTTTCTACCTTTTCTACCTGGGACCTGAGTGCTGCACATTGGTCCTCCCTTGAGGGATACAGAGAGATCTATAGAGCCAGTGACCCAACTTCTTATGGATCCTTCTTCAGAATTACAAGACCAGGTGTCCAAATTTCTGTGACAAGCTTGTTGGTCTTGAGCTCAATGAGCAGAAACTTGATGCCATCTACTGGCAACTCTCATTTGCATTCATCTCTCTTCTCTTTGTCCCATCTCCTGTCTGTCTCCCCTACCTCCTCCTCTTCTCTGCAGGTCCACTTGCTGAAGGATCAGTTGGCTGCTGAGGCTGCGGCACGGCTGGAGGCCCAGGCTCGTGTGCACCAGCTCCTACTGCAGAACAAGGACATGCTACAGCACATCTCTCTGCTAGTAAAACAGGTCCAGGAGCTGGAGCTGAAGCTGTCAGGACAGAACTCCAGTAAGCCAGTTCCATGCCCAGCCTCCCTCCCTGGGTGGAAGTTCTGGAGAACACATTATTTCCTTGCAGCTATGAGGATAGTTTATTGGAATCCTGACCTTGCCTTTGTATTCCAGTAGAAGAAGAAAAATCAGCTTTCATTTATATTGTCTATAAACCTCATGAGTTATAGAATTTTAGAAGAGACCATACCTTGGCTATCTTCTAACACACACACACACACACACACACACACACACACACACACACACACACACACACACACACACACACACACACACACACACACACACACACACACACACACACACACACACACACACACACACACACACACACACACACACACACACGGCCTTAAATGTACCTGGGAGTCAAAGACACATGCTTATCCAAGTCTCTATTTGAAGGGACCTGCTGAGCATCTTCTGGGTGCTATGATCTTTGTGAGCTCTGCAGAAAAGCTCTAACAGTTTGATAGTTGTCTCTCTGTACTATATATTTCACAACGCTGTTGCATAGAAGAAGCTGGTAAAAGTTCCATTTAGATAAGGCAGTATAGTAACTGTGGCTAATAGCTCTGCTGGTCTGTGGCACAGGTTACTTGCCTCTGGGCTGAGATGCTGCCTGTATGCCCAGCCACCTCCAACCTGGATTGGAAAGTAGTAGGAGACACATCTCTGGGCCTTCAACTTGCACTTACCCCTGGATTGTTCACCTGCTGACAGTCTGTGCCGCCTAGGGACTAACACATACCCAATTGATCATCTATTGTGCCGAAACTGTGATCTATCTATCTATCTATCTATCTATCTATCTATCTATCTATCTATCTATCTATCTATCTGTCTGTCTGTCTGTCTCTATCTGTCTGTCTATCTATCTATCTATCTATCTGAGATCTCATTTAGTACCTTGAGTGTTAGATGTTGTTACACCCATCTTACAGATGCAGAATCAGTCAGGGTGGTTAAGTCACTAGTTCTAGGGCACAGGATTGGCAGGGGATGGGACCAAGATTCACATTGAGGTCTAATTACAAAATTCATATTTTCACAACTCTACCAGTAGTTTCCTTAACTATGCCATGAGCTATCCCATGATCTAGCCCACAGACATTCAAGTCAGTAAGTGTGGGGCAGGGCTGAGAAACTACATTTTAAAGAAGCTCAGAGTATGGGCTGGAAGCTACTGTGCTTCACTTCTTTGGACAGTCCATTCTCAGATTATCCAGACTGAATGCTGAGACCCTGCTCTGTCCTAACTAAAGCCAATCTGCAAGTTACTAAAGATACTAAACCATAGGGATTAGACAAGTTCTTTAGACCCTGACCTCATGGCACCCCTTTCTCCCCACTCCTACCCTTTGTCTCTGCAGTGGGATCCCAGGACAGCTTGCTGGAGATCACCTTCCGTTCTGGAGCCCTGCCTGTGCTATGTGACCCCACGACCCCTAAGCCAGAGGATCTGCACTCACCACCACTGGGCTCGGGCTTGGCTGACTTTGCCCACCCAGTGGGCAGCCCCTTAGGTAGGCGTGACTGCTTGGTGAAGCTGGAGTGCTTCCGCTTCCTCCCACCTGAGGACATACCACCCCTGGCCCAAGGTGAGCCCCTCCTGGGCAGCCTGGAGCTCATCAAATTCCGGGAGTCGGGCATTGCTTCTGAGTATGAGTCTAACACGGACGAGAGCGAGGAGCGGGACTCGTGGTCCCAAGAAGAGCTGCCACGCCTGCTCCATGTCCTGCAGAGACAGGAGCTGGGCGACAGCCTGGATGATGAGATCGCTGTGTAGGTGCCAGGGTGAGGAGGTGGCAGAGGTGGTGTGGAGGGGCTGAATCTAGCAGCTTCCTAAGTTGAGAGCACCCTACGACCCCGGAGAGGGTAAGGCTTGATAATAAGACCAGAATGTCACTTTAGAGGACCAATAGGAAACAAAATTGGATTCTCAGAATTAAATAAATACCTACTTTCTGCTTGTGGTGCAGGGTGATGGAAGCAGTGTCTTCCAGAGCCCATGGCTTTGGGAGAAGGTCCCTCATCAGAACCACAGGCTTCTGGAAGACCTGCTGCACTGTCAGGACCCTCTTCTCTGTCATATGATGCCCTAATGTGCTCTCCTCCCTCTTTCTTTCTCCCTGGCCCAGATCATAAAGGGAAGCCATTGGTACCTTCTCAGGTACTTTGTTTTGAATATCAGGATGCTATGAGTTGCCTAACCCTCCCCTAACCCTATGAGAGAATTCCTTCTCTAGGCCCTGGCTGAAATTGTAGAAGCTGAATGAGCTCTGTGCTACAAGAGCCAGGCTGTTTCAAATGACATGAGTATGGAAACTATTAGAAGAAATTGGGTCCATTTTTCCCCCTTGCTGAACACTGGATGTTGTTTCTAAGGGAGCTGAAAAAGAGAGTGAGAGAAAGAAAGGCCTTTTGCTGTTCCAAGTCATGTAGGTCTAGCTCTTCAGCTTAGAAGCCCTGCCTGCCTGCCTCCTGTCTGCAGCTCAGCTCCTATAAATGGAGACTGTGAAGTGCCCTCGGTTCCTGTGTCCTGCCTCAGGGGGAGAGCTGGGCCACCTGAAGCTTCTGCAGCACTTTGAATCTGTGGAAGCCTCAGAGCCCCAGAGTCCCCTGCCTTACCTCTCAACTTGTTTCCTTCACTGGGCAGATTGGTCAGTTTTTACTGAAAAAAAAAAGGATGGATAGATGGATGGATAGATGGGGGGAAAAACACTGATGCAAGCTGGTAGCTGAGATTACTTTTATCCACTTTTTAGAATCACTGCCACTGAGATCAGGGACCACAGCCATGCCACCCTGGCCCATCTCTGGGTGCTCATGCCCTGAACACCTGTAAAAAGTGCAACTTCTATCATCTAGGCCCTGCCTAGATATATCTCTGTCCAGTAACAGACTGACTTGGCCCATAAGGGAAACTCTATCACTGAAGGCCTTTAGTGGTTAACAGATTCTCAGATGCCTCAGAGAAAGCTGAGACATGTGTGAGTCATATGTTTTGAGAGAAGATGTCTTTATGCTGGACAACAAGCTATAGACCAGACTGCAGTATTATTAGAAGGCCAACTGATATGGATACAGTTGTCCAAAATGGACTTTAAACCCAGCTTTGGTATGGAATTTATATAAATGCCATCACAGCCTTTTCTTGTAGCCACAGTTGGGTTTCTTCTAGACCATAAGTCCAAGTTAAAAGAAACAAATGCAGATTTATATTTGCCCTCCCTGATTTATCAGGGTGTCAGTGGAAATAAGGTGTGTGTGTGTGTGTGTGTGTGTGTGTGTGTGTGTGTGTGTGTGTGTGTGTGTGTGTGTGTGTGTGTGTGTGTGTGTGTAAGAGAAGGTTTCGGCATGTTTGTTGGCTTGTGAGAAGTGAGAGAAGAGAAAGGGGATCTTCAGAGTGTTTGAGTGAATAATAGATTTGTATATTTTTCTTACATGTTATTCATTGGAGATGCATGGTTCTGTTTGTTACATGTGCTAATTAACTATTGGAAGTAGGTCCAGATACACAGGGAATGAAACCAAAGGAGCAGCTACGAGGAATCTGGATTAGCTGGCCCTACTAGCCCATTAGCTAGTTTACATTATCCTAGCCCAGGGCTCCCTGAGCCTGAGACTTTTAAGATTATCAAGTAGAAATATTATCAGTAGGAGTTTGATTATCAGTAGAAAATATGATTTCTCAAGGCCACTTCCTACAAGCAAGAGCTAAGGACAAAGCCAGAGGTCAGTGGATTAAGTATATGGGTTGTAGATGGAAAAGTAGGTTAGGATGGGGGAGTGGGTAGGAAAGATAATTTCTAAAAGAGTCTTGAAAAAGTTGAAAAGAAAGAAATAGAGGTGATATTAAGGAACTAGGGAGACTGGGACCCAGTTACGTGATGATGATTTGGCACCTATTCAAGACTTATACTGTTGGTATTTGCCTTCCTCAACTCTACCTTTTACCTGACTCAATCCTTCCCTGGAATATCATTCATGGGTTTCCCTATCCTCCCAATGTACCCAAATCTGTATGACTTGGTGCATAGTGATGAGACAAAGAACAGATTTAGGGGCCTTGCAAGGTCACCAAATACCTACCCTTCATTGGAGCCACCGAGCAAGAAAGAGAATGTTGCAGACCTGACTTCTCAGCAGTGCCCCTCTATCCTTCCTCCTTGCTTCCTGCTCTGCTAACTCAACTCTGCCTTCCTCTCTTCTATCCTACTACTCGGCCCTATATGAAGGACATGTGGACACGAGGGGTGCCGACCTCGTTGGTACCTTCTCCCCAGCCTGCTCCAGGTGCCAGCAGACTCTTGGGCACACAAGGCCTCACGAGTGCAGAGTCAGGAAAGAATTTCTCTGCAGAATGGACTGCATATGGGGACTGAAAATTATATTTCCTATATTCCTGCTTGTCTCGATGTTATCTGTAAAACCTCTTCTAAGCCTCCCTTTTCTCAGCTGCTTTGTTTAGGAGTTGCATCCCTTTATTTAATCTTTGCTTGCCTACTTCCTCCTTCCCCCTAGTCCTCTCCTCCTAAAACTGTGTGTCTTTAACTGTTGGATCAACTCTCTGGGACAAGATTCTGTTAATGTAAGTGCACTTACTCCCTGGATGTTGTCACTCGCCTACTGGCTTTTGCTAAATAAAAACCTTTCTTATTTCTAAATGCCTTTCCATAGTCTTTTCTTGCTTCCTCTATTTTACCTGCTTCTTCTCTCCTCTTTCCTTTACCGGCTTCCCAACCTGGGCAATATCAGCTCTGTGACATGGTTTAGAAAGGATATACATGCTCCCTGGAAGAGGGAGAGAAGTGGCACCTTCACTTCTGCAGACCAGCTTTGTAGGGTCAAATTATACCACTTGTCTCAATTGGGGATCATTTTGTAAATGCTTGATGCCTGCAATGAAGAGATGCCTGCCAGGGTCCAGGTAGCTTTTCTGGTAAAGAAACACTGGTTCAGAATGAGGACTAAAAAGATGCCCAGTCATTCATTTACTCCCTCAGGGGATGGACTCCTAGAAATGATGTCATGGTTGCCTAGAGACCACCTAGCCTCAGCCTAGACAGGTTATAACCTACATGTCCCAGCTCCTGAGTCTGATAATAATGAGACTTGGACTCTAGCTATATGTGGGAAAACAGAATGGGTAAGAAACAGACTAGGAGTGTTCTTACATTAGTCTTATAGCACATGAGGGACAGGGATTTGAGCCCAGCTTCTGTCTGACTCTGGAGAGAATGAAAGAGCTACATATGATTTCAGCAGCCCAATGACAAGTGAAATTTGGCTCCAGAAAGGGTTACTGTGTACCCACTGAAAAGATAAAGACCCTCCAGCCCCACTCATAGGCCCACTTATCAGGGAGGCAAAGACTAAGGGAGTGTTGGTGCCAGGTCCTTGATAGGAAATGCCCTAACAGCAGTGAAAGGGCCCACAACCATCATAGAGCTGAAGCCAGAGGGAAATCAGATCTAAATTAGGACCAGCTTTTCTTCTTTTTTTTAGCCCACATAATGGACAAAAAAGGCAGCATCTGATGATAGTTCCTTTAAGTGTTGTATTGGCAGCAAGGTTTGTGCAGAAATGGAATAAGGGTCGGGCTGTCAACTAGGCACATTACATGGTAGCAGGACAAAACAGCCATGAAAAGATGTCCCCTGGATCAGAAGTGATCTTTTTCTGCTTCAGCAGAAGTGATGATGCTATATACACTGGGCAGGGCCCACCCTCCCCATCTTTTTCTTTCATTTTGCTCAGGGATATTATGTTGTCTGTATTCTCCTTCTCATACATTAGCATTTAGGGATTCTTCCTCCTGGAAACAACTCTTTGTCCCCACTATGGAGCTGCTTCAGGGTCACCTTGAGGGCTGGTTTAGCACAACTAGTCAGGCTTCCACTCCAGAGTCTGAGCAGGACTGAGTGGGGCCTGAGAAGCTCAAGTCTAACCAGTTCCTCTAGGATGCCAACTCTGCTGGTCTGAACACCTCACTTTGTGAATCACTGTCTTAGAGGATATTCTCAAACTTTGGGTATTGTTTTTATTTTAGAAAAAGAGAGAAAAAAGGAAGGAGGGAGGGAGGGAGGGAGGGAGGGAGGGAGGGTGGCCCTAGTGTTGCTAGGCAACCACTAGATGAAGGTGATGAGAACTCACTGGATGCAGAAAGGACAGCCAATGGTGCAGGGTGACCTCAAACTTGACAGGAGGCTGTGACTAACTGATTTATTGGCATCACTCTAGAGACATAAACAGGCTTCATCCCCTATTTCAGGTGTCCAGCAGAACTACTTAAAGGCCTGGGAGCTGCCTGCAGAGAGCCTATCCCCTTGCCAGGCCTTCTGCTCCTTGCCCCAGAGGGTTTTGAGCTTGCGGTAGTACACCTTGCAACTGAAACCTTCCTTAAAGCCCCCCTTGATGTGGCTCTTGAGGGAATGCAAGGTGGGGTACATGCGGCAGCAGGCTGCGCACTTGTAGCCATTCTGCTGAGCCTGGTGCCATTTGGAGGCTGTTATAATGTCCTGGGATGTGATATAATCCATGGAGTCTGGGCCATGCCTGCATTTCTTGGTTGCCTCTCGGGAGTATGTGTTCTCTGGGGAGGAAGAGGATGAGCAGATACTCTCAGTCATGTCTTCCAGAAGGCAGTTGTCGCCTCTTCCTTCATCCCTTTCCATCTCTGGGAAGCTATAGGCCTCTAGGTGGCTCTCTCTGTCTGTGCATACAAAGTAGCTGTAAGGGGAGAACCAGGGCCGGTAGATGGTACAGTTTCTCCTCAGCTGTTCTCCGTTCTGGGCGTCCCCCAAGGTACAATCTGCGAACAAAAGTTCTAGGTCTTAGTCTTGGGTTATGGGCAGGGAGCGATGAAGCTGGGGTATCTGGAAGCGATCAGAAAGGTGAGAATACAGGTAGTTAGCCCTGATATGGGATGACCTTGCTAGCAACTGAGAGTGGATGGAAGAACAGTCTAAGGCATTAGTTCCTACTGCTTTCTTATTC
This sequence comes from Dipodomys merriami, assembly GCF_024711535.1. Classification (NCBI taxonomy): domain Eukaryota; kingdom Metazoa; phylum Chordata; class Mammalia; order Rodentia; family Heteromyidae; genus Dipodomys; species Dipodomys merriami. The sequence goes on along the minus strand of NW_027206135.1, from coordinate 5,138,361 downwards.
TATTTAAATGGCTGTTAGATTTCTGAGGAGGTAGGCCTCTCTCAGGCACTAAGTCTTTTTTTTAATATTAATAAGTTTTTTTAATTGTGAAAATACTGTACTAAGTCTTGATAGGTGTCAGGTCCTTCCTTCCCTGAAGATACCTTGTCCTTGATTCAAGGACAGGTGAACCAGACCTCTGACCTCCTGTAGTCCCTCTTTCTACCACCAGTGTGACTATTTCTTCAGCTTTACTGTTTATCCTAATCATCCAGCAGCCCACATACACAGAAGCTTGTTTCTCTGCAAAAGACTGAGAGATGGGAGAGGAAAGGGAAAAAGCTTCTATAGGCTTATGGGCTTCTGTTACAGGAAGAAGGACTGGATAAGAGGTTGCAGGTAAAGCAGCACATGAGCCAGCTTGTGAGCTCCTTTCTCATAGGTACGCAGCCCCTATACATCTTCAACTTGTCACATGTTCCCACACAGAGTTGGAAAAGGCCTCACCTGGTGAAGGCACTGTGTTATGTACCCCATGCCGGAGAGCGCTGCTTTGATACTGGGGTGGCAGGGCCTGAGCTGGGCTGGAAACCTCACTGGGTACTGCTGTCTTTGCAATGTCTGTGTTATAGAAGAAACACTATGGTGAGCTCAGCAAGGTTGAGGATTCTCCTCTTCAGACTTCCAAAGACACACCTGAAGGCTCACCTGCATGTCAAGGTATCTATCTAAATGCTGGAACAAAGCAATGACCAGCTAGACAGAACTATTCTGCATTGACATCCTAGGGAATTCCAAATAGAGCTGTTTCATTCAAACCTCAAATGTGGCCTAGATGATACCTCTCTGCCTGACCCTCCCATCACCCTACCGTCCTGACACAGATTCTAGAGCAGAATCTCTGCTCATGGGCTACATAGCCATGTTGCATGACCCCTTTAAGGACAAAAAGCCTTGTTCTCCATCTGAAACATCACAGTCAGAGGATTGTCCTGTGGCTCATCCTGGAGTATCTGCTAATGCTTGAATAAAAAGCAGAATTGAGGGCTGGGAAGGTGGCTCAGTGGTAGAGTGTTTGCCTCGCATGCATGAGACCCTGGGTTCAATTCCTCAGCATCACATAAACATAAAAAGCTAGAAGAGGCTCAAGTGGTAGAGTGCTGGCCTTGAGCTGAAGAGCTAAGGGCCAGTGCCCAGGCCCAGAGTTCAAGCACCAAGACCGGAAAAAAATAAAAAAATAAATAAAAAAACAAGCAACAAAAAAAAAAGGAAAAAAAAAAGCAGAATTGAGTTTAAGGAGTAGCTCACTGGTGAGCCTAAAATGCATGAGGCTCTGGATTCAATCCTCCACACTTGGGATTATGAGAGGAATAGCCTGATATCCCAGGGCAATAGCTGTGCTCAGTTTGGGAAATAGAATACACACACACACACACACACACACACACACACACACACACACACACACACACACACACACACACACACACACACACACACACACACACACACACACACACACACACACACACACACACACACACACACACACACACACACACACACACACACACATATTTAGCAAATGGATGTTCAGGGGAACTACCCCACAGAGCAGTACTTCTTAAATCTTAATGTGCATGGTGAGCTTATTAAAAATAGAAATTCTGACTCAGTGGGTCTGGAATAAGGACCTGAGATTCTACATTTCATCAGCTTTCCATACTGTGGGTGCTACAGTCCAGGGTCCACACTGAGTGGCAAGTCCTCATAGTGTCCACCTTTGGTCTATGATGTGCTCAGCGCTACTACCTGGCCACCAACTGATAGTTCAGTAAGTCTAAGCTTTCTCCAGTTTACCAAAGCACAGATGCAAGAACATACTCTTTTTTCCTTCCTTCCTTCCTTCCTTCCTTCCTTCCTTCCTTCCTTCCTTCCCTCCCTCCCTCCTTCCCTCCCTCCCTCCTTTCCTCCCTCCCTCCCTATTTCTCTGTCTCTCTGTCTCTTTCTTTCTTTCTTTCTTCTTTCTTTCTTTCTTTCTTTCTTTCTTTCTTTCTTTCTTTCTTTCTTTCTTTCTTTCCTTTCTTTCTTCCTTTCTTCCTTTCTTTCTTTCTTTTTCTCCCCTCCCTCCCTTCCTCCCTGCCTTCCTGCCTTCCTTCCCTCCTTCCCCTTCTTTCTTTTTGCTGGTCCTGAGGCTTTAACTCAGGGTCTATGCACTCTCCCTAAACTTTCTTGTTTAAGACTAGAGCTCTATCACTTGAGCCCCAGTTTCACTTCCAGATTTTTGGTGGCTGATTGGTGCTAAGAGTCTCAAAGACTTCCTTGTCTGGGCTGGCTTCAAATCTGGCTGATTCTCAGATCTCAGGTTTCTAATTAGCTAGGATTATAGGAGTGATCCACCAGCACTTGGCCAAGAAAAACTCTTTATGTCAACAGGCTACCACTATGAAATTTCACTAAACTCTTGGAGAAATAAATTTGACCACAATGTTTCTCCTATTTTTGCCTTGCCATAAGTTATAGAACTGCAAGAATAATTTACCAAGAATGCAATATTTTGAAAAATTATTTTTTCTACATGTTTGTCTGTCTCATTCCCAGACTGAACATGATCTGGTAGAGAACATGAGTAAACATTTCAGAAACAAAACCCACATCTTCCTTTGTAACACCAGAGTTTACCTGGCAAGCTGGTGGCATGAGGAGACACAATATCAGGAAATGTGTTTAAGACAGAGGAAGAGATTCGAGGTCCAGAGATGCTGAGGAGTGAAAAGTTCTCCATATTCTGACCACAGCAGAGTATGGAAATCACCTACTTGCTCCCAAGAGGCTGGCCAGGTTGTCTGGACAATAAACATTCTAAGTGCAGTTGACATCACAAGGTCATATGATTCTATTCACCAGCTAGAAAGGTAGATGTGGTCTTTTGTATACATTTTTTTCCTTTTCTTGTTTTAATTGTTTAAGATGTTTTGACTTGTCATTTCTCAGTGACCTGTCCTGCCTGAGAATACCTGGAGAGAAGGAAGAATTTAGTAGAGGTGACAGTGGTGATGCTGTCTGCATCTTTTGTTCTTTATTATTATCACTTTTGACATCACCAACATCATGGTTGTCTACTACTACTACTACCACCACCACCACCACCCTGTTTCTGGGAGCCTCCATCCTGTCTGAGTGATTCTTTTTCTTTTCTCTATTTGCCTAAGCACTGCCACCAAATATTTTTTATTGTGAAAATACTGTACAGAGGGGTTACAATTACATGAGCAAGATAATGAGTACATTTCTTATCAAGCATTGTAGCCTCCTCCTTTGTGTCCCCTTCCCATCTTCCCCCCCCCCATCCAATCCTCCTCCCCCTCCACACACACCAAAGTTGTAAAGTTCGTTTTCGACATAACGACTTGTATATCTCATTGTTGCAATGGGTCCACCTGTATCCCTAGTTAAATGATTTTTTTCCCTTCCCCTCCACAAATTATACTGACATCAAATACAGTGAAAGCAGGGGTTATACCATGGGAGAGGGACATACAAAGCAACAAAGAAATAATCTTATAAATGTGTTAGAAACAATCACATGAAAGAAAAAAAACATTTGAATACATATCTTAGGGTTCATTTCCCTAACATCAACTTATCTGACCTTTTCTGCTTGACTCAGACATATACTAGTTATTGCAAATAATGGAAAACATGGGACCTATGTTTCTTTGGGCCTGGCTTACTTCACTTAATATAATTTTTTCCAAGTCTTTCCATTTCCTAACAAGTGGGGCAATGTCATTCTTTCTGATAGAGGCATAGAATTCTATTTGTGGTTTTATTTTAGTTACTGTTATTGTGTTCTGTTTTGTTTGTTTTTGTGTTTGGTCTGGGGCACACTATTTATATTTTGGAAATCATTTCAAATTTATAAAATTTACAGTAAACAGCCAGGCACCAGTGGCTTGCACCTTTAATTCTATCTACTCAGGAGGCAGAGATCTGAGGATTGTGGTTCAAAGCCAGCCCAGGCAGAAAAGTCTGTGATTCTCTTATCTCCAATAAACTACCTAGAAAAAGCCACTGCAGGTGATAAGAGTGCTAGCTTTGAGCACAAAGAGGCTCAGGGACAGAACCCAGGACCTGTGTTCAAGCCCTGGGGTTAGCAAAAAAACATTTCTGAAGGGCTAGAAATGTAGCTCAGTGGTAGAGTGCTTGCCTTACATGCATGAGGCCCTGATTCGATTCCTCAGCACCACATAAACAGAAAAGGCCAGAAGTGCTGCTGTAGTTCAAGTGGTAGAGTGCTAGCCTTGATCTGAAGAGCTGAGGAACAGGGCCAGAGTTCAAGCACAATCCACAAAAAAAAAGTTGCAGAAATAAAATGAATACAAAGAACTCTCATATGCTGATATACTCTGTATCATACCCCTCTTCCATATGTGAGTAGGTATACTTAATTCCTATCTGAACTATTTGAAGGTAAGTTACAAACATGATTTTCACATATATTTTGAACATATATTTCTTGAGAACAGGAACCAGATTTTGTTTCCACTTCTACTAGCTCTTTTCAGCAGATGGGTGGCTCACCCCATTTTACTGATTTGAAGTCAGTTTGCTGGGGGAGAACAGGACTGAACAGGTCTTCATCTAACTGCTTCATCTTTCCATATGGTAATCCAGTGCACTGGTCGGATATCAAGTAAATGGGGAAAGATGATTGTGAAGCTTGGAAAAGAAGATAAAGTTGCCCAAACCACATCATCATGACAGATTCAAAGCCAAGCCTTACATTTAAATGCTGATACATTTGTGCTAGAAAGGAAAGACACAGCCTACTCCTCCCCTCCTATGAAAGTGATGTGGAGAATGTCTGGGTGCTGTGTGTCAGCTTCTGCCCAGAACAGCCAGACTTGTCTTCTCACCTGTATTTATTCCCACCACCTAAACATTTGAAGAACAACAGGAAAGCATGACTTTCCTCTCTCATATCCTGCTTTAAAACATTAGAATGTGTTAGAATAGCACTGCTAAAGGTATTGGCAGTCATTTATGTAATTGTGGTGTAGAGAGACTGGGAGTCAAGATTAGTGATTTCTGATTCTCTCCTCTGTCAGTTTACCTGTATAATATGACACATTCTCTGCTACTTGGTTTCCCCAAAGTATTAATTTGGACTCTGAGTTGAAGTGGATGAATGTCTTAGTGGCTATAATCCAGTGCTTTACCTGGAGAAAGTTATATACTTGTGAAATGCACATGGAACTTGGAGAATTTTTTTTCTGCCTTAGTCCATCACATTCCATCCCCCCTCCCACAAACTAGTAACAATGCAAAAGATATTCATAATATTGAGGGAGGTTCTGCGCCACTGGCCCACATCTGTCATCCGAGCTACTCAGTAGGTGGAGATCTAAGGATAGTAGTTTGAAACCAGCCCAGCCAAGAAAATCTGTGAGACTCATTTCCAGTAAACCACAAAAAGCCAAAAGTGGAGGTGTAGTTCAAATGGAAGAGCACCAGTCTTGAGCATAAAAGCTAAAGGACAGTGACTTGGGCCCTAAGTTCAAGCCCCAGTACTGCACACACACACATACTACACACACACACACATACACACACACACACAGAATTGAGGGGTCAGGATTTAAGAGGCTGAATTAGTGTCTGTTGTAGAGTTTTTAAGTCACAACCTTATTTTTGGGTTGATTTCTGAAGAGTTTATTGGAACCTGGTCACTTTTAGTAGTAGGGCCTCTGTCTTGCATGATAATCCTATCTTGTGTATTATGGTGGCCCAAACAGAATGACTCTTCTAAAATGGTTGTTCACTACATAAAATGTACCTTTCTCTTGTTTGTTTCCCACCTGCTTTCTGAGCCCTTTTCTCGGACAGGTAAGATACCCTCTTTCTTGTGGATGACTATGTCCCCAGATGCCCCCCTTTGCTTGAGTGTGTGCATGTTGGGGAATGCTATTGGAACAGTCACCCAGCTGGGATCTAGTCATCTCACTCTCTTCCATCACCATTATTTTTGGAATCACCAAACCTCTTGTCCTGAGGGAGGAGAAAAGTGTGTAGGGGTTACTAAAACCATCAACAGGAAAGGAACTCGTTTCTTGTCTCTCAGATACGAAGATGGAGGAGGTCCTGTCTAGATGTCCACTGAAGAAAGGAGTTTCTCATATGGCCTCAGCAACCCCCACAGTCACTCCCATAGAGAGATTCTGAATTGTTTCTATAAATATAAATAGATTTGGGAACAGTTTCCCTATATCTTAGCTCATCATGCAAATAATGTTTAACAATTCATATAAAAAAATAAATTAAACCAACCGATTAAATGCCTGCTATTTTTCAAGATCCCTAAGCTAGGCATCATAGAAAATAAAAGGCACTCTGGTTTCTGTGACCTCTTAAGAAGCTTAGTATTTTCTTACAGAGACAAAGTAGATTTGCTGCTGTAGATAAAGAGCATGAGAGGTTACCTTTACATTACTTAAGAACTCAGTGCATTTTGTAGACTACATTATGGAGAGTAGAAAGCAAGGAATACAGGTAAATGCCATATCATCCAAAAGTTATTTGTTATAAAGAGTGTATTTTGAAAATAATAGGAGGTTTTGGTGCTTGCACTTTTAAAAATGAATGTATATGCTCTGAAAACGTAAGGAAACCTCCATAGAAACGTCAAACCTAGGATTTACTTTTCCTTAGTGATCCAGAAACTTTAGAATTGGGGACAACAGTGTAATTTTTTCATATCCAAATAATTTTTGCCTGTTTGCAAAGAATACTTGCATAAGGAAAATGAGAAATATATGAGATGTAATAGATTGTGCCAGAGTGGATGGCATAGCAAGATATACTCTTAGAAGAATAATCAGAAGTTGGTAGTCCTGCTTTCTGTGGGGTGGACTGAAAACTCCTATTAGGGTGGTGGGTATACATTACAGCCCAGCCAGCTTGGCCCTGTGTCTCAGGGATGCTGTCTTCTAAGTTTCCTGGCATAATCTCTACTCTGCTGGTGCCATCTCCTACATATGGATCTAGAGCAGTTACAGAGAACAAGATCTTGGGGCTAAGCCACAGTGAAAGCTCTATTCCTCTTCCTATGGCTTTTTCCCTGCCACCTAGAAATGGCTTATTTTGGCGGTTGGCCCAGGCAGGACGCCTCTGCTAAACCACAAGGATGCAAGGCAGAACTACTTTATGTTGAGATCCAACAAAAGCAGGAGGATACCCTAACCTCAGTTTTCTTAGGAGAGGCTCAGCAAGAATACACATTTGGCAAAAGGTTTCAACAAAGAAAGGGAACCAAAATGTAACATGATCTTTTCCTAGACTGAAAGAATAAATGGATCAGTTGAAATGGATATCCTAGGCCAGTCTCAAGGCCCAAAGTAGATCTGACTGCCTTGATGACTGAACTGAGTTTTGGGGTAGGAAGAGGGTGCCCAGTATGTGGACATGGCAAAGAGTCTGGAGTTCCATCACTTTCAACAGCAAACCTTGGGGCTACCATCTTGTTCTCCACACTTGTCTATCTGGAAAATGGATTTGGATAATGAAACTCAAGATACTTACTGAGTACCTGCTGTACACCAGAGCCAGGCTAGATGCTAAAGCAACAAAGATGAACACGGCATAGCTTCTTCCTTACAAACAACCTAATAGTTCTTTTTTTTTTTTTTTTGGTCCTGTTGTGGGGCCTGAACTCTGGGCCTGGCTGCTGTCCCTCAGCTCTTCAGCTCAAGGCTAGCGCTCTACCACTTGAGCCACAGCGCCACTTCTGGCTTTTTTCTTTTTGCTTATGTGGTGCTGAGGAATCGAACCCAGGGCCTCATGCATGCAAGGCAAGCACTCTACCACTGAGCCACCTTCCCAGCCTCAACCTAATAGTTCTATACCCAGTCTTTGGGTTAATTATTCAAGCCAAAGAGAGATCTCAGAGAGAAGGACCATGTTCTAGATACATTTGCATAGCTTTCCTATGATCTAAGCAATAGAAAAAACCCTGATCTCAGATGACCCAAGTTCTAGTTCTAGCCTACCAGTAATTATTAGTGTGGCCTCAGGACTCACAGTCCATTCCTCATCTAGAAATAGCAATCTTCCATGACCCCTTTCATTAAGGACTAAGTGAGCTAGAGTTTGTCAGGATCTCCTGCTTCACTGACAGCAAACACCTGTCTGTTGCACAATCTGGTTATGATCCAGCAGCTTGCCTCTCTGCATGTAAGCTAGCCTGCTCTCCAAAGTACCAAACCAGGAACTGCTGGCTCATTTTCATGGGGAAATGTGCTACTTTTGTGGCTTGTTATCTCTGCACAAGTTCCTGCTCCAGAACCTCAGTTGGGGCTTAGCATGTGCATACAGCAGTGGGAAAGGTCATATTTCATTGTTTCATCCTCATTTTCTCCCTACTTCCATGATCCTGCTGATCCCATAGTAAAGGGAGTCAGTCAGGGAGACTGACTTAAAGGAATAAGTTCACCTTTTTATGACTTGAGTATGTCACTGATTAACTTGGGTAGGGCAGAACTGGAATTTCTAGTCCCGTGTCCCACCAGGAAAACTTCCCTAGGAAGTTCAAGAGCACCATTGCTGGCACTCTCTTGAATGTTTCCCAACTTGAGATTAAGTGTAAAGAGAGAAAAATTGAAGTGTTGTGGCTCAAAGACCTATTTCCTTCTACTGAAATGCTTTTCTCTTTTTCCCTTTGTGCATAGTGGACCACAGCATGTTTGAGAATTTGAACACAGCTCTCACTCCAAAGCTGCAGTCCAGCCATTCCTTCCCCCACTTGTCTAGGCCTCTGGCCCCCAGCTCTGCCACCTTGAGTTCTGCAGAGCCTGGAGAGCCAGGACTCAGGGTTGGCAGCAGCCAGCACCTGAAGAACCTGGGAAAAGCCATGGGGGCCAAAGTCAATGACCTCTTGCGAAGAAAAGAACCTTCAAGCATTGGCAGCGTGGGTGTGATGGAGATCAACAAGACAGCAGAGGCCCAGCTGGCTGGTGTAGCTGATGTAGCACCAGGGACCTGGCTGGAGGATGAAAAGTGAGTTTCACACCCACTCAATATCCCACTTGAAGAGGTAGATACATGAACAAACTCCTATGTGTCCAGGGGTGAACTTCCCTGAGGAGTAGCTATGAAATTGTGGAGAAAAATGAAAGGATGGATCATGTTCATGAAGGTCACCAACAACCTCCATAATAATACATAACCAAAGGAATGCCTGTGTAACAGCTGTTACAGCCTTAGCTCTGAGCCATATAATCAATGTATCCTTTTATCTCATACTCACACAGCCCAGGTTACTCAAGTTCAGAGAGGTAAAGTAAGAGCTGGCTTCGAACCCAAGTGTTGCCTTGAAGCTCCCCAGATAGATTTTCCTGAGAACCACTATCTCATACTACATATTCACTGGGAAGGGAGGAAGAAGGCTGTAATTTTTTTTATCTCCTTGCTGCAGGTCCTTTCCAAGCCTTGTTCTGAACACATGGCCCTCAGTGGGGATGCCCTCTGTGGGACTCACTGCATAGGTTCTGAGCTGACACAGCTCCCTGGTGATCCCAAAGGGCAATTGCTAAAATGTACTCCCTAAGCCAAGAACCAGAGCCCAAGGGGTGAAGTGCTCATTGAGTAGAGGGGTTGAAGATCCAGTTGGAGTAAGAGAAGAAAGAATGTAATGTGGACTTGTGTCTTACGTCTGTAAAGCATGTATATTTATTTCCATCCTTTTTACAGGTCAGTCCAAGAAACATTCCCTCGGCTGGATCCACCACCTCCCATAACCAGGAAGCGGACCCCGCGTGCCCTGAAGACCACCCAGGACATGCTGATTTCATCACAGCCTGTCCTGAGCAGTCTAGAGTATGGGACAGACCTGCCACCTGGGCAGCCCCAGGACTCCTCTGCCACTGCCCAGCCTGTCCCAGTGGAAGACACTTCACAACCAGAGACTACCATGGAACTGGGTGATAGGGGCAATGATCTGACTAATGGTGAGGTATCCAGGTCAGTCCCTGACCTGATAAACAAGGACAACCAGGATGAATCCAAAATCAAGGTAGCTGAGCACAGAAGAGCCTCCTCCCCTGGCCTCATTGGGAGGAATGGCCTCAAACTCAGTTTGAGCCCCATGAGCCTGGCAGAGTCCTGGGAAGACTACAGTCCCCCTCCTCAGTCACGAACCTCCAGCCTTGACAATGAGGGCTCTCACCCAGACCTTCTGTCCTTTGAGTAGAGTGTTTTGTCTTTCCTGTTTAACATCCTCTTCCCTTTTCATTCCCCTCCATTGCACACATGGGCCCTTGCCCCAGCTCCGTGTACCCTTTGTCTTCCTTGTACAAGATATCAGCTGAGAACCCACTTTCTGTTCAAGATGTTTCAGAGCCAGAAGTACCTGGGTAGTCCTAGTTAAAAAGTCTGTCTGAAGAATGGCAAACAGGACAGGAATGCCACCTCTGGAAGCTCTTTGGTATTGACTGCAGCTTTTGGCTCTTGGAAATGAATGAAGGCCCACCAGCCTGGGATGATGGCTCGCCTAGGAACTCTCTGTGCCTATCTCCTCTATGCTACCTACTCTTTTCTCCTACGTCTGGATTCCTTGCCTTCGGCATTAGGGGGTACAGTCTGGGCAAGGAATGATGGGCTTGGCTTGATGATGGGGCCTGGCCTGGAAAGCCTTGATCATAACCCAGCCTTACTCCTCCTGGTCCCAAGAGGGTGCAGGATCCTGGTTGCTGTCTTTCCTCTGTCATGGGGTAAGGCCAGAAGAGGTACTTACCAAACCTGAGGCCTTAATGGCTTCACCAAGGTGTGAATACTGTGATCCAGGATTCTCAAGGTTTTCCTCATACAGTTATAGGTCCCCTGATGGAAGAGGCACTTGGGAAAATGATGTAACAAATTATCCTGCAGTTTCAGCATAGAAGGGCCCATCAGACTGTGTGTGTGTGTGTGTGTGTGTGTGTGTGTGTGTGTGTGTGTGTGTGTGTGTGTGTGTGTGTGTGTGTGTGTGTGTGTGTGTGTGTGTGTGTGTGTGTGTGTGTGTGTGTGTGTGTGTGTGTGTGTGTGTACATAGCTAGGCAGCCCCAGTAGAAGCAGCAGAGTATGTTTTGATGTTGCTTTGATATTGTTCTGAGAGGAGAACCCAGGAAAGTTTGTGTGGTTCTATAAGAGTCAGGAGTGGAGGTCATGGAAAAGAGAGTAGTCAGGACAGTGAAGTGTGTCCTTCGAGATGAGAAAACCTCAGGACTGTCCCACAGCCAGGACACACGAGAGACTGGAATGAGATGAGAATTGTGGAGACAAAGCACTTTTCATTAAGTGGAAGGTGCTTTGTGCTTATGTTAGAAGTTGCCTGAGTTTCCTGCAGTGCTGGGCCTCCCTGGAGGGACCTCTGCCTTCCCTCTCCTTGTGGAAATACATGCTACTTCTCTGCTTCTGCCCTCAGAATCTGTTTAAGGAACTGACAAGGTTCACCCTCCCTTAACTGGTTCCTGCCCTCCTTAGTTAACCTGCTTTTGTGCTCCTACTAGGAGGTCTATTGTCCTGTCTTCCTGTGGCCAGGAGACCCTATGGTGGTCCCAACCAAGAGGGTCTTTTGCTGCAAGAAGACAATATCCCTTTCCCTTTTCCTTTTTCTTTTTGCCAGACCTGAAGCTTGAATTCAGGCCCTGGGCACTATCCTTGAGCTTCTCTGTGCTCAAGGCTAGTGCTCTACCACTTGAGCTACAGCCACTTCTGGCTTTTCCTGTTTATGTGGTACTGAGGAATGAAACCCAGGGCCTCATGCATGCTAGGCAAGCACTCTACCACTGAGCCAAATTCCTAGTCCAATATCCCTTTTCTTAAACAAGGGATCAATAGCTGTTGTCTTCTTGCTGTGGTGCCTGCAACTTTCCCTTTTCTGCTCATTATTTGGCTTCCCATAAGCTCTGGGACTTCCAGGACTCACTCTCAGTTCCTCATTCCTGAGCCCTTGCTCCCTTACCCACCACCTCTGTGACATAAACCATCTATGCTAACTCTTCCAGAACTGAGGATTCCCTCAGATGTGGATGCCTTTTTTGCATTCTTGCTTCATCAGTAGTTCAGCCTTGTATCTGTCCTCTCACCCTCTTCTCTGTGACTCTGTCTTCCATTGCCTCAAAAGCAAGGCTTGGCCAGGTGCCTCATACTAGGGCCTATCTCTTTTCCTCAGATAAGGGTTTGTACAGGCAGGCCTGGTGGAGTAAGCAAGGCGATAACCCCATGTGTGGGTCCTGCCTTCCTCCAGGAAAATCCTGAGGATAATTGCTATCTGACCCTGAATTTGGAGAGGAGCATTTGATGTCTTGTGAAATTTCCTAATGATGTGGGAAATTACCCCCAACACTCAGCTAAGCCCACTCTAAGCACCATCAAAGAACATGCCCAGCATCATTGGAGCTCTCCACTGGACACAGTCCATTTACTTCTTTGACAATATCAGAAAGTCAGCAGGTACCTGCAGTCTGAGGCTACTGGTCCCCAAAGACCAGATGGTAAAGTAGCCACAGCACAGATGGTACCAGGATTGCTTAAAGCACCCAGGCTGCTACTGGAGTTCTGGCCTTCAGAGGCAAGATTAGCCAAGGGATTTCACCTGGTTGGCATAGGACTGCTGCCAGGTGGACTTCAGACTCATGGCTGTGATACTAAATAAGGTACCATGGAATCCTGTACCAACTTCTAGCTGCCTATGTCCCAGTCATCCCCCTGCTGTGGGTATAATACTCTCACCTTGGGAGACCATCTAGCATTGAATCCTGTCCTAGATGCTGCAGATACTGCTTAGGGCCAGGGATAAAGTACTGCCCAGGGCCAAGCAAGCTACTAATCCTGCTGATGACCTCAACTCAGACCCCCTCTTCCATCAGAAGCTCCACTTGCTTTCTTGTACACCTCTATACTCTGATTGCAGCATGTCAGCCAGTACCCTATGAAACCATCCTGCTCAGTCTAGTTTCTCTGTCAGCTTGGTCTTCAGGCATCTCAGTCCATGTAAGGATAGAGAAATAAGAAATGAAGGGCCTTCATTTCTCTTCATTGTCTTCAGGGAGGGCCAACTTAAGGAAGTTGGGCCCTTGGAGTCCTATCGCTGTGTTTCTCCTCAACCTCACTCTAGACATTTAGCCAGTAGCTTTATTCTGATAGGTTTCAAGGTGAGCTTCCAGAGTCTAACAGGAAGATGATGGCCTCCTGTGCAGAAAGAAAGGAATCTGTGAATGTCATGCCTGGGTGACAGGAAGTCACACATTTGTAATCCATCAGATTTTAAAGAATACGTTTGGCCCCAGTTTGGAAGAGGAAGATTTCAGATCTATTCTGAGTATTTTTTAGAGAATTCATATTTATATTTTTAGAGATGTTCTGGTAGAAGGAAATTGCATAATAAAATGATTCGGTTGCATTTGCTGGCCATGTGTTTTTCTTTTCCTGACTGACAGGGAGTAGGGGTTCCTGGAGGCTGGCTGGTTGGGTGGAGAACATTGGCATTTTGCTTTGTGAACCTGGAAGGTGAGAAACTGAGGGAGATGGAAACATGAGGAAGATGGGTGCTGCTGACAGACCTCTAAATTGAGACCCATGGGAGAAAAATGACTTAGGATATGCCATCATTTGTGTCCCAGAATGGTGGACCAGTGTGAGAGTGTCGTGATCTGTGGCTGCTTCAGGGATATCAACATGATGTGCACAGGAAAGACCCTCCTTGGGAAGAAGCCAAGAGGAAATGCAGACGCTCAGTGGATCGTCCTCTAGGCTACAACCCCTTCCACCTAGAAAGGGTTGGAGTGTGTGTTCATGTATGTTCATTCTTCCCAAGAGGGACCAGAGTAGCTATCAGAATCATCAGTAAGTGTCAGCAAAATACCCAGAGCTACGGAATTCTGGGAAATTGCTCCTATGGCTCCCTTGCACTGGGACAGCTTTGCTATTCACTTACTAAGAAAACGTGGCTTGGATAATACTGGCTGAGGATGCTCTACCCCACTGCTGTCTCAACCCTATGTAAGATCCTAGGATCTAGAGAACTCATAGATGAGAATTGGCTAGACCTTTAATTTCCTTATAAGGGAAAAGAGGGAACCTTTTCTGCCTAGCCCTCACATTTGCCATCATGACTGTCAGGGCATGGATTTAATCAGTCCAGACAGGATACAGGGACTCCCTACTCTGTGTCTGAGGTGTCTTTGGCACCAACATCCTTATCCCATTTCCCACAGAGAGTTCTTCAGTGGTAGTGTGAAAAGAACAACTGGGCTGTCTCTAAGTCTGCTTGTTCTACAGTAGGATGTAGCACAGTAGTCTGGGAAAGCAGGAGTAACAATCTGGTATATTCTATGCATTGGAACAGGCATTGAAAATACTTATACTGGCAACCTTTTTCTTGAAGTATGTGTTCCAGTGACCATTCTACAGGCTTCCTTGCCTATTGGATGGCTTTGGGATCAGCTTCTATAGTCAATTCAGGTATGCAATGTGCCTGTAACATGCCTTCCTTTCCCATCATTATACAATACTGTTACTTATACAAAATTGTAAAAGAAAATAAAAACTTGAGACAGTTTTGAATTGTAGAAATGTGTGTGTGTGTGTGTGTGTCTGTCTGTGTGTGTGTGTGTATGTGTGTAGTGTTCAATGCTATGTTGAGCCGCCAGTCTAGAAACGGAGGGCAAAGATGCATTTATCCAGATACTATGTCCTAGCTTCTCCCTGCCATGATCTAAGTTAAGTATTGTCCATGGCACCATGGTGACATTGGTGAGAAGTGAGACAGGAACCTCTCTCACCCTGTTGACAGAGGGTGAGGATGCCATCATACCTGCCCTCCAGGTGTTATGCTAACAAGATATGTTAGAGCAGCAGAAATACCAGAACACTGGCAGTTCATTTCAACTAAGACAGTGGTCATTTCCTTTGGGCTTACAGCAGGTGTTAGAGAAAATTGACAACCAGAGGCAGCCTGGAAACCCACTTCATTCCCAATATCTGCGTTCCTGCTAGTGAGCCACAGTTAATATTCAAAGTCTGTGGAATTAACTAATCTATGATTGTAAACCCAGAGAGATTCTTCTTGACCAGTTTTCTCTCTGGCTTTGGAATCCTTTGAGGTGAGTGAATCCTTGGAATGTCTTAGAATTCTCTGTGCTTGGACTGTTTCTCCTCTGCCTATTCCCTTGACACTGAGTGTCCCAAACACGGCCTGACTGTGGTGATAACACAGCAATCTCTTTCAGACATTGGCCCTAAGGATCCCCTATAATTCATTAACTCAGCAATACTCTCTGCTGGGCCTACTCAGATTTAGGATAGACCCTCCAATGTCCCTCACTGTGGGTACTCAGATTTAGGATACACCCTCCAGTGTCCCTCACTGTAGCTCTCCTGTGGCAGTGGGAACAAATAAAGTCCAGATAGTTCTTGTAGATGGACTCCCTCCCTGCCATCTCCTAGAAAATTTCATAAGAGCCAAAGCCATTTATGTCTTTCACCTCCTATCTAGTGAAAGCACCATGGAGCTCTTTACACCCTTCTAAACCCTCCTCCCTCCTTACTGTCATTTGCACTGGGGGTATGCAATAAAACTCAGATTCTGCCACTGATTTCCTATTAATGAGAAAATTCCTCCACTTACTGTGTCTAGAGACTGACCCTCTTGAGATACAAATCCTCTTTGTGTCTAGCTTATCTCCAGCTGCTGCCATGATAAATAGTCCAGCTCAAAGGATCCTGGGGAAGCTGTACCCCCCAGACACTTGGTTATTAACTAGACAGAGATGTGAGCTTGAAGAAATATTTAAGGGCCAATTCATGCACACCAGGCTACATTCTCTCACGGAGCCCTGGGAAGCAATCTGTCAGTTATATAGAGCAGGAAATATTGTCAGGGTTTTTTTTCCTTTGCAGTAGATTAAAGAAATAATAATAAAAAAGCAACCCCCCAACAAACAGCAACTGTGTGTGTGTGTGTGTGTGTGTGTGTGTGTGTGTGTGTGTATGTGTATGGTCAGCTGTTTCTTGTGCCATCTGCTTAGCTACCTTCTTCCTGAAAGCATCCTCCCTACTTGTTCCCTTACCTTTTCTAAGTTTGGGTTTCTTCTGTAACTCTGGTTGACTTGGTCTGATGTTTAAGCATATCTGAGTATTCAGCCTAGACCACAGACCAACTCACAACACCTTTCTGTGGCTTGGGGAATGGTTGGGGATAGTTTAGGTAATATAAAGAAGTGAAAGGAGCAGCCTGGCCTTTTGAGATGGATGAATCCAACAGTTCTGTGGAAGGCTTTGGGCTTCAGGATAGTGGACAAGCTCCCTCTGTGTCCTGATCCTGCAATGGATAGACGCCATTGCAGGAGACCAGAGAGGCCCACATCTTTACTACCCATCTTATATTACTTTACTGGCCATCTCCTGGTACCAGGCAAACTCTGCTATTGTCTATTACTCAGTTTCTGTCCTGACTCGTTTTCATCAAGATCAATTAGCAGGCCTTGGAAAATGTTCCTTAATCCTTGCCAAGGTATGACATTTCTAGGAATATGTCTCCTGCAGAGGCTGTTTAGGCCATCTAAGAAGTGACTTCATATTTAATACAACTTGAAGATGAAGCTGGTGTCAGTGGTCCTGCCTGTGCCTCTCCCTCATGTAGGGGGTGCACATCACCAGGCTGGGGGTCTTGCTGGGAAGCCCCAGTGAGGCATCTGATAAGAGGGCTTCTCTGCTATCTAGATTGCCCTCAACCATCCTAGCCTGTCTTGCTAGCTCCATTGACCACTACTGCCTATCTGCTCCAGAGACTTGGGACCCCCAAACTGCTCAGAATTGTTTCCACACAGTAGAATACAAGGCAGTGCATCTGCCTGGGCCCACACTCCCCTCCTTTCTTCTGACTTTGACAAACTATGCTAATTCATCCTTCAAATGTTAGCTCAGATTACCTTCCTCTCAGATCCCACCTCACCCTTATTTCACTTCCCTGTATCTTGTATTCGATCATGGCACCTGCTTGCTATGTGATATGTCTCTCCCCCAATCTCTGAGCAACTCTGCAGAGAGCATGCTATCTTCTCCAAGTCTTCAGTGCCTATCCCAGAGCCTGGCATGTCACAGGGACTTGATCTGAACTAAACTTAATGTTCAATGTTTAATGTGTGGGACTGGGGTACACCAGCAATAAGCCTTAGAGTCTCTGCTCCCAAACAGCCTCTCTGTGCCTTCTCACAATATAAACAACTAACTAAGGTAGCTTGCCTTTGGTAGCTGCCTTACAATGCTCAACATCCAAGATTTTATTTTATTTTATTTTTTGCCAGTCCTGGGGCTTAAACTTGGGGCCTGGGCATTGTGCCTGGGCTCCTTTTTGCTCAAGGCTAGCATTCTTATCACTTGAGCCACAGCACCAGTTCTGGCTTCTTCTATGATTAATTGGAGATAAGAGTCTCACAGGCTTTCCTGCCCAGGTTGGTGCCAAACTGCAATCCTCAGATCTCAGCTTCCTGAGTAGGATTACAGGTTTGAGACACCAACACCAGGTAAGATTTTTTTTTAAGAGTTTGAGTTTGAACCCAGGACCTCATACTTACTAGACAGGCATTCTATCCTGTGAGCCATGACCCATCTTTTCTTTTATTTTTCTTTCTTTCTTTCCTCTATCTTTTTTGATATAGATAGATAGATAGATAGATAGATAGATAGATAGATAGATAGATAGATAGATAGATAGACAGAGATATGGTGTTGTATTTCTTGCTCAAGCCTTGGACTACAATCTTCTTCCCTCTGTTTCCCTGGATAGCTGGAATGCATGCATTTCACAAGCATGCATAACTAAGCCTAGTCCTGAGCTTCAGTTCTTAATATTATAGTATACCATCCTAGGCATTGCTATTATTTGCTGTGTCATTCTAACTTCAAAGGTTCTATACACACCAGACCTTGTCCTAATCAACTTATATACATGATCCCTTTTGCTTTTCTCAGTAACTCTGCGTGGGGCCCATATTAGGCCCATTTTCAGATACAAATAATATGTTACTCTATTCAAAGAGATCTTAATGATTTTATTAATCCTCATATATTTTGAGGAGGCATTTTAGTTCCAATTTATAAATGAGCCTTAATACTTATTTAGAAAAGAAAAGCAAAACTAAGTTGGGCATTGGTGGCTTACACCTATAATCCTAGCTATTCTGGAGGCTAAGATCTGAGGATCAAAGTTTGAAGCCAGCTTAGGCAGCAAAGTCCATAAGACTCTCACCTCTTAATTAACCAGCAAAAAAATAAAAAATAAAAATAAAAAAAAATCTGGAAGTGGAGCTGTGGCTCCAGAGTGATAGCTTTAAGCAAAAAAAAAATTCAGGGATAGTGTCCAAGGCCTTGAGTTCAAGCCCCAGGCCCAACACTTGCATGTGCGTGTGCACGCGCGCGCGCGCACGCACACACACACACACACACACACATACACACACAGTGCAGAACTAAAACTAGCCTAGAAGGCCTTTGATTCCAGATCCAAGAATCAATCTTCTTTGCCACCTATGGCTCTCCTTTATTTCCATTTCATACACCAGACTTGCAAATAATTACAGAACTTTTCATGGTCCAGAAAAACTTTGTGGATTTGACCTACTGCAAGGATAAATGAAAGTTCATTGAACACTGAATATTCATGCAGAATGAGAATTTAGAGCCTTATTCCCTAGCTTCCACATTTTGCAGAAGAAGAAACAACAAAGGACACACACACAAACACACACACACACACACACACACACACACACACACACACACACCCTGTGCCAGCATCATTTCCCTGAATCCCTCAATAAGTCTATGGAGTCAGTCACTGTTATTGTCTAGATGGGTGTGATCAGAGAGCTTTAGGGATTTTAAGTCATCTATCCACAGTCACTACCATAAGTAACAACAATGACAACAGTGCCTCCTGAAATTATTCATTTTCAAGGGCTTTGGAAAGAATCTGCAAGAATTTCGGCTTGCAGGGGAGAGAGGAAGCAGGAGTGCTTCTCCTGCAAACTCAGGGAAGGCTGGCTCATGAACTAATCCCGTTATTGACACTGGAGAATAAACTTCAGTTGGGAGGTGAGTAGTTTGGAAAATACCCGTCAAAGGATTTTTTCAGGTTTTATGGCTACCATAGTGCTTGGGGAAAAAAAATAGAGGCTCCAATGTTCTTAATGAATGTCTGACATCTAGTGGGTAGAATTAGGCATTGCAGCTTCTGGTTGCTTCTTCAAAAGGAACATTTAGGACATTTAGCAACATTAGTATATTAGTACATTAGTACTATTAGAACATTTAGTAACATTAATTTGTGAAATAAATACTATCTCTTTTTAGAGAGACTTGTATTTTCCATAAGATCATTCAAAACAGGCAGGAATAAGAGAAATGGCATTTATTACCTAGAAATTCCAACTGGAGACAGAAAACAAAAAGGAAGAAAGCCTTTGTGAAAAGAATGACGTCTCCAAAAGTGAAGATTGAAATCCTGAGAGTGAAATGACATTTAGAGTTTCAAACAGAATAGAGAAGAAAAAATCACAATTAGAGACATTAAAATAAAATTTAAGATATTTCTAAAAATCTGCAGTAAACAGTAGAAAAGGAAAAAAATATATTAGCTATGAGAGAAATCCAGTTTACAGTGGACATTTTGATGAGGAACTTATGCAATGAGTGATAATCGATAATCACAGTGGTTTAACATTTTTATATTGCTTAAATAAATTTAAAGAAAAACATTAAATTTAGTATGTAGTTTAGTGATCATTAAAAATATCTAGAGCCTAAAGTCTAAAAAATAAAGACATGAAGCATATCAAAATGCAAAATGTTAGGTAAAGAAAGCAATCCTTATAGTATCACAACTCCAGACCTTAAGCTCTATTATAGAGCTATAATAGCAAAACCAATTTGGTTCTAGCACAAAAATAGGCCCAAAGGACAATGGAACAAACTAGACAACCCAGACATAAAGCCATATACTTAAAAGTTATCTGATATTTGACAAGGGTGCCAAAAAATGTACAGTGGAATAAAGACCCTCTTCAATAAGTAGTGTTGGAAAAACTAGGCATCCATATGTAGAAAACTAAAACTGGCTCCCTCTTTGTCATCATGTACTAGTATCAAGTCAAAGTAGATCAAAGACCTCAATATCAGACCTGAAACAAAACTACTGCAAGATGGAGTAGGAGAAACATTAGAACTTGTAGGTAGAAGCAGGAATTTTTTTTTTTTTTTTTTTTTTGGGTCCGGTCATGGGGCCTGAACTCTGGGCCTGGGCGCTGTCCCTCAGCTCTTCAGCTCAAGGCTAGCGCTCTACCACTTAAGCCACAGCGCCACTTCCGGCTTTTTTCTTTTTGCTTATGTGGTGCTGAGGAATTGAACCCAGGGCCTCTGGCATGCAAGGCATGCGCTCTACCACTGAGCCACCTTCCCAGCCCAGAAGCAGGAATTTTTTGAAAGAGTCCCAGGGGCACAGTAAATAGGAGATAAACTAAAAAAAAAAAAAAAAGGGACTATATCAAAATGAAAAGTTTCTGCACAGCAAAGGACATAGTTACTGAACTAGAAAGCCAACAGATTGGGAGAAGATCTTTACTAGCAATACATCTGACAAAGGCCTAATATCCCAAATACTCAAGGAACTCAAAAAACTAACCCCCAGCAAAACTAGCTAACCAATCAACAAATGAGCAATGGAGCTAAAGAGTCTTCTCAGAAGAAGAAGCGAGAATGGCCAATAAACACCTAAGGAAATGCTCAATATCCCTGGCCATAAAGGAAATGCAAATCAAAACAACTGAGCATATGCACATAGCTATTGAGCCCTTGAGATCCTCTCCTGAGAATATCCTCCTGTTTTCACTGTTTGAATGTTTAGACTGCTGTTTAATTAATCATGTCCAGGTGTAATTATTTGTCTTTTACTATCCATCAAGTTTACTTGTAGATTTATAGACATATTCTAATTATTACAAATGAGGGAAACCATGAAGCCTATGTGTCTGTGTCTGGCTTACTTTGCTTGTATAATTTTTTCTAAATCTTTCCAGTTTATTATGAATGGGACAATGTCATTCTTTCTGATGGAAGCCTAGAATTCCATTGTGTATATATATTCCAAGAAATGGAGGCAAGAGATTTTCTATACTGTTTGTGGTTCTGTCCTCCTCCTCCTCCTCCTCCTCCTCCTCCTCCTCCTCCTCCTCCTCCTCCTCCTCCTCCTCCTCCTCCTCTTCCTCCTCCTCCTCCTTTTTTCTTTGGTTTATTCCCTTCTGTTGCTGTTTTTTTTTTTTAATATTTCTGTACCCTTTGTCTTGTATTTAAGCTTATCAGATTTGGGGAGGGGAAGGGAAAGCACAGAAATGGTGGGACAAAGGGTGAACCAATTCAGCAGTGAAACCTACTAAACACTATGTTGGAAATGAACTATACAACTTGTGGGGAGGGAAGTCAGGAGGAGAAAAACTGGGAAAATATGAGGGAAGGGATGACACTTCTCAAAAGGATATGTACTCATTACCTGACTTATGTAACTGTAACCCCTCTGTACATCACCTTTACAATAAAAATTTAAAATCTAAAAAAAACAGCTTTGGGATTCCATTTCATCTCAGTTAGTTAAATTATCCACCATCAATAATTCAAACAAACAAAAATGCTGGTGGGGATGTGGGGGAAAAGGTACATTCAAAACTGATACATTTATTCTGGCAGGCAGTTTGGAGGTTCCTCAAAAAACTAAACATAGTGGGGAGATGGGGAGGGAAGGGATGGTAGAGTAAAAACAACAAGAGGAAGTAACAATGCTCAATAGGAAATGTACTCATTACCCTACTCATGTAACTATAACCCTCTGTACAGTATTTTTACTATATATATATATATATATATTATATAAAGAGAAACAAAAAACTAAACAGAATTTCTCTTTGAACCAGCCATACCACTCTTGGGTATCTACCCAGAATGTTACAAGTCAGGATACCATAAAGCCATAAAGCCAACATACCATGTTCATTGCTGTTGTATTCACAATAGCCCAATTATGGACACAGCCCAGATACCCTCGAGTAGATGAGTGGATCCACAAAATATAGTACATATACACACATACATAGTATATATACATATTATTCATCCATTAGAACAAGATTATTTCATTTGCAGGGAAATGGATGAACCTAAAACAAATCATCATGTTAAGTGAGGTAAGCCATGCTCAGAGGCAAATGATGTATGTATCTCTCATATGTGGAAGCTAGATCTAAAATATAATGGGACATAATAACCTATATGTAACATTCACACTCAGCCAGACCAAAGGAGAATACTAGAATGGGAGGAACCCAAAAGCATAAATCTTCTGAACATGTAAAATACTATTATAAAAATGAGTTCTAGGAAACAGAATCATGTTATGTTGTTGTTGTTGTTGATGGTGGTGGTGTTTGTGTGTTGTTGCAACCTGCCGCAACCAGGAGTAACACAGTAACAGAGACCAGACCAGACCATGGAACTGAGGTTTGGGGTACCAGGGGACCTGTAGACTTCCACCACAACAGATCCCAAGGTTCCATTAACCAAGGTTTTTATTGGTCTTGTGCAAGGAAGTATGGTACAAACTTAAACATATGACAATATTTTGTATACATTGACCTTCTTATTCTGAAAGGAGGACTAAATAGTAAACAGCCTATAATTTGCATAAACCTAAGTCTACCTATAGGCTCCCACACAGTTAATAGTGGAATCTGAGTTCCCATTAAGCCTTTTAGGAAAATTCTCATCATTCTGAGCGTGTATTGGGAGAAGGCATTTCAAACTCCTAATCCTTTTAGGGGGTCTCACAGCTTGGATTTTTTGGGCTCTCACAGTGTGTGCTTTTCATTTTTATTTTTCTGCTTTGGATTGGTTACAAAAAGAGAGGTAGTCACAGAAAGGGAAGAGGAAGGGTGAACAAATGCAATCATGTCATTCAGTATATACTATGTAGAAAATAAACTATGTAACTTGTGGGCATGGACAGGAGGGGGAAACTGGGAGAAAATGAAGAAAGGGGTGACATTGTCCAAAAGAGAAACATACATTACCTGAGTTGTGAAATGGTAACCCCTCTGTACAATACCTTAATAACAAAAAAATACATTAAAAGTTAAAAAAATGCGGGGCTGGAAGGTGGCTCACTGGTACAGTGCTTGACTTGCTTGCATGAGGCCCTGGGTTTGATTCCTCAGAATCATATAAGCAGAAAAAGCCAGAAGTGGTGCTGTGGCTCAAGTGGTAGAGTGCTTGCCTTGAGTTGAAGAGCTGAGGGACAGTGCCCAGGCCCCATAGCCAACAAAAAAATGAAAAAAAAGAAAAGAAAAGAAAAATATTTGCTACTCAGAAAGATTTTCTACTCAAGTAGAGTAGCAAAAGAGTTCTTTTTAATGAGAACTCTAAAAAATTATAAGAATACAAAAACTTTCTGCAGAAACAATTTTTGCATAAAGACAAAGACAGGAGAATGTATTTTGTTTTTGCTTTTGCTTTTTGTTTTTGTCGATGATGGGGCTTGAACTCTGGGTCTGAACACTGTCCCTCAGCTCTTCAGATCAAGGCTAGCGCTGTATCACTTGAGCCACTGTTCCACTTCTGGTTTTCTGAGTGGTTTATTGGAGATAAGAGTCTCATGGACTTTTCTGCCTGAGCTGGCTTTGAACTGTGATCATAAGATCTCAGCCTCCTGAGTAGCTAAGACTAGGCTTCAATCCTTCCTTCTCTTGTACTTAAAAATACATTACATTGCCTGGTGCCAGTGGCTCACACCTATAATCCTAGCTACTCTGGAGGCTGAGAGCTGAGGATCATAGTTGAAAGCCAGCCCAAAAGTCTGTGAGACTCTTATCTCCAATTAACCATCAGAAAAACAGATGTGCTGTGGCTTAAGTGGTAGAGCACTTGCCTTGAGCTGAAGAGCTCAGGGACAGTGCCTGAGCCCAGAGTACAAGCCCCACAACAGAAAAAAAAAAAAGAAAGAAAGAAAAAGAAAAAAGAAAAGAAAAGAAGGAAGGATTGGTACTTGTTTCCATAGTTTACTGTTAAATGATAAAGAATCCAAAAGAAGTAGATAATCAGAATTTTAAATTATATATCAGAAAATAGTTGGAGATGTTGATCTCAATCCACAAAAGTTGGACTTGGTGGTACACACCTTTTATCCAAGCTACACTGGAAGTATAAATAAGAGGGTCACAATCCAGGCAGGCCCCTGCAGAAATTTGAAAAATACTTAAAGCAGAAAGGACTAAAGTGGTAGAATGCCTGCCTGGCAATCAGAGGTCCTAGGCTCAAATCCCAATAACACCAGAATAATATTTGTTTAAAAAAAATCTCAAACTAGTTAAAATGGGAATGGCAGAGTAAGAAAGACAAATCAATATGACAATGTAATCAGACATGAAGGAGATATGATTATAGTCACAACTAGAGTATTAAAAATATTACCTATACATCACTAGTATGGTAGCTTAAACAAAATAAGTTTAAGAAAAATAAAAAAGTCAATATTGGTAAAATAGTTGAATAAACCAATGTTTTAAAGATATTGAAATAGCAATGAAACACTTCTCTTTCCTTACTAGAGCCTCAAACTCAAATGTATAAGATCTTAAGTACTAAAGAATTTCAAGGAATTGGTAATCCTCATTTTACTGCAGAAAAGAGAAAAAGAAAAACATTATCTCACATATTAAAGTGAACCTACAGTGTATTGTACTGATAAAATGGATAATTTTATTCATTTTATGTAACTTATCTCTACAGTGCAATGAAAATGAAGAGAATGAATGAAAATAAAAGAAAAAGATTCACAGTAAAATTTCAGAACATTTTGGATGGCAGTTATAAAATAGACTGTTAAAACCCTACCACAAATGATATGCTTAAATCCCTATGACGTATTAACCCATGAAACATCAGGATGAATACAGGAGTATCCACTCTCCTGACTACTGGAAGCCACTGGAGTAAACACGAAGTATGGATAAAAAGCTTCAGTACTTAAGAGAATTAGTTAGAGATGTGGCTCAGTGGTAGAGTGCCTACCTAACAAGTACAAGGTCTTGCATTCAAAGCCCAGTACTGCCCCCAAACAATAATTTTCAAAAAAAATAATTAAAAATAGAGAACAAATTTTAGTATTTATAACTGACAAAATAATTTATGGGAAAACAATAGAATCAAAATCAGGGGAATAAAATGAATAATTAAAGTTTGAAGATAAAGAGCATAAAACTTGTTATATTCCAAAATAGTTCTCTCCCCACTCCTCCCCTCTCCTCCCCTCCCCTCTTCTCCCCTCCCCTCCCCTCTCCTCTCTTCCCCTCCCCTTCCCTGTTTTCTCTGCTCCCCTCCCCACTCTACCCTTTTCTCTCCTTTCCCCTCCTTCCCTCTCTCCTTCCCTCCCCTCCTTTTCCCTCCCCTCTCCTCCTTCCCTCTTCTCTTCTTCTCCTCTCTTTCTTTATTCTCTCTGTCTCTGTCTCTGTTTTTGTTTCTCTCTCTCTCTCTGAGATAAGGCCTTGCAATATAGCTGAGTCAGTGTTAAAATCTTGATCCACCTCTGATCCTAAGTATCTGGGTTTACAGATGTGCACCATCAGGCTTGGCCTCTAGCAATGTTTTAATTAACAGTTGGAACTAGAAGAAAAACTTGAAGTTGTAGAAGTAAACCAATCAATCCTTTGGAAACATGCTTCTAATCACTAATTCCTAAGAATGGGGCACTGTGCTACACAGCAAATATTTCTACATACTGGAGTCTCTAAAATACTCAGCCATGCTTTTATGGCACTTAGAATATAGGAGGTTACAAGAGCGCCCAAAGGAGAATGTCTTTAAATTAAAAATACTATACTGAAAAATATACAGCTTACAGAACCACATCCCTGCTGCTGAAGTGGAATTGGCAAAGTCAGAAAAAGTGTCCAGGGCAATATTTGGCAGGAAGATCAAAATTAGAAGAGAGTGGAGAGAGAATAACCCAGGCAGATGGAGGAAGGGAGCATGAGTGAGTGAGTCATGACCTTTACCAGGACCTAGACCCAGAACAGGCAGTGCAGAGAAGGTGTTGGCTGTATAGGAGGCTGAGATCTTATCTGTTACTGACCTGCTGCATTTCTATCAGTCCTGGATTCCCCAACTCCAACTGACCCAACCAGGCATAACACAGAGACTGGGCTAGTAGATATCACTCTGCCAACCCACTCATAGATAATCAAAGCAGACCTAGAGAAAGGGAGTGGTTTGTCCAAAAATCACAAACCCACAGGACTGGAACTCACAGCTCTGAATTTGTTCCTGAATGCTCTTTTCTCTGTTTGAGGTTACCCTTATGATTGACCTGTGAAAAGGAGGATGTCAACCATGATGTCTCTCCTTGACCTTTGGCAAGTTCTGGAGAATAGGCTCAGCTCTTCCATTCCGCGAAAGAAGAGGGACAAGTGAAGAGGGACTTGGAACATCTTGCAGTATATGCCAGGGAGTCAACAATGATATGGGAAGTGACTTTTCTGGGGATACTAGACAGAAGATTTTTCAGTTATTCAGACCTGAAGAGTCTCAACTGTCCATTAGAATTTGGCATTCCAGACCTGCACCTGTAAGAGAAGTGGTTGCCACCTTGAGCTGTGCTTCATCTCTTATCTAACTTGTTTTGTTTTGTCTTCATATCTTCAAGGCAAGACATCCACATAATCATTGTTCTCTGGAGGGAGAGAAACAAAGGACATCTATGAGACTGGACACCTAGAAGTCACATCAATCAATCCCCCTCAAGGAAAAGGAACACAGGTACAAAGAAATCAAAGTGATATCTTCAAAGACTAGAGTATCACTGAGAGCTTTTTTATGGCAAAATTGAGAGTTCTTGGCCAGGCACTGGTGGCTCATGCCTGTAATCCTAGCTACTCAGGAAGCTGAGATCTGAGGAAGCCAGCCTGGGCAAGAAAGTCTGTGAGATTCTTGCTGCCAATTAACCACCAGAAAACCAGACATGGAGCCGTGGCTCAAAGTGGTAGAATACTACTCAGGGAGAGCATCCAGGCCCTGAGTTCAAGCCCCATGACTGACAAAAAATAAAAATGAAGAGTTCTTGTAGAAGCTAAGTCTTACTTTCTAGGACCAAATATCTATATTTACCACTGGTAAGCTTTCCTCAGAATAATTGTTATTTTCTGGAGCTTGCTCTGAGCTCTAGATATGATTGAAAAGACAAGAAAGTGGAGGGAAAAGGTGAGGTTGAAGGGCAGATCTGGGCCTTGGGTGGCTGAGTATTTAGAGTTCTCTCTGCCAGTGTACACCAGGAATGGGTGTAGTAAAATGCTCACCTAATTCTTGGGGGAACATCTGAGGGTTTTTTTTCTCCTGGGTTTGTAAGTTTTTTGGTTTTTTTTAAATTTTATTTGTGAACATACTGTACAGAGGGGTTACAATTACATGAGCAGGATAATGCGTACATTTCTTACCAAGCATTGCAGCCTCCTCCTTTTGTTTACCCTTCACGTCCCTTCTCAGCCTCCCCCCTCCCCCCCCAATTGGGTTTGTAAGTTTTATATCATTGCTTAGATGTTTCTACTACCCATCACCTCCAGCAACACATACAGATTTGCCCAAGTGTTGCAGTACAGCTGCTTTGATGCCTCTTTTATGTGTCTGAATTCTAAAAGTTTGGGGGTGGGGAGATAGCTGTTAGAACTATATCTGCATCTGATCTACAAAAAGTGGTTGTGTTTCTGTCAGGTATATGCTCCCTTGCAGATAGTGACAGGATGGAAATGATGGGGTGGGTGGGAGAGGTTTTAGTCTTTAGAATTCCATACTTCATCTTGTTGGGGAAATATGAAGCTTACTGTGGCAGCCTACAGAGGTTCTTGCTCCAAACTAAAAAGATGAGGTATGTAGTGGGGGCAGCTACCTGAGAACTCTGTCATTTCTCACTCCCCTTTGTTAGAAATGAGTTCTCATCACTGTCATCCCCCAATAAATGGTCCTCTCATCTGTGGGAATTTTTAAGACATGGGGTTTCACAACAGGGAGCTCTGTTGTGATGATGGAAGTCTAGGCTCTAGCAAAGAGGAGAAGAAATTTACAGCTTCTTGGTCTTGATCCTTCACTCAGTTCTTTCACATAGGTCTCAGTGACCTGTGGCCTTCTAGTCTATTGATTTATCCATTTTTCATGGCTCCTCATACATATCTTCACTTCCTTCTTCTCCAGCTTCAATGGTGATAGTAATGAGAATGTAGCCATACATTTCTACCGGGAGTGATAAAAATTAAACCAGGAATGTTGTCTCTAACCATCTGAGTTCAGTTCAAAATACAACTAATAGGGAAGAACAATAGCAGGGTGAAATTGATCAAGATGCATTATAAACTGACATATTGAATTGAAGCCCCTTGTAAACTACTTAAAGGTAATTTTAAAATGTTTTTCTTTTAAAGATATAATGCAGTTCAGATACTAGACTCTTTTCAGAGGGCAGACTTCACACATGAAGGTAAACTCATGATGTGATCTGAGAATTCTAAATACAGGTTGCCCTCCAATTCACTAATCATCTCTTATCCTCCTTAAGGACCTTATGCCTTGAGGGATATATTGGAAATGATTTGTCATTCATTACTTCATAAAGAATGCTTAGCAAATGTTAAGCAAAATGAACAGAATAAGCCTTAGGGAGGAAGTGTTATTCTCAATGAAACCTGCTTACATTTTCATTTATCTCAGATGAATTATTCTAAGTCACAGATAAATTCACCATCAACTTTTTGTCTAGAAACCACTTGCTATCCTGGCTAAGCACAAACAACTCTGTCTTGGCCACCTGCAAGGGCTAGAAGACATCATTTTTCAATGAAATAGAAGTTCCTTTTACAGGATGAAGTGTTTTCAGAGGTGATGTCACAGCAAAGGACATTTCTGTCTTTGCACTGACTCTCCAGTGCAGAGCCCTGGTGAAGATAGAATCAGGATTCTTTTTTTTTTTGTTTTGTTTTGTTTTGTTTTGTTTTGGTTGGCCGTGGGGCTTGAACTCTGGGCCTGGGCGCTGTCCCTCAGCTCTTCAGCTCAAGGCAAGCGCTCTACCACTTGAGCTACAGCACCACTAGAATCAGGATTCTTTTGTGAAGACTTTGAACATAAATACCATTTAACTGTATTCTTCTCTTTCTTGGGCAGAAGCTGCTTCTGTTTACTGGGTATAAGAGGTGAATCACCAGCCCTTGGTTTGGTTTTTCATATTTGGAGATTAATTCCTTTAAGTTTGGAAAGATTTGTTCTGGAGCCCCTTCCACAGTCTGCAAAAAATAGAATAAAGGGCACTCATCATTGTGCAATTGTGTGGGAATTGTGTCACCTTTTGCAACAGTGGTTTACAGGGCTCTCTCTGAGAGCTGATGAACTGAAAATAAAAGGCCAGTAGCTCATGTGTAAGCATTCAGCTCCATAGGCATTTCACAGAAATTTGCTTCTTTAAGACCAACCTCTGACTTGACTAAAGAAGACTTCCAGTCAAGGGATTCCCAACTCTGTAGGTTTTTTTTTTTTTTGTGGCTCATGGGGCTTGAACTCAGGGCCTGGGTGCTGTCCCTGAGTTTTTTGTGTGCAAGGCTAGCACTCTACTACTTGGAGCTACGGCACCACTTCTAGTTATTGAGTGGTTAATTGGAGATAAAAGAGTCTCATGGGAACTTTTCTGCCCAGGCTGGCTTAGAACAGTGATCCTCAGATCTCAGTCTCCTGAGTCGCTAGAATTACAGGCATGAGCCACCAATACTTGGCTATACTTTAGTATTTTCTAAAAAGTAAAGTCATTACATTACAATGATCAAAATCAGAAAGTTAATCTTGTTGCAGTATTTTTGGTTAATCTTATTTAAATATTGTCTGTGAATAACAAAAGGAAAAATCATATACTTATTTGAAGATCATTGTGTATTCTAGTCATTCAGATAGTTACAGTAAACATGCTCATATTGAAGATCCTAAGAAATTTTGTAGTAAAAAAGCCATTTTGTAAGCAACTTTTCTGGAAAGATTATTTCAGAACTTCATTTGTAACTAAAAAAAATTCAATTACATATATGATGATTTATTTCTTAAGCTGGATAACTAAATTCAAAAGATGCAGAAAGGTTTTCCTGTTTCATTTCCACCAGAAAACTTAAAACAACTCCCTAAGACTTAGTTCCCTGTCCTATTTTCAGACAACTGTGGAACACAAATGACTTCCTGAACGCTCAGACCTCTTCCCTCACCTTCCTTTCCCAGTCTCATCCAGCACCATTCTTATTTTTTTTCATGTAACAACAGTTTGTTTTTTTTAATGGAGCACAGGTTGGCACATTTGATTATGGGAATAGCAGCATTGTGTGACTCTGACTTCTTGAATAACAGTGCATAAGCCAGTATTAAGTCCTTTCTATTTTTCTCAGAGAAGGACAAAGCTAACTGTTGATCTGATTCCTAACCCTGCAGGGAACTTCTCTCAGAATTCCCTTAGAATGCCTTGGTATGACTACTTCCAATGGTCAGGAGAAGATCTCAGGTTCTCTCCTAACCTTTGCATTCTTTTGGCATTCTTACCTGAATCTTGTAATATCCATGTTTCTCTCTGAAGATTCGGTATGTATAGACAAAATGTTTAAACCTGTGGAAAGAGGACTTTGTGAATCATAGTGTTGTTTTATGAAAATCTATTTAACAACTGCCATTGCATTTTCTTTTATGTTCATTCTTTTTTATTGTAAAGATACTGTACAGAGGAGTTACAATTGCATGAATAAGGTAATGAGTACATTTCCTAAAGAGCATAGTTACCCCCTCCTTTGTTTTTCCACTATCATCCCTTCCCTCCATTCCTCCCCAACCCCTCCCTCTCCCCACCCCGAAGTTGTAAAGTTCATTTTCAACATAGTGTCTTGTACATCTCATTGTTACAAGGGGTTACCTTGTATCCTTGTTTCAGCATGCCATTGCATTTTCTATGCAATACTTTTATTTTCCTGTCTCAAATCTCCAAGAGAAACTGAGGGATCTCAGGCCCTCTCATCTGTGGGAATTTTCAAGACGTGGGGTTTCAGAACAGGGAGCTCTGTTGTGATGATGGAAGTCTAGGCTCTAGCAAAGAGGAGAAGAAATTTACAGCTTCTTGGTCTTGATCCTTCACTCAGTTCTTTCATGTAGGTCTCAGTGACCTATGGCCTTCTAGTCTATTGATTTGTCCATTTTTCATGGTTCCTCATACATGTCTTCACTTCCTCCTTCTCCAGCTTCAGTGGTAATGGTGTGTATAAAAGATAAATGCATGTGTGGCATAGTTTGATTTAGTATTCTCCACTTTGATTCTTTTGACTTTAGGATGGGTGTGAAAGCAACATACATTCAATAAAAATCATGCTTCAAGCTGGGTGTGGTGTTCATACTGTAATAACAGCAGTCAGGAGGAAGAAGTAGGAGGATTATGAGTTGAGACCAGCTTAATAGGCATAGTGAGACCCTATTTATAGCCTCAAATTTTGAATTAATGATCAATTTTTTTACTATTCTACCTACCCAATAATGGGCAGTGGTAGTGAGCCACAGCTCTCAGTCAATAAGAGTGAACAACAGCACTCTATAGTGTGCTAAGGTGTGGGATCCACAGTTTAGATGTATTAAGGGCATTTCTTTTTTACACTTTCTATTTATAATGGCATTATTTCTATAACCTCATTGTAAGGATATACCTGCAGTTCCTTTATTATTCTTTATTCAGTTTCTGAAGGACTAAACTAACTCCATTTTAAGAGCAAGCCACCATTTCATGTAAAACTGACCTTAAGTTGAATTTAAAGGACAAACAGTTATCAGAAAAACCAGTTATTGGAAAGTTCTCAGAAAGCCTGCAATCGAAACTGCAATTATACCCCTAGCAAGGGTTGAGAATTAGACAAGGGTTGAGAAACAGCCAAGAAACACAAAAAGTTTCTAAAAAAGGTAGTAAGTATGGTCAGGCCGCATTCAAACCTCAGTACGTGGGACAATGGGAAACTGACAAAACCACTTCTGTAAATGTTAACCAATCATGTAACTGCTTGTGTAGCAACCCCCTAAACTTGTTTGTTCAATAGTATAAAAGCTGTACTGATTTTGTGCTTGGGGCCTCTTAGCGTCACCGGTTACCAAGTTCGAGAAGGACCAAGCTTGAGCTTGTAATAAACGACTCTTTTGCCTATTATATTGGTCTTGGTCTCTGGGGGTCTCTCGGGGGTCTTGAGTTCGAGTCTAACATTACCAAACCAGAACCCTGTTTAAATCCAGCTCTGCTTCTGCTTGACTAGTGACAAACAGCCATATAGACTGTTTTTAACTTTTAATGCTTTCTGGAAATCATTCACTTCCTTGTCTCCTAAAAAGATCTTTTTTCTTTTTTTGGGTCCGGTCGTAGGGCCTGAACTCGGCCTGGGCACTGTCCCTCAGCTCTTCAGCTCAAGGCTAGTGCTCTACCACGTGAGCCACAGCGCCACTTCTGGCTTTTTTCTTTTTGCTTATGTGGTGCTGAGGAATCGAACCCAGGGCCTCACGCATGCAAGGCAAGCGCTCTACCACTGAGCCACCTTCCCATCCCCTCTAAAAAAGATCTTATACCTTGTCCTTTCTCCTTAAACCTCACCATCTGCCTTCCCATCTACATTCTTAATTGATGACATCACTGAGAAGATGAAAGCAATTGATAGATAATTCCCACACAGTCAACACCACACCTCCAGCATCCGCATTCATCCTACCATTATTATAGACGAGCTATATGTGTGCTGCTCTTCAGAGCTAATCCCTCCTGTCTCCACTGGAAGCTCATTCCCTTTCATCTCTTCGAGGGCATAGTTCCAGCAATCCTTCCCTCTGTCTCATCATTACTATTCTTAACACAAGAATAGTTCTTGATAGTCCTTTTTAAAACTGTGAATCAGATCATGTCAGCTCTGCACAAAAGCCTAAGCTTTAAATATCAGGTCAATTTTGGAGAAGAAAACATGTGGGAGTATATTCATATGGTGGTGGTTCTGTCTTAATAGATCTTAGAAGTTTTTCTTAAGTGAAGCTATAGTTGAGATAATGAGATTTTGGTTCCAAGGCAGAACAAAGCATTAAAAGCATACAATAGCTCAGTAACACACCCAGGTGTGTGTGAATGCTTGCTATAAGAGGGACCCAGCATAGCAGACTGGTGGGGAGGGAGAGAAGGGATTGTTTATTAAATGCTAATATTTTCAGGTGGAAACATATAAAACTGGATTCCTACTTCATACTCTAATTGAAGACAATTATAGAAAAAGAAAAATATGAAACTTGGAGAAATAAATGTAAGTGAACAACATAATTACCTCAAGTGAAGAAACACGTTTTTCTATCACAAAAACACAAGCCATTGGAAAGATGAATCAATTCAATTTCTTAAAAATTAAAACTTGTATTTACCTAAATGTACTATTAATAAAGTGGAAAACTTCATAGATTGGGAGAAGAGAATTATAGCACTAATACAAAGTGAGAACAGCAATGTACAATAAGAAAAAGACAAAGAGAATGGCAGTAAACATGAAAAGATGTCACCATTTGCCATAAATCATGCAAATATGGGCTAAACAACCATTGCATCTCACTTTCTACCAGACTGGAGGAGATGCAAGAATTTGCTAATGCAAAATACTGGTTGTGATGAGGATCCACAGGAAATGTAATGAACTATGGATGACAGTATAATGTCTTTAAGAACAATTGGACCACATTTCAGTAAAATTGAGATGTGTATAATTCATGAATCCAAATGTGTATTCATTGAAATGATGATACTAGAACAAAACTAATAATGCCAATATTTTATTGTGTGGCTAAACATTAAATGCATTTAAAATATTTTTTAAAAACCTAAGTCTAAAAATTGAGTGAAAGTATAAATGGAAAAAAAACTACATATAATACATCAAAGATCTTTACATTGAACTAAATACACTATTAAAAATAAATGCCAAAAAACTTAATAAGTTCTTATTAATTAGCCAGGCACTGGTGGCTCATGCCACCTAGCCACTCAGGAGGCTGAGATCTGAGGATCGTGGTTCAAAGCCAGCCTGGGCAGGAAAGTCTGTTAAACTGTTATCTCCAATAAACAACCAGAAAACTGAAAGTGTTGTGGCTCAAGTGGTAGAGCATTTGCCTTGAGCTGCAGAGCTGAGGGACAGCACCCAGGCCCAGAGTTCAAGCTCCATTACTGACAAAAAAAATTCATACTAATGAAATAGTTTTTTGCAAATGCAATCTTTTATTTGAAGTAAGGAGTTTAAGAGAGAGAGGGGGAGGAAGATAGTGAGGGAGAGAGAGAAAGAGAGAGAGAGCATGTATGCACAGGGCTCTTACCTGTAATCCTAGCTACTTAGGAGGCTGAGATCTGAGGACCATGTTCTGAAGATGGCTTGGATAGGAAAGTCTATGAGACTCTTATCTCCAATGAACCTCTAAAAAAGCTGGAAATATAGCTGTGACTCAGGTGGTGGTAGAGCTCTGGCCTTGAGCACAAAAAGCTCAGTCACAGTACTCAAGCCCTGAGTTTAAGTCTCAAGACACAGAGAGAGAGAGAGAGAGAGAGAGAGAGAGAGAGAGAGAGAGAGAGAGAGAGAGAGAATATTTCCAGCTCTTCAGGCAGGAAATAGGGTTTAAGACTCTTCAAATGCAAATTTTGGGGTACAGGGGCTGGGAAGTTGGCTCAGTGGTAGAGCGCTTGCCTTGCATGCCTGAGGCCCTGGGTTTGATTCCTCAGCACCCCATAAGCAAAAAGAAAAAAGCCAGAAGTGGCGCTGTGGCTCAAGTGGTAGAGCACTAGCTTTGAGCTGAAGAGCTGAGGGACAGTGCTCAGGCCCAGAGTTCCCATGACCAGACCCCCCCCCCAAAAAAAAAAAACAAAAAAAATTTTGGGGTGCAGAAAAAAGGAAAGGTTTGAGAGGGCAGGGGAAGGGGAAGGAGATGGGGAGAAGAACAGTTGAGGAGTAGAGTGAAGAAGGTCAAGATTATTTGATCTCCTCCATAAGTTCTGAGGATTATGTTTTGTTGTTGTGAGACCAGGACTCAAACTTGGTACCTGAGATTTTGCTCATTGGCTGACACTTTACCTACTGATCCAAACCTCCAATTGTGCAGATTGTAGGGCTGTTAGAGAGGCTGTCTTCACTTACCCTTCCTTGGAAAATGGCAAGGATATCAGTACAGGGGAACCACAAATACCTCTCTGATTGTTCACCTTGTAATATCCCATTATTTCTTCTGCAACTTTGAGAAGAACCTTTGAGAACATTTTGGAGATTTACAGTGGAAATCTTTGTGTTGATCACAAGTTACAGAGTTTGTTACATAAGACTTTAGATTCCAAATGGTTACTGACTGGTCATTATCCAGAGACAGAAACAAAACAAACATGGAAAAGTCTTGCCTTTGTTGTTTTCTTTTAATCACCCTTTAGAAATTCAGCAGTTTGTTTACTAGATCAGAATTTTATCACTTGATCTGCCTTGTGACATACACAACATTGGGCTCACTTGGCAGTTTTTGAAGTAGTAAATAACATAAACCACTTTATTTTCTTATTTTTGTGCCCATAATGGGGCTTGAACTTGGGTTCCCCTTGCTTTTTCCCCCTTGAAGGTTGGCACAGTTGAACCACACCTCCACTTCCAGCTTTTTGCTGGTTAATTGGAAATAAATCTTGTTGACTTTCTTTTCCAGGCTGGCTTTGAACTGCAAATCTCAGATCTCATCCTCCTGAGAAGCAAGGATAACAGACATAGACACTGGTGCCATTTTAGATAGCCACAGATTTAGCTTTTTCTGAAAGATGAGATTTGGGACATCTACTCAGTTACCAAGTTTGGGACAAAAACAAATGAAACCAGATTACACTCCTGTTATTAACCCTTTAATTAATCCCAATTATGAGAACCTAAAAAAGCGTGAGCAATGACTGAAATGGTAGAATGCCAGCTAGCAAGCAAAAAGTACCAAGTTTCAACCCTAGTACTAGAAAAAGAACACCTGTGGAACATAATGCCCTGTGAACAGGAGGCTGTTGGCCACAAGGCCATTCAAGTAGCCCAAATAAGATCATAAGCTGCCTGGTTGTTATGGTACTATTATTCTGATGATCTCTAATGGCCAATACAAGAAGCAAGACCTAAAGGATGTTCACTCTCCAGATATGAAGAATGAATCCTTGACTCTTCGGAATACTGGGCACAGCCATTGGAATTCTGCATAGTCCTCAGGGTAACTGCACAGATGAGTCATATGAGAGTGGCTCTATGGGAAACAGCTGATTTCTTTCATTAGGACTTGTGCTTCCCCAATTCCATAGCTAAGAAACAGCTGCTTGTTGCAGACCACTGAACCTAGGCAAAGAAAGCTGCACGTTCTATCAGTGTTGAGGCACCAGGGCTCCTTAATCCACCCTGTCCATCTCCACTCCTTGAAATTCACCATACATAATTCAAAGTCTGTTTTCTGTTATCAGCAACAACCAGAGCTTAGGAGATCAGAGGTTGTGGATGACCAAATAGGATTTTTCTGATATTCCAGGGGTGGCTCCTTCTCCCAATATCCATTCTAAGCCTGGGCATAACATGTCCTGGGGAAAAGCACCTCAGGAGCAACCAAGTTTAAGTTCAGTGTTTTGAAGACAAGGCAAGTACTTCTCTTCTTTTTTAAAAAAATTTTTTTTCTCCTGAATATTCAGATAAAAAAGGTTTTGGATCTTTCAAAAAGCTGACCTAAAATGAATATAGTCTAAAAGTTTGTATCCCTCATTTCCCCCTGTGCATTGGGGAGGATGGGATGGGATAGGTGACTGGAGGCTTATTCTCAAGGAGGAAGTAGCAGATGGACAGATAGATGGATTTACTTGGTGTATTCTTGTTTGCTCAAGTCTCCTGTCTTCATGGGAAGCTATGATAATTAGGACAGTGAGGTTATCATGATAACCTCACAATCCATGGGCCCCAACCAGCAGCCCACATGCCATCATTGCCATCCAAAGCTTTGCACTGTCCAAGGGTGGTACAAAGTTTCAAGTGGAATGTCTTAGGATGGAGTAAAGGAGGAAAACTTAAAAAATCCACACTATCCAAACCTGCCACATACCACACTGAATGTAAAGCCAGATAAAAGAAAATTTGCTGCTGTTTGTTTTTGTTTTTAATGGATAGATGTCTGGCAAAACACTAATTCTTATATATGATTATTCTTGCTATATATGTAATCGTAGTGGTAATAATGGGACTCTGGAATAGTAGATGTCAAGTGTTAGGCTGAAAATAAGGGAGACAAAGGCATGAGTTTACTTTTCAAATTTAAGTACTCAGAAAAAGGAAGAATATGACTGAGTTAATCTTGCCTTTTAGCATAAGAGTAAACAAAAAGCCATGTTTCTGTTTTTTGGCCTTGCCACGTTTTATTTCTGTCTTCTTCCTATGGAGACAGAGAATAAATATCAAGGGTGTGTTTTCTTTTTTCTCATATACCATTCAACACTTCTGCCACTATGGGCTTTTCCCCATACACCACTGTGAACACCAGCTGGGTGTATTCCAAGCCAATTCTGACACTATCCACCTGAAGATAATACATATGTTAAGCAAAAATGAAATGAAGAGATAAAATTATATGTAGAGTCTGATGCCAAGTATGAACCTAAAAAGAGACACATATCAAAGATCACTAGGAAATATTAGAAATGTGAAGCTGGAGATAGTGTCAGGGTACTCCCTCCAAGTTGAGGGTTCCATCTCAGGACTGATTGTTCCCCTACTTCAGATGCTGATTGCAAGTTCTAGGTCCTGACCAGTACTTCTGCTCAAGTGGCTAAAAATCAAGGTTCTCTTTGGGTTTGATAAATTATCTAGAAAGGCTTACAGAATTCAGGAAAAGATTTTATTTATTCATATACCCATTTACTACAAAGTTATATTACAGAAGGTATAGATAACTGATGAAAGAAATTTCTAGGGTGACATATGAGAGGTGGGGAACAAAGCTTCTGAACCCTCAGTCGAGGCCAGCACTTTCTGAGGGCAAATTATATCCAAATTTTCAAAAGACTAGTAGATTCTTTATGGAAAATCCTTAAAAAGTATTATTTTGGGGAGAGGAATCAACAAATTCCATAAGATATAAAGTAACATGCCCATGATGAAATAAGTTGCCCACACTTGTGAAAAAGCCAAGATTTTAATTCAGATCATATGCATTGAATATTTCAGTACAGCACTTTTCTCAGAACTTAATGAATAAGGAACCCACCACAATTCTAATTCATTCCGCAAAGTGAGAACATATGCATATGCCTTGATGACAGTAGCCAGTTTCTGTAATCTTTTATTCCATTTTAATGGATTTTAAAAGAAATACTCTGATAACCTACTCCATCCATTATTACATAACTAGACTATATGTTTCAAGTTTTATAGATTTCTGTCCCTAAATTGTTCTTGTCCAAATTGTTCTTCCTGAGCAGAGCGCTTGGTTATTGTCATCTGGTCACAGAGATTATATCACTTTCTCTAGCTTGAGGAATTAGCTCTTCAAAGAGAAGCCACTTTGAGACCTGGCTTAATATCTTTTTGGGTAAAAGCAGTGTATAAATAGATTTAATTCAATAATGCTAAGTTGTTGTTTTAGAATTCCTACTACGTTTCCCCAACAATTCTGGTTACTTGGAGACATCAAGACCAAATTCCAAAAAGCTCTCAAGTTGTAGACTTGCCAAAGAAAAGTAGGGGAGACGGGAAGACAGGCTTGCCCAACCCCATCCTCAGACCTCACACAGCAGAGGCACAATCAGTGAGCGGAGATCAGTGAGTGGAGTCTCACACTAGCCCAGCCTTCTTTCATTTTGTCTCTGTCTCTGTCTTTCTCTCCCTCCCATTATTGATATTACTCTCTCTGCTTATGTCTCTTTCACTCTCTATATCTATCTCTGCATGTATAGCATTATATATATATATATATATATATATATATAATATTATATAGAAGATGTATAAACTGTCTGGAAAGACATGTAATAAACAGAGAAAAGAACAAAAAAAGTTAAAACTACTTCTAAATAACTCCTTTTAATGTTTTATTAATTAATTAAGTACAATAATTCCTTAGGAGATAATGAACAAAGTTTTTTAAATAGTATAAAAAGGAAATAATAAAAAGAAATTACGGAAATGTAAATGAGACAATAAGGAAAATAAAGAAAACCAAAGGCTATTAAATGTGTAATACAACTTACAAAGCTGTAGTTTGATTAATCAGAAGACAGAGAAAACACAATTTGCCTATCTGAGAAGGGAAAGAAATGAAAGCACTGTCAGTTCTACAAAATTTTTTTCTTTCTTGTTTTTTTTTTTTTTTTTTTTTTTTTGGGTCCGGTCATGGGGCCTGAACTCTGGGCCTGGGCACTGTCCCTCAGCTCTTCAGCTCAAGGCTAGCGCTTTACCACTTGAGCCACAGTGCCACTTCTGGCTTTTTTCTTTTTGCTTATGTGGTGCTGAGGAATCGAACCCAGGGCCTCATGCATGCAAGGCAAGTGCTCTACCACTGAGTCACCTTTCCAGCCCCAGTTCTACAAAAATTTAAAAAACAATAAGGGTATATTACAAGAAATATTACTCTATTAATTTGACATCAGCAATTAAATGATTAAATGTAAAAATTACTTAAAAGCATAAACTCAAGCTCATCCAAGAACAAATAGCCTGAACTAGCCCTATTTCTATTAAAGAAGTAGTGTTTAAAGACCTGCCCATTTGAGACACAGATGGCTTTATTGATACAGCAACAATTGCAAACAAATTTTCCTAGAAAATTAAGAGAAAATATTCTCAAGTTATTTTATGAGGGCTAAGATTTCTCTGTTACACAAACCAAGCACAAACATTAAAAATAAGTATATAGGGTATATTTCTCATGACATATATGTAACAACTCATCGAATTTTTGATAAATCACATCTATCTTTCGAACTACAGTCACATTTAAATGCAGATGCTGTGTAGAAAGACAGACAAACTTTGCAAGTTGTTACTAGATTACAGACTACTTAGGGAGTGTGAAAAGGTTACAGGACACTAGTCCAGTATATAAAACTAATTGTGTTTCTACTGACTTTCACTACAATAGGAGAATGTAAGATTGAGCTACATGGTTTAAAAGAACATCTAATATATAAAATATTAGAAATAATCTGACAAAAGATGTTAAAGGCTCATAAGACATTTCTGAAACATATTAATGAAGTCCTAAGATATAGAGGGATGAAATTGTGTTCATAGCTCAACAAGGTCATTATTGTTAAGATGTCAGCTGTACCTAAATTGAGATATAGATTCAAGCATTGTCAATCTCAATCTCACAAGCCTTGTTTGTTTGCTGACCATCTGTTTGTTTTGATAATAGTTTGGCAAACTGAATGTAATATATACATATAGACCTATATCTATATCTATATAGACCCAGGATGGCCAAAATAACCCTGAAAAAGAGCTCTTTATGCTATCTAATTTCAAGCCTTTTGAAGTGACAGTAATCAACAGAATACACAATCTGCATAAAGAAAGAAAAATGGTGAATGGAAGTTTAGTTACAGGATTGCACTTATGTTGTCACTATTGAAACAGCGATTCAAGTGAAGATAAATGAGATTTGCAGAAAATACAGGAAAGATTAGTTATTCAAAAAATATACTTCAGTCTGTTAAAACTAATTTGGAATGGACTATATTAAATGTGCAACTGAAAGTACAAAATTTTAGAGGACCTAAAAAATCTTTCTACAAATTAAATTTAGCAAGGATTTTTGAACTCCCAAAGCAAGGCCCAATAAAAGAAAAAAATGATAAATTGGCTTTATAAAATTGAGACTCTTTGTTCTTTCAAGTTCACTGTTCAGAGGAGCCTTAGTCACAGACAGAACAGGGAGAAGACATTTGTGAATCACTTGTCTTATAAAGAACTTGCTTCCTAAATATGTAAAATATTATCAAAATCCAATAAGAGCAATAGTAATAGTAACTGTAATAATATAATTTAAAAATGCTAGATAATTAAAATACATTTAATCAAAGCAACTATATGGATGACAAATAAGCACAAAAAGATACAAAGTATCACTTGTTATTAGGGAAAGGCAAATTAAAACCACAAGGAGATACTCCCCTGCCCCTTCCCCTCTATGCTTGTAGTATGGATACAATGCAAAAGGCTGGCATTCCAAAATGGTGAGAGTAGAAAAAGATCAGAACTCTTATACAATGCCAGCAGGAATGGTAAAATAGTATTTTGGAAAAGCTCAGAAGTTTCTTAAGAAGGTAAACCTGCACAGAACAAAAGACTTAGCTATTCCACTCCTGATGTTTTTTCACCAGGAAAATGGAATCAAATGTTTACTTAAAAACTTAGTCACAAATATCTACAGCAATTCAACTTGGAATAGCTATGAATGGTAAACAAATGATAATATATATCTATAATGGAATACTACTCAGCAATAAAAAAGGTGAATTATACAAATAGCCACATGTATGACTTTCAAAAAGAATTATTTTTAAAAAGTCAGGTGAAAAATATTAAATATCTTATTATTGTACGTATATTAAATTCTAGAAAGTATACATTTATCTATAGTGCCAGAAATCAGATCGTGGAAGTCTACATCTAAGGGAGTGGGAAATAGGAGGGATCTTAAGGAGTACAAAGGAAATTTTCCTTAATAAAATCCATTTTAAAACTCTGCTATTAAATTCTCATAATGTTTTGGAAGGGGCAGGCCTTCTACATTTCGACTTATTTTTTTCAATTCCTGTTGTTCAGCCTTGAGAATGGTCATTGCATAAAAAGTCATGCATGGATCACGGAGTCCTTCAGCTTAGTTGATGAACAGCTCAGAGATCAGCAGTTGGTCTCTTGCTGTGGCCATTGTTATGGAAAACATGGTTGTGTTCAAGTCATTAGTTTTATTTTAATCAAACTGGAAAAAGCTGAGAAAGGAAATAGTTAGCTGTGCTCTTGATGTTTGCTAAGTGGTCTGTATTTTCCATGCCATGATACACAATATTATCATAACAATATGCTCATGAAAAGTTCTCCTTTTCTCCCTTTCCTCCTTCTCCTACTTCCTTCTGGCCTCCTTTTTCTCCTCCTCCCTCCTTCCTGCTCTTCCCAAAGACCTCAGAATCCGAAAGTTGTAAATGGGTCTCTGGCTAACAGAAATAGGATGCCATTATTCTCTCACTGAATGCATACACTGGATTAGGGTTCTTTTTGCTAAACCTTTCTGTGGCTTTAAAACAATCCCGCCTTTCCCTTATACCACAGGGGAACCCTTTCCATCAACTAATATGGAGTACATTTTTAGTCTTCTGATGAAGAAGGCAAGCCGGTTTCGATTTCCTGACACCCACAAAGTCACAGGACACAAGCAGAAAGTCACACATTGGGGTTTTCTAGAAGCTCTATCATATTGTGAGATCAGATACTATTTCCTGTTCAAGCTTATTACACGACTCTCTGGTCAGGCTATATGCTGCTAGGCCACAGACTACTTAGGGAATATAACTTGTGACTTTCTTTCTTCATTTCTAATCTCTCCATAATCTCCTCATTTAGATTTAGGGAACAATTGGAAGTTAACATTTGCCATTCAAGTTCAGCAAAGAGGAAAGGGCTGCTTGTCTTTCTAACAAGCAGAATGAGAAGATTCTGAACACCAGAGGTCACAACCAAGTCTCCAAGCCCTGCTTTGATGGTTTATAGCATGGTCTCAAGATGACCAGCCTGGAAAATATTTTCACTGGAGCTGGGGACATTGGTGAGGACATGAAACACAATTATATACTAACCATTTGCCTTTGGGCAAGTTATTAAAAAAATTTTTTGGCGGGGGGTCCGGTCGTGTGCCTGAACTCTGGGCCTGGGTGCTGTCCCTCAGCGATTCAGCTCAAGGCTAGTGCTCTACCACTTGAGCCACAGCACCACTTCTGGCTTTTTTCTTTTTGCTTATGTGGTGCTGAGGAATCGAACCCAGGGCCTCATGCATGCAAGGCAAGCGCTCTACCACTGAGCCACCTTCCCAGCCCCAAGTTATTAAATTTAAAGCTGCAGTTTCTTTCCTCCCAATATAGGAGTAATATTGCCTAGAGCAAAAAATTTTACAAAGGATAGAGGAGAGAACAGACATAACTAACATGCCTCGCTTGAAGGCTGGCTCACAAAAAATCTCCATGGTTGTTATTTATAGAGGACTGAATAGTCAGTCTAATATTTGTATTATAAGAGTAATGTCAGATTTGCTTACATATGTTGTTATGGTCTGTACATCTCAGGTTCATATGCTAGAGACTTGTTCTCCAGCATTACCATATTGAGAGGTGTTGGAACTTTCTAATGTTGGATCTAGTGTGAGTGAAGGGAAGCCATTACCCACACAGTTGGATGATGGCCTTCTTACTTCCTCTCCTGCCACCTGACTTCTCTGTCTGGCACACATTCCACTACATGATGCTAATTTGCTATGGGGTTCCCCCTACCCCGGTATCCAGCGATCATGCCATGTTCATGCCCTTCAAAAACTGTGAGCTAAATAAATCCCTTTTCTTTAAAAGGACCAGATTTCATTATTTTGT
Source organism: Dipodomys merriami (assembly GCF_024711535.1). Taxonomy (NCBI): domain Eukaryota; kingdom Metazoa; phylum Chordata; class Mammalia; order Rodentia; family Heteromyidae; genus Dipodomys; species Dipodomys merriami. Next base: position 5,094,590 of record NW_027206135.1, on the reverse strand, counting down.
TTTGACAACACCAAATGGACTAAGATAAGTTTATACATTGGAGAATGAATTGGTTTATGTGAATATATCAGAGGAATCTTTCTTGTACCCCACCTACAGTAGCCTTCCTCTGTCCCTGCCTGACATCTCAGCTCCAGTGTCAGGCTCTCTAACCCTTAATGGACAAATTGGTCTTTGCTCTCTGCCCCCATAGTGTTCTGAGATAGTCCAGTCATCACAGTTTTTACATCCATCACAGTATATATTTATTTCTTGATTTTTTTTTTCCCACTGGATTCTGGTCTGTTTTCAGATTACCTGAGTGTCTAGCATAGGGCCTGACATATGAGAGACTTTAAGAAATTATTGGACAGACTAAATTGAGGAGGCCACAATAGGATTTCACTAAGTCTACAATGAGCCTTATGCCATCAGATGCATCAGACTTTGCCTTTTGGTGACTTGGCTTGGCTTAGGAGGACAGTGAGGCCTGACTATGTCCAGGTAACTAACAAATGTTTATTCTTGTTTTCCCACTGGATTTGTTGTTGTTTGATGGTGGTGATATTATTATTACTATTTTTTGTCAGTTGTGGGGCTTGAACTGGGCTTGAGTGCTGTCCCTCAGCTCTTCAGCTCAAGGAGAGAGCTCTACCACTTAAGCTATAGTGCCACTTCTGGTTTTTTGGTGGTTAATTGGAGATAAGAGTCTCATGGACTTTCCTGCCTGGGCTGGCTTTGAACTGCAGTCTTCAGCTCTCAGCCTCTTGAGTAGCTAGGATTATAGGTGTGAGACACAGGCACCTGACTAATTGCTATTTTAGTAACCTTTGCTGTGAATACCTGAGCTGGACTGACTCACCATGCTACAGAGCACCTGAGAATAAACATTAGTGTTCAAACTACCAAGAGGATCACATTTATCAGGTGCTGGTGGTAATCCTAGCTATTCAGAAGGCTGAGATCTGAGGATTATAGTTTGAAGCCAGCTCAGGCAGGAAAGTCCAAGAGACTCTTATTTACAATAAACTAGCAAAAATCCAGAAGTGAAGCCATGGTTCAAGTGATAGAGTCCTAGCCTTGAGTAAAAGAAGCTGAGGGACAGCATCCAAGCCTTAAATTCAAACCCCAGGACCAGCACCAAAAAAACCCCCAATAAACAAAAAAAGATCTTGTACTCTGCAGTCCTAGTCAAGTTTGGTCCTATATCTGGCATATCTTTAGTACCTTCTTGTCTCCATGCCCATCTGCCCCATCTTAGCTGGTTCCTGAAATCAGTTTGATTAGAAGTCTTTTTTTGCATGTGCATATCTTCTTTGGAAAAAAGGTTGTGTCTTCAAATGCAGACTTTAGAAGAAATCCATTTAAAGAGACAAGCTGAACATGGGCAAAAGGATATGAATGTACAAGTGCAAAAGGAGAACTGAGATGGGTGTGCTGGGTGGTAGAGATCAGGGAATCAGGGTATATGAGGCCAGCCCAGGGAGAATGAAAAAAAAAATTCATGAGACTTCATCTCAACCAATGACTGGCCACCATGGTGCATGCCAATCATCCCAGCTATGTGTGAAGCATGATGTCTGGGCACAGTGGCACATTATGATAGGTATTTCCTCAACAATATGAAGAAGCACAAATAAGAGAATCACATGCTGGCCAAGACATAAGGTGAGACCCTACCTCAAAAACAACCAATACAGAAAGATGCTATATGTGTGGCTCAAGTGGTAGAGCACCTGCCTAGCAAGTGTGAGGCCCTGAATTCAAATACTCAGTACCACAAAAATGATGGAAATTCAACTGTATTAGTTCATTTTCTATAACTAAAGCAAAATGCCTGAAAATCCTGGAAATCTGTAAACTAAGGGTTTATGCAGCCCATCATGGTGGGAGTTCATGGGAGAGGAAGCAAACACATACTGGGACAAGGAATTAGAACAAGCATGGGGGATGGGCCAGTGTTACTTTTAAAACTATCTACTAGTAAGAACTAACTCAGAGTCTCACAAGAAATTTGAGCCACTATTTTAAAGGCTACTACCTGTTAAAAGCCACAGTGGGGACCAAGCTTCCAGTACATGAACCTGTAGGAATAAACTGTATCCAAACCATAGTAGTTTTTACTATGGTTTGGATAGAGTTTATATATATGTGTATGTATATGTGTGTGTATACATACATATATATATATATATATATAATGTGTCTATGTAAATGTATACATATACATATGTATATAATGTTTAAACATATATACACATATATGTATATACTCATTACATATACACATATGCACACACTTATTTGCACATAAACATTCTAACTATAAATTGCAGCTTGAAAACATAAGATATCCTTTTTTTGGGGGGGGGTTCAGTCGTGGGGCCTGAACTCTGGGCCTGGGTGCTGTCCCTCAGCTCTTCAGCTCAAGGCTTGTGCTCTACCACTTGAGCCACAACACCACTTCTGGCTTTTTTCTTTTTGTTTATGTGGTGCTGAGGAATTGAACCCAGGGCCTCAGGCATGCAAGGCAAGCGCTCTACCACTGAGCCACCTTCCCAGCCCCATAAGATATCCTTAAGGCTATCTTTCTCACACCTGTATCTCCAACCCCATTTAAAGAAACAGGTATATTTCTGTGTATCTATTAGTGTGACCTTCACTTTTATTTTCTTAGCCCTCCAGTGGATGAGGTACAAAAGCATAGACTTTTGTATAGAGATTCTTTGCTTGACCAGATTTTGGAATACTTTCTGATTAGGCTTGTGTACTTCCTTATAAAATCCAGTTTTATCAAGTATCCCTGCTCAACCTTAAAACCTAATCACCCTTAATTTCTTTCCTCTAACATACTTTATATGATAACATCATTGTGGCCCATCTTCAGCTAGAATTCTATTGGTTTAGCTGATTATTTATTATAAACTTATTAATTATTATTTAGCTAATTAGAAATCTATTCAGTTTAGCTATAAGTCTCCTTACAGTTTAGGTTTTCTCTTAGTATTTCTTTTCTTTTTTGGGGGGAGGAGGAGTCCGGTCATGGGGCCTGAACTCTGGGGCCTGAGTGCTGTCCCTCAGCTCTTCAGCTCAAGGCTAGCGCTCTACCACTTGAGCCACAGTGCCACTTCCGGCTTTTTTCTTTTTGCTTATGTGGTGCTGAGGAATCGAACCCAGGGCCTCATGCATGCAACACAAGTGCTCTACCACTGAGCCACCTTCCCACCCCCTCTCTTATTATTTCATCCACTAAGCGCTTTGCCCCTGATTCTTGGTTACAAATCTTAGCTTGTCTCCATGCTATCTTGGGAGTTAAGTACAATCTCTCCTCCATTCAGAGTTCTCATTCCAGGATCCCTATACCTATCCAGAGAGTCCTGAATAAAGTCTTCCTTGCCATGCATTAACAAGTGTCATTAAATAGTCTTCTTTTAACCAGAACACTTATAATAAGACAATTAAAGGATTCAGTATTGAGTACTCTACAAAGAATAAAGTAGATAAATTTAGGAAGTGCTCAGGATTATTTTCTGAACTGAACATAAACTATTTTCCTCAGTAAGGTATCTCTGGTTCTGTAAGTTTTCATACTTAATGCAGACTCTAGAAGTACCAGTTGAATTTTAACATAAAAAGTCATTTGAAAACACAAATCTCTATTTCTTCACCAGTAAAATGGTGACTGTTTATACTTGCCTCCACAGACCATAATAAAGATGAAAGGAAATGGTGTATGAAGTCCTTTTACAAATCTAGTAAAATGTGAAATGTTATTAGCATTTTAGGAGTGGAAACTTTTAGGCTGAAACTTCCACAGCTTTCTCTATATCCACAGCTTTCTCTATATCAAATAAAGAGACCTCTAATGGAAGCAGTGATGCTACTTAGAAGTTTCTGAAAGCTCTTACATTCCCCATCAGCTTGACTTCTGCTGCCACAAGGTCTATTTGTGTGGCATTTACACTACAAGAGGAGAGCAAGTAGGAGAGCTCTGTAGACACATTTCTTCTACCCTTTCCTGGCAGGGTCTAGCTGTTTGGGGCTAGAGCAAAATACAATTCCCTGACTATATGGCTGCCATTATTACCAGGTTTCAATTATGTAGAAAGATGAGGCTACTTACGTGACACAGAGGCACAGGACTCCTGGTATAGACTCGCTGTCTCGTATTAGAAAGTTACCATCTATCCCTTCTTTAAGCAGCAAGATTTCACACTCTTGCTTGGTCAGAGGGCCATGATAGTAAGGCAGGTCCATGGAGACCCAGCTTTTTGTGTTTTAGCTTTGTTGTCAACTTGAAGTCCAGCTCTGGCTCTAGAAATAGCACTGAAGAAGAAAGTCAAGGTGGCAGGCTTGAAGGGGCCCCTGGAAATACCTCTTCCTCCAGTGGTGTCCAAATGAGATGTAGTTACTCTCTGAGGTTCAGTTTTGCAACTCAGGAAGTGAGAAGGGAGTGGGTGATAAAGTGACCAAGATATTTTGACCTAGAAAGGCCCAAATGTGACTCAAAAAGTTAAGTGAGACAGAATTAGAGAAGAGGACAGAATGGCTATGCATCAGACAAAGGCCTCATAACTAAAATATACTTAGAGCCAAAAATTCACCCCCTTGAATATAAACTCCTAAAGAAATAACAACCCAGTTAATAAATCAGCTAAAGATTTCAAGAGAGACTTCTCAAAAGAAGAAAAAAAATGGCCAATAGACATATGAAGAAATTTTCAACATCTCTGGCCATAAAGAAATATAAATCAAAACAACATTGAGATTCTACCCCACCCGAGTTAGAAAAGTCATTATCAAGAAAGCTAACAATAACATATGGTAGCAGGGACATGGTTAAAAAGGAACATTACTACTCTGTTGGTGGGAATGTAAAGTTGTTCAACCACTCTGGAAAGTAGAGCTTCCCTATGACCCAGCAATTCCACTCCTGTGCATTTATCCAATAGATCATAAACAAGGACACACTAAAGCTACCAGCACAACCATGTTTATTGCAGCATTGTTTACCTTAGCCAAGGTATGGAATCAACTCAGGTACTCCTCGGTGAAAGAATGGATCAAGAAAATGTGATATACATACACAGTGGAATTCTATGTTTCCATCAGAAAGAATTAAATTGTACCATTCATAAGGAAATGGAAAGACTTGGAAAAAATTAAGTGAAGTAAGTCCAACCCAAAGTAATATAGGTTGTATCATTTCCCTCATTTGTTGTAACTAAAATATGCCTATAAATCTACAAATCAATACAATAGATGGTAAAAGACAAAAAAATACACTTGGACATGATAAATTATACAGGACTCTAGACATTCACACAGTGAGCCCAAAGGAGAATATTCTTAGGAGAAGATCACAAAAGCTCAATAGCTGTGTGCATATGATCATATAATATGAAGTTTATTGAAATGAACTCCAAAAATGGAAGCAAGTGTTTTTTTTAAATTTTATTTTATTTTATTTTATTTGTGAACATACTGTACAGAGGGGTTACAATTACATGGGCAGGATAATGCATACATTTCTTACCAAGCATTGCAGCCTCCTCCTTTGTTTACCCTTCACATCCCTTCCCAGCCTCCCCTCTCCCCCCAATCCCAATCCTTCCCCTCCCCCTCCCTCCCCGCACCGGCCTTGTAAAGCTCGTTTTGGACATGACAATTTGTACTTCTCATTGTTGCAACAGGTCCACCTGTATTCTTAAACGACTTGTTTTTCCCCATCTCTTCCACAAGTTATATTGACATCAAATATAGTGAAAGCAGGGGTTATGCTGTGGGGGAGGGACATACAAAGCAACAAAGAAATAATCTTATAAATGCATTAGAAACACATGCATGAAAAAAATATTAAAATACATATCTAAGGGTTCATTTTCCTAACATCACATTATCTGACCTTTTCTGCTTGACTCACACATATACTAGATATTGCAAATAAGGGAAACCATGGGACCTATGTTTCTTTGGGCCTGGCTTACTTCACTTAATATAGTTTTTTCCAAGTTTTTCCATTTCCTAACAAATGGGGCAATGTCATTCTTTCTCATGGAGGCATAGAATTCCATTGTGTATATATACCACATTTTCTTGATCCATTCATCTACTGAGGGGCATCTGGGTTGGTTCCATATCTTAGCTATGGTAAATAATGCTGCAATAAACATAGTTGTGCTGATAGCTTTAGTGTGGCCTTATTTGTAAACATTTGGATAAATGCCCAAAAGTGGGATTGCTGGGTCATAGGGGAGCTCTATGTGAAGTCTTTTGAGGAACCTCCATACTGCTTTCCAAAGTGGTTGAACAAGTTTACATTCCCACCAACAATGAAGTAAGGTTCCTTTCTGTCCACATCCCCTCCAGCATCTGTTGTTGTTAGAGTTCTTGATTTTTGCCATTCTAACTGGAGTGAGGTGGTATCTCAATGTTGTTTTGATTTGTATTTCTTTTATGGCTAGGGATGTTGAGCATTTCTTCATGTGTCTATTGGCCATCCTTCTTTCTTCTTCAGAGAAGTTTCTCTTTAAGTCTTTTGCCCACTTATTTATTGGGCAGTTGTAGAAACAAGTGTTTTATTTTATTATTTTGCTCTTTTTTTCCTTGTTGATGTTTTTGTTTTCTGTCCCTTTTGTCTTTTAAATATTTATATGTTTTAGAGAGTGCAAGAGGGAGCACAGAAATGATGGGAAAATGAAAAAGAAATGATGGGACAAAGGGTGAACAAATGCAGCAGTGATACTAGACTTTATGTTGAAAATGAACTATACAACCTGTGGGGGGGGGGGTCAGGAGGGAAAAAGTTGGACAAAATGAGGGTTGAGTGGCACTTTTTCAAAAAGAAATGTACTCTATTACCTGACTTATGTAACTGTACTCCCTCTGTACCTTGCCTTTACAATAACAATAAAATAAAAAATAAAAAAAGTTAAGTGAGAGTTTGTGAATGTAGTAGAATCAGTAGTATTTCTATAGCTGGGGTTGCATTGATGAAGTCCAGCTCCTGAAAATTGTGTTATCATTTATGTTACAGCTAAGTATTCTTTCATAGGATCACACCATTGATTTTCTGTGATTGACCCATTTTATGTTGAAGCTGACTTTGATTAGGCTCAGCTCAGAATGGATATTCAAAACACATTTGGATGCTGCTATATCCAGACATGATGGGACATTTGAAATAGTGAGACTTCCAACTGGTCAAATGCCATAAAAATATAAAAGAAATTAGAAAGAAATTAGTCACGATAGGGGAAGACTGTCTTTCCTGTGCAGATGCTCTTAACCACTGGTGAAAAAATGGTTATTTCTTTCTATTTTTCACTTATTTAAACCTAATTTTATTCTCTCCCATTTCCAGGAAGAAGTTGTAAGGGTAGACACCAAGAAACAAATTGAATTCCTCTTTAAGGGGAGTAACAGGAGTGAAAGGAGGAGTTTTTCAGGTTTACTGAAGTATTGTCATGATGGAACATTTGAAAGAGTGGGACCCACACCTCATCTTGTGTATCTGAGGGCTGTAGGAACTCCATCTTTCCACTGAATGACACAAAATGAAACATTTCATTATATTCCCTTACCTTTCTTGACAGTACCCTTCCTCTTCCTAAATAGTCTCCTTTCTGCTTTCATGTACAGTTAGTTTCCTTTCTTCTTTCATGTCTTTATTTGCTTGTGTAGTATTGATATTGAACTCAGGGTCTTGTGCTTAATAGACAAATGCTCTGCTACTTGAGTCATGCAGCCAATCTTTTTGCTTTTAGGGTTTTTTCTTTAGATAAATTCTATGAATTTTGATTTGAGAATTCTGTGAATTTTGTTTAGAGAATTGGGACTATTGACATTCAGTTACTTTTGAAAGTTATGTAGTAATTATTACCAGTTCATTGGTTTTGCAGTGTTTGATTCTCCCTTAATCCTAGTTTTCTTAACCTAATCATAAGCATATATAAGTATATATGATTACTTTAAGTATCTTCTGTAGCACCAGTTCACTGGTTATGAATATTGTAAATTTCCTTAGTTTTATCTGTCATGGACTATTTTTAATGTTTTATTTAATTATAAAATATATCTTTTTTGGATACAGCGGGGAAACAGCGGGAAAAAGCGGGACAAAACATGGACACAGTGGGGACACAGCGGGACACAGTGGGACACAGCAGGGACACAACGGGGGACAGCGGGAAAATAGCGGGGACACAGCGGGGGACACAGAGGGACACAGCGGGGGACACAGCAGGGGACACAGCCAGACACAGCAGGTACGAAGTGTGGACTCAGCGGGGGACACAGCGGGACACAGCAGGACACAGCGGAACACAGCGAGTAAAACAATGGGGACACAGCAGGACACAGCGGGAAATAGCGGGAAACAGCGGGGACACAGGGGGATACAACGGGGACACAGAGGGACACAGTGGGACATAGCGGGGACACAGCGGGACATAGCGGGGACACAGCGGGACACAGTGGGACACAGCGGGACACAGCGGGGACACAGCAGGACACAGCGGGGACACAGCGGGGGACACAGCGGGACACAGCGGGGACAAAGCGGGGACTCAGCGGGGGACACAGCAGGAAACACAGCAGGACACAGCGGGACACAGCAGGACACCGCAGGACACAGCAAGATAAACAGTAGGGACAGAGCAGGACAAAGCGAGGGTCAGCAGGGACACAGCGGGACACAGCGGGACACAGTGGGACACAGCGGGGGACAAAGCAGGGACACAGCGGGTGACACAGCGGGACACAGCGGGGACACAGTGGGGACACAGCGGGGGACACAGCTGGAAAGAGCGGGGACAGAGCGGGACACAGTGGGGGACACAGCGGGACTCAGCGGGGGACACAGCGGGGGACAGAGCGGGCACACAGCGGGACACAGCGGGGACACAGCGGGACACAGCGGAGACACAGCGTGGGACACAGCGGGGACAAAGCGGGGACTCAGCGGGGGACAAAGCAGGAAACACAGCGGGACACAGCGGGACACATCAGGACACTGCGGGACACAACGAGGAAAACAGTGGGGACAGAGAAGGACAAAGCGAGGATCAGCAGGGACACAGCAGGACACAGCGGGACATAGTGGGAAACAGCGCTGGACAAAGCAGGGACACAGCGGGGACACAGCGGGGGACACAGCGGGAAACAGCGGGGACAGAGTGGGACACAGTGGGGGACACAGCGGGACTCAGCGGGGGACAAAGCGGGGGACAGAGCAGGCACACAGCGGGACACAGCGGGGACACAGCAGGGGACACAGCGGGACACAGCGGGGGACACAGTGGGGACACAGCGGGACACAGCGGGGGACACAGCGGGGACACATCGAGACACAGAGGGGACACATCCGGATACAGGGGGAACACAGTGGGGGACACTGCAGGAAACAGCGGGACACGGCGGAGGACACAGAGGAACACAGAGGGGGACACAGCGCGGGACACAGCGGGACACAGCAGGACACAGCGGGGACACAGCGGGGACACAGCAGGACACAGCAGGGACACAGAGGGGACACAGCAGGGAACACAGCGGGACACAGCGAGACACAGCGGGACACAGCGGGGGACACAGCGGGGACACAGTGGGACACAGCGGAGAAGACAGCGGGGGACACAGCGGGGACACAGCAGAGGACACAGAGGGACACAGCGGGACACAGCAGAGGACACAGCGGGACACAGCGGGGGACACAGGGGGGGACACAGCGGGACACAGCCGGACACAGCGGGACACAGCTGGGACACAGCGGGGAAAAAGCAGGGGACACAGCGGGAAACAGCCGTACACAGCGCGACGCAGCGGGGACACAGCGGGGACACAGTGGGGGCAACAGCCGGGGACACAGCAGGACACAGCGGGACACAGCAGTGACACAGCGGGGACACAGCGGGACGCAGTGGGACACAGAAGGGACACAGCGGGGGACAGCGGGGACACAGCGGGGACACAGCGCGGGACACAGCGGGGGACACAGAGGACACAGCGGGATATAGCAGGACACAGCGGAGGACACAGCAGGGACACAGCGGGGACACAGCAGGGGACATAGCGGGACACAGCGGGACACAGCGGGGGAAAGAGGGGACACAGCGGGGTCACAGCAGTGGACACAGCGCGGGACACAGAGGGACACAGCTGGGGACACAGCGGGACACAGCGGGACACAGAAGGGTATACAGCAGGGGTCACATCGGGACACAGCGGGGACAAAGAGGGGAGTAAGTGGGGTACACAGCAGGAAACACAGCGGGACACAGTGGGATACAGCAGGACACAGCGGGACACAGCGTGGAACACAGTGGGGACACAGCGGGACAGAGCGGGAAACAGCGGGACACAGCGGGGACACAGCGTGACAGGGGGGCCACAGCGGGACACAGCAAGACACAGCGGGACACAGCGCGGGACACAGCGGGACACAGCAGGGACACAGCGGGGACACAGCATGACACCGTGGGACACAGCGGGGGACACAGCAGGGAAATAGCGGGGGACACAGCGGGACACAGCTCGGACACAGCGAGGACACAGCAGGTGACACAGCGGGGGACACAGCTGAACACAGCGGGACATAGCTGGGGACACAGCGGAACACAGCGGGGGACACAACGGGAGAAACAGCGGGAAACAGCGGGGACACTGCTGGACACAGTGGGGAACACAGCGTGACTCAGCGGGGGACACAGCGGGGGACAAAGCGGGGATAAAGCGGGACACAGCGGGGACACAGCGGGACACAGTGCAGACACAGCTGGACACAGCAGGGGACACAGCGGGGACACAGCGGGGACACAGTGGGACACAGCGGGACACAGCGGGGGACACAGCTGGACACAGCGGGGGACACAGCTGGAAACAGCGGGGACACAGCGGAGGACACAGCGGCACAGAGTGGGGACACAGCGGGGAACACAGTGGGACACAGCGGGGACTCAGCGGGGACACAGCAGGGGACACAGCGGGACACAGCGGGACACAGCGGGGCACAGCGGGGAACACTGCGGGGGACGCAGCGGGGGACACAGCGGGACACAGCGGGGATACAGTGGGGACACAGCAGGGGACACAGCGGGACACAGCGGGGACACAGCGGGGAAACGGCGGGAAAAAGCGGGACAAAACATGGACACAGTGGGGACACAGCGTGACTCAGCGGGGGACACAGCGGGGGACAAAGCGGGGATAAAGCGGGACACAGCGGGGACACAGCGGGACACAGTGCAGACACAGCTGGACACAGCAGGGGACACAGCGGGGACACAGTGGGACACAGCGGGACACAGCGGGGGACACAGCTGGACACAGCGGGGGACACAGCTGGAAACAGCGGGGACACAGCGGAGGACACAGCGGCACAGAGTGGGGACACAGCGGGGAACACAGTGGGACACAGTGGGGACTCAGCGGGGACACAGCAGGGGACACAGCGGGACACAGCGGGACACAGCGGGGCACAGCGGGGAACACTGCGGGGAACGCAGCGGGGGACACAGCGGGACACAGCGGAGATACAGTGGGGACACAGCAGGGGACACAGCGGGACACAGCGGGGACACAGCGGGGAAACGGCGGGAAAAAGCGGGACAAAACATGGACACAGTGGGGACACAGCGGGACACAGCGGGACACAGCAGGGACACAGCAGGGGACAGCGGGAAAATAGCGGGGACACAGCGGGGGACACAGAGGGACACAGCGGGGGACACAGCAGGGGACACAGCCAGACACAGTGGGTACGAAGTGTGGACTCAGTGGGGGACACAGCGGGACACAGCAGGACACAGCGGAACACAGCCAGTAAAACAATGGGGACACAGCGGGACACAGCGGGAAATAGCGGGAAACAGCGGGGACAGAGAGGGACACAGTGGGGGACACAGCGGGACTCAGCGGGGGACACAGCGGGGGACAGAGCGGGCACACAGCGGGACACAGCGGGGACACAGAAGGGGACACAGCGGGACACAGCAGGGACACAGTGGGGACACAGATGAGACACAGGGAAATACAGTGGGGACACAGCGGGACACAGTGGGACACAGCGGGGGACACAGCGGTACACAGCGGGGACACAGCGGGGGACATAGCGGGACACAGCAGGACACAGCGGAACACAGCGAGGAAAACAATGGGGACACAGCGGGACACAGCGGGAAACAGCGGGACACAGCGGGGACACAGGGGGATACAACGGGGACACAGAGGGACACAGTGGGTCATAGCGGGGACACAGCGGGACATAGCGGGGACACAGCGGGACACAGTGGGACACAGCGGGACACAGCGGGGACACAGCAGGACACAGCGGGGACACAGCGGGGGACACAGCGGGGACACATCGGGCCACAGAGGGGCCACATCCGGACACAGCGGGGGACACATTGGTGGACACAGCGGGACACAGCGGGACACGGCGGAGGACACAGAGGGACACAGGGGGGACACAGCGGGGGACACAGCAGGACACAGCGGGACACAGCGGTGACACAGCGGGACACAGCGGGACACAGCGGGGACACAGCAGGACACAGCGGAGACACAGCGGGGGCCACAGCGGGCACAGCGGGGACAAAGCTGGGTCTCAGCGGGGGACACAGCAGGAAACACAGCGGGACATAGCGAGGAAAATAGTGGGGACAGAGCAGGACAAAGCGAGGGTCATCAGGGACACAACGGGACACAGCGGGACACAGTGGGACACAGCTGGGACACAGCGGGGACACAGCAGGGGACACAACGGGACACAGCCATATGCAGCGGGGACACAGCGGGACACAGCGAGGACACAGGGGGATTCAGTGGGGACACAGCAGGACACAGCGGGACATAGCGGGGACACAGTGGGTCACAGCGGGGTACCCAGCAGGGACACAGAGGGGGACACAGCGGAGGACAGAGTGGGACACAGCGGGACACAGCGTGACACAGCGGGGACACAATGGGGACACAGCGGTGGACACAGCCGGACACAGAGGGGAAACAGCGGGACACAGCGGGACACAGTGGGGGACACAGAAGGTCACAGCGGGACACAGCTGAGGACACAGCGGGACACAGCGGGACACTGCAGGACACAGCGGAGGACACAGCGGGACACAGCAGGGAACACAGCGGGGGAAACAGCGGGACACAGCGGGACACAGCGGAACACAGTGGGGACACAGCGGGGACACAGCAGAGGACACAGCGGGACACAGCGGGACACTGCAGGACACAGGGGAGGACACAGCGGGACACAGCGGGGGACACAGCGGGGGACACAGCGGGACACAGGGGACACAGCGGGACACAGCGGGGACACAGCGGGGACACAGCAGGGGACACAGCGGGACACAGCGGGGGAAACAGCGGGGACACAGCGGTACACAGCGGAGGAGACAATGGTGGATACAGCTGGGACACAGCAGAGGACACAGCGGGACACAGAGGGTGACACAGCGGGGGACACAGCGGGACACAGCGGGGCCACAGCGAGGACAAAGCAGGGGACACAACGGAACACAGCGGGACACAGCGGTACACAGCGGGGACACAGCGGGATACAGCGGGGACCCAGGTGGATTCAGTGGGGATACAGCGGGACACAGCGGGACATAGCGGGGACACAGCGGAAAACAGTGGGACACAGCGGGGCACACAGCAGGGACACAGCGGGGGAAACATCGGGACACAGCGGGGACACAGCAGGGACACAGCAGGGGACACAGCGGGGGACACAGCGGGACACAGCGGGACACAGCGGGGACACAGCAGGAGACACAGCGGGAGACACAGCGGGACACACCGTGGATCACAGCGGGACACAGTGGGACACAGTGGGGGACACAGAAGGTCACAGTGGGACACAGCAGGGGAAACAGTGGGACACAGCGGGGGACACAGCGGGGACAAAATGGGGACTCAGCAGGGGACACAGCGGGAAACAAAGCGGGACACAGCGGGACACAGCAGAACACAGCGGGACACAGCGAGGTACACAGTAGGGACACAACGGGACAGAGCGAGACACAGCGGGACACAGGGGCAACAGCGGGACAAAGCGTGGACACAGCTGGACACTGCAGGGGAAACAGCGGGGGAAACAGCGGGACACAGCGGAGGAGACAGCGGTGGACACAGCGGGGACAAAGCAGAGGACACAGCGGGACACAGCGGGACACAGCTGAGGACACAGCGGGACACAGCGAGGACACAGCAGGGGACACAACGGGACACAGCAGGACACAGCGGTACACAGCGGGGACACAGCGGGATACAGCGGGGACACAGCAGGGAACACAGCGGGGGACACATCGGGACACAGCTGGGACACAGCGCAACACAGCGGGGACAAAGTGGGGACACATCAGGGGACACAGCCGGACACAGCGGGGACACATCGGGGGACACAGCGGGGGACACAGCGGGACACAGCTTGTGAAACTGGGAAACATTGTGACACAGCGGGACACAGCGGGAAAACAGCGGGACACAGCGGGGGATACAGCGGGGGACACAGCGTGACACAACGGGACACAGCGGGGGACACAGCAGGGGACACAGCAGGACACAGCTGGACACAGCTGGGGACACAGCGGGACACAGCGGGCACTCATCGGGGACACAGCGGCACACATCGGGGGACACAGCGGGACACAGCAGGGATATAGCGGAACACAGCGGGGAACACAGCATGACACAGCGGGACACAGCGTTGGACACAGCGGGGAACACATCGGCGACACAGCGGGACAGAGGGGGACAGAGCGAGACACAGCGGGGACACAGCGGGGAACAGCAGGGACACAGTGCGGACACAGAGTGGGATACAGAGGGGGACACAGCGGTACACAGCAGGGGACACAGCGGGACACAGTGCGACACAGTGGGATACAGCTGGACACAGTGGGGACACAGCGGGGAAATAGCAGGGGACACAGCGGTACAGAGTGGGACACAGCGGAGGACACAGCGGGACACAGCGGAGGACAAAGCAGGTGCACAGTGGGACAAAGCGGAGGACACAGCAGGGGAAACAGCGGGACACAACGAGACACATCGGGACATAGTGGGGACACAGCTGGGACACAGCAGAGGACACAGTGGGACACAGCGGGACACTGCAGGACACAGCAGAGGACACAGCGGGACACAGAGGGGGACACAGCAGGACACAGCGGGATACAGCGGGGACACAGCGAGGACACAGCAGGGGACACAACGGGACACAGCGGGTACACAGTGGGGACACAGCTGGATACAGCGGGGACACAGGGGGATTCAGTGGGGACACAGCGGGACATGGCGGGGACACAGCTGGACACAGTGGGACACAGCGGGGCACACAGCAGGGACACAGCGGGTGACACAGCGGGACTCAGCGGGGACACAGCAGGGACACAGTGGGGGACACAGCGGGGGACACAGCGGGACACAGCGGGACACAGCGGGACACAGCGGGGACACATTTGGGACACAGCGAGGGACACATCCGGACACAGCAGGGACACAGCGGGAGATACAGCGGGGGACACAGTGGGACACACCGTGGGACACAGCGGGACTCAGTGGGACACAGTGGGGGACACAGAAGGTCACAGCGGGACACAGTGGGGGACACAGCGGGACACAGCAGCAAACAGAGGGTCAAAGCGGGACACAGCGGGACACAGCGGGTACACATCGGAGACACAGCGCGGGACACAGCGGGGACACAGCGGGACACAGCGGGACACAGCGGGGCACAGCGGGGGACACAGCGGGACACAGTGGGGACACAGCCAGGGACACAGAGGGACACAGCGGGGGACAGCGGGGACACAGCGGAACAGAACAGGGACACAGCAGGGGACAAATCGGGACACAGCTGCTCACAGCGGGGACACAACTGATGACAGCGGGGACACAGCGGCGACACAGCAGGGGACACAGCGGGGGACACATTGGGACACAGCGGGACACAGCGGGGACACAGCGGGACACAGCGGAGACACAGGGGGATTCAGTGGGGAAACAGCGGGACACAGCGGGACATAGTGGGGACACAGCGGGACACAGTGGGACACAGTGGGGGACACAGCAGGGACACAGCAGGGGACACAGCGGGACACAGCGGGACACAGCAGGACACAGCGGGGACACAGTGGGGACACAGCGGGCGACACAGCCGGACACAGCGGGGAAACAGCAGGAGACACAGCAGGAGACCCAGCGGGACACACCGTGGGACACAGCGGGACACAGCGGGACACAGTGGGGGACACAGAAGGTCACAGCGGGACACAGCAGAGGACACAGCGGGACACTGCAGGACACAGCAGAGGACACAGCGGGACACAGCGGGACACAGCGGGACACAGAAGGGGACACAGCGGGGGACACAGCGGGACACAGCGGGGCCACAGCGAGGACAAAGCAGGGGACACAACGGGACAAAGCGGGACACAGCGGTACACAGCGGGGACACAGCGGGATACAGCGGGGACAAAGCACAACACAGCGGGGACACAGTGTGGACACAGCGGGGGACACAGCGGGACACACCGTGGGACATAGCGGGACACAGCGGGACACAGAAGGTCACAGCGGGACACAGCAGGGGAAACAGCGGGACACAGTAAATGACACAGCGGGGGACACAGCGGGGACAAAGTGGGGCTCAGCGGGGGACACCGGGAAACAAAGCGGGACACAGCGGGACACAGCAGAACACAGCGGGACACAGCGAGGTACACAGTGGGGACACAGCGGGACACAGCGGGACACAGAGGGACACAGAGGACCACAGCCCGACAAAGCGGGGACACAAAGGGAAACAGCGGGGGAAACAGTGGGGCACACAGTGGGACACAGCGGAGGAGACAGCGGTGGACACAGCGGGGACAAAGCAGAGGACACAGCTTGACACAGCGGGACACAGCGTTGGACACAGCGGGGGACACATCGCGGACACAACGGCGGACACAGCGGGACACAGAGGGGGACACAGCGAAGACACAGCAGGGGACACAATGGGACACAGCGGGACACAGCGGTACACAGCGGGGACACAGCGGGATACAGCGGGGACACAGCAAGGGACACAGCAGGGGACACAGCAGGACACAGCCGGACACAGCGGGGGACACAGAGGGACACAGCGGCCACTCATCGGGGACACAGCAGGGATATAGCGGGACACAGCGGGGGACACAGCGGGGAACACAGCATGACACAGCGGGACACAGCGGGACACAGCTGGGACACAGCCGGTACAGCGCGGGACACAGTGTGGACACAGCGGGACACAGCGTTGGACACAGCGGGGGACACATCGGGGACACAGCGGGACAGAGCGGGACACAGCGAGACACAGCGGGGACACAGCGAGGACACAGCAGGGGACACAACGGGACACAGCGGGACACAGCGGTACACAGCGGGGACACAGCGGGATACAGCGGGGACACAGGAGGATTCAGTGGGGACACAGCGGGACACAGCGGGACATGGCGGGGATACAGCTGGAAACAGTGGGACACAGCGGGGCACACAGCAGGGACACAGCGGGGGACACAGCGGACTCAGCAGGGACACAGCAGGGACACAGCGGGGGACACAGCGGGGGACACAGCGGGACACAGTGGGGACACAGCCGGGGACACAGAGGGACACAGCGGGGGACAGCGGGGACACAGCGGAACACAGCAGGGACACAGCGGGGTACCCAGCGGGACACAGCGGCACATAGCGGGGACACAACTGAGGACAGTGGGGACACAGCGGGACACAGCGGGGACACAGCAGGGGACACAGCGGGGGACACATCAGGACACAGCGGGGACACAGCATGGGACACAGCGGGGGACACAGCGGGACACAGCGGGACACAGTGGGGACACAATGGACACAGCGGGACACAGCTAGGACACAGCGGGGACACTGCAGGACACACCAGGACACAGCGGATCACAGCGGGGACACAGCGGGACACAGCGGAGACACAGGGGGATTCAGTGGGGAAACAGCGGGACACAGCGGAACATAGTGGGGACACAGCGGGACACAGCGGAGGAAACAGCGGGGGACACAGCGGGACACAGCGGAGGAGACAGCGGTGGACACAGCGGGGACACAGCAGAGGACACAGCGGGACACAGAAGGACACAGCGGCACACAGCTGAGGTCACAGCGGGACACAGAGGGGGACACACCGAGGACACAGCAGGGGACACAACGGGACACAGCGAGACACAGCAGTACACAGCGGGGACACAGCGGGAAACAGCGGGGACACAGGGGGATTCAGTGGGGATACAGCGGGACAGAGCGGGACATAGCGGGGAAACAGTGGGACACAGTGGGACACAGCGGGGCACACAGCAGGGACAAGGCGGGAGACACAGCGTGACACAGCGGGGACACAGCGGGACACAGTGGGGACACAGCGGGGACACAGCAGAGGACACAGCGGGACACAGCGGGACAGAGCGGGACACAGCGGGACACAGCGGGGACACTGCGGGGAACAGCAGGGACACAGTGCGGACACAGAGTGGGATACAGAGGGGGACACAGCAGGAAACAGCAGGGGACACAGCGGGACACAGTGCAACACAGCGGGACACAGCTGGACACAGTGGGGACACAGCGGGGAAATAGCAGGGGACACAGCGGGACACGGTGGGACACAGCGGAGGACACAGCGGGACACAGCGGAGGACAAAGCGGGGGCAAAGCGGGACACAGCGGAGGACACAGCGGGAGACACAGCGGGACACAGCGGGACACAGAGGGACACAGTGGGGACACAGCGGGGACACAGCTGAGGACACAGCGGGACACTGCAGGACACAGCGGAGGACACAGCGGGACACAGTGGGACAGAGCGGGACACAGCGGGACACAGCGGGGACACAGCGGGGACACAACAGGAGACACAGCGGGACACAGCGGGACACAGTGGGGGAAACAGCGCAGGACACAGCAGACAAAGCGGAGGAGTCAGCGGTGGACACAGTGGGGACGAAGCAGAGGACACAGCGGGACACAGCAGGCACACAGCGGGGGACACATCGGGGGACACAGAAGGTCACAGCGGGACACAGCAGGGGAAACAGCAGGACACAGCGTGTGACACAGCGTGGGACACAGAGGGGACAAAGTGGGGACTCAGCGGGGGACACAGTGGGAAACAAAGCGGGACACAGCGGGACACAGCAGAACACAGCGGGACACAGCGAGGTACACAGTGGGGACACAGCTGGGACACAGCGGGACAAAGTGGGGACACAGCAGGACACAGCAGGGGAAACAGGGGGGGACACAGCGGGACACAGCAGAGGAGACAGCGGTGGACACAGCAGGGACAAAGCAGAGGACACAGCGGGGCACAGCAGGGACACAGCGGGGGACACAGCGGGGGACAAAGCGGGGACACAGCAGGAGACACAGTGGGGTACACAGCGGGACACACCGTGCGACACAGCGGGACACAGCGGAACAAAGTGGGGGACACAGAAGGTCACAGCGGGACACAGCAGGAGAAACAGCGGGACACAGCGGGTGACACAGCGGGGGACACAGAGGGGACAAAGTGGGGACTCAGCAGGGGGCACAGCGGGAAACAAAGCGGGACACAGCGGGACACAGCAGAACACAGCGGGACACAGCGAGGTAAACAGTGGGGACACAGCGGGACAGAGCGGGACACAGCGGGACACAGCGGGACAAAGCGGGGACACAGCGGGACACAGCGGAGGAAACAGCGGGGGACACAGCGGGACACAGCGGAGGAGACAGCGGTGGACACAGCGGGGACACAGCAGAGGACACAGCGGGACACAGCAGGACACAGCGGCACACAGCTGAGGTCACAGCGGGACACAGAGGGGGACACACCGAGGACACAGCAGGGGACACAACGGAACACAGCGAGACACAGCAGTACACAGCGGGGACACAGCGGGAAACAGCGGGGACACAGGGGGATTCAGTGGGGATACAGCGGGACACAGCGGTACATAGCGGGGAAACAGTGGGACACAGTGGGACACAGCGGGGCACACAGCAGGGACAAGGCGGGGGACACAGCGTGACACAGCGGGGACACAGCGGGACACAGTGGGGACACAGCGGGGACACAGCAGAGGACACAGCGGGACAGAGCGGGACACAGCGGGACACAGCGGGGACACTGCGGGGAACAGCAGGGACACAGTGCGGACACAGAGTGGGATACAGAGGGGGACACAGCAGGAAACAGCAGGGGACACAGCGGGACACAGTGCAACACAGCGGGACACAGCTGGACACAGTGGGGACACAGCGGGGAAATAGCAGGGGACACAGCGGGACACGGTGGGACACAGCGGAGGACACAGCGGGACACAGCGGAGGACAAAGCGGGGGCAAAGCGGGACACAGCGGAGGACACAGCGGGAGACACAGCGGGACACAGCGGGACACAGAGGGACACAGTGGGGACACAGCGGGAACACAGCTGAGGACACAGCGGGACACTGCAGGACACAGCGGAGGACACAGCGGGACACAGTGGGACAGAGCGGGACACAGCGGGACACAGCGGGGACACAGCGGGGACACAACAGGAGACACAGCGGGACACAGCGGGACACAGTGGGGGAAACAGCGCAGGACACAGCAGACAAAGCGGAGGAGTCAGCGGTGGACACAGCGGGGACGAAGCAGAGGACACAGCGGGACACAGCAGGCACACAGCGGGGGACACATCGGGGGACACAGAAGGTCACAGCGGGACACAGCAGGGGAAACAGCAGGACACAGCGTGTGACACAGCGTGGGACACAGAGGGGACAAAGTGGGGACTCAGCGGGGGACACAGTGGGAAACAAAGCGGGACACAGCGGGACACAGCAGAACACAGCGGGACACAGCGAGGTACACAGTGGGGACACAGCTGGGACACAGCGGGACAAAGCGGGGACACAGCGGGACACAGCAGGGGAAACAGGGGGGGACACAGCGGGACACAGCAGAGGAAACAGCGGTGGACACAGCAGGGACAAAGCAGAGGACACAGCGGGACACAGCAGGGACACAGCGGGGGACACAGCGGGGGACAAAGCGGGGACACAGCAGGAGACACAGTGGGGTACACAGCGGGACACACCGTGCGACACAGCGGGACACAGCGGAACAAAGTGGGGGACACAGAAGGTCACAGCGGGACACAGCAGGAGAAACAGCGGGACACAGCGGGTGACACAGCGGGGGACACAGAGGGGACAAAGTGGGGACTCAGCAGGGGGCACAGCGGGAAACAAAGCGGGACACAGCGGGACACAGCAGAACACAGCGGGACACAGCGAGGTAAACAGTGGGGACACAGCGGGACAGAGCGGGACACAGCGGGACACAGCGGGACAAAGCGGGGACACAGCGGGACACAGCGGAGGAAACAGCGGGGGACACAGCGGGACACAGCGGAGGAGACAGCGGTGGACACAGCTGGGACACAGCAGAGGACACAGCAGGACACAGCAGGACAAAGCGGCACACAGCTGAGGTCACAGCGGGACACAGAGGGGGACACAGCAAGGACACAGCAGGGGACACAACGGGACACAGCGGGACACAGCGGTACACAGCGGGGACACAGCGGGATACAGCGGTGACAAAGGGGATTCAGTGGGGATACAGCGGGACACAGCGGGACATAGCGGGGACACAGGGGGACACAGTGGGACACAGCGGGGCACAGTGGGACACAGCGGGGCACAGCGGGACACTGGGGGACACAGCGGGGGACACATCGGGACACACCAGGGACACAGCGGGACACTGCGGGACACAGCTGGGACACAGTTGGGACACAGCGGGACACAGCAGGACGCAGCGGTACACAGCGGGGACACAGCGGGCCACAGCGGGGACACAGGGGGTTTTCAGTGGGGACACAGCGGGACATAGTGGGGACACAGCAGGACACAGTGGGACACAGCAGGGGACACAGCAGTGACACAGCGGGACACAGCGTCGGACACAGCGGGGACACAGCTGGGGACACTGCGGGGGACACAGCGGGACACAGCGGGACACAGCGGGGACACAGCAGGGGACACAGCGGGACAAAGCGTGGGAAACAGCGGGACACAGCCGGACAGAGAGGGACAAAGCGGGGATACAGCGGGACACATCGGGGGACACAGGAGGGGACAAAGAGGAACACAACAGGGCACAGCGGGGGTCACAGCGGGACACAACGGGGATATAGCGAGACACAGCGTGGGACACAGCGGGGACACAGCGGGACACAGCGAGACACAGCGGAACACAGCGGGAAGACAGCGGGGGACAGCAGGGGACACAGGGGGACACAGTGGGACACAGTGGAGGACACAGTGGGGAACACAGAGGGACACATCGGGGGACACAGCGGGACACAGCGGGACACAGCGGGGACAAAGCAGGCACTCAGCGGTGGACACAGCGGGAAACACAGCGGGACACAGCGGGAAACACAGCGGGACACAGCGGGAAACACAGCAGGACACAGCGGGACACAGCGGGGAACACAGCAGGGATACAGCGGGACACAGCGGGACACATCGGGACACAGAGTGGGCACAGCGGCACACAGCGGGGACACAGGGGGATACAGTGGGGACACAGCGGGACACAGCGGGACATAGCGGGGACACAGTGGGACACAGTGGGACACAGCGGGGGACACAGCAGGGACACAGCGGGGGACAAAGCGGGACAAAGCGGGGACACAGTGGGGACACAGCGGGGGACACAGCGTGGGTCATAGCAGGACACAGCGGGACACAGCGGGGGACACAGCGGGACACAGCGCTGGACACAGTGGGTGACACAGCGGGAAACAGCGGGGACACAGCGGGACACAGCGGGGGACACAGCGGGACACAGCGGGGGACACAGCGGATGAGACAGCGGGGACACATCGGGACACAGCGGGGACACAGCGAGGGACACAGCGGGACACAGCGGGGACACAGCGGGATGCAGCGGGACACAGTGGGGGACACAGAAGGTCACAGCCGGACACAGTGGGGGACACAGCGGGACACAGCAGCACACAGAGGTTCAAAGCGGGACACAGCAGGACACAGTACACAGCGAGGACACAGCACGGGACACAGCGGGGACACAGCGGGACACAGCGGGTACACAGCGGGACACAGCGTGTAACAGCGGGGGACACAGCGGGACACAGTGGGACACAGCGGGACACAGCGGGACACAGCAGGGACACAGCAGGGACACAACCGGGACAGCGCGGGATACAGCTGGGACACAGCAGAACGCAGCGGGGGACACATGGGGAGACACATGTGGGACACAGCGGGACAGAGCGGAAACAGCGGGACAAAGCGGGGACACAGCTTGGGACACAGCGGGACATAGTGGGGGACACAGCGGGGGACACAGCGGGACCCAGCAGGGTCACATATCTACACAGCAGGACACAGCGGAGACACAGCGGGGACACAGCAGGGGACACAGCAGGACACAGCAGGTGACATAGCGGGAAACAGCGGGGACACAGCGGGACATTGCGGGGGACATAGCGGGAAACAGCGGGGTACACAGCGGGGGACACAGCCGGGACACAGCGGTACACAGCGGGGGACAAAGTGGGGACAAAGCAGGACACAGCGGGGACACAGCGGGACACAGCAGGGACATATCTCTACACAGCGGGTACACAGCGGGACACAGCAGGGACACAGCGAGGGCACAGAGAGGGCACAGCGGGACACAGCGGGACACAGCGGGACACAGCGTGACACAGCGAAGACACAGTGGGGACACAGCGGGGGACACAGTGAGGACACAGCGGGACACAGCCTGACATAGCAGGGACACAGAGGGACACAGCGGGGACACAGCGGGGGACACAGCAGGGACACATTGGGACACAGCGGGGACACATCGGGACACAGCAGGACACAGCGGGACACAGCGAAGACACAGTGGGGACACAGCGGGGGACACAGCAAGGACACAGCGGGACACAGCGGGACATAGCGGGGGACACAGCGGGTGACAGAGCGGGACACAGCAGGGTCACATATCTACACAGCGGGGTACACAGCGGGACACAGCGTGGACACAGCGAGGACACAGTGGGACACAGCCGGACACAGCAGGACACAGCTGGACACAGTGAAGACACAGTAGGGACACAGCGGGGGACACAGCAAAAACACAGCGGGACAGAGCCGGACATAGCTGGGACACAGGGGGACACAGCGGGGACACAGCGGGGGACACAGGGGGACACAGCTTGGGACACAGTGGGGGACACAGCGGGACACAGCGGTACACAGCACGGACATAGCGGGACACAGCGGGACACAGCGGGGACACAGCGGGACACAGCGGGACACAGCGGGGGACACAGCAGGACACAGCGGGACACAGCGGGACACAGCGGGACACAGCAGGACATACCGGAGGACACAGCGGTACACAGCGT
Source organism: Dipodomys merriami (assembly GCF_024711535.1). Lineage (NCBI taxonomy): Eukaryota > Metazoa > Chordata > Mammalia > Rodentia > Heteromyidae > Dipodomys > Dipodomys merriami. Next base: position 5,070,145 of record NW_027206135.1, on the reverse strand, counting down.
GGACACAATGGGACACAGAGGGACACAGCGGGGGACACAGCGGGGACACATCGGGACACAGCGGGGACACAGCGGGACACAGCGGGGAGACAGCGAGGACACAGCGTGACACAGCGGGACACAGCGGGGCACAGCGGGACACATCTGGGGACACATGCAGTCACAGCGGGGGACACAGTGGGGGACACAGCGTGACACAGCGGGACACAACGGGACACAGCGGGGACAGAGCGGGGGACACAGCGGGGACACAGCTGGACACAGCGGGACACAACGGGACACAGCGGGCGACATAGCTGGACACAGCGGGCACAGAGGGACACAGCGGGGAAAACAGCAGGACACAGCGGGGGAAACAGCGGGACACAGCGGGGGACACAGCAAGGGACACAGCGGAGGACACAGAGTGATAAGCAGGGGATACAGGGGGGACACAGTGGGGGACACAGCGGGACACAGCGGGGACACAGCAGGGGACACAGAGGGACACAGCGGGACACAGCGGGACACAGCGGGGATACAGCAGAGGACACAGCATGACACAGCAGGGACACAGCGGGGGACACAGCGGGACACAGCAGGGGACACAGCGGGGGACACAGCGGGACATTGCGGGGGAAACAGCATGGGACACAGCGGGACACAACATGGGACACAGCGGGACACAGCGGCACACAGCTGGGGACACAGCGGGACAAAGCGTGGGACACAGCGTGTGACACAGTGGGACACAGTGGGGGACACAGCGGGGGACACAGCGGGGACACAGTGGGACACAGCGAGTATACAGCCGGACACAGCGGGACACAGCGGGGACACAGCTGGACACAGCGGGGTACACAGTGGGGACACATCTGGACACAGCGGGGTACACAGCGGGACACAGCGGGGACAAAGCGAGGACACAGCGGGACACAGCTGGACACAGCGGGACACAGCAGGACCCAGCGGGAAACAGCCTGACATAGTAGGGACACAACGGGGAACACAGCAGGACACAGCGGGACACAGCGGGGGACACTGCGGGGGACACAGCGGGACACAGCGGGGACACAGCTGGACACAGCGGGGTACACAGCGGGACACAGTAGGGACACAGCGAGGACACACCCGGACACAGTGGGACACAGCAGGGACAAAGCTCTACACAGCGGGGTACACAGCGGGGACACAGCGAGGACACAGCGGGACACAGCAGGACACAGCGGGACACAGCAGGATACAGCGGGACACAGCGGTGGACACAGCGGGACACAGCGGAGGACACAGCAGGACACAGCGGGGAGTCAGCGGGGGACACCGCGGGACACAGCGGGGGACACAGGTGGCGACACAGCGGGACACAGCGGGGGACACAGCGGGACACATTGGGACACAACCGGAACACAGCGGGGACAAGCGGGGGACACAGCAGGGACACAGCAGGGGACACAACGAGGGACACAGCAGGGAACACAGCGGGACATAGCAGGGACACAGCGGGGACACAACGGGGGACAAAGCTGGACTCAGCAGGACACAACAGAGGACACAGCAGGGGACACAGCAGGACACAGCAGGGGACACAGCGGACTTACTCCTCAGGTTGAGTAGAGTGTAGCCATCAACGTTGGAATCAGTAGCCCTCAGGTGAGAAGAAGGGGAAGCAGATATATCCAGTCAGCTGGCAGTGTCCTACAGGGACAAGCCTATCTGGCTGCCACGCCAGAATGTTTGCAACCGCGGCAGAGCTCTTCAGGCGCAATTGTGGAACAATGCAAACTGCATACCCATACCAATCTTTACGGGGGTAGAAGAAACCACGGAGGAGTTACAAGGAGATGTTCACCCAGGACACACAGAGGCCTGCCCTGAACAAGAGTCTGGAATTCTTCCTAAGAACCCTGGCAGCAGTGAAACACTCCTATGTTGCAATAACTCAGAATCTCATTTTGAATGTTCCCGGCAGAGATCATTCCGCTGGACACAACCATGGACTAATTAGAGCCTGATATAGCCAGTGCAGTCCATACGCCCGGATTTACAGTGGGCGCGTGACAAACAACTGAGGTCTTGTTCTCCAGACTTTCACAGAGAGCCATAAGTAGAAGTTCAACTTACTCCTCAGGTTGAATAGAGTGTAGCCATCAAAGCTGGAATCAGTAGCACTCAGGTGAGAAGAACGGGAAACAGATAAACCCAGTCAGCTGGCTTTGTCCTACGGGGACAAGCCTATCTGGCTGCCATGCCTGAAAGTTTGCAACCACGCCAGAGCTCTGCAGGCGCAATTGTGCAGTAATGCAAACTCCATACCCTTGCCAAACTTCACGGGGTTAGAAGAAACTACGGAGGATTTAAAAGGAGACGTTCACCCGGGACACCCAGAGGCCTGCCAGAAGCAAGATTCTGGAATTCTTCCTAAGAAGCCTGGAAAGTTGTGAAACTTGCCAAACAACTATGGTCTGGTTCTCCAGACTTTCACAGAGTGCCATAAAAAGAGGTTCAACTTACTCCTCAAGTTGAGTAGAGTATAGCCTTCAAAGCTGGAATCAGTAGCACTCAGATGAGAAGAACGGTAAGCATATACCCAGTCAGCTGGCAGTGTCCTAGGGGGACAAGCCAACCCGGCTGCCACGCCTGAATGTTTTTTACCGCGGCAGAGCTCTGCATTCGCAATTGTGAAGAATTGCAAACTGCGTACCCTTGCCAAACTTCAAGGGGGTAGAAGAAGCCACGAAGGAGTTACAAGGATACGTTCACCCGGGACATCCGGAGGCCAGCCGGCAGCAAGATTCTGGAATTCTTCCTAAGAAGACTGGAAAGCAGTGTAACGCTCCTATGTTGCAATAACTCAGAACCTCATTCTGAGTGTTCCCGGCAGATGTCATTCGGCTGAACACAACCATGGACTAATTAGAGGCTGATATATTCAGTGATGTCCTAAGGCCTGGATGTACAATTGTCGCCTGCCAAACAACTGAGGTCTGGTTCTCCAAACTTTCTAAGAGTGTCATAAGTAGAGGTTAAATTTACTCCACAGGTTGAGTAGAGGGTAGCCGTCAAAGCTGGTATCAGGGGCTGGGAAGGTGGCTCAGTGGTAGAGCGCTTGCCTTTCATGCTCAAGGCCCTGGGTTTGATTCCTCAGCACCACATAAGCAAAAAGAAAAAGCCGGAAGTGGTACTGTGGCTCAAGTGGTAGAGTACCAGCCTTCAGCTGAAGAGCTGAGGGACAGCGCCCAGGGCCCTAGTTCAGGCCCCACAACCGGACCCCCCAAAAAAAAAAAAAGCTGGAATCAGTAGCACTCAGGTGAAAAGAACAAGAAGTAGATATTTGCAGTCAGCTGGCAGTGTCCTATGGGACAAGCCTATCTGGCTGCCACGCCTGAATATTTGCAACCCCGGCAGAGCTCTGCAAGCCCAATTGGGCAGGAATGCAAACTGGTTACCCTTGCAAACTTCACGGGGGTAGAAGAAACCAGCGAGGATTTACAAGGCGATATTCACCAGGGACAACCGGAGTCCTTCCGGCAACAAGATTCTAGAATTCTTCCTAAGAAGCTTGTAAAGCAGTAAACGCTCCTATGTTGCAATAACTCAGAACCTCATTCTGAATGTTCCTGGCAGAGCTCATTTGGCTGAACATAACCATGGACTAATTAGACCCTGATATATCCAGTGCCATTAAAAGGCCTGGATGGACAGTGGTCACGTGCCACACAACTGAGGACTGGTCCTCCTAACTTTCGCAGAGTGCCATAAGTAGAGGTTCAACTTATTCCTCAGGTTGAGTAGATTGTAGCCTTCAAAGCTGGAATCAGTAGGTGTCGGGTGAGAAGAACGGGAAGCAGATATACTCAATCCGCTGGCAGTATCCTACAGGGACAAGCCTACCTGGCAGCCACACCTGAATGTTTGCAACTGCGGCAGAGCTCTGCAGGTGCAATTGTGCAGCAATGCAAACTGTGTACCCTTGCCAAACTTCACGGGCGTAGAAGAAACCACGGAGGAGTTACAAGGACATGTTCACCCGGGACACCAGGAGGCCTGCTGGCAGCAAGTTTCTGGAATTCTTCCTAAGAAGCCTGGAAAGCAGTGAAACGCTCCTATGTTGCAATAACTCAGAAGCTCATTCTGAGTGTTCCTGGCAGAGGTCATTCGGCTGAACACAACCGTGGACTAATTAGAGCCTGATATACCCAGTGCCCTCCATAGGTCTGGATGGACAGTGGTCCCGCGCAAACCAACTGAGGTCTGGTTCTCCAAACTTTCACAGAGTGTCATAAGTAGAGGTTCAACTTACTCCTCAGGTTGAGTAGAGTGTAGCCGTCAAAGCAGGAATCAGTAGCACTCAGTTGAGAAGAACAGGAAGAAGATATACTCAGTCCGCTGCCAGTATCCTACGGGGACAAGCCTATCTGGGTGCCACACCTGAATGGTTGTAACCATGGCAGAGTTCTGCAGGTGCAATTGTGCAGCAATGCAAACTGTGTACCCTTGCCAACCTTCACTGGGGTAGAAGAAACCACACAGGTGATACTAGGACATGTTCACCCGGGACACCCGGAGGCCTGCTGGCAGCAAGTTTCTGGAATTCTTCCTAAGAAGCCTGGAAAGCAGTGAAACGCTCCTATGTTGCAATAACTCAGAACCTCATTCTGAGTGTTCCTGGCAGCGGTCATTCTGCTAAATACAACCGTGGACTCATTACAGCCTGATATAACCAGTGCAGTCCATAGGCCTGGATGGACAGTGGTCCCATGCATACCAACTAAGGTCTGGTTCTCCAAAATTTCAGTGTGTCATAAGTAGAGGTTCAACTTACTCCTCAGGTTGAGGAGAGTGTAGCCGTAAAAAAGCTGGAATCACTAGCACTCAGGTGAGAACGGGAAGCAGATATACCCAGTCAGCTGGCAGTGTCCTATGGGAACTAGCCTATCTGGCTGTCACTCATTAATGTTGGCAACTGCGGCCAAGTTCTGCCGGCGCAATTGTGCAGCAATTCAAACTGTGTACGCTTGCCCAAGTTCACGTGTGTAGAAGGAACCACGGAAGAGTTACAGGAGATGTTCACCTGGGATACCTGGAGGCCTGTCAGCAGCAAGATTCTGGAAATCTTCCTAAGAAGCCTGGAAAGCAGTGAAACGCTCCTATGTTGCAATAACTCAGAACCACATTCTGAATGTTCCCGGCAAAGGTCATTTGGCTGAACACAACCGAGGACTAATTAAAGCCTCATATAGCCAGTGCCGTCCATAGGCCTGGATGGACAGTGGTCGGTGCCAAACAACTGAGGTCTAGTTCTCCAAACTTTCACAGAATGCCATAAGTAGAGGTTCAACTTACTCCTCCGGTTGAGTAGATAGTAGCCCTCAAAGCTGGCATCAGTAGCACTCAGGTGAGAAGAACGGGAAGCCGATATACCCAGTCAGCTGTCAGTGTCCTACCAGGAGAAGCATATCTGGCTGCCACGCCTGGATGTTTGCAATTGCAGCAGAGCTCTGCAGGCGCAATTGTGCAACCATGCAAACTGCGTACCCTTGTCAAACATCAAGGGGTAGAAGATAACACGGAGGAGTTACAAGGAGATGTTCACCCGGGACACCCGGAGGCCTGCCGGCAGTAAGATTCTGGAATTCTTCCTAAGAAGCCTGGAAAGCAGTGAAACGCACCTATGTTGCAATAACACAGAACCTCATTCTGAGTGTTCCCGGCAGAGGTCATCCGGGTGAAGACAACCGTGGAATATTTACAGCCTGATATAGCTAGTATTGCCTTTAAGCTTGGGTGGACAGTGGTCGCCTGCCAAACAACTGATGTCTGGTTCGCCAAACATTCAGAGTGCCATAAGTAGAGGTTCAAATTACTCCTCAGGTTGAGTAGATTGTAGCCGTCAAAGCTGGAATCCATAGCTCTCAGGTGAGAAGAAATGGAAGCAGATATACCCAGTCAGCTGGCAATGTCCTACGGGGACAAGCCTACCTGGCTGAAATGCCTGCATATTTGCAACCGCGGCAGAGCTCTGCAGGCGCAATTGGGCAGCAAGGCAAACTGTGTACCCTTGCCAAATTTCACGGGTGTACAAGAAATCACGGAAGATTTACAAGAGGATGTTCACCTGGGACACACAGAGGACTGCCGGCAGCAAGATTCTGGAATTCTTCCTAAAAATCCTGGAAAGCAGTGAGACGCTCCTATGTTGCAATAACTCAGAAACTCATTCTGAGTGTTCCTGGGAGAGGTCATTCGGCTGAAAACAACCATGGACCAATTAGAGCCTGATATAGCCAGTGCCATCCATAGGCCTGGATGGACAGTGGTCGCGTGCCAAATAAATGAGGTCTGGTTATTCAAACTATCTCAGAGTGCTATAAGTAGAGTTTCAACTGACACTCAGGTTGAGTAGAGTGTAGGGGTCAAAGCGGGAATCAGGAGCACTCAGGTGAGAAGAACGGGAAGCAGATATACCGAGTCAGCTGGCAGTGTCCTATGGTTAAATGCCTATCTGGCTGCCACGCTTGAATGTTTGCAACCGTGGCAGAGCACTGCAGTCCCAATTGTGCAGCAATGCAAACTGCATACCGATGCCAATATTCACGGGGGTAGAAGAAACCAGGGAGGATGTACAAGGAGATGTTCACCCAGGATACCAGGAGGCCTGCCGGCACCAAAGTTCTGGAATTCTTCCAAAGCAGCCTGGCAAGGGGGCTGGAATGGTGGCTCAGTGGTAGAGTGCTTGCCTTGCATGCAAGAGGCCCTGGGTTTGATTCCTCATCACCACAGAAGCAAAAACAAAAAAAAATGCGGAACTGGTGCTGTGGCTCGAGTTGTAGAGCACTAGCCTTGAGCTGAAGAGTTGAGGGATAGCACCGAAGTCCGGAGTTCAGACCTCACGACTGGACCCACCCCCCCAGCCAAAAAAAAATGAAGCGTGGAAAGCAGTGAAACGCTCTATGTTGCAATAACTCAGAACCTCATTCTGAGTGTTCCGGGCAAATGTCATTAGGCTGAATGCAACCGTGGACTACTTAGAGCCTGATATAGCCATTGCTGTCCATAGGCCTGGATGGACAGTGGTCGCGTGCCAAACAACTGAGGTCTGGTTCTTCAAACTTTTACAGAGTGCCATGATTAAAGGTTCAACTTACTCCTCAGGTTGAGTAGAGTGTAGCCATTAAAGCTGGAATCAGTAGCACTCAGGTGAGAAGAACCAGAAGCAGATATACCCAGTCAGCTGGCAGTGTCCTAGGGGGACAAGCTTATCTGGCTGCCACGCCTGAATGTTTGCAACCGGAGCAGAGCTCTGCAGGCGCAATTGTGCAGCACTGCAAACTGCGTACCCTTGCCAAACTTCTCGGCGGTAGAAGAAACCACGGACGATTTACAAGTAGTTGTTCACCAGGAAAACACGGAGGCATGCCGGCAGCAAGTTTCTGGAATTCTTCCTAAGAAGCCTGGAAAGCAGTGAAACTGCCCTTTGTTGCAATAACTCAGAACCTCATTCTGAGTGTTCCTGGCAGAAGTAATTCGGCTGAAAACAACCGTGGACTAATTAGAGCCTGATATATCCAGTACAGTCCATAGGCATGGATGGACAGTGGTCGCACAAAACAAATGAGGTCTGGTTCTCCAAACTTTCACAGAGTGCCATAAGTAGAGGTTCAACCTACTCCTCAGGTTGAGTAGAGTGTAGCTGTTAAAGATGGAATCAGTAGCACTAAGGTGAGAAGAACAGGAAGCAGACATACCCAGTCAGCTGGCAGTATCCGACTGGGACAAGCCTATCTGGCTGCCACGTCTGATTGTTAGCAACCATGGAGAGCTCTGAAGGCGCAATTGTGCAGCAATGCAAACTTCTTACCCTTGCCAAATTTCACGGGGGTAGAAGAAACCACGGAGGATTAACAAGGAGATGTTCACCCGGAACACCTGGAGGCCTGCCGGCAACAAGATTCTGGAATTCTTCCTAAGAAGCCTGGAAAGCAGTGTAATGCTCCTATGTTGCAATAACTCAGAACCTCATTCTGAGTCTTCCCGGCAGATCATTCGGCTGAACACAACCATGGACTAATATAGCCTGATATAGCCAGTGCTGTCCGAAGGCCTGGATGTACAATTGTCGCCTGCCAAACAACTGAGGTCTGGTTCTCCAAACTTTCAAAGAGTGTCATAAGTAGAGGTTAAACTTACTCCTCAGGTTGAGTAGAGTGTAGCCGTCAAAGCTGGAATCAGTAGCACTCAGGTGAGAATGGGAAGCAGATATACACAGTCAGCTGGCAGTGTCCTATGGGGACAAGCCTATCTGGCTGTCACGCATTAATGTTGGCAACCGTCCCAGATCTCTGCAGGCGCAATTGTGCAGCAATTCAAACTGTGTACGCTTGCCAAACTTCACGGGTGTAGAAGGAACCACGGAAGAGTTACAACGAGATGCTCACCCGGGATACCCGGAGACCTTCCCACTGCAGGATTCTGGAATTCTTCCTAAGAAGCCTGGAAAGCAGTGAAACGCTCCTATGTTGCAATAACTCAGAAGCTCATATTGAGTGTTCCCGGCAAAGGTCATTTGGCTGAACACAACCGTGGACTAATTAGAGCCTGATATTGCCAGTGCCGTCCATAGGCCTGGATGGACAGTGGTCGCGTGCCAAAAAACTGAGGTCTCGTTCTCCAAACATTCACAGAGTGCCATAAGTAGATTTTCAACTTGCACCTCAGGTAGAGTAGAGTGTAGCTGTCAAACCTGGATTCAGTAGCACTCAGGCAAGAAGAACAGGAAGCCGATAGACCCAGTCAGCTGACAGTGTATTACTGGGACAAGACTATCTGGCTGCTACGCCTGAATGTTTGCAACCACGGCAGAGTTCTGCAGGCTCAATTGTGCAGCAATGCAAACTTCGTACCCTTGCCAAATTTCACGGGAGTAGAAGAAACCAAGGAGGAGTTACAAGGAGAGGTTCACCCGGGACACCCTGAGGACTGCAGGCAGAAAGATTGTGGAATTCTTCCTAAGAAGCCTGGAAAGCAGTGAAACGCACCTATGTTGCCATAACTCAGAATGTCTTTCTGAGTGTTCCCGGCAGATGTCATTCAGCTGAACACAACTGTGGACTAATTAGAGCCTGATATAGCCAGTGCTGTCCGAAGGCCTGGATGGAAAATTTTTGCCTGCCAACCAACTGAGGTCTGGTTCTCCAAACGTTCACAGAGTGCCATAAGTAGAGGTTCAACTTACTCCAAAGGTTGAGTAGAATGTAACCATCAAAGTTGGAATCAGTAGCACTCAGGGCAGAAGAACGGGAAGCAGATATACTCAGTCAGCTGGCAGTGTCCTAGGGGGACAAGCATACCTGGCTGCCATGCCTGAATATTTGCATCCACTGCAAAGCTCTGCAGGCGCAATTGTGCAACAATGCAAACTGCATACCCTTGCCATACTTGACGGCGGTAGAAGTAACCACGGGAGATTTACTAGGAGATGTTCAACCAGGAAACCCGGAGGCATACTGGCAGCAAAATTCTGGAATTCTTCCTAAGAAGTCTGGAAAGCAGTGAAACGCTCCTATGTTGCCATAACAATAACTGAGAATCTCATTCTGAGTGTTCCCGGCAGAGGTCATTCGGCTTAACACAACTGTGTACTAATTGGAGACTGATATACCCAGTGCCATTCCATAGGCCTATATGGACACTGGTCCCATGCCAAACAACTGAGGTCTGGTACTCCAAACTTTCAGAGAGTGCCATAAGTGGAGGTTCAACTTACTCCTCAGGTTGATTAGACTGTAGGTGTCAAAGCTGGAATCAGTAACACTCAGGTGAGAGGAACAGGAAGCCCATATACCCAGTCAGCTGGCAATGTCCTTCGGGACAAGCCTACCTGGCTGCCTCGCTTGAATGTTTGCAACCGCGGCAGAGCACTGCAGGCGCAATTGTGCAGCAGTGCAAACTGCTTAGCCTTGCCAAACTTTACGGGGGTAGAAGAAACAACGGAGGAGTTACAAGGAGATCTTCACCTGGGACACCTGGAGGCCTGTCGGCAGCAAGGTTCTGGAATTCTTCCTAAGAAGCCTGGAAAGCAGTGAAACGATCCTATGTTGCAGTAAGTCAGAACCTCATTCTTTGTGTTGCCAGCAGAGTTCTTTCGGCTGAACACAACCGCGGACTAATTAGAGCCTGATATAACCAGTGCACTCCATAGGCCTGGATGGACAGAGATCACGTGCCAAACAACTGAGTTCTGGTTCTCCAAACTTTCACAGAGTGCCATAAGTAGAGGTTCAACTTACTCCTCAGGTTGAGTAGAGTGCAGCCATTTGAGTAGAGTGTAGCCATCAAAGCTGGAATCAGTAGCACTCACGTTAGAAGAACGGGAAGCAGATATAGCCAGTCAGCGGGCAGTGTCCTATGGGGAAAAGCCTATATGGCAGCCATGCCTGAATATTTGCAACTGCTTCAGAGCTCTGCAGTCGCAATTGTGCAGCAATGCAAACTGAGTACCCTTGGTAAACTTCACGGGGGTAGAAAAACCATGGAGGAGTTACAAGGAGATGTTCACCCGGCACACCCGGTAGGCCTGCCGGCAGCAAGATTGTGGAATTCTTTCTAATAAGCCTGGAAAGCAGTGAAACGCTCCTATGTTGCAAGAACTCAGAACTTCATTCTGAGTGTTCCCGGCAGAGTTCATTCGGCTGAACACAACCGTGGACTAGTTAGAGCCTGACATAGCCAGTGCCGACCATAGGCCTGGATGGACAGTGGTCACTTGCAAATCAACTGAGGTCTGGTTTTCCAAACTTTCACAGAGTGCCATAAGTAGAGGGTCAACTTACTCCTCAGGTTGAGTAGAGTGTAGCCGTCAAAGCTGAAATCAGTAGCACTCAGGTGAGAAGAACGGGAAGCAGATATACCCAGTCAGCTGCCAATGTCCTACGGGGAAAAAGCCTATCTGGCTGCCACGCCTGAATCTTTGTAACCGTGTCAGAGCTCTGCAGGTGCAATTTTGCCGCAATGCAAACTGGTTACCCTTGCAAACTTCACGGGGGTAGAAGAAACCACGGAGGAGTTACAAGGAGACATTCACCCGGGACACCCAGAGGCTTCCCGGCAGAAATATTCTGGAATCTTTCCTAAGAAGCTTGGAAAGTATTGAAAGGCTCCTATGTTGCAATAACTCAGAACCTCATTCTGAGTGTTTCTGGGAGAGGTCAATGGTCTGAACATAACCATGGACTAATTAGAGCTTGATACAGCCAGTGCCGTCCATAGGCCTGGATGGACAGTGGTCGCATGCCAAACAACTGAGGTCTGGTTCTCCAAACTTTCACAGAGTGCCATAATTAGATTTTCAACTTGCACCTCAGGTTGAGTAGAGTGTAGCTGTCAAAGCTGGATTCAGTAGCACTCAGGACAGAAGCACGGGAAGCCAATATACCCAGTCAGCTGGCAGTGTATTACTGGGAAAAGCCTATCTGGCTGCCACGCCTGAATGTTTGCAACCACGGCAGAGCTCGGCAGGCGCAATTGTAAAGCAATGCAAACCGCATACACTTGCCAAACTTCACGGGGGTAGAAGAAATCAGTTTTCGTGTGCCAAACAACTGAGGTCTGGTTCTCCAAACTGTCACAGGGTGCCATAAGTAGAGGTTCAACTTAGTCCACAGGTTGAGTAGACTGTAGCCATCAAAGCTGGAATCAGTAGCACTCAGGTGAGAAGATCTGGAAGCAGATATACACACTTAGCTGGCAGTGTCCCACCGGGACAATACTATCTGGCTGCCACGCCTGAATGTTTGCAACCATGGCAGAGCTCTGCAGACGCAATTGTGCAGAAATGCAAACAGCATACCATTGCCAAAGTTCACTTTGTTAGAAGAAACCACGGAGGATTTACAAGGGGATATTCACCAGGGATACCCGGAGCCCAGCAGGCAGCAAGATTCTGGAATTCGTCCTTAGGAGATTGAAAAGCAGTGAAATGCTACTATGTTGCAATAACTCAGAACCTCTTTCTGAGTGTTCCCGGCAGAGGTCATTCAGCTGAACACAACCTTGGACTAATTAGAGCCTGATATGGCCAGTGCCATCCATAGGCCTGGAAGGACAGTGGTCGAGTGCCAAACAACTGAGGTCTGGTTCTCCAAACTTTCACAGAGTGCCATATGTAGAGATTCAACTTACTCCACAGGTTGAGTAGAGTGTAGCCATCGAAGCTGGAATCAGTAGCACTCAGGTGAGAAGACCTGGAAGCAGATATACCCAGTCAGCTGGCAGTGTCCTACCGGGACAAACCTATCTGGCTGCCACGCCTGAATGTTTGCAACTGGGGCAGAGCTCTGCAGGCACAATTGTGCAGCAATGCAAACTCTGTACCCTTACCAAACTTCACCGGGTTGAGGAAACCACGGGGCAGATTCAAGGAGATGTTCACCCGGGACACCCCAAGGACTTCCTGCAGCAAGATTCTGGAATTCTTCCTAAGAAGACTGGCAAGCAGTGAAACGCTCCTAAGTTGCAATAACTCAGAAATTCATTCTGAGTTGTCCCGGCAGAGGTCATTTGGCTGAACACAACCGTGGACTAATTAGAGCCTGATATAGCCAGTTCCGTCCATAGGCCTGTATGGATAGTCATTGCGTGCCAGACAAATGAGGTTTGGTTCTCGAAATTTTCACAGAGTGCCATAAGTGGAGGTTCATCTTACGCCTCATGTTGAGAAGAGTGTAGCCATCAAAGCTGGAATCAGTAGCACTGAGGTGAGAAGATCGGGAAGCAGATATACCCAGTCAGCTGGCAGTGTCCTAGCGGGACAAGCCAGTCTGGCTGCCATGCCTGAATGTGTACCACTGCAGCAGAGCTTTTCAGGTGCAATTGTGCAGCAATGCAAACTGCGTACCCTTGTCAAACTTCACGGGGGTAGAAGAAACCACGGAGGAGTCACAAGGAGATGTTAACGCGGGAAAACCGGACTCCTGCCGACATCAAGATTCTCGAATTCTTCCTAATAAGCCTAGAAAGCATTGAAACGCTCATATGTTGCAATAATTCAGAACATCATTCTGAGTTTTCCTGGCAGAGGTCATTCGGTTGAACACAACCGTGGACTAATTAGAGCCTGATATACCCAGTGCCCTCATAGGTCTGGATGGACAGTGGTCGCATGCCAAACAACTGAGGTCTGGTTCTCCAAACTTTCACAGAGTGCCATAAATAGAGGATCAACTTAGTCCTCACGTTGAGTAGAGTGTAGCCGTCAAAGCTGGAATCAGTAGCACTCAGATGAGAAGAACGGGAAGCAGATATACCCAGTGAGCTGGCAGTGTCCTACGGGGACAAGCCTATATGGCTGCCACACCTGAATGTTTGCAACCGAGGCAGAGCTCTGCAGGCAAAATTCGGCAGCAATGCAAACTGCGTACCCCTGCCAAACTTCACGGGGACAGAAGAAACCACGGAGGAGTTACAAGGAGATGTTCACCCAGGACACCCTGAAGCCTGTGGTCAGCAAGATTCTGGAATTCTTCCTAAGAAGCCTGGAAAGCAGTGAAAAGTACCTATGTTGCAATAACTCAGAAACTCATTCTGAGTGTTCCCGGCAGAGGTCCTTTGGCTGAACACAACCGTGGACTAATTAGAGCCTGATATAGCCAGTGCCATCCATAGGCCTGGATGGACAACGGTCGCATGCCAAACAACTGAGATCTGGTTCTCCAAACTTTCACAGAGCGCCATAATTAGAGGTTCAACTTACGCCTCAGGTTGAGTAGAGTGTAACCGTCAAAGTTAGAATCAGTAGCACTGAGAAGAAGGGGAAGCAGATATACCCCTTCAGCTGGCAGTGTCAGACTGGGCCAAGCCTATCTGGGTGCCACGCCTGATTGCTAGCAACCGTGGAGAGTTCTGCAGGCACAATTGTGCAGCAATGCAAATTTCGTACCCTTGCCAAATATCACAGGGGTAGAATAATCCATGGAGGAGTTACAAGGACACATTCACCCAGGACACCCGGAGGACAGCAGGCAGCAAGATTCTGGAATTCTTCCTAAGAAGCATGGAAAGCAGTGAAACGCTCCTATGTTGCAATAACTCAGAACCTCATTCTGAGTGTTCCCAGCAGATGTCATTTGGCTGAACACAACCATGGACTAATTAGAGCCTGATATAGCCAGTGCTCTCGGAAGGCCTGGATGTACAATTATCGCCTGCCAAACAACTGAGGTTTGGTTCTACAAACGTTCACAGAGTGCCATAAGTAGGTGTTCAACTTACTCCTCAGGTTGAGTAGAGGGTAGCCGTCAAAGATGGAATCAGTACCACTCAGGTGAACAGAACCGGAAGCAGATATACCCAGTCAGCTGGCAATGTCCTACGAGAACAAGCCTACCTGGCTGCCATGCCTGAATATTGGCAACCGTGGCAGAGCTCTGCAAGCGCAATTGTGCAGCAATGCAAGCTGTGTACCCTTGCCAAATATCAGGGGGGTAGAAGAAATCACGGATCATTTACATGGAGATGTTCAGCCGGGAAACGAGAAGGCCAACCGGCAGCAAGATGCTGGAATTCTTCCTAAGAAGCCTGGAAAGCAGTGAAACGCTCCTATGTTGCAATAACTCAGAACCTCATTCTGAATGTTCCCGGCAGAGCTCATTTGGCTGAACATAACCATGGACTAATTAGAGCCTGATATAAATCCAGTGCCATTCAAAAGCCTGGATGGACAGTGGTCACGTGCCACACAACTGAGGACTGGTCCTCCTAACTTTCACAGAGTGCCATAATTAGAGGTTCAACTTACTCCTCAGGTTGAGTAGAGTGTAGCCATCAAAGCTGAAATCAGTAGAAGTCAGGTGAGAAGAACGGGAAGCAGATACACTCAATCCGCTGGCAGAATCCTACGGGGACTAGCCTATCTGGCTACCACACCTTAATGTTTGTAACCGCGGCAGAGCTCTGGAGGTGCAATTGTGCAGCAATGCAATGTTTGTACCCTTGCCAAACTTCACGGGGATAGAAGAAACCACGGAGGAGTTACAAGGACATGTTCACCCGGGACACCCGGAGGCCTGCTGGCAGCAAGTTTCTGGAATTGTTCCTAAGAAGCCTGGAAAGCAGTGAAACGCTCCTAAGTTTCATTAACTCAGAACCACATCCTGAGTATTCCTGGCAGAGTTCATTTGGCTGAACACAACTGTGGACTCATTACAGCCTGATATAGCCAGTGCAGTCCATAGGCCTGGATGGACAGTGGTCCCGTGAAAGCCAACTGAGTTCTGGTTCTCCAAACTTTCACAGAGTGCCATAAGTAGAGGTTCAACTTACTCCTCAGGTTGAGTAGAGTGCAACCTTGAAAGCGGAAATCAGTAACACTCAGGTGAGAAGAACGGGAAGCAGATATATGCAGTCAGCTGGTCGTGTCCTACAGGGACAAGCCTATCTGGCTGCCACGCCAGTATGTTTACAACCGTGGCAGAGCTCTTCAGGCACAATTGTGCAGCAATGCAAACTGCATACCCATGCCAATCTTCACGGGGGTAGAAGAAACCACGGAGGAGTTACAAGGAGATGTTCACCCAGGACAACCTGAGGGATGCCGGCAGCAATTTTATGGAATTCTTCCTAAGAAGCCTGGAATGCAGTGAAATGCTCTTATGTTGCAATAACTCAGAACTTCATTGTGAGTGTTCCCGGCAGAGGTCATTTGGAATAATACAACTATGGACTAATTAGAGCCTGATATAGCTAGTGCACTCCATAGGCCTGGATGGACACTGGTTGCGAGCCAAACAACTGAAGTCTGGTGCTCCAAACTTTCAGATAGTGCCATAATTAGAGGTTCAACTTATTCATAAGGTTGAGTAGAATGTAGCGATCAAAGCTGGAATCAGTAGCACTCAGGTGAGAAGAACGGGAAGCAGATATACCCAGTCAGCTGGCAGTGTCCTACGGGGACATGCCTATCTGGCTGCCACTCCTGAATGTTTGCAACCGCGGAGAGCTTTGCAGGCGCAGTTGTGTAACAAGGCAAACTGTGTACCCTTGCCAAAATTCACGGGGGTAGAAGACACCACGGAGGAGTTACAAGGAGATGTTCACCCAGGACACCCGGAGGCCTGCAGGCGCCAGGTTCTGGAATTCTTCCTAAGAAGCCTGGAGAGGGGCCTAGAAAGATGGCTCAGTGGTAGAGTGCTTGCCTTGCATGCATGAGGCCCTGGGTTTGATTCCTTAGCACCACATAAGCAAAAAGAATAAAAGGCGGGAGTGGTGCTTTGCCTCAAGTAGTAGAGCACTAGCTTTGAGCTGAAGAGTTGAGGGACAGCACTGAAGCCCAGAGTTCAGGCCTCACGATTGGACCCTCCCCAAAAATAGAAGCCTGGAAAGCACTGAAACGCTCCTATGTTGCAATAATTCAGAACCTCATTCTGAGTGTTCCCACCAGAGGTCATTTGGCTGAACACAACAGTGGACTAATTGGAGCATGATATAGGCAGTGCTGTCCATAGGCCTGGATGGACAGTGTTCGGGTGCCAAACAACTGGGATCTGGTTCTCCAAACTTTTACAGAGTGCCATAAGTAGAGGTTCAACTTACTCCTCAGGTTGAGTAGAGTGTAGCCGTCAAAGCTGGATTCAGTAGCACTCAGATGAGAAGAATGGGAAGCAGATATACCCAGTAGGCTGACAGTGTCCTACTCGGACAAGCCTATGTTGCTGCCACGGCTGAATGTTTGCAACCGTGGCAGACCTCTGCAGCCGCAATTGTGCAGCAATCCAAACTGCATACCCTTGCCAAACTTCACGGGAGAAGAAGATATCATGGAGGATTTAGAAGGAGATGTTCAACCCGGTCACCCGGAGGTCTGCCGACAGCAATATTCTGGAATTCTTCCTAAGAAGCCTGGAAAGCACTGAAACGCTCCTATGTTGCAATAACTCAGAACCTCATTCTGGGAGTTCCCAGCAGAGGTCCTTTGGCTGAAAACAAAGGTGGACTAATTAGAGCATGATAAAAACAGTGCCTTACATAGGCCTGGATGTACAGTGTTCGGGTGCCAAACAACTGAGATCTGGTTCTCCAAACTTTCACAGAGTGCCATAAGTAGAGGTTCAAATTACTCCTCAGGATGAGTAGAGTGTAGCTGTCAAAGCTGGAATCTGCAGCACTCTGTTGAGAAGAACGGGAAGCAGATATACCCAGTCAGCTGCCAGTGTCCTACGTGGACAAGCATATCTGGCTGCCACTCCTGAATATTTGCCACCGTGGCAGAGATCTGAAAGCACAATTGTTCAGCAATGCAAACTGCGTACCCTTGCCAAACTTCACGGGGGTAGAGGAAACCACGGAGGTTTTACAAGGAGATGTTCACCCTGGACACACGGAGGCCTGCCGGCAGCAAGATTGTGGAATTCTTCCTAAGAAGCCTGGAATGCAGTGAAACGCATCTATGTTGCAATAACTGAAAATCAAATTCTGAGTGTTCCCAGCAGAGGTCATTCGGCTGAACACAACTGTGGACTAATTAGAGCATGATAGAGCCAATTCTGTCCATAGACCTGGATGGACAGTGTTCGCGTGCCAAACAACTGAGGTCTAGTTCTCCAAACTTTCACAGAGTGCCATAAGCAAAGGTTCATCTTACTCCTCAGGTTGAGTAGCGGGCAGCCGTCAAAGTTGGAATCAGTAGCACTCAGGTGAGAAGAAGGGGAAGCAGATATACCCAGTCATCTTTTAGTGTCTATAGGGACAAGACTATTTGGCTGCCACGCCTGAATGTTTGCAATAGAGGCAGAGCTCTGCAGGCGCAATTGTGTAGCAATGCAAACTGCATACCCTTGCCAAACTTCAGGGGCGTAGAAAAAACCATGGAGAATTTACAATGAGGTGTTCACCAGGGACACCCAGAGGCCTGCCAGCAGAAAGATTCTGGAATTCTTCCTAAGAAGCCTGGAAATCAGTGTAACACTCCTATGTTGCAATAACTGAGAACCTCATTCTGTGTGTTCCCGGCAGAGGTCATTCGGCTGAACACAACTGAGGACTAATTAGAGCCTGATATAGCCAGTGCTTCAACAGACCTGGAAGGACAGTGGTCGGGTGCCAAACAACTGAGTTCTGGTTCTCCAAACTTTCACAGAGTGCCATAAGTAGAGGTTCAACTTGCTCCTCACTTTGAGTAGACTGTAGCCGTCAAAGCTGGAATCAGTAGCACTCAGGTGAGAAGAACTAGAAGCAGATATACCAAGTCAGCTGGCAGTGTCCTACGGGGACACGCCTATCCGGCTGCCACGCCTGAATGTTTGCAAGCACGGCAGAGTTCTGCTGGCACAATTGTACAGCAATGCAACCAACTTACCCTTGAAAAACTTCACGGGGTTAGAAGAAACCACGGAGGATTTACAAGGAGTTTTTCACCAGGAACACCAGGAGGCCTGCCAGCAGAAAGATTCTGAAATTCTTACTAAGAAGCCTGGAAATCAGTGAAATGCTCCTATGTCCCAATAACTCAGAAATGTATTCTGAGTGTTCCCGACAGATGTCATTCGGCTGAACACAACCGTGGACAAAATAGAGCCTGATATATCCAGTGCCGTCCATAGGCCTGGATGGACAGTGGTCTCATAAGAAACAAGTGAGGTCTGGTTCTCCACACTTTCACAGAGTGCCATGAGTAGAGGTTCAACTTACTCCTCAGGTTGAGTAGAGTGTAGCCGTCAAAGCTGGAATCAGTAGCACTCAGGTGAGAATAACGGGAAGCAGATATACCCAGTCAGCTGCCGGTGTCCTACCGGGACAAAACTACCTAGCTGCCATGCCTGAATATTTGCAACCGCGGCAGAGCACTGCAGGCCCAATTGTGCAGCAGTGCAAACTGCATATCCTTACCAAACTTAACGGGGGTAGAAACAACCACAGCGGAGTTACAAGGAGATGTTTACCGGGGACAACCGCAGACCTGCCAGCAGCAAGATTCTCAAATTCTTCCTTAAAAGCCTGGAAAGCAGTGAAACGCTCCTATGTAGCTATAATTCAGAACCTTATTTTGAGCGTTCCCAGCAGAGGTCATTCGACTTTACACACGGTG
Organism: Dipodomys merriami; assembly: GCF_024711535.1. Lineage (NCBI taxonomy): Eukaryota > Metazoa > Chordata > Mammalia > Rodentia > Heteromyidae > Dipodomys > Dipodomys merriami. Next base: position 5,051,091 of record NW_027206135.1, on the reverse strand, counting down.
GACTAATTAGAGCCAGATATAGCCAGGGTTGTCCATAGGCCTGGATGGACAGTTGTCGCGTGCCAAACAACTGAGGTTTGGTTCTCCCAACTTTCACAGAGTGCCATAAGTAGAGGTTCAACATACTCCTTAGGTTGAGTATAGTGTAGCCGTCAAAGATAGAATCCGTAGCACTCAGGTGAGAAGAACCAGATGCAGATATACCCAGTCAGCTGTCAGTGTCCTACGGGGACAAGCCTATCTGGCTGCCACGCCTGAATGTTTGCAAGGGCGGCAGAGGTCTGCAGGCACAATTGTACAGCAATGCAACCAGCGAACCCTTGAAAAACTTCACGCGGTTAGAAGAAACCAAGGAGGATTTACAAGGAGTTTTTCCCCAGGAACACCCGGAACCCTGCCGGCAGCAAGATTCTGAAATTCTTACTAGAAAGCCTGGAAAGCAGTGAAACACTCCTATGTTGAAATAACTCAGAACATCATTCTGAGTGTTCCGGCAGAGGTCATTCAGCTGAACACAACCGTGGACTAATTAGAGCCTGAAACATCCAGTGCCATCCATAGGCCTGATGGACAGCGGTTACGTGCCAAACAACTGAAGTCTAGTTCTCCAAACTTTCACAGAGTGCCATAGGTAGAGGTTCAACTTACTCCTCAGGTTGAGTAGAGTGTATCCGTCAAAGCTGGAATCAGTAGCCCTCAGGTGAGAAAAACGGGAAGGAGAAATACCCAGTCAGCTGGCAGTGTCCTAGGGGGACAAGCCAACCTGGCTGTCACGCCTGAATGTTTGCAACCGCGGCAGAGCTCTGCAGGCGCAATTGGGAAGCAATGCAAACTGCGTACCCTTGCCAAACATCACAGGGGTAGGAGAAACCATGGAGGAGTCACAAGTAGATGTTTACCCGGGACACCCGGAGGACTGCCCGCATCAAGATTCTCGAATTCTTCCTATGAAGGCCGGAAAGCAGTGAAACGCTCCTATGTTGCAATGACTCAGAACCTCATTCTGAGTGATCCTGGGAGAGGTCATACCGCAGAACACAACTGTGGACGAATTAGAGCCTGATATTGCCAGTGCCGTCCATAGGCCTGGATGGACAGTGGTCGTGTGCCAAACCATTGAGGTCTGGTTCTTCAAACTTTCACAGAGTGCCATAAGTATAGGTTCAACTTACTCCTCAGGTGAGTAGAGTGTAGCCGTCAATGCTGTCATCAGTAGCACACAGGTGAGAAGAACGGGAAGCAGATATACCCAGTCAGCTGGCAGTGTCCTACGGAGACAAGCCTACCTGGCTGCCAAGGCTGAATGTTTGCAATTGCGGCAGAGCTCTATAGGCACAATAGTGCAGCAATGCAAACTGCATACCCTTGCAAAACTACACAGGCGTAGAAGAAACCACGGACGATATACAACGAGTTTTTCACCAGGAACACCCGGAGTCCTGCAGGCAGCAAGAATCTGAAATTCTTCTTAAGAAGCCTAGAAAACAGTGAAACGCTCCTATGTTGCAATAACTCAGAACCTCATTCTCATTGTTCCTGGCGGAGGTCATTCGGCTGAATACAACCGTGAACTAATTAGAGCCTGATATAGCCAGTGACTTCCATAGGCCTGGATGGACAGTGGTCCCTTGACAAACAACTGAGGTGTAGTTCTCCAAACTTTCAGAGTGCTATAAGTAGAGGTTCAACTTACAGCTCAGGTTAGGTAGAGTGTAGCCGTCAAAGCTGTAATAAGTAGCATTCAGGTGAGAAGAACGGGAAGCAGATATACCCCATCAGCTGACAGTGATCTAGGGGGACAAGCCTATCTGGATGCCACGCCTGAATGTTTGCAACTGCAGCAGAGCTCTGGAGGTGCAATTGTGCAACAATGCAAACTGCCTACCCTTGCCAAACTTCACGGATGTAGAAGAAACCACGGAGGAATTACAAGAAGATGTTCACCAGGGACACCCGGAGGCCTGCCGGCAACAAGAATCTGGAATTCTTCCTAAGAAGTCTGGAAAGCAGTGAAACACTCCTATGTTGCAAGAACTCAGAACCTCATCCTGAGTGTTTCCGGCAGAGGCCATTTGGCTGAATACAACCTTGGACTAATTAGAGCCTGATATAGCCAGTGCCGGCCATAGAACTGGATGGACAGTGGTCGGGTGCCAAACACCTGAGTTCTGGTTCTCCAAACTTTCAGAGTTCCATGAATAGAGGTTCAACTTACCCCTCAGGTTGAGTAGAGTGTGTGCGTCAAAGCTGGATCCAGTAGCACTCAGGTGAGAAGAACGGGAAGCAGATATGCACAGTCAGCTGGCAGTGTCCTATGAGGAAAAGCCTATGTGGCTGCCACGCCTGAATGTTTGCAACCGAGGCAGAGATCTGCAGGTGCAATTGTGCAGCAATGCAATCTCCATACCCTTGCCAAACTTCACGGTGTTAGAAGAAACCATGGAGGATTTACAAGGAGATGTTCACCCGGGACACCTAGAGGTCTGCCGGAAGCAAGGTTCTGGAATTCTTCCTAAGAAGGCTGGAAAGCAGTGAATCGCTCCTATGTTGCAATAACTCAGAACCTCATTTTGAGTGTTCCCGGCAGAGGTCATTTGGCTGAACACAACCGTGGACTAATTAGAGCCTGATATAGCCAGTGCCGTCAATACGCCTGGATGGACAGTGTTCGCGTGCCATACAACTTAGGTCTCCTTCTCCAAACTTTCACAGAGTGCCATAAGTATATGATCAACTTACTCCTCAGGTTGAGTAGAGTGTAGCTGTCAAAGCAAGAATCAGGAGCACTCAGGTGAGAAGAACATGAAGCAGATATACCCTGTCAGCTGGCAGTGTCCGACTGGGACAAGCCTATCTGGCCGCCACGCCTGATTGTTAGCAACCATGGAGCACTCTGCAGGCGCAATTGTGCAGCAATGCAAACTTCATACCCTTGACAAATTTCACGGGGTAGAAGAAACCACGGAGGATTTACAAGGAGACGTTCACCCAGAACACCTGGAAGCCTGCCGGCAACAAGATTCTGGAATTCTTCCTAAGAAGCCTGGAAAGCAGTGTAACGCTCCTATATTGCAATAACTCAAAACCTCATTCTTAGTGTTCCCGGCAGAGGTTATTTGGCTGAACACAACTCTGGACTAATTAGAGCCTGATATAGCCAGTGCAGTCCATAGGCCTGTATGGACTGTGGTTGCATGGCAAACAACTGAGTTCTGGTTCCCCAAACTTTCACAGAGTGCCATACGTAGAGGTTCAAATTACTCCTCGGGTTGAGTAGAGGGTAGCTGTCAAAGCTGGAATCAGTAGCACTCAGGTGAAAGAACGGGAAGTAGATATATGCAGTCAGCTGTCAGTGTGCAAGGGGACAAGCCTATCTGGCTGCCCCCCCATGAATGTTTGCAAGGGCGGCAGAGGTCTGCAGGTGCAATTGTGCAGCAATGCAACCAGCGAACCCTTGAAAAACTTCACGCGGTTAGAAGAAACCACGGAGGATTTACAAGGAGTTTTTCCCCAGGAACACCGGGAACCCTGCCGGCAGCAAGATTCTGAAATTCTAAGAAGCCTGGAAAGCAGTGAAACACTCCTATGTTGTAATAACTCAGAACCACATTCTGAGTGTTCTGGCAGAGGTCATTCAGCTGAACACAACTGTGGACTAATTAGAGCCTGAAACATCCAGTGCCATCCATAGGCCTGGATGGACAGCGGTTGCGTGCCAAACAACTGAAGTCTAGTTCTCCAAACTTTCACAGAGTGCCATAGGTAGAGGTTCAACTTACTCCTCAGGTTGAGTAGAGTGTATCCGTCAAAGCTGGAATCAGTAGCCCTCAGGTGAGAAAAACGGGAAGGAGAAATACCCAGTCAGCTGGCAGTGTCCTAGGGGGACAAGCCAACCTGGCTGTCACGCCTGAATATTTGCAACCGCGGCAGAGCTCTGCAAGTGCAATTGGGCAGCAATGCAAACTGCGTACCCCTGCCAAACTTCACGGGGATAGAAGAAACCACGGAGGCGTTACAAGGCCATGTTCACCAGGGACACCCCAAGTCTTTCTGGGAGCAAGATTCTGGAATTTTTCCTAAGAAGCCTGGAAAGCTCTGAAACATGCCAAACAACTATGGTCTGGTTCTCCAGACTTTCACAGAGTGCCATAAGTAGAGGTTCAACTTACTCCTCAGGTTGAGTTGAGTGTAGCCTTCAAAGGTGGAATCAGTCGCACTCAGGTGAGAAGAATGGGAAGCAGATATACCCAGTCAGCTCGCAGTGTCCTACGGGGACAAGCCTATCTGGTTGACACGCCTGAATGTTTCCAACCACTGCAGAACTCTGCAGGAGCAATTGTGCAGCAACACAAACTGAGTACCCATGTCAAACTTCATGGGGGTAGAAGAAACCACGGAGGATTAACAAGGAGATGTTCACCAGGGACACACGGAGGCCTGCCCTCAAGATTCTGGAATTCTTCCTAAGAACGCTGGACAGCAGTGAAACACTCCTAGGTTGCAATAACTCAGAACCTCATTCTGAGTGTTCCCGGCAAAGGTCATTCCGCTGAACACAACCGTGGACTAATTAGAGCATGATATTGCCAGTGCCGTCCATAGGCCTGGATGGATAGTCATCACGTGCCAAACAACTGAGTTTTGGTTCTCCAAACTTTAACAGAGTGCCATAAGTAGACGTTCACCTTACTCCTCAGGTTGAGTAGAGTGTAGCCATCAAAGCTGGAATCAGTAGCACTCAGGTGAGAACAGGAAGCAGAAATACCCAGTCAGCTGGCAGTGTCCTATGGGGACAGGCCTATCTGGCTTCCACGCCTGAATGTTTGCAAGCGCCGCACAGCTCTGCATGTGCAATTGTGCAGAAATGCAAACTGCTTACCCTTGCCAAATTTCACAGGGCTAGAAGAAACCACGGAGGAGTTACAAGGAGATGTTCACCCGGGACTTCCGATGGACTACCGGCAGCAAGATTGTGGAATTATTCCTAAGAAGCCTGGAAAGCAATTAAACGCTCCTATGTTGCAATAATTCAGAACTCATTCTGAGTGTTCCCGACAGAGGTCATCAGGCTGAACACAACCGTGGCCTATTAGAACCTGATATAGCCAATGCCATCCATAGGCCTGAATGGACCGTGGTCGCATGCCAAACAACTGAGCTCTGGTTCTCCAAACTTTCACAGAGTGCCGTATGTAGAGGTTCAACTTACTCCTCAGGTTGAGTAGAGTGTAGCCGTCAAAGCTGGAATCAGTAGCACTCAGGTGAGAACAGGAAGCAGAAATACCCAGTCAGCTGGCAGTGTCCTATGGGACAAGCCTATTTGGCTGCCATGCCTGAATGTGTGCCACCGGGGAGGAGCACTGCAGGCGCAATTGTGCAACATTGCAAACTTTGTCCACTTGCCAAACATCACGGGGGTTGATGAAACCACGGTGAAGTTACAAGGAGATGTTCAGCCGGGACACCCGGAGGCCTGCAGGCAGCAAGATCCTGGAGTTCTTCCGAAGAAGCCTATAAAGCAGTGAAGAACTCCTATGTGGCAATAACTCAGAACCTCATTCTGAGTGTTCCCGACAGAGGTCATTTGGCTGAACGCAACACTGGAAAAATAAGAGCCTGATGTAGCCAGTGGCGTCCAGAGGTCTGGATGGACAGTGGTCATGTGCCAAACAACTGAGGTCTGGTTCTCCAAACTGTCACAGAGTGCCATTAGTACAGATTCAACTTACTCCTCAGGTTGAGTAGAGTGTATCCGTCAAAGCTGGAATCAGTAGCACTCAGGTGGGAAGAACGGGAAGCAGATATACCCATTAAGCTGGCAGTGTCCTCGGGGGACAATCCTACCTGGCTGCCATGCTTGAATATTTGCAACCGTGGCAGAGCTCTGCAGGCCCAATTGTGTAGCAATTCAAACTGCGTACCCATGCCAAACTTCACGCGGGTTTAAGAAACCACGGAGGATTTAAAGAGTATGTTCACCTTGGACACCCGGAGGCCTGCCCGCAGCAAGATTCTGGAATTCTTCCTAAGAAGCCTGGGAAGCAGTGAAACGATCCTATGTTTCAAGAACTCAGAATCGCATTCTGAGTGCTCCCGGCAGAGGTCATTCAGCTGAAGACAACCGGGGACTATTTAGAGCCTGATATAACCAGTGTCGTCCATAGGCCTGGATGGACAGTAGTCGCATGCCAAACAACTGAGATCTGGTTCTCCAAACTTTCACAGAGTACCATAAGTAGAGGTTCAACTTACTCTTCAGGTTGAGTAGAGTGTAGCCGTCAAAGCTGGAATCAGTAAGTCAGGTGAGAAGAACGGAAGCAGATATACCCAGTCAGCTGGCAGTGTCCTATGGGGACAAGCCTACCTGGCAGCCACACATGAATGTTTGCAACCGGGTTAGAGTTCTGGATGAGCAATTGTGCAGCATTGCAAACTGGGTACCCTTGGCAAACTTCTTGGGGGTAGAAGAAACCACGGAGGAGTTACAAGGACATGTTCACCCAAGACACCTGGAGACCTGCGGGCAGCAAAATTCTGGAATTCTTCCTAAGAAGCCTGGAAAACAGTTAAACGCACCCATGTTGCAGTAACTCAGAACCTCATTCTGAGTGTTCCCGGCAGAGGTCATTAGGCTGAAAACAACCGTGGACTAATTAGAGCCTGATAAAGACAGTGCCGTCCATAGGCCTGGATGGACATTGGTCGTTTGCCAAACAACTAATTACTGGTTCTCCAAACTTTCAAAAAATGCCATAAGTAGAGTTTCAACTTACTCCTAAGGTTGAGTAGAGTGTAGCCATCAACTCTGGAATCAGTGGCACTCAGGTGATAAGAACGGATTGCAGATATACCCAGTCAGTTGACAGTGTCCTAAGGGGACAAACCTATCTAGATGCCACGCCTGAATGTTCACAACTGGGTCAGAGCCATGGATGCAAAGCGGGGACTCAGCGGCGGACACAGCGGGACACAGCGGGACACAGCAGGACACAGCAGGACACAGCGAGGAACACAGTGGTGACGGAGCGGGACACAGCAGGACACAGTGGGGAACACAGCGGGGACACAGTGGTACACAGCGGGACACAGCGGGGGACACAGCAGGGGACACAGCGGGGGACACAGCGGAACAAAGCAGGAGACACAGCGGGACACAGCGGGGATATAGGGGGACACAGCGGGGTACACAGCGGGGAACACAACATGACACAGCGGGACACAGCGGGACACAGCGGGGACAAAGTTAGGACACAGCCGGTACAGCAATGGACACATTGGGGACACAACGGGACACATCGTTGGACACAGCGGGGGACACATCGGGGACACAGCGGGACAGAGCAGGACACAGTGGGACACCACGGGGACAAAGCGGGGAACAGCAGGGACACAGTGGTGACACAGAGTGGGATACAGAGGGGGACACAGCAGGGGACACAGAGGGACACAGTGCGACACAGCGGGACACAGCTGGACACAGTGGGGACACAGCAGGAAAATAGCAGGGGACACAGCGGGACATGGTGGGACACAGCGGAGGACACAGTGGGACACAGTGGAGGACAAAGCGGGGGCACAGCGGGACACAGCGGAGGACACAGCGTGGGACACAGCGGGACACAGCGGGACACAGCGGGACACAGCGGGACACAGCGGGGACACAGCAGAGGACACAGCGGGACACAGCGGGACACTGCAGGACACAGTGGAAGACACAGCGGGACACAGCGGGGGACACAGCTGGGGACACAGCGGGACACAGCAGGACACAGCGGGACACAGCCGGGACACAGCTGGGACACAGCAGGGGACACAGCGGGACACAGCGGGGGAAACAGCGGGGGAAACAGCAGGACACAGTGGAGGAGACAGGGGTGGACACAGCGGGGACACAGCAGAGGACACAGCGGGACACAGCGGGACAAAGCGGGACACAGCCTGACACAGCAGGGACAGAGCGCGGTCCACAGCGGGCCACAGCGGGACACAGGGGGAGACACAGCGGGACACAGCGGAGAAGACAGCGGGACACAGCGGGGACCAGGCAGAGGACACAGAGGGACACAGCGGGACACACCAGAGGACACAGCGGGACACAGCGGGGGACACAGCAGGACACAGCAGGACAAAGCGGGACACAGCAGGGGAAACAGCGGGGCACAGCGGAGGAGACAGCGGGGGACACAGCGGGGACACAGCAGAGGACACAGAGGGACACATCGAGACACAGCGGTGACACAGCGGGACACAGCGGGACACAGTGGGGACACAGGGGGATACAGTGGGGACACAGAGGGACACAGCGGGACATAGCGGGGACACAGCGGGACACAGTGGGACACAGCGGGACATAGCGGGACACAGCAGGACACAGCGTGGACACAGCAGGGGACACAGCGGGACACAGCGGGAACAAAGGGTGGACTCAGAGGCGGACACAGCGGGAAACACAGCGGGACACAGCGGGACACAGCAGGACACCGCGGGACACAGCGAGGAACACAGTGGGGATATAGCGGGACACAGCGAGGGTCAGCGGGGACACAGCGCGACACAGCGCGACACAGCTGGGACACAGGGGGATAGAGTGGGGACACAGCGGGACACAGCAGGACATACTGGGGACACAGGGGGATACAGTGGGACACAGCGGGACATAGCGGGGACACAGCGGGGGACACAGCGGGACAAAGCTGGGTACACAGCGGGGTCACAGCGGGAAACAGCAGGGACAAAGCGGGACACAGTGGGGGACACAGCGGGACACAGCGGGGGACACAGCGGGACACAGCTAGGGACACATTGGGACACAGCGAGGGAAACAGCGGGACACAGCGGGGGAAAGTGGGGACACAGCGGGGACACAGTGGGGGACACAGCGGGAGCCACAGAGGGAAACAGCGGGGGACACAGCAGGACACAGCGGGACACAGCGGGGTACACAGCAGGGGACACAGCGGGACACAGCGGCACACAGCTGGACACAGCAGGACACAGCGGGGGACACATCGGGACACAGCGCGGGACACAGTGAGGACACAGCAAGGCACAGCCTGACGCAGCGGGGACAGAGCGGGGGCCACAGTGGGCCACAGAGGGACACAGCGGGGGACACAGTGGGGGACACATTGGGACACAGAGGGGACACAGCTGGACAAAGCGGGGTACACAGCGGGACACAGCGGGGACAGAGCGGGACACAGCGGGGACAGAACGGGCGACAACGGGGACACGGCGGGACACAGCAGGGGACAGCGGGGACACAGCGGTACATAGAGAGGACACAGTGGGACACAGCGCGGACACAGTGGGGACACAGCGGGGGACACCACGGGGGACAGCGGGGACACACTGGTAGACAATGGGGACACAGCGGGATACAGCAGGGGACACAGCGGGATACAGCGGGGGACAAGCGAGGACACAGAGGGACACAGCGGGACACAGTGGGGACACAGGGGGACATAGCGGGCCACAGCGAGGGCCACAGCGGGACACTGCGGGGGACAGAGTGGGGGACACAGCGGGAAACAGAGGGGACACAGCGGGATACACAGCGGGACACAGCAGGACATAGCGGGACACAGCGGGACACAGCGGGGGACACAGCGTGACACAGCGGGACACAAGGGAGGATACACCTGGACACAGCGGGACACAGCGGGGACACAGCGGGACACAGCGGAACACAGCAGAGACACAGTGGGGACACAGCGGTGGACATAGAGGGTACACAGCGGGACACAGCGAGACACAGCGTGGGACACAGTGTGACACAGAGTGACACAGTGGGACATAGTAGAGACACAGCGGGGGACACAGTGGGGAACACAGCGGGACAAAGCACAGACACTGTGGGACACAGCGGGGGACACAGCGGGGACACAGCGGGACACAGCGGGACACAGCGGGGGACACAGCTGGACACAACGGGGGACACAGCGGGACACAGCGGGGACACATCGGGGGACACAGCGGGACACAGCGGGGACACAGCGGGGACACAGCGGGGGAAACAGCCGGGGACACAGCGGGACACAGAGGAAAACAGCGGGGACATAGTGGGGACACAGCTGGACACAGAGGGGACAAAGCAGGACACAGAAGTACACAGCAGGGGACACAGCGGACACAGCAGGGACACAGCGGGGACACAGCGGGACGCAGTGGGACACAGAAGTGACACAGCGGGGGTCAGCGGGGACACAGCGGGGACACAGCGAGGGACACAGCGGGAGACACAGCGGGACACAGCGGGGTACACAGCAGGGGACACAGCGGGACACAGCGGGGACAAAGCGGGGACTCAGCGGGGGACACAGCAGGAAACACAGCGGAACACAGCGGGATACAGCAGGACACAGCGGGACACAGCGCGGAACACAGTGGGGACATAGCGGGACAGAACGGGAAATATCGGGACACAGCGGGGACACAGCAGGACACAGGGGGGCCACAGCGGGACACAGCAGGACACAGCGGGACACAGCGGGGGACACAGCGGGACACAGCAGGGACACAGCGGGGACACAGCAGGACACTGGGGGACACAGCGGGGGATACAGCAGGGAAACAGCGGGGGACACAGCGGGACACAGCGCGGACATAGTGGGGACACAGAGGGGACAAAGCGGGGGACACAGCGGGACACAGCGGGACATAGCTGGGGACACAGCAGGACACAGCAGGGGATACACCGGGGGAAACAGTGGCAAACAGCGGGGACACAGCTGGACACAGTGGGGGACACAGCGGGACTCAGCGGGGGACACAGCGGGGGACAAAGCGGGGCAAAGCCGGACACAGCGGGGACACAGCAGGGGACACAGCGAGGGACACAGCGGAGGATACAGCGGGAGACAGCGGAGGAGACAGCGGTGGACACAGCAGGGACACAGCAGAGGACACAGCGGGACACAGCGGGACAAAGCGGGACACAGCAGGGGAAACAGTGGGGCACAGCAGAAGAGACAGCGGGGGACACAGCGGAGAAGACAGCGGGTGACACAGCGGGGACACCGCAGAGGACACAGAGGGACACATCGAGACACAGCGGTGACACAGCGGGACAGAGCGGGACACAGTGGGGACACAGGGGGATACAGTAGGGACACAGAGGGACACAGCGGGACATAGCGGGGACACAGCGGGACACAGGGGGGCCATAACGGGACACAGCAGGACACAGCGGGACACAGCGGGGGACACAGCGGGACACAGCAGGGACAGAGCGGGGACACAGCAGGACACCGTGGGACACAGCGGGGAACACAGCAGGGAAACAGCGGGGGACACAGCGGAACACAGCGGGACATAGCTGGGTACACAGCGGGACTCAGCAGGGGATACAGAGGGGGAAACAGCGGGAAACAGCGGGGACACAGCTGGACACAGCGGGGGACACAGAAGGACTCAGCGGGGGACACACCGGGGGACAAAGCGGGGCAAAGCGGGACACAGCGGGACACAGCGCGGACACAGCTGGACACAGCGGGGGACACAGCGGGACACAGCGGGGACACAGCAGGGGACACAGCAGGGGACAAAGTGGGACACAGCGGGGGACGCAGCGGGGGACACTGCAGGACACAGCGGGGAAACAGCGGGACACATTGGGGACACAGCGAGACACAGCGGGGAACACAGCGGGACACAGCGTGTGTCACAGCTGGACACAGCGGGGACACAGCGGAGGACACAGCGGCACACAGCGGGGGACACAGCGGGACACAGCAGGGACACAGTGGGGACACAGAGGAGACACAGGGGAATACAGTGGGGACACAGCGGGACACAGTGGTACACAGCAAGGGACACAGCGGGACACAGCGGGGACAAAGCGTGGACTCAGCGGGGGACACAGCGGGACACAGCAGGACACAGCGGAACACAGCGAGGAAAACAATGGGGACAAAGCGGGACAGAGCGGGAAACAGCGGGACACAGGGGGGACACAGGTGGATACAACGGGGACACAGAGGGACACAGTGGGACATAGCAGGGACACAGCGGGACATAACGGGGACACAGTGGGACACAGTGGGAAACAGCGGGACACAGCGGGGACACAGCAGGGACACAGCGGGACACAGCAGGGACACTGCGGAGAAACAGCTGGAAAAAGCGGGACAAAACATGGACACAGTGGGGACACAGCGGGACACAGCGGGACACAGCAGGGACACTGCGGGGGACAGCGAGAACATAGCAGGGACACAGCAGGGGACACAGCGGGGACAAAGTGTGGACTCAGCAGGGGACACAGCGGGACACAGCAGGACACAGAGGAGCACAGCGAGGAAAACAATGGGGACACAGCGGGGACACAGGGGGATACAACGGGGACACAGAGGGACAACGTGGGACATAGCGGGGACACAGCGGGACATAGCGGGGACACAGCGGGACACAGTGGGACACAGCGGGACACAGCGGGGACACAGCAGGACACAGCGGGGACACAGCGGGGGCCACAGCGGGACACAGCAGGGACAAAGCGGGGACACAGCGGGGGACAAAGCAGGAAACACAGCGGGACACAGCGGGACACAGCAGGACACCGCGGGACACAGCGAGGAAAACAGTGGGGACAGAGCAGGACAAAGCAAGGGTCAGCAGGGACACAGCGGGACACAGTGGGACACAGTGGGACACAGCGGGGGACAAAGCAGGGACACAGCGGGGGACACAGCGGGACACAGGGGGGACACAGCGGGGACACAGCGGGGGACACAGCGGCACACAGCGGGGAAACAGAGGGGACAGAGCGGGGACACAGCGTGACACAGCAGGGACACAGCGGGACTCAGCGGGGGACACAGCGGGGGACACAGTGGGAGGCAGCGGGACACAGTGGGGACACAGGTGGACACAGCGGGGGACACAGCGGGACACAGCGGGGGACACAGTGGGGGACACAGCGAGACACTGCGGGGGACACAGCAGGACACAGCGGGGACAGAGCGGAACAAAGCGGGACACAGCAGGACACAGGGTGTACACAGCGGGGACACTGTGGACAACACAGTGGCACATAGCGGGACACAGCGGGACACAGCGGGGGACAGCAGGGACACAGTGGGACACAGCGGGGACACAGCGGGACACAGTGTGGGACACAGCGGGACACAGCGTGGACACAGCGAGACACTGCGGGGGACACAGCGGGACACAGCAGGGACAGAATGGAACAAAGCGGGACACAGCGGGACACAGGGTGTACACAGCGGGGACACTGTGGACAAGAGCGGCACACAGCGGGACACAGCAGGGGACAGCAGGGACACGGGGGACACAGCGGGGACACAGCGCGACACAGTGTGGGGCACAGCGGGACACAGCGTGGACACAGTGGGGGACACAGAAGGACACAACGGGGACAGAGCAGGACAAAGCGGGACACAGGAAGACAGGGTGGACATAGCGGGATCACAGCGGGCGACACAGCGGGACACAGGGGGACACAGCGGGACACAGTGGGGACACAGCCGGACACAGAAAGACACAGCGGGGACACTGCGGGGACACAGCAAGACACAGCGAGGACCCAGCGGGACACAGCGGGGACACAGCGGTACACAGCGGGCGACACAGTGGGGGACACAGTGGGACACAGCAAGACACAGCGGGGACACAGGGAGGACACAGCAGGACACAGCGAGACAAGGCGGGAGACACAGCGGGACACAGTGGGACACAGCGGGACACAGCGTTGGCACAGTGGGGACACAGCGGGTCACAGCGGGGGACACAGCAGGGGACACAGCGGGACACAGCGGCGGACACAGAGGGACGCACCGGGACACAGAGGGACACAGCGGGGGACAGAGTGGGGACACAGCGGGTGACACAGCGGGACACAGTGGAAAACAGCGGGACACAGCGGGGACACAGCGGGGGGCACAGCGGGACACAGCGGGGGACACAGCGGGGGACACAGCCAAATACAGCAGGGGACACAGCGGGGACACAGCGGGAGACATAGTGGGACAAAGGGGGGACACAGCGGGCACAGCGGGACACAGCGGGGGAAACAGCAGGACACAGCGGGACACAGCGGGACACAGCATGGACACAGCGGGGGACACAGTGGGACACAGCAGGACTCATCGGGGGACACAGAAGGACACAGCGGGGGACACAGCAGAGGACACTGTGGGACACAGTGGGGACACAGGGGGACAAAGCAGGGGACACAGCGTGACACAGCGTGGGACACAGTGTGGGACACAGCGGGGACACAGGGGGACACAGCGGGGACACAGCGGGGGCACAGCGGGGGACACAGCGGGACGCAGCGGGACACAGCGGTATACAGCGGGGGACACAGCGGGACACAGCGGGGAACACAGCGGAGGACACAGCGGGACACGTTGGGACACAGCGGGACACAGCGGGGACACAGCGGGGGACACAGCGGTGGACACAGAGAGAAACAGCGGGGGACACAGCAGGGACACAGCGGGACACAGCGAGGACACTGCGGGGGACACAGCGGGGGATACAGCGGGACGCAGCGGGACACAGTGGTATACAGCTGGGGACACAGCGGGACACAGCGGGGAACGCAGCGGGGGACCCAGCGGGACACAGCGGGACACAGCTGGAGACACAGCAGGACACAGCGGGGACACAGCGGGACACAGCAGGGGACACAGCGGGGACACAGCAGGATCACAGCGGGGGACACAGCGGGGGACACAGCAGCACAAAGCTGGGGACACCATGAGGACACAGCAGCGACACAGAAGGGACACAGCGGGAAACAGCAGGGACACATTGGGGACACAGCGGGACATAGCGGGGACACAGGGAGGACACAGCGGGAAATAGTGGGACACAGCGTGGGACACAGTGTGGGACACAGCGGAGACACAGCGGGACACAGCAGGGGACAAAGCGGGGACACATCGGGACACAGCGGGGGACACAGCGGGACACAACTTGGGACAAAGCGGGACACTGCGGGAAACAGCGGGACACAGCGGGATACAGCGAGGGACACAGCAGGCACACAGCGGAGGACCCAGCGGGACACGTTGGGGACACAGCGGGACACAGAGGGGACACAGCGGGGGAAACAGCGGGACGCAGCGGGACACAGCCTGACACAGCGGGGGACACAGCTGTGGACACAGACAGACACAGCGGGGGACACAGCAGGGACACAGCGGGACACAGCGTGGACACAGCGGGGGACACAGCGGGATGCAGCATGACACAGCGGTATACAGCGGGGGACACAGCGGGGGACCCAGTGGGACACAGCGGGACACAGCTGGGTACACAGCAGGACACATTGGGGACACAGCGGGACATAGCGGGGACACAGGGAGGACACAGCGGGAAACAGCGGGACACAGCGGGGGACACAGCGGGACACAGCGGGACACAGTGTCGGCACAGTGGGGACACAGCGAGTCAAAGCGGGGGACACAGCTGGGGACACAGCGGGACACAGCAGCGGACAGTGGGGACACAACGGGGGACAGGGTGGACACAACAGGACACAGCGGGAGACACCGGGGACACAGCAAGGACACAGCGGGGACACAGCTGGAAACAGCAGGGACACAGCGGGACTCAGTGCGGGACACAGCGGGAGGCAGCGGGACACAGCGGGGAAATAGGGGGAAACAGCGGTGGACACAGCGGGACACAGTGGGGGACACAGCGGGAGACACAGAGAGAAACTGCAGGGGACAAAGCGGGACACAGCGATGACAGAGCGGAACAAAGCGGGACACAGCGGGACACAGGGTGTACACAGCGGGGACACTGCGGACAACACAGCGGCACACAGCGGGACACAGCGGGACATAGCGGGGGACAGCAGGGACACTGTGGGACACAGCGGGGACACTGCGGGACACAGTGTGGGACACAGCGGGACACAGCGTGGACACAGCGGGGGACATCGGGTAAACAGCGGGACACAGCGGGGGACACAGCGAGACACAGCGGGGGATACAGCGGGACACAGTGGGGACAGAGCGGGACACAGAGGGAAACAGGGTGGACACAGCGGGATCACAGCTGGCGACACAGCGGGACACAGCGGGGGATAGCAGGGACACAGCGGGACACAGTGGGGACACAGCCGAACACAGCGAGACACAGCGGGGACACAGTGGGACACAGCGAGGACACAGCGGGACACAGCGGGGACACAGCGGGACACAGCGGACGACACAGCGGGGGACACAGCGGTACACAGCGAGACACAGCAGGGACACAGGGAGGACACATCGGGACACAGCGGGGGACACAGCGTGACACAGCAGGACCCAGCGGGACACAGCGTCGTCACAGTGGGGACACAGCATGTCACAGCGGGGGACACAGCACTGGACACAGCGGGACACAGCGGCGGACACATAGGGACACACCGGGACACAGAGGGACACAGCGGAGGACAGAGCGGGGACACAGCGGAGGACACAGCGGGGGACACATCGGGACACAGCGGGACACAGCGGGACATAGTGGGACACAGCGGGGGACACAGCGGAACACAGCGGGACAGAGCGGGGACACAGTGGGGGACAGAGCGGGGCTACAGCGGGGGACACAATGGGGGACACAACGGGGGACACAGCTGGACACAGCGGGACACAGCAGGGACATAGCGGGGACTCAGCGGGGCACAGCGGCGCCACAGCGGAGGACACAGCGGTACACAGCGGGGATCACAGTAGGACACATTGGGACACAGCGGGGGACACAGCGGGGGACATCGGGGACACTCCTTGGGACAACGGGGACACAGCAGCGGGGACACAGAGGGGGACACAGCGGGGACACAGCGGGACACAGCGGGGGACACAGTGGGGGACACAGCCAGACACAGCAGTGACACTGCGGGACACAGCGGGGCACAGCGGGGGACACAGCGGGGGACACTGCGGGACACAGCGGTGGATACAGGGGGCACACAGTGTGACACAGCGGGGGACACAGCGGGGACTCAGAGGGGACACAGCAGTGGACACAGAGGGACACAGTGGGGGACACAGCGGGACACAGCGGGACACAGCGGGACACAGCGGGGGATACAGCGGGGACACAGCGGGGGACAAGCGAGGACACAGCGGGACACAGCGGGACACAGCAGGGACACAGGGGGACACAGCGTGGACACAGCGGGTGACACAGCGGGGGACACAGCGGGACGCAGCGGGACACAGCTGGGGACACAGCAGGACACATTGGGGACACAGCGGGACATAGCGGGGACACAGGGAGGACACAGCGGGAAACAGCAGGACACAGCGGGGGACACAGCAGGACACAGCGGGACACAGCGTCGGCACAGTGGGGACACATCGGGTCAAAGCGGGGGACACAGCTGGGGACACAGTGGGACACAGCGGCAGACAGCGGGGACACAACGGGGGAAAGGGTGGACACAACAGGACACAGCGGGGGACACCGGGGACACAGCAAGGACACAGCGGGGACACAGCTGGACACAGTGGGGACACAGCGGGGACACAGCGGGGACACAGCGGCACACAGCGGGGAAACAGCGGGGACAGAGCGGGGACACAGCGTGACACAGTGGGGACACAGCGGGACTCAGCGGGGGACAAAACGGGAGGCAGCGGGACACAGCGGGGACACAGGGGGACACAGCGGTCGACACAGCGGGACACAGTGGGGGACACAGCGGGGGACACAGCGAGACACTGCGGGGGACAGAGCGGGACACAGCGGGGACACAGGGAGGACACAGCGGGACACAGCGGGTGACACAGTGGGACACAACGTGGACACAGCGGGGGACATCGGGGAAACAGCGGGACACAGTGAGACACAGCGGGGGACACAGAGGGACACAGTGGGGACAGAGCGGGACAAAGCGGGACACAGTGGGGACACAGCGGGACACAGCAGATGACACAGCGGGGGACACAGCGGGACACAGCGAGACACAGCGGGGACACAGGGAGGACACAGCGGGTCACAGCGGGGGACACAGCAGGGGACACAGCGGGACACAGAGGGACACAGCGGGGTACAGAGCGGGGACACAGCGGGTGACACAGCGGGGGACACAGCGGGTGACACAGCGGGACACAGTGGAAAACAGCGGGACACAGCGGGGACACAGCGGGGGGCACAGCGGGACACAGCGGGGACACAGGGGGAACACAGCGGGGGACACAGTGGGGGACAAAGCGGGACACCCAGGGACACCAAGGTACATAGCGGGACACAGCGGGGACACAGCGGGGGACACAGCGGGGGACACAGCCAAATACAGCAGGGGACACAGCGGGGACACAGCGGGAGACACAGTGGGACAAAGGGGGGACACAGCGGGACACAGCGGGGGAAACAGCAGGACACAGCGGGACACAGCGGGACACAGCATGGACACAGTGGGACACAGCGGGATTCATCGGGGGACACAGCGGGACACAGCGGGAAACAGCGGGACACTTCGGGGGACACAGCAGGACACAGCGGGGGACACAGCAGGGGACAAAGTGGGACACAGTGGGGACACAGGGGGACAAAGCAGGGGACACAGCGTGACACAGCGGGGGACACAGTGTGGGACACAGCGGGGACACAGCGGGACACAGCAGGGAACAAAGCTGGGACGAATCGGGACACAGCGGGGGACACAGCGGGACACAACGTAGGACAAAGCGGGACACAGCGGGAAACAGCGGGACACAGCGGGGACACAGCGGAAACACAGCGGGGGCACAGCGGGACAAAGCTGGAACCAGCGGGACACAGCGGGACACAGCGTGGGACACAGAGGGGGACAGCGGGGACACACTGGGGGACAGAGGGTACACAGCGGGACACAGCGGGGGACAGCGGGGACACAGCGGGGACACAGCGGGGACACAGCGGGACACAGCGGAGGACAATGCGTCGACACATCGGGGACACAGTGGGGGACACAGCGGGGGACACAGCTGGACACAGTGGGGGACACAGCGGGATACAGCAGGACACAGCCTGACACAGCGGGGAACACAGCGGGGGACCCAGCGGGACACACCAGGACACAGCGGGGGACACAGCGGGGGACACAGCGGGACACAGTGGGGACACAGGGGCCAAAGCGGGGGACACAGCGGGACACAGCGTGGGACACAGTGTGGGCCACAGCAGGGACCCAGCGGGACACAGCAGGGGACAAAGCGGGACACAACTTGCGACAAAGCGGGACACAGCGGGAAACAGCGGGACACAGCGGGATACAGCGAGGGACAGAGTGGGCACACAGCGGAGGACACAGCAGGACACGTTAGGACACAGCGGGACACAGCGGGGGACACAGCGGGACGCAGCAGGACACAGCCTGACACAGCGGGGGCCACAGCGGTGGACACAGAGAGAAACAGCGGGGGACACAGCAGGGACACAGCGGGACACAGTGAGGACACAGTGGGGGACACAGCGGGGGATACAGCGGGACGCAGCGGGACACAGCGGTATACAGCTGGGGACACAGCGGGACACAGCGGGGAACACAGCGGGGGCCCCAGGGGGACACAGCAGGACACAGCTGGAGACACAGCAGGACACAGCAGGGACACAGCGGGACACAGCGGGGGACACAGCAGGACACAGCAGGATCACAGCGGGGGACACAGCGGGAGACACAGCGGGGGACACAGCAGCACAAAGCTGGGGACACTGTGAGGACACAGCAGCGACACAGAAGGGACACAGCAGGAAACAGCGGGGACACATTGGGGACACAGCGGGACATAGCGGGGACACAGGGAGGACACAGCGGGAAATAGCGGGACACAGTGTGGGACACAGTGTGGGACACAGCGGGGACACAGCGGGACACAGCAGGGGACAAAGCGGGGACACATCGGGACACAGCGGGGGACACAGCGGGACACAATGAGGGACAAGCGAGGACACAGCGGGACACAGCGGGACACAGCAGGGACACAGCGGGACACAGCGTGGACACAGCGGGGGACACAGTGGGGGACACAGCGGGACGCAGCGGGACACAGCTGGGGACACAGCAGGACACATTGCGGACACAGCGGGACATAGCGGGGACACAGGGAGGACACAGCGGGAAACAGTGGGACACAGCGGGGGACACAGCAGGACACAGCGGGACACAGCGTCGGCACAGTGGGGACACAGCGGGTCAAAGCGGGGGACACAGCTGGGGACACAGCGGGACACAGCGGCGGACAGCGGGGACACAACGGGGGAAAGGGTGGACACAACAGGACACAGCGGGGGACACCGGGGACACAGCAAGGACACAGCGGGGACACAGCTGGACACAGTGGGGACACAGCGGGGACACAGCGGCACACAGCGGGGAAACAGCGGGGACAGAGCGGGGACACAGCGTGACACAGTGGGGACACAGCGGGACACAGCAGATGACACAGCGGGGGACACAGCGGGACACAGCGAGACACAGCGGGGACACAGGGAGGACACAGCGGGTCACAGCGGGGGACACAGCAGGGGACACAGCGGGACACAGAAGGACACAGCGGGGGACACAGCGGGACACAGCGGGACACAGCGAGACACAGCGGGGACACAGGGAGGACACAGCGGGTCACAGCGGGGGACACAGCAGGGGACACAGCGGGACACAGAAGGACACAGCGGGGTACAGAGCAGGGACACAGCGGGTGACAGCGGGGGACAGCGGGAAACAGCGGGA
This sequence comes from Dipodomys merriami, assembly GCF_024711535.1. Classification (NCBI taxonomy): domain Eukaryota; kingdom Metazoa; phylum Chordata; class Mammalia; order Rodentia; family Heteromyidae; genus Dipodomys; species Dipodomys merriami. The sequence continues at coordinate 5,030,411 of NW_027206135.1, read as the reverse complement.
CACAGCGGGACACAGTGGAAAACAGCGGGACACAGCGGGGACACAGGGGGGACACAGCGAGGGACACAGTGGGGGACAAAGTGGGACACCCAGGGACACCAAGGTACATAGCGGGACACAGCGGCGACACAGCGGGGGACACAGCGGGGGACACAGCCAAATACAGCAGGGGACACAGCGGGGACACAGCGGGAGACACAGTGGGACAAAGGGGGGACACAGCGGGCACAGCGGGACACAGCGGGGGAAACAGCAGGACACATCGGGACACAGCGGGACACAGCATGGACACAGCGGGGGACACAGTGGGACACAGCGGGACTCATCGGGGGACACAGCGGGACACAGCGGGAAACAGCGGGACACTTCGGGGGACACAGCAGGACACAGCGGGGGACACAGCGGGACACAGTGGGGACAGAGCGGGACAAAGCGGGACACAGCGGGGACACAGCGGGACACAGCGGATGACACAGCGGGGGACACAGCGGGACACAGCGAGACACAGCAGGGACACAGGGAGGACACAGCGGGACACAGCGGGTGACACAGCGGGACACAGCGGGACACAGCGTCGGCACAGTGGGGACACATCGGGTAACAGCGGGGAACACAGCAGGGGACACAGCGGGAAACAGCGGCGGACACAGAGGGCCACACACCGGGACACAGAGGGACACAGCGGGGGACAGAGCGGGTACATAGTGGAGGACACAGCGGGGGACACAGCGGGACACAGCGGGACACAGGGGACACAGTGGGACACAGCGGGGGACACAGGTGGACACAGCGGGACAGAGCGGGGACACAGTGGGGGACCAAGCAAGGGACACAGCGGCACACAACGGGGGACACAGCGGGGAACAGCAGGGACACAGCGGGGGACACAGCGGGGCTACAGCGGGGCACACAGCGGGGGACACAGCGGGGGACACAGCTGGACACAGCGGGACACAGCAGGGACACAGAGGGGACTCAGCGGGGCACAGCGGGGCCACAGCGGTACACAGCGGGGAATACAGTGGGACACAGCGGGACACAGCGGGACACAGCGGGGTCACAGCGGGGGACAGCGGGGACACTCCTTGGCACAACATGGACACAGCGGGGACACAGAGGGGGACACAGCGGGGACAAAGCGGGACACAGCGAGGGACACAGTGGGTGACACAGCCAGACACAGCAGTGACACAGCGGTACACAGCGGGGACACCACGGGGGACACAGCGGGGGACACTGCGGGACACAGCGGGGGATAGAGGGGACACACAGTGTGACACAGTGCGGGACACAGGGGGACTCAGCGGGGACACAGCGGTGGACACAGAGGGACACAGGGGGGCAGGGCGGGACACAGCGGGACACAGCGGGGGACCCCGCTGTTTCCATGCTGTGTCCCGCTGTGTCCCGCTGTGTCCTGCTGTTTCACCCGTTGTGTCCCGCTGTGTCACTTTGTTTCCCCGCTGTGTCCCGCTGTGTCCCCCGCTGTGTCCCCCGCTGTGTCCCCCACTGTGTCCCGCTGTGTCCCTCTGGGTCCCTCTGTGTCCCCGCTGTGTCCCCCTGTGTCCCCGTTGTGTCCGGCTGTGTCCCCACTGTGTCCCGCTGTGTGCCCCGCCGTGTCCCGCTGTGTCCCCCGCTGTGTCCATGCTGTGTCCCGCTGTGTCCCGCTGTGTCCTGCTGTTTCACCCGCTGTGTCCCGCTGTGTCACTTTGTTTCCCCGGTGTGTCCCCCCTGTGTCCCCCACTGTATCCCGCTGTGTCCCTCTGTGTCCCGTTGTGTCCCTCTGTGTCCGCCGCTGTGTCCCGATGTGTCCCTTGCTGTGAATCCTCGCTGTGTCCTGGCTGTGTCCCGCTGGGTCCCACTGTGTCCCGCTGTGTCCCCGCTGTTTCCCCCGCTGTGTCCCGCCGTGTCCCCGCTGTGTCCCGCTGCATCACGCTGTGTCCCCCGCTGTGTCCCGCTGTGTCCCACTGTGTCCCACTGTGTCCCGCTGTGTCCCGCTGTGCCCTATCTGTGTACCCGCTGTGTCCCACTGCGTCAAGGCGCTGTCCCCCACTGTATCCCGCTGTGACCCTCTGTGTCCTGCTGTGTCCCTCTGTGTCGCGTGCTGTGACCCCCGCTGTGTCCCCGCTGTGTCCCCGCTGTGCCCTCGCTCTGTGCCCCTTGTGTCCCCCACTGTATCCCGCTGTTACCATCTGTGTCCCGTTATGTCCCTCTGTGTCCGCCGCTGTGTCCCGCTGTGTCCCTTGCTGTGTCCCCGCTTTGTCCCCGCTGTGTCCCATTGTGTTTCCCTGTGTCCCGCTGTGTCCCCGCTTTGCCCTCGCTGTGTCCCCCGCTGTATCCCTCTGTGTCCCGCTGTGTCCCAGCTCTGTTCCCCGTTGTGTCCCGCTGTGTCCCCGCTGTATCCCGCTGCCTCCCGCTGTGTCCCCCGCTGTGTCCCCGCTGTGTCCCGCTGTGTCCCCGCTGTGTCCCCCACTGTGTCTCTCTGTGTCCACCGCTGTGTCCCCCGCTGTGTCAGGCTGTGTCCCGCTGTGTTCCCCGCTGTGTCCCCGCTGTGTCCCTCTGTGTCCCGTTGTGTCCCTCCGTGTCCGCCGCTGTGTCCCGCTGTGTCCCTTGCTGTGACCCCCGCTGTGTTCCCGCTTTGTCCCGCTTTGTCCCAGCTGTGCCCTCGCTGTGTCCCCTGCTGTGTCCCCCGCTGTGTCCCTCTGTGTCCCCCTGGGTCCCCCGCTGTGTTCCCCGCTGTGTTCCGCTGTGTCCCGCTGTGTCCCCGCTGTGTCCAAGCTGTGACCTGCTGTCCCCCGCTGTGTCCTGCTGTGTCCCCGTTGTCCCCCGTTGTGTCCCGAATGTCCCTCGCTGTGTCCCGCGCTTTGTACCGCTGTGTCCCGCTGTGTCCCCGCTGTGTCCAGCTGTGTCCCCACTGTGTCCTGCTGTGTCCCCAGCTGTGTCCCGCTGTGTCCACCGCTGTGTTCCCCGCTGTGTCCTGCTGTGTCCCCCGCTGTATCCCGCTGTGTCCCGCTGTTTCCCCCGCTGTGTCCCGCCGTGTCCCCGCTGTGTCCCACTGCGTCACGCTGTGTCCCCCGCTGTGTCCCGCTGTGTCCCACTGTGTCCCGCTGTGTCCCGCTGTGCCCTATTTGTGTACCCGCTGTGTCCCACTGCGTCAAGGCGCTGACCCCCACTGTATCCCGCTGTGACCCTCTGTGTCCCGCTGTGTCCTTCTGTGTCGCGTGCTGTGACCCCCGCTGTGTCCCCGCTGTGCCCTCGCTCTGTGCCCCTTGTGTCCCCCACTGTATCCCGCTGTTACCATCTGTGTCCCATTATGTCCCTCTGTGTCCGCCGCTGTGTCCCGCTGTGTCCCTTGCTGTGACCCCGCTTTGTCCCCGCTGTGTCCCATTGTGTTTCCCTGTGTCCCGCTGTGTCCCCGCTTTGCCCTCGCTGTGTCCCTCGCCGTGTCCCCCAATGTGTCCCGCTGTGTCCCGCTGGGTCCCCCGCTGTGTTCCCCGCTGTGTACCCCGCTGTGTTCCGCTGTGTCCCCGCTGTCCCCTGCTGTGTCCCGCTGTGTTCCTGTTGTCCCCCGGTGTGTCTCGAATGTCCCCCGCTGTGTCCCCGCTGTGTCCCCGCTGTGTCTTTGCTGTGTCCCCAGTGTCCCCCACTGTGACCCACTGTGTCCCCGCTCTTCCCCGATGTGTCCCTGCTATGTCCCGCTTGTCCCCAATGTGTCCCTGCTGTGTCCCGCTGTGTCCCGCTGTGACCCCTGTGTCCCGCTGTGTCCCCGCTGTGCCCTCGCTGTGTCCCCGCTGTGTCCCCCACTGTGTCCGCTGTATCCCGCTGGGTCCCCCGCTGTGTTCTCCGCTGTGTTCCACTGTGTCCCGCTGTGTCCCGCTGTGTCCCCGCTGTCTCCCCGCTGTGTCCTGCTGTGTCCCACTGTGTCCCTGCTGTCCCCCGTTGTGTCCCGCTGTGTCCCCATTGTCCCCCTGTGTCCCGAATGTCCCCTGCTGGGTCCCGCGCTGTGTACCGCTGTGTCCCGCTGTGTCCCCGCTGTGTCCCCACTGTGTCCCCTCTGTGTCCCCGCTGTGTCCTGCTGTGTCCCCAGCTGTGTCCCGCTGTGTCCTGCTGTGTCCCCAGCTGTGTTCCCTGCTGTGTCCCGCTGTGTCCCCGCTGTGTCCCCCGTTGTGTCCCGCTGTGTCCCCGCTGTGTCCAGCTGCCTCCCGCTGTGTCCCCCGCTGTGTCCCCGCTGTGTCCCGCTGTGTCCCCGCTGTGTCCCCCACTGTGTCTCTCTGTGTCCACCGCTGTGTCCCCCGCTGTGTCAGGCTGTGTCCCGCTGTGTTCCCCGCTGTGTCCCCCACTGTGTCCCGCTGTGTCCCCGCTGTTCCCCCCTTGTGTCCCGATGTGTCATCGCGCTGTCCCCACTGTGTCCTGCTTTGTCCCCGCTGTGTCCCGCTGTGTCCCCACTGTGTCCCCGCTGTGTCCCGCTGTGTCCCTCTGTGTCCCCACTGTGTCTCCACTGTGTCCCCCTGTGTCCCCGCTGTGTCCCGCTGTGTCCCTGCTGTGTCCCCACTGAGTCCTCGCGGTGTCCCCAGCTTTGTTCTGCTGTGTCCCCCGCTGTGTCCCCCGCTGTGTCCCCCACTGTGATCCTGCTGTGTCCCCGCTGTGTCCTCGCAGTGTCGCCCGCTGTGTCCTGCTGTGTACCCCGCTTGTCCACTCTTGTGTCCCCCGCTGTGTCCCTGCTATCCCCACTGTGTCCTGGCTGTGTCCCCCGCTGTGTCCCGCTGTGTCCCCGCTGTGTCCCGCTGTGTCCCCCGCTGTGTCCAGCTGTGTCTCCACTGTGTTCCGCTGTGTCCCCCGCTGTGTCCCGCTGTGTCCTGCTGGGTCCCTCGCTGTATTCCCCGCTGTGTCCCCCGCTGTGTCCCCGCTGTTCCCCCCTTGTGTCCCGATGTGCCATCGCGCTGTCCCCACTGTGTCCCGCTGTGTCCCCTCTGTGTGCCGCTGTGTCCCCCGCTGTGTCAGGCTCTGTCCCGCTGTCTCCCGCTGTTTCCCGCTGTGTCCCCAATTGTGTCCCGCTGTGTCCACCGCTGTGTCTCGCTGTGTCCCGCTGGGTCCCTCGCTGTGTTCCCCGCTGTGTTCCGCTGTGTCCCGGCTGTGTCCCCCGCTGTGTCCCTGGTGTTTCCCACCTTGTGTCAGGATGTGTCTTCGCGCTGTCCCCCGCTGTGACCACGTCGTTACCTGCTATGTCCCCGCGGTGTCCCCACTCTCCCCCGCTGTGTCCCGCGGTGTCCCCGATCTCCCGCGTTGTGTCCCCGCTGTCCCCCACTTTGTCCCCCACAGTGTTCTGCTGTGTCCAGATGTGTCCTCGCTGTGTCCCCCGCTGTGTCCCGGCTGTGTCCCGCTGTGTCCCCTCTGTGTCCCCGCTGTGTCCAGCTGTGTCCCCACTGTGTCCTGCTGTGTCCTCAGCTGTGTCCCGCTGTGTCCCCCGCTGTGTCCCCGCTGTGTCCCCGCTGTGTCCCCGCTGTCCCGCGCTGTATGCCTCTTTGTCCCCGCTGTGTCCCAGGCTGTGTCCCGCTTGGTTCCCCACTGTGTCCCACGCTGTGTCCCGCTGTGTCCCCCGCTTGGTCCCGCTGTGTCCCTTGTTTTCTCTCCCTGTGTCCCGCTGTGTCCCACTGTGTCCTCACTGTGTCCACGCTGTGTCCCGAGTGTCCCGCTGTGTCCCGCTGTGTCCTCTCTGTGTCCCCGCTGTATCCCCAGCTGTGTCCCGCTGTGTCTCCGCTGTGTCCCGCTGTGTCCCCCGCTGTGTCCCGCTTTGTCCCCCACTGTGTCCGGTTGTATCCCGCTGTGTCCCCGCTGTGTCCCCCCTGTGTCCCGTTGTGTCCCCGCTGTGTCCCCCGCTGTGTCCCGCTGTGTCCCCGATGTGTCCTCCGCTCTGTCCCCCGCTGGTTCCTGCTGTGTCCTCCGCTATCTCCCGCTGTGTCAAACGTTGTTTCCCACTGTGTCCTCCGCTGTGTCCCCCGCTGTGTCTCGCTGTGTCCCGCTGTGTCCCGCTGTGTCCCCCGCTGTGTCCCGCTTTGTCCACCGCTGTGTCCCTCTGTGTCCCCACTCGTCTCCGCTGTGTCCCCCGCTCTGTCCCCCGCTGGTTCCCGCTGTGTCCTCCGCTATCTCCCGCTGTGTCAAACGTTGTTTCCCACTGTGTCCTCCGCTGTGTCCCCAGCTATGTCCCGCTGTGTCCCCCGCTGGGTCCGCCGCTGTGTCCCGTTGTGTCCCGCTGTGTCCCCGCTGTGTCCCGATGTGTCCACGCTGTGTCCCTCTGTATCACGTTGTGTCCCCGCTGTGTCCCGCTGTGTCCTCGCTGCGTCCCCGCTGTTTGCCGCTGTGTCCCGCTGTGACCCGCTGTGTTTCGCTGTGTCCCCCGCTGTGTCCAGCTGTGTCCACCGCTGTGTCCCGCTGTGTCCCGCTGTGTCCCCCGCTGTGTCCCGATGTATCCCTGCTGTGTCCCCCGCTGCTTCCCGCTGTGTCCCCGCTGTGTCCCCTGCTCTTTCCCCTGCTGGATCCCACAGTGTCCTCCACTGTGTCCCGCTCTGTCCCATGCTGTGTCCCGCTGTGTCCCCTCTGTGTCCCCTGCTGGGTCCTGCTGGGTCCCTGGTGTGTCCCGCTGTGTCCAACGCTGTGTCCCGCTGAGTCCCCCGCTGTGTCCCCGCTGTGTAACCGCAGTCCTCCCCTGTCTCCCCCGCTGTGTCCCCCGCTGTGTCCCCGGCTGTGTCCCGCTGTGTTCCCGCTGTGTAACCGCAGTCCTCCCCTGTCTCCCCCGCTGTATCCCCCACTGTGTCCCCGGCTGTGTCCCGCTGTGTTCCCGCTGTGTCCCCGCTGTGTCCCGCTGTGTCCTGCTATGTCACCGCTGTGTCCCCGCTGTGTCCCCCGCTGTGTCCTGCTGTGTCCCGCTGTATCCCGCTGTGTCCCCTGTGTCCCCAATGTGTCCCGATGTGTCCTGATATGTCCCGCTGTGTCCTGATGTGTTCCGCTGTGTCCCACACTGTGTCCCACTGTGTCCTGCTGTGTCCCCCGCTGTGTCCACTGTGTCCGGCTGTGTCCTTGCTGTGTGCCCCGCAGTGTCCCGCTGTGTGCCGCTGTGTCCCTCGCTGTGTCCTGCTGTGTCCCGCTGTGTCCCCTGTGTCCCCGCTGTATCCCGATGTGTCCCGATGTGTCCCACTGTGTCCCGATGTGTCCTCGCTTTGTCCCCGCTGTGTCCCTCCGTTTATCCCGCTTTGTCAAGCTGTGTCCCCCGATGTGTCCCGCTGTGTCCCGCTGTGTCCCCCGCTGTGTCCCGCTGTGTCCCCACTGTGTCCCCGCTGTGTCCCGCTGTGTCCCGCTGTGTCTCGCTGTGTTCCCCGCTGTTTCCCGCTGTGTCCCCCGCTGGATCCCGCTGTGTCCTCCACTGTGTCCTGCTATGTCCCGCTGTGTCCCCGCTGTGTCCCCGCTGTGTCCCGCTGTGTCCCCGCTGTGTCCCCGCTGTGTCCCCGCTGTGTCCCGCTGTGTCCCGCTGTGTCCCCCGCTGTGTCCCGCTGTGTCCCCCGCTGTGTCCCCATTGTGTCCCTGCTGTATCCCGCTGTGTTCTCTCTGTGTCCCCCGCTGTGTCACCGTTGTGTCCCCGCTGTATCCCGCTGTGTCCTGCTGTGTCCTCCCTGTGTCCCCCTCTGTGTCCCGCTATGTCCCCCGCAGTGTCCCGCTGAGTCCCCCGCTGTGTCCTGCTGTGTCCCGCTGTGTCTCTGTTGTGTCCCCGCTCTCCTCCCTGTGTCCCCCGCTGTGTCCCCCGCTGTGTCCCGCTGTGTCCCCCGCTGTGTCCCCCTCAGTGTCCCGCTATGCCCCGCTGTGTCCCCGCTGCGTCCCCGCTGTGTCCCTCTGTGTCCCCGCTGTGTCCCCGCTGTGTCCCCGCTGTGTCCCGCTGTGTCCCCCGCTGTGTCTCCCGCTGTGTCCCGCTGTGTCACGCTGTGTCACGCTGTGTCCCCTGTGTCCTCGCTGTATCCCTGCTGTATACCGCCGTGTATCCTGCTGTGTCAAGCTGTGTCCCCCGATGTGTCCAGCTGTGTCCCGATGTGTCACTGCTGTGTAACCCGTTGTGTCCCGCTGTGTCCCCCGCTGTGAACTGCTGTGTCCCTCGCTGTGTCCCGCTGTGTGCCGCTGTGTCCCGCTGTTTCCCCCGCCGTGAATCGATGTGTCCCCGCTGTGTCCTGCTGTGTCCCCGCTGTGTCCCGATGTGTCTCCGCAGTGTCCTGCTATGTCCCGCTGTGTCCCCGCTGTGTCCCCGCTGTGTCCCCGCTGTGTCCCCTGTGTCCCCGCTGTGTCCTGTTGTGTCCCGATGTGTCACGTTGTGTCCCGCTGTGTCCTCGCTGTGTCCCTGCTGTGTCCCGCCGTGTATCCCGCTATGTCAAGCTGTGTCCCCCGATGTGTCCCGCTGTGTCCCCACTGTGTCCCCCGCTGTGTCTCGCTGTATCCCCCGCTGTGTCCCGCTGTGTCCCACGCTGTGTCACGCTGTATGCTGCTGTGTCCCGCTGTGTCCCCTGCTGTGTACCGACGTGTCCCTGCTGTGTCCTGCTGTGTCCCAGCTGTATCCCGTTGTGTCCCGATGTTTCCCGCTGTGTCCTGCTGTGTCCTCGCTGTGTCCCTGCTGTGTCCCGCCGTGTCAAGCTGTGTCCCCCGATGTGTCCCGCTGTGTCCCACGTGTCCCACTGTGTCCTGCTGTGTCCTCGCTGTGTACCCCGCAGTGTCCCGCTGTGTCCCGGCTGTGTACCTGCTGTGGCCCACTGTGTCCCCCGCTGTGTACCGATGTGTCCCCGCTGTGTCCCGCTTTGTCCTCCGCTGTTTCCCGATGTGTCCCAGCTGTGTCCCGCTGTGTCCCCAACTGTGACGCGCTGTGTCCCGCCGTTCCCCCGCTGTATCCCCCGCTGTGTCCCCGCTGTGTCCCACGTGTCCCACTGTGTCCTGCTGTGTCCTCGCTGTGTACCCCGCAGTGTCCCGCTGTGTCCCGCTGTGTCCCGCTGTGTCCCCCACTGTGTCCCGTTGTGTCTCGCTGTGTCCCGCTGTGTCCCCTGCTGTGTCTCGCTGTGTCCCCCACTGTTTCCCGATGTGTCCCCGCTGTGTCCTGCTGTGTCCCAGCTGTATCCCCGCTGTGTCCCCCGCTGTGTCCCGATGTGTCCCCACTGTGTCCCCCGCTGTGTCTCGCTGTGTCCCCCGCTGAGTCCCGCTGTGTACACCGCTGTGTCCTGCTGTGTCCCAGCTGTGTCCCCGCTGTGTCCCCCGCTGTGACCTGATGTGTCTCCGCTGTGTCCCCCGCTGTGTCCCGCTGTGTCCGCCGCTTTGTCCCCCGCTGTGTTCCGCTGTGTCCCGCTGTGTCCCCCGCTGTGTCCCGCTGTGTCCCCCGCTGTGTCCAGCTGTGGGCCCCTTTGTCCCGCTCTGTCCCCCGGTGTGTCCCGATGTGTCCCCACTGTGTCCTGCTGTGTCCCAGCTGTGTCCCCTCTGTGTCACCCGCTGTATCCCGATGTTTCCCCGCTGTGTCCCGCTGTGTCCCCGCTGTGTCCCCTTCGCTGACCCCTGCTGGTTCCTGCTGTGTCCTCTGCTGTTTCCCACTGTGTCCCATGCTCTGTCTCGCTCTGTCCCCCGCTGTGTGCCCCGCTGTGTTCCGCTGTGTCTCGCGGTGTCCCCCGCTGTGTCCTGCTGTGTCCTGCTGTGTTCCGCTGTGACACTGCTGTGTCCCGCTGTGTCCCTGCTGTGTCCCGCTGTGTCCCGCTGTGTCCCGCTGTGTCCTTGCTGTGTCCTCGCTGTGTCCCCACTGTGTCCCGCTGTGTCCCGCTGTGTCCCGCTGTGTCCTCGCTGTGTCCCCGCTGTGTCCCGCTGTGTCCTGCTGTGTCCCACTGTGTCCTCGCTGTGTCCCCCGCTGTGTCCCGTTCTGTCCCCGCTCTGTCCCCCGTTCTGTCCCCCGCTGGTCCCCGCTGTGTCCCATGCTGTGTCCTCGCTGTGTCCCTCCTGTGTCACTGCTGTGTCCCGTTGTGTCGTGCTGTGTCGCTCTGTGTCCCCCCCTGTGTCCCCCGCTGTGTCCCGCTGTGTCCTTCTGTGTCCCCAATCTGTCCCCGCTGTGTCCCGCTTTTTCCTGCTGTGTCCCTGCTTTGTCCCCCCTTGTGTACCCCTTTGTCCCCGCTGTGTCCGGCTGTGTCCCCTGCTGTGTCCCACTGTGTCCCCTGCTATGTCCCGCTGTGGCCCCTTTTGTCCCCGCTGTGTTCCCACTGTGTCCCGCTGTGTGCCCCGCTTTGTTCCCCTGTGTCCCGCTTGGGCCCCGCTGTGTTCCCTGTGGGGCGCGCTGTGTCCCGCTGTGTCCAGCTGTGTCCCCGCTGTGTCCCCCGCTGTGTCTCCCACTGTGCCCTGCTGTGTCCCTCTGTATCCCCACTGTGTCCCTGCTGTGTCCCGCTGTGTCCCACTGTGTCCCCGCTGTGTCCCTGTTTTGTCCCCGCCCGTGTTCCGCTGTGTCCCCGCTGTCCCCCGCTGTGTCCCGCTGTGTACCCGTTGTCCCCCATTGTGTCCCAGCTGTCCCCCACTGTGTCCCCCGCTGTGTTCCGCTGTGTCCTCCGCTGTGTCCCGCTGTGGCCCATGCTGTGTCCCGCTGTGTCCCCCGCTGTGTCCCCCGCTGTGTCCCGCTGTGTCCCGCTGTGTCCCGCTGTTTCCCCCCTGTGTCCTGCTGTGTCCCCCGCTGTGTCCCCCGCTGTGTCCTGCTGTGTCCCAGCTGTGTCCCCGCTGTGTCCCCCCTGTGTCCCGTTGTGTCCCCTCTGTGTCCCCCGCTGTGTCCCGCTGTGTCCCCGATGTGTCCCCCGCTCTGTCCCCCGCTGGTTCCCGCTGTGTCCTCTGCTATCTCCCGCTGTGTCAAACGTTGTTTCCCACTGTGTCCCCCGCTGTGTCCCCCGCTGTGTCTCGCTGTGTCCCGCTGTGTCCCCCGCTATGTCCCGATGTGTCCCCCACTGGGTCCCCCGCTGTGTCCCGTTGTGTCCCCTGTGTCCCCGCTGTGTCCCGATGTGTCCCCTCTGTGTCACTCTGTATCACGATGTGTCCCGCTGTGACCCGCTGTGTCCTCGCTGTGTCCCCCGCTGTGTCCTGCTCTGTCCCCCGCTGTGTCCCCCGCTGTGTTTCGCTGTGTCCCCCGCTGTGTCCAGCTGTGTCCACCGCTGTGTCCCGCTGTGTCCCGTTGTGTAACCCGCTGTGTCCCACTGTGTCCCCGCTGTGTCCCCTGCTCTGTCCCCTGCTGGATCCCACAGTGTCCTCCACTGTGTCCCGCTCTGTCCCATGCTGTGTCCCCTCTGTGTCCCCTGCTGGGTCCTGCTGGGTCCCTGGTGTGTCCCGCTGTGTCCAACGCTGTGTCCCGCTGAGTCCCCCGCTGTGTCCCCGCTGTGTAACCGCAGTCCCCCCTGTCTCCCCCGCTGTGTCCCCCGCTGTGTCCCGCTGTGTCCCCCACTGTGTCCCCGGCTGTGTCCCACTGTGTTCCCGCTGTGTCCCCGCTGTGTCCCGCTGTGTCCTGCTATGTCCCCGCTGTGTCCCCGCTGTGTCCCGCTGTGTCCCGCTGTATCCCGCTGTGTCCCCTGTGTCCCCAATGTGTCCCGATGTGTCCTGATATGTCCCGCTGTGTCCCGATGTGTCCCGCCGTGTCCCACTGTGTCCCACACTGTGTCCCACTGTGTCCCGCTGTGTCCCCCGCTGTGTCCTGCTGTTGCCCGCTTTTTCCCCGCTGTGTCCCCCGCTGTGTCCCCGCTGTGTCCACTGTGTCCCGCTTTGTCCCGCTGTGTCCTTGCTGTGTGCCCCGCAGTGTCCCGCTGTGTGCCGCTGTGTCCCCCGCTGTGTCCCGCTGTGTCCCCTGTGTCCCCACTGTTTCCCGATGTGTCCCGCTGTGTCCCGATGTGTCCTTGCTTTGTCCCCGCTGTGTCCCTCCGTTTATCCCGCTTTGTCAAGCTGTGTCCCCTGATGTGTCCCGCTGTGTCCCCCGCTGTGTCCCGCTGTGTCCCCACTGTGTCCCCGCTGTGTCCCGCTGTTTCCCGCTGTGTCCCGCTGTGTCCTCCCTGTGTCCCCCTCTGTGTCCCACTATGTCCCCGGCAGTGTCCCGTTGAGTCCCCCGCTGTGTTCTGCTGTGTCCCGCTGTGTCTCCGTTGTGACCCCGCTCTTCCCCTTGTGTCCCCCGCTGTGTCCCCCGCTGTGTCCCGTTGTGTCCCCCGCTGTGTCCCCCTCAGTGTCCCGCTGTGCCCCGCTGTGTCCCTGCTGCGTCCCCACTGTGTCCCTCTTTGTCCCCTCTGTGTCCCTGCTGTGTCCCCTCTGTGTCCTGCTGTGTCCCCCGCTGTGTCACCCGCTGTGTCCCACTGTGTCCCGCTGTGTCACGCTGTGTCCCCTGTGTCCTCGCTGTATCCCTGCTGTATACCGCCGTGTATCCCGCTGTGTCAAGCTGTGTCCCCCGATGTGTCCAGCTGTGTCCCGATGTGTCACTGCTGTGTAACCCGCTGTGTCCCGCTGTGTCCCCCGCTGTGTCCTGCTGTGTCCCTCGCTGTGTCCCGCTGTGTGCCGCTGTGTCCCACTGTGTCCCCCGCCGTGAATCGGTGTCCCCGCTGTGTCCTGCTGTGTCCCCGCTGTGTCCCGATGTGTCTCCGCAGTGTCCCGCTATGTCCCGCTGTGTCCCCGCTGTGTCCCGCTGTGTCCCCTGTGTCCCCGCTGTGTCCTGCTGTGTCCCGATGTGTCCCGCTCTGTCCCGCTGTGTCCCGCTATGTCCCCCTCTGTTTCCCGATATGTCTCCGCTGTGTCCTGCTGTGTCCCCTCTGTGTCCCCGCTTGTCCCCCGCTGTGTCCTGTTGTGTCCCGCTGTGTCCCACTGTGTCCCCTTTGTCCCCGCTGTGTCCCGCTGTGTCCCCCGCTGGCTGTGTCCTGCTGTGTCCCGCTGTTTCCCCGCTGTGTCCCCCGCTGTGTCCCTGCTGTGTCCCACTGTGTCCCGCTTTGTCCCACTGTGTCCTTACTGTTTCCCCCGCAGTGTCCCGCTGTGTCCCCGCTATGCCCCCGCTGTGTCCCGCTGTGTCCCGCTGTGTCCCCGCTGTGTCCCCCGCTGTGTCCCGCTGTGTCCTGCTGTGTCCCGCTGTGTCCCCACTGTGTCCCCACTGTCTCCAGCTGTCTCCCCCGCTGTGTCCCACTGTGTCACCCGCTGTGTCCCCCGCTGTGTCCCGCTGTTTCCCCAGTGGTGTCCCCGCTGTATCCCGCTCTGTCTTTGCTGTGTTCCGCTGTGTCCTGCTGTGTCCTCGCTGTGTCCCCCGCTGTGTCCCCATTGTGTCCCCGCTGTATCCCGCTGTGTCCCGCTCTGTTCTCTCTATGTCCCCCGCTGTGTCCCCAGTGTGTCCCCGCTGTATCCCGCGGTGTCCCGCTGTGTTCTCTCTGTGTCCCCCGCTGTGTCCCGCTATGTCCCCCGCAGTGTCCTCCGCTGTGTCCCGCTGTGTCTGGCTGTTTCCCCGCTGTGTCCCTCGCTGTGTCCCCGCTGTGTCCCACTGTGTCCTGCTGTGTCCCGCTGTGTCCTCGCTGTGTCCCTCCAGTGTCCCGCTGTTTTCCGCTGTGTCCCCGATGTGTCCCCGCTGTGTACCGCTGTGTCTCCGCTGTGTCCCCCGCTGTGTCCCACTGTGTCCCCCGCTGTGTCCCCCGCTGTGTCCCGCTGTGACCCGCTGTGTCTCGCTGTGTCCCCTGTGTCCCCGCGGTGTCCCGCTGTGTCCCAATATGTCCCGCTGTGTCTCCCTGTGTCCCTCGCTGTGTCCCCACTGTGTCCAACTGTGTCTCGCTGTGTCCCGCTGTGTCCTCGCTGTGTCCCTGCAGTGTCCCGCTGTTTTCCGCTGTGTCCCCGATGTGTCCCCGCTGTGTACCGCTGTGTCTCCGCTGTGTCCCCCGCTGTGTCCCACTGTGTCCCCCGCCGTGTCCCCCGCTGTGTCCCGCTGTGACCCGCTGTGTCCCGCTGTGTCCCCTGTGTCCCCGCGGTGTCCCGCTGTGTCCCAATATGTCCCGCTGTGTCTCCCTGTGTCCTCGCTGTTTCCCTCTGTGTCCTGCCGTGTATTCCGCTGTGTCAAGCTGTGTCCCCCGATGTGTCCCGCTGTGTCCCGCTGTGTCCCCCGCTGTGTCCTGCTGTGTCCCACTGTGTCACAAGCTGTGTCCCGATATGTCCGTGCTGTGTCCTGCTGTGTCCCAGCTGTGTCCTCGCTGTGTCCCCCGCCGTGTCCTGATGTGTCCCCGCTGTGTCTCGCTGTGTCCCCCGCTGTGTGCCGCTGTGTGCCGCTGTGTCCCCCGCTGTGTCCCGATGTGTCCCGGCTGTGTCCTGCTGTGTCCAAGCTGTGTCCCCGCTGTCTCCTCTGCTGTGTCCCGCTGTGTCCCACACTGTGTCCCGCTTTGTCCCGCTGTGTCCTTACTGTGTCTCCCGCAGTGTCCCGCTGTGTCCCCGCTATGCCCCCGCTGTGTCCCTCTGTGTCCCCGCTGTGTCCCTGCTGTGTCCCCCTCTGTGTCCCGCTGTGTCCCGCTGTGTCCCCACGGTGTCCCCACTGTCTCCTGCTGTGTCCCCCGCTGTGTCCCACTGTGTCCCCCGCTGTGTCCCCCGCTGTGTCCCGCTGTTTCCCCAGCGGTGTCCCCGCTGTATCCCGCTCTGTCCTGCTGTGTCCCGCTGTGTCCTGCTGTGTCCTCGCTGTGTCCCCCGCTGTGTCCCCATTGTGTCCCCACTGTATCCCGCTGTGTCCCACTCTGTTCTCTCTATGTCCCCCGCTGTGTCCCTGGTGTGTCCCCGCTGTATCCCGCTGTGTCCCGCTGTGTTCTCTCTGTGTCCCCCATTGTGTCCCGCTATGTCCCCCGCAGTGTCCCCCGCTGTGTCCCGCTGTGTCCGGCTGTTTCCCCGCTGTGTCCCTCGCTGTGTCCCCGCTGTGTCCCACTGTGTCCCGCTGTGTCCCACTGTGTCCTCGCTGTGTCCCTGTAGTGTCCCGCTTTTTCCCGCTGTGTCCCCGATGTGTCCCTGCTGTGTCCCGCTGTGTCTCTGCTGTGTCCCCGCTGTGTCCCCCGCTGTGTCCCGCTGTGTCCCCCGCTGTGTCCTCCGCTGTGTCCCGCTGTGACCCGCTGTGTCCCGCTGTGGCCCCTCTGTCCCTGCTGTGTCCCGCTGTGTTCCAATATGTCCCGTTGTGTCTCCATGTGTCCACGCTGTGTCCCCGCTGTATCCCGCTGTGTCCTCGCTGTGTCCCCCGCTGAGTCCCGTTCTGTTCCCGCTCTGTCCCCCGTTCTGTCCCCCGGTGGTTCCCGCTATGTCCCACGCTGTGTCCCCCTGTGTCCCTCTGTGTCCTCGCTGTGTCCCCCGCTGTGTCCCGTTCTGTCCCCGCTCTGTCCCCCGTTCTGTCCCCCGCTGGTTCCCGCTGTGTCCCACGCTGTGTCCCGCTGTGTCCCCCGCTGTGTCCCCCGCTGTGTCCTGTTGTGTCCCGCTGAGTCCCGCTTTGTCCCCCACTGTTTCCCAATGTGTCCCCCGCTGTGTACTGCTGTTTCCCGCTGAGTCCCGCTGTGTCCCCGCTGTGTCCCCTGCTGTGTCCTCCGCTGTGTCCCGCTGTGTCCCCCGCTGTGTCCCGATGTGTCCCCCTGCTGGATCCCCCGCTGGGTCCCATTGTGTCCCGCTGTGACCCCGCTGTATCCTGATGTGTCCCCGCTGTGTACCGCTGTATCACGATGTGTCCCCGCTGTGTCCCGCTGTGTCCTAGCTGTGTCCCGCTGTGTCCCGCCGTGTGTCCCGCTGTGTCAAACTGTGTCCCCCGATGTGTACCGCTGTGTCCCGCTGTATCCCCCGCTGTGTTCCCGCTGGGTCCCCCGCTCTGTCCCCCTCTGGTTCCCGCTGTCTGCTCTGCTGTGTCTCCTCTGTGTCCCCCGCTGTGTCCCGCTGTGTCCCTGCTGTGTCCCGCTGTGTCCCACACTGTGTCCCACTGTGTCCCCCGCTGTGTCCCGCTGTGTCCCGCTGTGTCCCACACTGTGTCCCACTGTGTCCCCCGCTGTGTCCCGCTGTGAACCCCGTTGTGTCCCGCTGTGTCCCGCTGTGTCCCCCGCTGTGTTCCCCGCTGTGTCCCGCTGTATCACTCTATGTCCCTCTGTGTCCCGCTGTGTCCTCTCTGTGTCCCCCCATGTGTTCCCCGCTGTGTCCCCGCTTTGTCCCACTGTGTCCCCCGCTGTGTCCTGCTGTTTCCCACGCTGTGTCCCCCGCTGTGTCCCTCTGTGTCCCCGCTGTGTCCCCCGCTTTGTCCCCCGCTGGTTCCCGCTGTCTCCTCCGCTGTGTCCCCTCTGTGTCCCCCGCTGTGTCCAGCTGGGTCCCCGCTGTGTCCCGCTGTGTCCCACGCTGTGTCCCACTGTGTCCCCCGCTGTGTCCTGCTGTTTCCCGCTGTGTCCCCACTGTGTCCCCACTGTCTTCCGCTGTGAACCCCGTTGTGTCCCCCTGTGTCCCGCTGTGTCCCCCGCTGTGTTTCCCGCTGTGTCCCGCTGTATCACTCTATGTCCCGCTGTGTCCCGCTGTGTCCTCTCTGTGTCCCCCCTGTGTTCCCCGCTGTGTCCCCCCCTTTGTCCCGCTGTGTCCCGCTGTGTCCCCAGCGGTGTCCCTGCTGTATCCTGCTCTGTCCCGTTGTGTCTTGCTGTTTCCTGCTGTGTCCTCGCTGTGTTCCCCCGCTGTGTCCCCATTGTGTCCCCGCTGTATCACGCTGAGTCCCGCTGTGTCCCCTCTGTGTCAGCCGCTGTGTCCCGCTGGGTCCCACGCTGTGTCCCGCTGAGTCCCCCGCTGTGTCCCGCTGTGTCCCCGCTGTGTAACCGCTGCTACCCTTTTGGACCCCGCTGTGTCCCCCGCGGTGTCCCGCTGTGTCCCCCGCTGTGTACCGCTGTGTCCCCAGCGGTGTCCCTGCTGTGTCCCGCTCTGTCCCGCTGTGTCCCACTGTCTCCTGCTGTGTCATCGCTGTGTCCCCCGCTGTGTCCCCATTGTTTCCCCGTTGTGTACCCGTGTATCCCGCTGTGTCCCGCTGTGCTCTCTCTGTCCCCTGCTGTGTCCCTGTTGTGTCACCGCTGTGTTGCGCTGTGTCCCGCTGTGTCCTCTCTGTGTCCCGCTTTGTCCCGATGTGTTCTCTCTGTGTCCCGCTGTGTCCCGCTGTGTCCCCCGCTGTGTCCCCTTGTTTCCCCGCTGTGTCCCCCGCTGTGTCTCCTCTGTGTCCCACTGTGTCCCACTTTGTCCCGCTGTGTCCTCGCTGTGTCCCCGCAGTGTCCCGCTGTGTCCCGCTGTGTCCCCGCTGTGTCCCCCGCTGTGTCCCGATGTGTCCCCGCTGTGTCCCCCGCTGTGTCCCTCTGTGTCCCCACTATGTCCCCTGCTCTGTCCCCCGCTGGTTCCCGCTGTCTTCTCCGCTCTGTCCTTCTGTTTCCCACGCTGTGTCCTGCTGTGTCCCCTCTGTGTCCCCCGCTATGTCCCGCTGGGTCCCCGCTGTGTCCTGCTGTGTCAAAGGCTGTGTCCTGCTGTATCCCCCGCTGTGTCCCGCTGTGTCCCGCTGGGTCCCCGCTGTGTCCCGCTGTGTCCTATGCTGTGTCCCGCTGTGTCCCCCGCTGTGTCTCGCTGTGTCCTGATTGTCCCCACTGTTTCCCGACTGTCTCCCGCTGTGAACCCCGTTGTGTCCCGCTGTGTCCCCCGCTGTGTTCCCCGCTGTGTCCCGCTATATCACTATGTCCCGCTGTGTCCCGCTGTATCCTCTCTGTGTCCCCCCTGTGTCCCTCGCTGTGTCCCCTGCTGTGTCCCACTGTGTCCACCGCTGTGTCCCGCTGTGTCCCCCGCGGTGTCCCTGCTGTATCCCGCTCTGTCCCGTTGTGTCTTGCTTTGTCCTGCTGTGTCCTTGCTGAGTCCCCCACTGAGTCCCCATTATGTCCCCGCTGTTTCACGCTGTGTCCCACTGTATCCCGCTGTGTCCTGCTGTGTCCTCCACTGTATCCTGCTGTGTCCTCTACTGTATCCCGCTGTGTAACATGCTGTGTCCCGCTGTGTCCCCTCTGTGTCCCCCGCTGTAACCCGCTGGGTCCCCGCTGTGTCAGCTGTGTCCCCACTGTGTCCCGCTGTGTCCCTGCTGTGTCCAGCTGAGTCCCGCTGTGTCCCGCTGTGTCCCCGCTGTGTTCTTCTGTGTCCCGCTGTGTCTCCCGCTGTGTCCCGCTCTGTCCTTGCTGTGTCCCGCTGTGTCCCCTCTGTGTCCCCCGCTGTGTCCCCACTGTGTCCCGCTGTGTCCCCGCTGTGTTCCCTGCTGTGTCCCGCTGTGTCCCCCGCTGTGTCCCGCTGTGTCGTTCTGTGTCCCCCGCTGTGTCCTCTGCTCTGTCCCCCGCTGTGTCCCCCACTGTGTTCCCCGCTGTGTCCCGCTGTGTCCCCCGCTGTGTCCCCTGCTGTGTCCTCCATTGTGTCCCGCTGTGTGCCCCGCTGTTTCCCGCTGTGTCCCCCGGTGTGTCCCCGCCGTGTCCCGCTGTGTCCCCAATGTGTCCCCGCTGTGTCGCCGCTGTATCCACGCTGTGTCCCTCGCTTTGTACGCCTTTGTGTCCCGCTGTGTGCCCCGCTGGGTCCCCGCTGAGTCACACGCTGTGTCCCCCGCTGTTTCCCTGCTGTGTCCCCGCTGTGTCCCGATGTGTCCTCTCTGAGTCCCCCGCTGTGTACTGCAGTGTCCCCGGCTGTTTCCCCCGCTGTGTCCTCGCTGTGTCCCCGGCTTGGTCGCCCGCTGTGTCCCGCTGTGTTCTCGCTGTGTCCCCCTCTGTGTCTCGCTGTGTCCCGCTGTGTCCACGATGTGTCACGCAGTGTCCTGCTGTGTCCCCGCTGTTTCCATTTGTGTCCCAAGCTGTATACCCCGCTGTGTCCCGCTGAATCCCCACTGTATCGACGCAGTGTCCCGCTGGGTCCCGCTGGGTCCCGCTGTGTCCCGCTGTGTCCCCCGCTGTGTCCGCCTTTGTCCGGCTGTGTCCTGCTGTGTCCCCCGCTGTGTCTGCGCTGTGTCCCGCTGTGTCCCGCTGTGTCCCCCTATTTCCCCCGCTGTGTACCGCTTTCTCTCGCTGTGTCCCCCGCTGTGTTCCTGCTGTGTCCCGCTGTGTCCCGTGTTTTCCTGCTTTGTAACCCGCTGTGTCCCCCGCTTTTTCCCCCGCTGTGTCCCGCTGTGTCCCCCGCTGTGTCCTCGCTGTGTCTCCGCTGTGTCCCGCTGTGTACCCCACTGTGTCCCGCTGTGTCCCCTGCTGTGTCCCCTGCTGTTTCCCGCTGTTACCATGCTGTGTCGATGCTGTGTCCTGCTGTGTTCCTCTGTGTCCCCGCTGTGTTCCCTCTGTGTCCCGCTGTGTCCCCCGCTGTGACCCAGCTGTGTACCGCTGTGTCCCGCTGTGATTCCTGCTGTGTCCCCCCGTTGTGTCCCGCTGTGTCCCGCTGTTCCCGCTGTGTCCCGCTGTTCCCGCTGTGTCCCGCTGTGTCCTCGCCGTTTCCTCCGCTCTGTCCCCGCTGTCCTCCGCTGGGTCCCGCTGTGTTCTCGCTGTCCCACGGATTGTCCCCGCTGTGTCCCGCTGTGTCCCCCGCTGTGTCCCCGCTGTGTCCCCCGCTGTGTCCCGCTGTGTCCCGCTGTGTCCTCTCGGTTTCCCCCGCTCTGTCCCCACTGTCCTCCGCTGGGTCCCGCTGTTTTCTCGCTGTCCCACGGAGTGTCCCCGCTGTGTCCCGCTGTGTCCCCCGCTGGGTCCCGCTGGGTCCCCCGTTGTGTCCCGCTGTGTCCCGCTGTATCCTTGCTGTGTCCCCCGCTGTATCCCCACTGTGTCGAGCTGTGTACGGCTGTGTCCTGCTGTGTCCCCAGCTGTGTCCCGCTGTGTCCCCAGCTGTGTCCCCCGCTGTGTCCCCGCTGTGACCCGCTGTGTCCCTCTGTGTCCCCGCTGTCCGCCGCTGTGTCCCCTTTGTAACCATTGTCCCCCAGTGTGTGCACGCTGTCCCACACTGTGTCCCCCGCTTTGTCCCTCTGTGTCCCGCTCTGTCCCACTGTGTCCCCGCTGTGTCCTCACCGTGTCCCCGGTGTGTCCCACTGTGTGCCCGCTGTGTCCCGCTGTGTCAGGCTGTGTCCCTCTTTGTCCCCGCTGTCCCCCGCTGTGTCCCCATTGTCCCCCGGTGTGTCCACGCTGTCCCACACTGTGTCCCCCGCTGTGTGCCTCTGTGTCCCCGTGTGTCCCGCTGTGTCCGGCTGTGTCCCCTTGTGTCCCACTGTGTCCCCGCTGTGTCCCCGCTGTGTCCTTCTGTGTCCCCGCTGTGTCCCTGCTGTGTCCCGCTGTGTCCCCAGCTGTTTCCCGCTGTGTCGCCCGCTGTGTCCCGCTGTGTCTCCCGCTTTGTCCCGCTTATCCATGCTGTGTCCCTCTGTATCCCCCGCTGTGTCCCCCGCTGTGTCCCCCTGTGTCACCCACTGTGTCCCGCTGTGTCCCCCTGTGTCCCCCACTGTGTCCCGCTGTGTCCCGCTGTGTCCCACTGTGTCCCCCGCTGTGTCCTTGCTGTGTTCTGCTGTGTCCTGCTGTGTTCCTCTTTTTCCCCTGCTGTGTCCCACGCTGTGTCCCCGCTGTGTCCCCCGCTGTATCCTGCTTGTCCCCCGCTGTTCCACGCTGTGTCCCGCTGTGTCCCCACTGTCCCCCGGCGTGTCTCCGCTTTCCCCCACTGTGTATTCAGCTGTGTCCCGCTGTGTCCCTCTGTGGCCCCGCTCTGTCCCCTGCTGTGTCCCGCTGTGTCCCCCATGGTGTCCCGCTGTGTCCCCCTGTATTCTGCTGTGTCCTCCGCTGTGTCCTGCTGTGTCCCGCTGTGTCCTACTGTGTCCCCTGCTGTGTCCCCCGCTGTGTCCGGCTGTGTCCCCTTCTGTGTCCCACTGTGTTCTGCTGTGTCCCGCTGTGTTCCTCTCTTTCCCCCGCTGTGTCCCGCTGTGTCCCCCGCTGTGTCCCTGCTGTGTTCCGCTGTGTCCCCACTCTCCCCCGGTGTGTCTCTACTGTCCCCCGCTGTGTATTCCGCTGTGTCCTGCTGTGTCCCGCTGTGGCCTTGCTCTGTCCCGCGCTGTGTCCCGCTGTGTCCCCCGCTGTGTCCTGCTGTGTCCCGCTGTGTCCTGCTGTGTCTCCCGCTGAGTCTGTGCTGTGTCCCGCTGTGTCCCGTTTTGTCCCCGTTTCCCCCGCTGTGTACCGCTTTGTCATGCTGTGTCCCCCGCTGTGTCCCCGCTGTGTCCCGCTGTGTCCTGCTGTGTGCTGCTATGTCCCCCGATGTGTCCCGCTGTGTCCCCTGCTGTGTCCCCTGCTGTGTCGCTGCTGTGTTCCGCTGTGTCCCTCTTTGTCCCCGCTGTCCCCCGCTGTGGCCCGCTGTGTATCCATTGTCCCCCAGTGTGTGCACGCTGTCCCACACTGTGTCCCTTGCTTTGTCCCGCTGTGTCCCGCTGTGTCATGCTGTGTCTCGCTGTGTCCCGCTGTGTCCCCGCTGTGTCCACGTTGTGTCACCGGTGTGTCCCGCTGTGTCCCCGCTGTGTCCCGCTGTGTATCCATTGTCCCCCAGTGTGTGCACACTGTCCCACACTGTGCCCCTCGCTTTGTCCCGCTGTGTCCCGCTGTGTCCCACTGTGTCCCTGCTGTGTCCACGTTGTGTCCCCGGTGTGTCCCGCTGTGTCCCTACTGTGTCCCTGCTTTGTCCCGCTGTGTCCCCACTGTGTCCCCGCTGTCCCCTTCTGTGTCCCGCTGTGTCCCCGCTGTTCCCCGTTGTGTCTCCGCTTTCCCCCGCTGTGTCGTCCGATGGGTCCCGCTGTGTCCCACTGTGTCCCCAGCTGTGTCCCTCTGTGTCCCCCGATGTGTCCCGCTGTGTCCAGCTGTGTCCCCCGCTGTTTCTGCGCTGTGTCTCGCTCTGTCCCGTGTTTACTACTTTGTAACCCGCTGTGTTCCCCGCTGTGTCCCCCACTGTGTCCCCGCGATGTTCTTCTGTGTCCCCCGCTGTATCCCGCTGTGTCACCCTGTGTCCCCCGCTGTGTCCCCGCTGTGTCCCACTGTATCCTGCTGTATCCCATTGTGTCAGCAGCTGTGTCCCGCTGTGTCCCCTGCTGAATCCCCTGCTGTGTCCCGCTGTGTCCCGCTGTGTCCTCACGGTTTCCCCCGCTCTGTCCCCGCTGTCCTCTGCTGGGTCCCTCTGTGTTCTCGCTGTCCCACGGTTTGTCCCCGCTGTGTCCCGCTGTGTCCCGCTGTATCCCCCGTTGTGTCCATCTGTGTCCCTCTCTGTCCTCGCTGTGTCCCCCGCTGTATCCCCACTGTGTCGAGCTGTGTATGGCTGTGTCCTGCTGTGTCCCCCGATGTGTCCCGCTGTGTCCCCTGCTGTGTCCCCCGCTGTGTCCCCGCTGTGACCCGCTGTGTCCCTCTTTGTCCCCGCTGTCTCCTGCTGTGTCCCCCTTTGTAACCATTGTCCCCCAGTGTGTGCACGCTGTCCCACACTGTGTCCCCCGCTTTTTCCCGCTGTGTCCCGCTCTGTTCCACTGTGTCCCCGCTGTGTCCTCAATGTGTCCCCGGTGTGTCCCGCTGTGTTCCCGCTGTGTGCCCGCTGTGTCCCGCTGTGTCAGGCTGTGTCCCTCTTTGTCCCCGCTGTCCCCCGCTGTGTCCCGCTGTGTCCCCATTGTCCCCCGGTGTGTCCACGCTGTCCCACACTGTGTCCCCCGCTGTGTGCCTCTGTGTCCCCCTGTGTCCCGGGTGTCTGGCTGTGTCCCGTTGTGTCCCACTGTGTCCCCGCTGTGTCCCCGCTGTGTCCCTCTGTGTCCCCGCTGTGTCCCTGCTGTGTCCCGCTGTGTCCCCAGCTGTGTCCCGCTGTATCCCCCGCTGTGTCCCGCTGTGTCCCCCGCTTTGTCTCGCTTATCCATGCTGTGTCCCGCTGTGTACCCCTCTGTGTCCCCCGCTGTGTCCCCCTGTATCCCCCACTGTGTCCCGCTGTGTCCCGCTGTGTCCCACGCTGTGTTCCCGGTGTGTACCGCTGTGAACCGCTGTGTCCCCGCTGTGTCCTGCTGTGTCCCGCTGTGATTTCTGCTGTGTCCCCCATTGTGTCCCGCTGTGTCCCGCTGTTCCCGCTGTGTCCCGCTGTTCCCGCTGTGTCCCGCTGTGTCCTCGCAGTTTCCCCCGCTCTGTCCCCGCTGTCCTTCCTTGGGTCCCGCTGTGTTCTCGCTGTCCCACGGAGTGTCCCCGCTGTGTCCCGCTGTGTCCTCGCTGTGTCCCCCGCTGTATCCCCACTGTGTTCAGCTGTGTACGGCTGTGTCCTGCTGTGTCCCCCAATGTGTCCCGATGTGTCCCCTGCTGTGTCCCCCGCTGTGTCCCCGCTGTGACCCGCTGTGTCCCCCTTTGTCCCTGCTGTCCCCCGCTATGTCCCCCTTTGTACCCATTGTCCCTCAGTGTGTGCACGCTGTCCCACACTGTGTCCCCCGCTTTGTCCCTCTGTGTCCCGCTCTGTCCCACTGTGTCCCCGCTGTGTCCTCACCATGTCCCCGGTGTGTCCCGCTGTGTCCCCGCTGTGTGCCCGCTGTGTCCCGCTGTGTCAGGCTGTGACCCTCTTTGTCCCCGCTGTCCCCCGCTGCGTCCCCATTGTCTCCCGGTGTGTCCACGCTGTCCCACACTGTGTCCCCCGCTGTGTGCCTCTGTGTCCCCCTGTGGCCCGCTGTGTCCGGCTGTGTCCCGTTGTGTCCCACTGTGTCCCCGCTGTGTCCCCGTTGTGTCCCTCTGTGTCCCCACTGTGTCCCTGCTGTGTCCCGCTGTGTCCCCAACTGTGTCCCCCTGTGTCGCCCGCTGTGTCCCCGCTTTGTCCCGATTATCCCCTCTGTGTCCCACTGTGTCCCCCGCTGTGTCCTCCGCTGTGTCCCCCTGTGTCCCCCACTGTGTCCCGCTGTGTCCCGCTGTGTCCCCCGCTGTGTCCCGCTGTGTCCCGCTGTGTCCCCTCTGTGTCCCCCGCTGCGTCCCGCTTTTTTCCCTGTTGTGTCCCGCTGTGTCCCGTGGTGTCCCGCTTTGTCCCTTGCTTTGTCCCTCGCTGTGTTGCCCGCTGTGTCCCCTCTGTGTCCCGCTGTGTTCCCCGCTGTGACCCCGCTGTGTTCCGCTGTATCCCCCGCTGTGTTCCCCGCTGTCGCTACCTCCTCGTCCAGCAAGGAAGACGCGACACCGGACTCTTCTCTCTGCAGTTTATTCAGGACCTTTGAGTAATCTTCTGACTCCCACCCCGGGGAGAATTCCCCACAGCCTTAAGTACTCGCTGGGTAGCCAACCCTGATACGCCACGTGGGAATCACCAATAGGTTCAGGTACGTGGAAGCAAGCCAGATTCTTTGCCTTAGCCATATAAGGAGTTGTTTACCTCGAGAGCACTCGCCATCGGGAAGGCGGAGGGTGGAAGCCGGCGCCATCTCCCAGGTGCGGCCTCTCGCAGCTCTCTACAGTTCCCCCTTTTTTGTTTAAAGAACACAGATGAGAACAGAGGTCTGATCCCTGTTGTGCAATTGCAAGGACTGCATACAAGCCTTCTCCCAGAGGGTACCTTCTCTAGGGATGACTCAGCCTGTCCATTGATTCGTTTTTCACAAGGATGGGAAAAGGCGAATCGAACCCGTGTGCAATCAAACATGCTCTCCTCGAGGGCAAAACTCATGCCTCTCGACTGCAGTACTTTCGCTTTGCAATCTGTGTTCATTGTTTTAGGGTGGCAAGCCACGCTTGGGGGGACTGACCTGCTCCAATGACTGTAAAGGCATGGATAATCATGGCTGCACTGCAACGCTGAGAACCTCTAACTTGGCAAATGCACCACAGACATACCAACGAGGCTAACACCAGAAGGCCTGTCAGGGCTCCTAAACCCGCCCATTCCTTAAGATGATTCATAGCAGCGGAGATCCATGAAGATAACCCCTCCGCCAATCCGGCATCCACTCAGGTTGAGTTCACCATGACGATGGCAACCCTGAGCTGTTCCATCAGGCTGTCGAACTTCCCAGTTCAATTACCTAAAAGATAACTAGACAACTGTTTATACAAATTTGCAGCGTTTTTAAAATAGGTTTTATCCTGGGCCTGAACTCTGGGCCTGGGCGCTGTCCCTCAGCTCTTCAGCTCAAGGCTAGTGCTCTACCACTTGAGCCACAGCGCCACTTCCGGCTTTTTTTCTTTTTGCTTATGTGGTGCTGAGGAATCGAACCCAGGGCCTCAGGCATGCAAGGAAAGCGCTCTACCACTGAGCCACCTTCCCAGCCTCTTTCTCCTGGGTTAATTGCACCACAGCAGCAGCTAATCCAGCATTAGTTAGTGGTCCGCCCAGCTCTCTGCAAACTTTCATCCATGCTTCTAGTCCCCTATTCTTATATGGGGTTATGGCGGCTCTGCATTCCTTAGTGCACTGCTCGTAAACAAGCTGTTTAATTAATGGCATGGCTGCGTCTGGGTCACCAAAAATTCTGCCAGCGGCCTCGACCATACGGGCAACAAAGTCCGAAAACGGCTCCATAGAGCCCTGCAGGATTTTGGTGAGATTGCCACTCACCTCGCATTTATTTGGTAAGGTCTTCCATGCCTTTATGCCAATTTTATTGATTTGTTCATAAACTTGAACTGGGTAGCCTATCTGCTGATTGGCGAATCTCCCCTGTCCAAGCAGCATATCTCTGTCCCAACCTGGGTTCCCCGCAGCCTGATTGGCTGCAGCCTCTTCACTAGCAAATTCAATCAAAAAGGCCTTCCAATCTAAATACTGACCTGGGCTCAAACAAGCTCGTGCGAGCCCACTCCAATCACCGGGTGTCATGCAGTGTCTGTTTAGGGCCTCCACCTGGGCTACAGTAAAGGAGGCTGTGATTCCGTATGTCCGCACAGACTCAGCTAAAGATTTTATAACCTTAAAATCTAAGGGTTCATGATACCGCTGTCCCTGTGGATCCTGAAATATTGGACAGGCTAAATGTAACTAGGTTCTGACCGCTTTCCACACGCCTGGGCTGAAAGAACAGCCGGGGCTGCCACTTCCAGGGTCCTCCGCATAGAGCAGAGGGGCCGAAGGTGTGGGGCGGTGCACGGAGGGCGTGCATTCGTCTTTATCTGGGTCCTCTCTCTCCTTCCCTTTCCTCCTCTTTCTTATCTTTGTTTTTTCTATTTGTTCTATGAGTGATTGTAGTTCCTCTGAGTCTGTAGACTGCTCTCCTCCTTTTCGCTGTCTGCCCTTTCCGATCTTTCTTCCTGCAGCATTTCTAAGGTGGCCTGACCATTCTCTACCGCCTCACTGCAACGCTGGTCCTCGAGACAGCCTCTTATCAGTTTCCATATTGGTCTCACTCTGCTCTTAAGCGTTCCTTGTTCAGAGGCAAAATCTAGGTCCCTCCCTAGTTTCTCCCAAGAGGCCACTGTGAGGCTTCCGGAGACAGCGAACCACGGGGCAACGATGTCACATTCATTCAAAAATCTCTCTAAAGTACTTTTTTATTTTTAACTTTTTTGAGTGCAGTAGCTCACTGAGAGCCAAAAAAAATTGGGTGCGAAGAAGAAGCGCCCATGTTTTAAACATTTAAAGCTGGTAAACAAACTTTTACTTTCACTTTTGGCTACTCTATTGACTAGCCCCGGGTTCTCACTCTCTCTTTATCTACCGAGAAGAGCAAAAATCCCCCGCTCTTGTCGCGGATTCCCCTTTTACCTGGGAACTTACTCCCCGCTCTTGTCGCGGATTCCCCTTTTACCTGGGGACTTACCCCCGCTCTTGTCGCGGATTCCCCTTTTACCTGGGAACTTACCGGTGCACCACCCTGACCACAGAGAGTTCTGAGTCCTCATTGGGGTTATGGCTGAGTCCCCGTACGGGCCACCACGTGTCGCTACCCGCCTCGACCAGCAAGGCAGACGCGACACCGGACTCTTCTCTCTGCAGTTTATTCAGGACCTTTGAGTAATCTTCTGACCCCCACCCCGGGGAGAATTCCCCACAGCCTTAAGTACCCGCTGGGTAGCCAACCCTGATACACCACGTGGGAATCACCAATAGGTTCAGGTACGCGCAAGCAAGCCAGATTCTTTGCCTTAGCCATATAAGGAGTTGTTTACCTCGAGAGCACTCGCCATCGGGAAGGCGGAGGGCGGAAGCCGCTGTGTCCCCTGCTGTGTCCCGCTGTGTCCGCCTTTGTACTCGATGTGTCCCCCGCTGTGTTCTGCTGTGTCCGGCTGTGTCCCCCGCTGTGTCCCGGCTTTGTCCCTGATATGTCCCGCTGTGTCCGCCGTTGTGTCCCGCTGTCTCCCCTGCTGTGTCCGCCGCTGTGTGCCGCTGTGTCCCCGCTGTGTCGACGCTTTGTTCCCCGCTGTGTCCCTCCTGTGTCCCACTGTTTCCCACTGTGTTCCACTGTGTCCCCCGTTGTGTCCCGCTGTGTCCCGTGGTGTCCTGCTTTGTCCCCCACATTGTCCCCCGCTGTGTCCCCCGATCTGGCCCGGCTGTGTCCCACTGTGTCCCGCTGTGTGCCGCTGTGTCCCCCGCTGTGTCCCTCATTGTGTCCCGATGTGTCCCCGCTGTGTCCCCGCTGTTTCCCCGCCATCCCCTGCTGTGTCCCACTGTGTACCCAATGTCCCCAGTGTGTAACCGCTGTGTCCCCCGCTGTGTCCCCCGCTGTGTCCCGCTGTGTCCCGCTGTGTCCTCCCTGTGTCCCCCGCTGTGTCTCCGCTGTCCTCCGCTGTGTCCTGCTGTGTCCCCGCTGTCCCACGAAGTGTCCCAGCTGTCCTCCTATGTGTCACCCGCTGTGTCCCGCTGTGTCCCGCTGTGTCCCGCTCTGTCCTTGCTGTGACCCCGCTGTGTCCCGCTGTGTCCCGCTGGATCCCCCTGTGTCCCGACGTGTCCTCGCTGTGTCCCTCGCTATGTCCCAGCTGTGTCCCGCTGTGTCCCGCTGTGTCCCCCGGTTTGTCCCGCTGTGTCCCTTGTTGTGTCCCCCGCTGTGACCCGCTGTGTCCCCCACTGTGTCACCGCTGTCCTCCACTGTGTCCCGCTGTGTCACCGCTGTTCCACGGAGTGTACCCCTGTCCTCCCGTGTCCCCCGCTTTGTCCCGCTGTGTCTTCGCTGTGTACCCCGCTGTGTCCCTGCTGTGTCCCGCTGTGTAAGCTGTGTCCCCCATTGTGTCCCGCTGTGTTCCGTGGTGTACCGCTTTGTCCCCCGCTGTGTCCCCATCTGTGTCCTCCGCTGTGTCCCCGCTGTGTCGCGCTGTGTCGCGCTGTGTCCCCTCTGTGTCCCCCGCTGTGTCCCGCTGTTTTCCCCGTTGTGTCCCGCTGTGGCACGTGGTGTCCCGCTTTGTCCCCAGCTGTGTCCCTTGCTGTTTCCCCCCCCGTGTCCCCGCTGTGTCCCGCTGTGTCCCCCCCCGTGTCCCCGCTGTGTCCCGCTTTCCCCCGGTGTGTCCCCGCTCTCCCCCGCTGTGTCCCCCGCTGTGTCCCGCTGTTTCCTGCTGTGTCCCGCTGTTTCCTCGCTGTTTCCCCCGCTATGTCCCCGCTGTCCTCTGCTGTGTCCCCGCTGTCCCACGGAGTGTCCCCGCTGTCCCCCGGTGTGTCCCCCGCTGTGTCCCGCTTTTTCCCGCTGTGTCCTCGCTGTGTCCCCCGCTGTGTCCCCGCTGTGTCCCGCTGTGTCCCGTTGTCCCGCTATGTCTCCCGTTGTGTCCCGCTGTGTCCCGTTGTATCCCTCTTTGTCCCCCACTGTGTCCCCCGCTGTGTCCCCTGCTGTGTCTCCGCTGTGTCCCCCGCTGTGTCCCCTGCTGTGTCCCGCTGTGTCCCCGCTGTGTCCCTCTGTGTCCCCCGCTGGGTCCCGCTGTGTCCCCTGCTGTGTCCCCCGCTGTGTCCCGCTGTGTCCCCCCTGTGTCTACGCTGTGTCCCGCTGTGTCCCGCTGTGTCTCCCGCTGTGTCTGCTGTGTCCCTGCTCTGTCCCGCTTTGTCCCCAGCAGTGTCCCGGTGTGTCCACCGCTGTTCCCCCGCTGTGTCCCCTGCTGTGTCCCTCTGTGTTCCCGCTGTGTCGCACTGTGTCCCCCGCTGTGTCGCCTGCTGTGCCGTGCTGTGTCCCTGCTGGGTCCCGCAGTGTCCTTGCTGTGTCCCGCTGTGTCCCCCACTGTGTTACCCACTGTGTCCTCGCTGTGTCTCCCGTTGTGTCCCGCTGTGTCCCCCACTGTGTCCCGCTGTGTCCCCCGCTGTGTCGCCTGCTGTGTCCCGCTGTGTCCCCGATGGGTCCCGCTGTGTGCGTTGTGTGACCCGCTGTGTCCCCCGCTGTGTTGCCCGCTGTGTCCTTGCTGTGTCTCCCGCTGTGTCCCGCTGTGTCCCGCTGGTTCCCCCTGTGTCCCGCTGTGTCCTCTCTGTTTCCCCCGCTATGTCCCCACTGTGTCCTGCTGTGTTCCGCTGTGTCCCGCTATGTCCCCCGTTGTGTCCTGCTGTGTAAACTGCTGTGTCCCCAGCTGTGTCCTGCTGTGTCCCCGCTTTGTCGACACTGTCCCGCTGTGTCCCGCTGTGTCCTCTCTGTTTCCCCCGCTGGGTCCGGCTTGGTCCCCTGCTGTGTCCCGCTGTGTCTCCCGCTGTGTGCCGCTGTGTCCCCGCTGTGTTGACGCTGTGTCCCGCTGTGTCACGCTGTGTCCTCGCTTTGTTCCCCGCTGTGTCCCTCCTGTGTCCCACTGTTTCCCACTGTGTTCCTCTGTGTCCCACCTTGTGTCCCGCTGTGTCCCGTGGTGTCCTGCTTTGTCCCCCACATTGTCCCCCGCTGTGTCCCGCGATCTGGCCCGGCTGTGTCCCACTGTGTCCCGCTGTGTCCCCCACTGTGTCCCCCTTTGTGTCCCGATGTGTCCCCGCTGTGTAGCCGCTGTTTCCCCGCCGTCCCCTGCTGTGTCCCGCTGTGTCCCCACTGTCCCCAGGTGTGTACCCGCTGTGTCCCCCGCTGTGTCCCCCGCTGTGTCCCGCTGTGTTTTGCTGTGTCCCGCTGTGTCCTCCCTGTGTCCCCCGCTGTGTCCTCGCTGTCCTCCGCTGTGTCCTGCTGTGTCCCCGCTGTCCCACGAAGTGTCCCAGCTGTCCCCCTCTGTGTCACCCGCTGTGTCCCGCTGTGTCCCTCTGTGTCCTCGCTGTGTCCCCTGCTGTGACCCCGCTGTGTCCCGCTGAGTCCCGCTGGATCCCCCTGTGTCCCGATGTGTCCTCGCTGTGTCCCCCACTGTGACCCGCTGTGTCCCCCACTGTGTCACCGCTGTCCTCCACTGTGTCCCGCTGTGTCACCGCTGTCCCACGGAGTGTCCCCCTGTCCTCCCCTGTGTCCCCCGCTTTGTCCCGCTGTGTCTTCGCTGTGTCCCCCGCTGTGTCTTCGCTGTGTCCCCCGCTGTGTCTTCGCTGTGTCCCCCGCTGTGTCTTCGCTGTGTCCCCCGCTGTGTCCCTGCTGTGTCCCGCTGTGTCCCGCTGTGTCCCCAATTGTGTCCCGCTGTGTACCGTGGTGTACTGCTTTATCCCCCGCTGTGTCCTCCGCTGTGTCCTCCGCTGTGTCCCCGCTTGTCAGGCTGGGTCGCGCTGTGTCCCCTCTGTGTCCCCCGCTGTGTCCCGCTGTTTTCCCCGTTGTGTCCCGCTGTGGCGCGTGGTGTCCCGCTTTGTCCCCAGCTGTGTCCCTCGCTGTGTCCCCCGCTGTGTCCCCGCTGTGTCCCGCTTTCCCCCGGTGTGTTCCCGCTCTCCCCCGCTGTGTCCCCCGCTGTGTCCCGCTGTTTCCTGCTGTGTCCCGCTGTTTCCTCGCTGTTTCCCCCGCTATGTCCCCGCTGTCCTCTGCTGTGTCCCGCTGTGTCCCCGCTGTCCCACGGAGTGTCCCCGCTGTTCCCCGGTGTGTCCCCCGCTGTGTCCCGCTTTTTCCCGCTGTGTCCTCGCTGTGTCCCCCGCTGTGTCCCCGCTGTGTCCCGCTGTGTCCCGCTGTCCCGCTATGTCTCCCGTTGTGTCCCGTTGTATCCCTCTTTGTCCCCCACTGTGTCCCCCGCTGTGTCCCCTGCTGTGTCTCCGCTGTGTCCCGCTGTGTCCCCTGCTGTGTCCCGCTGTGTCCCTGCTGTGTCCCTCTGTGTCCCCCGCTGGGTCCCGCTGGGTCCCCTGCTGTGTCCCCCGCTGTGTCCCCCCTGTGTCTACGCTGTGTCCCGCTGTGTCCTGCTGTGTCCCGCTGTGTCCCCCGCTGTGTCTGCTGTGTCCCCGCTCTGTCCCGCTTTGTCCCCAGCAGTGTCCCGGTGTGTCCACCGCTGTTCCCCCGCTGTGTCGCACTGTGTCCCCCGCTGTGTCGCCTGCTGTGCCGCGCTGTGTCCCTGCTGGGTCCCGCAGTGTCCTTGCTGTGTCCCGCTGTGTCCCCCGCTGTGTTACCCACTGTGTCCTCGCTGTGTCTCCCGTTGTGTCCCGCTGTGTCCCCCGCTGTGTCGCGCTGTGTCCCCCGCTGTGTCGCCTGCTGTGTCCTGCTGTGTCCCCGATGGGTCCCGCTGTGTGCGTTGTGTGACCCGCTGTTTCCCCAGCTGTGTTGCCCGCTGTGTCCTTGCTGTGTTTCCCGCTGTGTCCCGCTTGTCCTGCTGTGTCCCTGCTATGTCCCCCTCTGTCCCGCTGTGTCCCGCTATTTCCGCCACTGTGTCCTGCTGTGTCACGTTGTGTCCCCTCGGTGCTCGGTGTTCCGCTGTGTCCTCCGCTGTGTCCCCGCTGTGTCCAGCTGTGTCCCGTTGTGTCCCATTTTGCAAAGGGCTGTGTCCCCCGCTCTGTCCCCCACTGTGTCCCCGCTGTGTCCCCCTGTGTCCCGCTGTGTCCCCCTGTGTCCCGCTGTGTCCCCGCTGTGTCCCCCGCTGTGTCCCGCTGTGTCCCTCTGTGACCTCGCTGTGTCCCCCGCTGTGTCCCCGCTGTCCTCCGCTGTGTACCGCTGTGTCCCCGCTGTCCCAGGGAGGGTCCCCGCTGTCCGCAGCTGTGTCCCCAGCTATGTCTCGGTGTATCCCGCTGTGTCCACGCTGTGTCCCCCTCAGTGTCCCCACAGTGTCCCGCTGTGTCTGTTGTGTCCCGCTGTGTCCCCTGTTGTGTCCTGCTGTGTTCCTTGGTGTCCCGCTTTGTCCTCCGCTGTGTCCCCCGCTGTGTACCCCGCTTTGTCGCCGCTGTTTCCCACTCTGTCCCCTGCTTGTCCACTCTGTGTCCCGACATGTCCCCCGCTGTGTCCCCGCTGTGTCCCGCTGTGTCCCCTGCTGTGTCCCCCGCTGTGTCCCGCTGTGTCCCCGCTGTGTCCCGCTGTGTCCCCCGCTCTGTCCCCGCTGTGTCTCCAGCCGTGTCCAGCTGTGTACTCGCTGTGTCCCCCGCTGTGTCCCCGCTGTGTCGCGGTGTGTCCCGCTGTGTCCCACTGTGTCGCCCGTTGTGTCCCTCTGTGTCTCATGGTGTCCCGCTTTGTCCCTCGCTGTGTCCCCTGCTATTTCCCCCGATGTGTCCCTGCTGTGTCCCGCTGTGTCCCCCACTGTGTCCCCCGTTGTGTCCCGCTGTGTCCCGCTGGTTCCTGCTGTGTCCCGCTGTGTCTTCGCTGTGTCCCCCGCTGTGCCCCCGCTGTCCTCCGCTGTGTCCCGCTGTGTTCCCGCTCTCCCACGGAGTGTCCCCGCTGTGTCCCACTGTTTCCCCCACTGTGTCCCGCTGTGTCCTCGCTGTGTTCCCGCTGTGTCCCGCTGTGTCCCCCGCTGTGTCCCCGCTGTGTCCACCGCTGTGTCCCGCTGTGTCCGCACTGTGTCCTCTGCTGTGTCCCGCTCTGTTCCCGCTGTCCCACGGAGTGTCCCCGCTGTGTCCTCTCTGTATCCCCTGCTTTGTCCACGCTGTTTTCCCCGTTGTGTCCCGCTGTGTCCCGTGGTGTCCCGCTTTGCCCCCAGCTGTGTCCCTCGCTGTGTTCCCCGCTGTGTCCCCGCTGTGTCCCGCTGTGTTCCCCGCTGCGACCCCGCTGTGTTCCGCTGTATCCCCCGCTGTGTCCCACGCTGTGTCCCCGCTGTGTCCTGCTGTGTCCCCCGCTGTGTCACCTCTGTGTCCCGCTGTGTCCCCAGCTGTATCCCACTGTGTCCCTGGCTGTGTCCCGCTGTGTCCCCCTGTGTCCCCGCTGTGTCCCACTGTGTCCGCCGCTGTTTCCCGCTGTCTCTCCTGCTGTGTCCCCCGCTGTTTCCCCAGTTGTATCCCGCTTTGTCCCGCTGTGTCCCCGTTATGTCCTCGCGGTGTCCCTCTGTGTCCCACTGTGTCCCGCTGTGCCCTCCCTGTGTCTCCATCTGTGACACCGCTGTGTCCCCGCTGTGTCCCGCTCTCCCACGGTGTGTCCCCTCTGTCCCCCGCTGTGTCCCCCGCTGTGTCCCCCGCTGTGTCCCGCTGTGTCCCGCTGTGTTCCCCGCTGTGTCCCCCGCTGTGTCCGGCTGTGTCCCCCGCTGTTTGCCGGTGTGTCCCCCGCTGTTTCCCTCTGTGTCCCGCTGTGTCCAGCTGTGTCCCACTGTGTCCCACGCTCTGTCCGTGCTGTTTCCTGCTGTGTCCCCCTGTGTCCCCCGCTCTGTCCCCGCTGTATCCCGCTGTGTCCCCGCTCTGTCCCCGCTGTGTCCCCGCTGTGTCCCGCTGTGTCCTCCGCTGTTTTCTGCTGTGTCCCCCGCTGTGTCCCGCTGTGTCCCGCTGTGTCCCCTGCTGTGTCCTCCGCTGTGTCCCGCTGTGTACCTGCTGTGTCCCCAATGTGTCATGCTGTAACCCCTCTGTGTCCAGCTGTGTCCCCGCTGTGTCCTGATGTGTCCCGCTGTGTCCCCCGCTGTGTCCCCGCTGTGTCCTGCTGAATCCCCGCTGTGTCCCGCTGTGTCCCACTGTGTCCCCGCTGTGTCCTTCTATGACCCCCGCTGTGTCCCCAATGTATCTCCGCTGTATCCCAGTGTGTTCCCCGCTGTGTCCCCGCTGTGTCCCTGCTGTGTCCCGCTGTGTCCGGTGCTGTCCCGAATTGTCCCCGGCTGTGTCCCCCGCTGTGTCCCCGCTATGTCCCGCTGTGTCCCGCTGTGTCCCCCGTTGTGTCCCTCTGTGTCCACCGCTGTGTCCCGCTGTATCCCCGATGTCCCCAATTGTGTCCCCGCTGTGTCCCCGCTGTGTCCCGCTGTGTCCCGCAGTGTCCTCGCTGTATCCCCCAATGTGTCAACGCTGTGTCTCGCTGTGTCCCGGTTTTTCCTGCTGTGTACCCCAGTCTGTCCTGCTCTGTCCCCTGCTGTGTCCCCCGCTGTGTCCCGCTGTGTCCCCTCTGTGTCGCCGCTGTGTCCCGCTGTGTCCTGCGGTGTCCTCGGTGTGTCCCCCGCTGTGTCCCGCTGTGTCCCCCGCTGTGTCCCCCATTGTGTCCTGCTGTTTCCCCTCCTGTGTAACGCTGTGTCCCGCTGTGATCCTCTGTGTCCCCCTCTGTGTCCCCGCTGTGTCCTGCTGTGTCCCGCTGTGTCCCGCTGTGTCCCCGCTCTGTCTCCTGCTGTGTCCCCCGCTGTGTCCCGGCTGTGTTCCACTGTGTCCCCTCTGTGTTCCCTGTTGTCCTCGCTGTGTCCCCTGCTGTGTCCCGCTGTGTCCTGCTGTGTCCACGCTGTGTCCCGCTGTGTCCTTGCTGTGTCCCACGCTGTATCCCGCTTAGTCCTCCCTATGTCCCCCGCTGTGTCCCACTGTGTCCCACTGTGTGCCGCGCTGTGTCCCGCTGTGTCCCCTGCTGTGTCCCCCGCTGTGGCCAGCTGTGCCCCCTCTCTGTCCCCGGCTGTGTCCCGATGTGTCCCACGTTGTGTCCCCCAATGTGTCCCCGCTGTGTCCCGTTATGTCCCCGCTGTGGCTCCCGCTGTGTCCCGCTGTGTCCCACACTGTGTCTCCTGCTGTGCCCCACTGTGTCCTGCTGTGTCTAGATGTGTCCCCGCTGTGTCCCGCTGTGTCCCCGCTGTGTTCCATGCTGTGTCCCGCTGTGTCCTCACTGTGTCCCCCACTGTGTCCCGCTGTGTCCCCCACTGTGTCCACGCTGTGTTCCGCTGTGTCCCCGCTGTGTCCCCGCTGTGTCCCCCAATGTGTCCCGCTGTATCCCCCGCTGTGTCCCGCTATGTCCCGCTGTGTCCCGCTGTGTTCCCGCTGTATCCCCGCTGTGTCCCGCTGTGTCCCCCTCGGTGTCCCGCTGTGTCCCGCTGTGTCCACCGCTGTGTCCCTCGCTGTGTCCCGCTGTGTCCCCGCTGTGTCCCCGCTGTGTCCTCGCTGTGTCCCCCACTGTGTCCCTCTGTGGCCCCGCTGTGTCCCCATCTGTGTCCCGCTGTGTCCCCCGCTGTGTCCCACTGTGTCCCCCGTTGTGTCCCGCTCTGTCACGCTGTGTGTCCCCTGTGTCCTTCTCTGTTCCCCGCTGTGTCCCAGATGTATCCCGCTGTGTCCCCCGCTGTATCCCCGCTTTGTCCCCACTGTGTCCGTGCTGTGTCCCGCTTTGTCCCCCGCTGTGACCCTGCTGAGTACCCGCTGTTTCCCCGCTGTGTCCTGCTGTGTCCTTGCTGTGTCCCCTGCTGTGTCCCGCTGTGTCCCTCCCTGTGTCCCGCGCTGTGTACCAGCTATGTCCCGCTGTGTCCCGCTATGACCCGCTGTGTCCCCCGTTGTGTCCCGCTGTGTCCCCGGTTGTGTCCCGCTGTGTCCCTGCTGTGTCCCGCTGTGTCCCCCTCTGTCCCCCGCTCTGTCCGTGCTTTGTCCCGCTGTGTCCCCGCTCTGTCCCCTCTGTGTCCCCTCTGTGTCCCGCTGTGTCACCCGCTGTTTCCCGCTGTGTCCCGCTGTGTCCCCCGCTGTGTCCCCCGCTGTGTCCAGCTGTGTACCCGCTGTGTCCCCACTTTGTCCCGCTGTATCGCCGCTGTGTCCCGCTCTGACCCTGCTGTGTCCCGCTGTGTCCTCGCTTTGTACCCCGTTTTTTCCCCGCTGTGTCCCCCCTGTGTCCCTCTGAATCCCCGCTGTGTTCCGCTGTGTCCCCACTGTGTCCTGCTTAATCTTCGCTGTGTCCGGCTGTGTACCCGATGTCTCCCGCCCTGTCCCACTGAGCCCCCGCTGTCTCCTGGTGTGTCCCTGCTGTTCCCCGCTGTTTCCCCCGCTGAGTCCCGATGTGTCCCTCTGTGTCCCCTGCTGTGTTCTGCTGTGACCCTCGTTGTGTCCCGCTGTGTCCCGCTGTGTCCAGCTGTGTCCCGCTGTGCCCTCCCTGTGTCTCCCTCTGTGACCCCGCTTTGTCCCCTCTGTGTCCCGCTGAATCCCCGCTGTGTCCTGCTGTGTCCCCGCTGTGTACCCCGCTGTGTCCCCACTGTGTCCCCCGATGTGTCCCGCTGTGTCCCGCTGTGTCCGGCTGATTCCTCCTGTGTCCTGCTGTGACCCGCTGTGTCCCGCTGTGTCCCCTGCTGTGTCCCGCTGTGTTCCCACAGTGTCCCGCTGTGTCCCAGCTGTGTCCCCGCTGTGTCCCCCGCTGTGTCCCGCTGTATCCCCCTGTGTCCTTGCTGTGTTTCTCGTTGTGTCTCGCTTTGTCCCCGCTGTGTCCCGTTGTGTTCTGCTGTGTCCTGCTGTGTCCCCCGCTGTGTCCCGCTGTGTCCCCGCTCTGTCCCCGCTGTGTCCTACTGTGTCCCCCGCTGTGTCTCGCTGTGTCCCCCGCTGTGTCCCGCTGAGTCCCCACTGTGTCCCGCTGTGTCTCCCGCTGTGTTCCCCGATGTGTCTCGCTCTGTACCGCTGTGTCCCGCTGTGTCCTCGCTGTGTCCCCGTTTTGACCCTGCTGTGTCCCCGCTGTGTCCCATTGTGTCCCCCACTGTGACCCCGCTGTGTCCCCGCTGTGACCCCGCTGTTTCCCCACTGTGTCCCGCTGTGTCCCTGTTGTGTCCCGCTGTGTCCCGCTGTGTCCCCCGCTCTGTCCCCGCTGCATCCTGCTGTGTCCCGGCTCTGTCTCCGCTGTGTCCCGGCTATGTCCCGCTGTGTTCCCCTCTGTGTCCCGCTGTGTGCCCCGCTGTGTCCCCTGTGGTGTCCCGCTGTGTTCCCCGCTGTGTCCCCCTGTGTCCCGCTGTGTCCTCGCTTTGCCCCGCTGTGTCCCCCTGTGTACATCTATGTCCCCGCTGTCCCCAGCTGTGTTCCTGCTGTGTCCCGCTGTGTCCCGCTGTGTCCTGCTGTTTACACGCTGTCCTCCGCTGTGCCCCGCTGTGTCCCCGCTGTCACCCGGAGTGTCCCCGCTATGTCCCCGCTGTGTCCTGCTGTGTCCAGCTGTGTACCCAGCTTTGTCCCGCTGTGTCCAGCTGTGTTCCCCGCTGTGTCCCGCTGTGTCCCCCGCTGTGACCTGCTGTGTCTCCCGCTGTGTCCCGCTGTGTCCCCGCTGTGTCCCCCGCTGTGTCCCCCTGTGACCCCGCTGTCCCCCGCTGTGTTCCACTGTGTACTGCTGTGACCCGCGGTGTCCCTGCTGTCTCCTGCTGTGTTCTGCTGTGTTCCCGCTGTCCCCTGGATTGTCCCCGCTGTTTCATCGATGTGTCCCGCTGTGTATCCCGCTGTGTCCAACTGTGTCCCCGCTGTGTCCCTCTGTGTTCCCCACTGAATCCCCCGCTGTGTTCCCCGTTTTGCCCAGCTGTGTCCCGCTGAGTCCCCGCTTTGTCCCCGATGTGTCCCGCTGTCACCCGCTGTGACCCTGCTGTGTCCCCGCTGTGTCCCGCTGTGTCCCGTTGTGTCCCCGCTGTCCTCCACTGTGTCCCCGCTGTGTCCCGCTGTGTCCCCGCTGTCCCCTGTTGTGTTTCGCTGTGTCCCGCTGTGACCCGCTGTGTCCCTGCTGTCCCCCACTGTGTCCCGCTGTGTCCCCACTGTCCCCTGGAGTGTACCTGCAGTGTCCCCGCTGTGTCTCGCTGTGTCCCCGCTGTGTCCTGCTGTGTCCCCGCTGTGTCCGCTCTGTGTCCCGCTGTTTCCCCACTGTTCCCCGCTTTGTCCCCATTGTGTCCCGCTGTGTCCCGCTGTGTTCCGTTGTGTCCCCCGCTCTGTCCCGCTGTGTCCTGCTGTGTCCCACTGTGTCATAGCTGTGTCCCCGCTATGTCCCGGTGTGTATCGAGTTGTGTCCACCTGTGTCCCCGCTGCCCCCTTGAATGTCCCCGCTGTGTCCCTGCTGTGTCTCGCTGTTTCCTGCTGTATCCTGCTTTGTCCTCGCTGTGTCCCCCGCTGTGTCCCCGCTGTGTCCCGCTGTGTCACCCTGTGTCCCGCTGTGTCCCGCTGTGTCCTCGCTGTGTCCCTGATGTGTCCCGCTGTGTATCCCACTGTGTCCAGCTGTGTCCCCACTGTGTCCCCGCTGTGTCCCACTGTGTGCCACTGCGTCCCCCGCTGTGTCACGCTGTGTCCCCCGCTGTGTCACGCTGTGTCGCGCTCTGTCCCCAGCTGTGACCCGCTGTGTCCCGCTGTGTCCCGCTGTGTCCTCGCTGTGTCCCCGCTGTCTCCCGCTGTGTATACCGCTGTGTCCCGCTGTGTCCCCCGCTCTGTCCCCGCTGTGTGCCCGCTGTGTCCCGCTGTGTCTCGCTGTGTCCCTGATGTGTGCCCGCTGTGTCCCGCTTTGTATCCCACTGTGTCCAGCTGTGTCCCTGCTGTGTCCCCGCTGTGTCACCACTGTGTCCACTCTGTGTCCCGCTGTGTTCCCGCTGTTTCCCCGATGTGTTCCGGTGTGTTCCCCGCTGTGTCCCACGCTGTGTCCCCCGCTGTGTCCCCGCTGTGTCCCGCTGTGTCCCCGATGTGTCCCGCTGTATCCCGCTGTGTATCCCGCTGTGTCGCCGCTGTGTCCACCCTGTGTCCCGCTGTGTCCCCCGCTGTGTCTCCGCTCTGTCCCCGATGTGTCCAGATGTGTCCCGTTGTGTCCCTGCTCTCCCCTGCTGTGTCCCAGCTGTGTCCCGCTGTGTCACCGTTGTGTCCCGCTGTGTATTCGCTGTGTACCCAGCTGTGTCCCCGCTGTGTACCCAGCTGTGTCCCGCTGTGTCCCCCACTGTGTCACCGCTGTGTCCTGCTGTGTATCCCTCTGTGTCCAGCTGTGTCCCTGCTGTGTCCCCGCTGTGTCCCCCTGTGTCCCACTGTGTACCCCGCTTTGTGCCCGCTGTGTCCCCGATGTGTCCTGCTGTGTCCCGTTCTGTCCCCGCTCTCCCCTGCTCTGTCCCAGCTGTGTCCCGCTGTGTCCCCGATGTGTCCCGCTGTGTCCCACTGTGTACTCGCTGTGTCCCCCGCTGTGTCCTGCTGTGTCCCCCGCTCTGTCCCGCTGTGTCCCGCTGTTTCCCATGGTGTCCCGCTTTGTCCCCCGCTGTGTCCCCCTCTGAGTCCCCCTGTGTCCCGCTGTGTCCCGCTGTGTCCTCGCTGTGTCCCCCGCAGTGTCCCGCTGTGTACCCCTCTGTGTCCAGCTGTGTCCCTTCTTTGTCCCGCTGTGTCCCGTTGTGTCCCCCGCTCTGTCCCCACTGTGTCCTGCTGTGTCCCTGCTCTGTCCCCACTGTGTCCCCGCTGTGTCCCCGCTGTGTACCGCTGTGTCCATCTCTGTCCCCCGCTCTGTCCCCGCTGTGTCCCCGCTGTATCCCGCTGTGTCCCGCTGTGTCTCGCTGTGTCCCTGATGTGTCCCCGCTGTGTCCCGCTGTGTATCCCACTGTGTCCAGCTGTGTCCCTTCTGTGTCCCCGCTGTGTCACCACTGTGTCCACCTTGTGTCCTGCTGTGTTCCCGCTGTTTCCCCGATGTGTTCCGCTGTGTTCCCCGCTGTGTCCCCTGCTGTGTCCTCCGCTGTGTCCCCGCTGTGTCCCGCTGTGTCCCCGATGTGTCCCGCTGTATCCCGCTGTGTCCCGCTGTGTATCCCGCTGTGTCGCCGCTGTGTCCACCCTGTGTCCCGCTGTGTCCCCCGCTGTGTCTCCGCTCTGACCCCGATGTGTCCCGATGTGTCCCATTATGTACTCGCTGTGTCTCGCTGTGTCCCCCGGTCTGTTCGGCTGTGTCCCCGATGTGTCCCGCTGTGTCCCCGCTGTGTCCCCAATGTGTCCCGCTATGTCCCCCGCTGTGTCCCGCTGTGTCACCCGCTGTGTCCTGCTGTGTCCGCCGCTGTGTCCTGCTGTGTCCCGCTGTGTTCTGCTGTGTCCCGCTGTGTCCCGTTGTGTCCGCTGCTGTGTCCCCGCTGTGTCCCCGCTGTGTCCCGCTGTGTCCCGTTGTGTCCGGCTGTGTCCCGCTGTGTCTTTGCTGTGTCCTCGCTGTGTCCCCGATGTGTCCCGCTGTGTATCCCGCTGTGTCCAACTGTGTCCCCGTTGTGTCCCTCTGTGTTCCCCACTGTTTCCCGCGCTGTGTCCCCTGCTGTGTTCCCGCTATGTCCCCGCTGAGTCCCCGGCTGTGTACCGCTGTGTCCCCCGCTGTGTCCCCCGCTGTGTCCCCGAGGTGTCCCCACTGTGTCCTGCTGTGTCCCCGCTGTGTCCCGCTGTGTCCTCCTCTGTGTCCCGCTGTGTACCCCGCTGTGTCCCGCTGTGTCTCGCTGTGTCCCGATGTGTCCGCTGCTGTGTCCCCGCTGTGTCCCCGTTGTGTCCCGCAGTGTCCCGCTCTTTCCTCTCTGTGTCCCCCGCTGTGTCTCGCTGTGTCCCACACTGTGTCCCCGCTGTGTCCCTGCTGTGTCCGGCTGTGTCCCGCTGTTTCCCGTGGTGTCCCGGTATGTCCCCCAATGTGTCCCCCGCTGAGTCCCCGCTGTGTCTCCGCTGTGTCCCGCTGTGTCCTCGCTGTTTCCCCCGTTGTGTCCCGCTGTGTCCCCCGCTGTGTCCCCCGCTGTGTCCCCGCTGTGTCCTGCTGTGTCCCGTTGTGTTCCGCTTTGTACCCGGCTGTTTCCCCCTCTGTGTACCGCTGTTTCCCTGCTGTGTCCCCAGTGTGTCCTTCTGTGTCCCCGCTGTGTCCCGCTGTGTTCTCTGCTGTGTCCCGCTGTGTCCCCCGCTGTGTCACGCTGTGTCTCGCTGTGTCCCGATGTGTCCGCTGCTGTGTCCCCGCTGTGTCCCCGCTGTGTCCCGCTGTGTCCCGCACAGTCCCACTGTGTCCCTCTGTGTCCTCGCTGTGTCCCCGATGTGTCCCGCTGTGTATCCCGCTGTGTCCAACTGTGTCCCCGCTGTGTCCCGCTGTGTTCCCCACTGATTCCCCCGCTGTGTCCCCCACTGTGTCCCCGCTGTGTCCCCGCTGTCGAGCTGTGTCGAGCTGTGTCCCCGCTGTGACCCTGCTGTGTCCCCGATGTGTCCCGCTGTGTCCCGTTGTGTCTCCACTGTCACCCACTGTGTCCCCGCTGTGTCCGCTGTGTCCCCGCTGTGTCCCCTCTGTGTCCCACTGTTTCCCCACTGTCCTCCGCTGTGTCCCCGCGATGTCCCGTTGTGACCTGCTGTGTCCCTCCTGTCCCCCGCTGTGTCCCGCTGTGTCCTGGCTGTCCCCTGGAGTGTCCCCGCTGTGTCCCGTTGTGTCCCGCTGTGTCCTCGCTATGTCCCCCGTGTCCCGCTGTGTATCCCGCTGTGTCCAGCTGTGTCCCCGCTGTCTCCCCGCTCTGTCCCCGCTGTGTCTCGCTGTGTCCCGGGCTGTGTCCCCGCTGTGTCCCCGATGTGTCCCGCTGTGTCCTCGCTGGGTCCCCCACTGTGTCCCGCTGTGTCCCGGTGTGTCCTCCGCTGTGTCCCGCTGTGTCCCCCGCTGTGTCTCCGCTGTGTCCCGCTGTGTCCCGCTGTGTCCCACTGTGTCCCCTGGTTTCCCACTCTGTCCCGCTGTGTCCCCCGCTGTGTCCTG
Source organism: Dipodomys merriami (assembly GCF_024711535.1). NCBI lineage: Eukaryota > Metazoa > Chordata > Mammalia > Rodentia > Heteromyidae > Dipodomys > Dipodomys merriami. The sequence continues at coordinate 4,988,641 of NW_027206135.1, read as the reverse complement.
CTGTGTCCCCGCTCTGTCCCGCTGTGTCCCCGCTGTGTCCCGTTGTGTCCTCACTGTGTCCCCCACTGTGTCTTGCTTTGTCCCCTGCTGTGTCCCGCTGTGTCCCCCGCTGTGTCCCCTGCTGTGTCCCGTTGTGTCCTCACTGTGCTCCCGCTGTGTCTTGCTTTGTCCCCCGCTGTGTCCTGCTGTGTCTCCCGCTGTGTCCCGCTGTGTGGCACTGTGTCCCACTGTGTCCTCCGCTCTGTCCCGCTGTGTCATGCTGTGTCTCGCTGTGTCCTCACTGTTTCCCCTCCTGTGACCCGGTGTGTCCCACTGTGTCCCGCTGTGTCCCGCTCTGTCCCTGCTGTGTCCTGCTGTGTCCCCCGCTGTCACTGCTTTGTCCCGCTGTGTCCCGCTGTGTACCCCTATGTCCCGCTGTGTGCCCCGCTGTGTCCCCCGCTGTGTTCCACGCTGTGTCTCTCTGTGTCCCCCGCTGTGTCCTGATTTGTCCCCCGTTGTGTCCCACTGTCCCCTGCTGTGTCCCCCGCTGTGTCCCGCTTTGTCCCCGTTGTGTCCCCACTGTGTCCTGCTGTGTCCCCGCTGTGTCCCACTGTGTCCCCCGCTGTTTACAGCTGTGTCCCTGCTGTCCCCCCGTGTGTCCCCGCTGTCCCCAGCTGTGTCCCCCGCTGTGTCTCGCTGTGTCCCGGGCTGTGTCCCCGCTGTTTCCCCGCTCTGTCCCCGCTGTGTCCCACTGTGTCACCCGTTGTTTCCCGCTGTGACCCCTGCTGTGACCCCCGCTGTGTCCCGCTGTGTATCAAGCTGTGTCCAGCTCTGTCCCCGCTGTGTCCCGCTGTGTCCCACACTGTGCTCCGCTATGTCCCGCTGTGTAGCGCTGTGTCCCGCTGTGTCCTCGCTGTGTCCCGGCTGTGTCCTGCTTTGTGTCCGCTGTGTCCCCCGCTGTGTCCCCGCTGTGTCCCGCTGTGTCCCCCGGTGTGTCCCCACTGTGTCACCGCTGTGTCCCTTTTCGTCCTGCTGTGTCCCCTCTGTTCCCCTTTGTGTCTCCGCTGTGTCCCGCGGTGTCCCCGCTGTCCCTCGCTGTATCCCTGCTATATCCTGCTGTGTCAAGCTGTGTCCTGCTGTGTACCCGCTGTCCCCCGCTGTGTCCCGCTGTGTCCCCGCTGTGTCCCGCTGTGTTCCCCACTGAATCCCCCGCTGTGTCCCCCGCTTTGTCCCAACTGTGTCCCTCTGAGTCCCCGCTGTGTCCCCGCTGTGTCCCGCTGTGTCTCCCGCTGTGACCCTGCTGTGTCCCCGCTGTGTCCCGCTGTGTCCCGTTGTGTCCCCGCTGTCCCCCACTGTGTTCCCGCTGTCTCCCGCTGTGTCCCCGCTGTCCCCCGCTGTGTTCTGCTGTGTCACGCTGTGACACGGTGTGTCCCTGCTGTCCCCCACTCTGTCCCGCTGTGTCCCCGCTGTCTCCTGGAGTGTACCTGCAGTGTCCCCACTTTGTCTCGCTGTGTCCCCGCTGTGTCCTGCTGTGTCCCCGCTGTGTCCCCTCTGTGTCCCGCTGTTTCCCCACTGTCCCCCGCTTTGTCCCTGCTGTGTCCCTCTGTGACCTGCTGTGTCCCGCTGGGTTCTGTTGTGTCCCCCGCTCTGTCCACTGTGTTCCGCTGTGTCCTGCTGTGACCCGCTGTGTCCCTGGTGTCCCCCACTGTGTCCCGCTGTGTCCCCGCTGTCCCATGGAATATCCCCGCAGTGTCCCTGCTGTGTCCCCCGTTGTTTCCCGCTGTGATCCCCCTGTGTCCCTCGCTGTGTCCCGCTGTGTATCAAGCTGTGTCCCTTTGTGTCCTCGCTGTGTCCCCCGCTGTGCCCCCACTGTGTCCCACTGTGTCACCCTGTGTCCTGCTGTGTCCCCGCTGTGTCCCCAAGGTGTCTCGATGTGTCCCACACTGTGTCCTGCTGTGTATCACGCTGTGTCCAGCTGTGTCCCCGCTATTTCCCCGCTGTGTCCCCGCTGTGTCTCGCTGTGTCCCGGGCTGTGTCCCGCTGTGTCCCGCTGTTTCCCGTGGTGTCCCTGTTTGTCCCCCTTTGTGTCTCCCGCTGAGTCCTCACTGTGTCCGCGCCGTGTCCCGCTGTGTCCCCCGCTGTGTCCCGCTGTGTCCCGGGCTGTGTCCCCGATGTGTCCCCGCTGTGTCCCGCTGTGTCCCGCTGTGTCCTCGCTGTGTCCCCCGCTGTGTCCCGCTGTGTCCCCCGCATTGTCCCCGCATTGTCCCCGCTGTGTCCCGCTGTGTCCCGCTGTTTCTCGTGGTGTCCTGCCGTGTCCCCTGTGTCCCCCGCTGAGTCCCCACTGTGTCCCCACTGTGTCCCGCTGTGTCCTCTCTGTGTACCCCGTTGTGTCCCCGCTGTTTCCCCGCTGTGTCCCCCTCTGTTTCCGTGATGTGTCCCGCTGTGTCCTCACTAAGTCCCCCGCATGTGTCCCACTGTGTCCCCCACTATGTCCTGCTGTGTCCCCTGCTGTGTCCCGCTGTGTCCCCGCTGTGAAGCCGAGGTGTCTCGCTGTGTCCCGGGCTCTGTCCCGCTGTGTATCACCCTGTGTCCAGCTGTGTCCCCGCTATTTCCGCGCTCTGTCCCCGCTGTGTCTCGCTGTGTCCCGGGCTGTGTCCCGCTGTGTCCCGCTGTTTCCCGGGGTGTCCCTGTTTATCCCCCGCTGTGTCACCCGCTGACTCCCCACTGTGTCCACACCGTGTCCCGCTGTTTCCCAGGCTGTGTCCCGCTGTGTCCCGGGCTGTGTCCCCGATGTGTCCCGCTGTGTCCCGCTGTGTCCTCGCTGTGTCCCCTGCTGTGTCCCGCTGTGTCCCCCACTTTGTCCCCGCTGTGTCCCTGCAGTGTCCCGATGTGTCCCGCTGTTTCTCAGTGTCCCGGTTTGTCCCTCGCTGTGTCCCTGCTGTGTCCCGCTGTGTCCTCGCTGTGTCCCCCTTTGTGTCCCAGCTGTGTCCCCGCTGTGTCCCCGCTGTTTCCCCGATGTGTCCCGCTGTGTCCTCACTATGTCCCCCGCTGTGTCCCTCTGTGTCCCCCGCTGTGTCCTGCTGTGTCCCCTGCTGTGTCCCGCTGTGTCGGCGCTGTCCCCTGGAGTGTCCCCGCAGTGTCCCAGCTGTGTTTCGCTGTCCTGCTATGTCCTGCTGTGTCCTCGCTGTGTACCCCGCTGTGACCCCGCTGTGTCCCGCTGTGTCACCCTGTGTCCTGCTGTGTCCCCGCTTTGTCCCGTCTGTGTCCCGCTGTGTCCCGCTGTGTCCTCGCTCTGTCCCTGATGTGTCCCGCTGTGTATCCCGCTGTGTCCAGCTGTGTTCCCTCTGTGTCGCCGCTGTGTCCCTCTGTGTCCCCCGCTGTGTCCCGCTGAGTACCCTGCTGTGTCCCGCTGTGTCCACCGCTGTGTCCCGCTGTTTCCCGTGCTGTCCAGCTTTGTCGCCCGCTGTGTCCCCCTCTGAGTCCCCACTGTGTCCCGCTGTGTCCCGCTGTGTCCCCCCTGTGTCCGCCGCTGTGTCCCCACTTTGTCCCTCTGTGTCCTGCTGTGTACCCCTATGTCCCGCTGTGTCCCACGCTGTGTCCCCCGCTGTGTCCCACGCTGTGTCTGCCGCTGTGTCCGGATGTGTCCCCCGCTGTGTCCACAGCTGTGTCCGCGCTGTGTCACTCTGTGTCCCCGATATGTCCCGCTGTGTCCTCGCTTTGTCCCCCGCTGTGTCCACCACTGTGTCCCCCGCTGTGTCCCGCTGTGTCCTGATGTGTCCCGGTGTGTCCACCGTTGTGTCCCGCTGTGTCCCTCCTGTGTCCCCCGCTGTGTCCCCATTGTGTCCCACTGTGTCCCGCTTTGTCCCCCACTGTGTCCCGCTGTGTCCCACTGTGTCCCCTGGTTTCCCACTCTGTCCCGCTTTGTCCCCTGCTGTGTCCCACTGTGTCCCCGCTGTGTCCCGCTGTGTTGCCCTCTGTGTCCCCGCTGTGTCCCCGCTGTGTCCCGCTGTGTCCTCGCTGTGTCCCCCGCTGTGTCCCGCTGTGTGCTGCTGTGTCCTCGCTGTGTCCCCGCTGGGGCCCGCTGTGTATCCGCCTGTGTCCAGCTGTGTTCCCGCTGTGTACCCGCTGTGTCCCTACTTTGTCCCTCTGTGTCCCCCCATGTGTGCCCGCTGTGTCCCCGCTGTGTCCCGCTGTGTCCTGCTGAGTCCTCGCTGTGTCCCCCGCTGTGTCTCTTTGTCCCCCGCTGTCTCCTGCTTTGTCCCCCGTTGTGTCCCACTGTGTCCCCTGCTGTGTTCCCCGCTGTGACCAGCTGTGTCCCCATTGTGTCCCCACTGTGTCCTGCTGTGTCCCCGCTGTGTCCCGCTGTGTCCCCCGCTGTGTCCAGCTGTGTCCCTGCTGTCCCCCCGTGTGTCCCCGCTGTCCCCAGCTGTGTCTCTCACTGTGTCCCGCTGTGTCCCCGCTGTGTCCCCGCTGTGTCCCGCTGTGTCCCCCGTTGTGTCCCAATGTGACACCCGCTGTTTCCCCCGCTGTGTCCCGCTGTTTCCCCCGCTGTGTTCGCCGCTGTGTCCCCTGCTCTGTCCCCGCTGTGTCCCGCTTTGTCCCCGCTGTATCCCCGCTGTGTCCCGCTGTGTCCCGCTGTGTCCCGCTGTGTCTCGCTGTGTCCCCCGCTGTGTCCAGCTGTGTCCCCGCTGTGTCCCCGCTGTGTCCTGGTGTGTCCCGCTGTGTCCCGCGTTGTGTACCACTGTGTCCCCGGCTGTTTCCCCCACTGTGTACCGCTGTTTCCCTGCTGTGTCCCCACTGTGTCCTTCTGTGTCCCCGCTGTGTCCCGCTGTGTCCTCCGCTGTATCCCGCTTTGTCTCCCGCTGTGTCACGCTGTGTCTCGCTTTGTCCCGATGTATCGGCTGCTGTGTCCCCGCTGTGTCCCCGCTGTGTCCAGCTGTGTCCCGCTTAGTCCCACTGTGTCCTTCTGTGTCCTCGCTGTGTCCCCGATGTTTCCCGCTGTGTATCACGCTGTGTCCAACTGTGTCCCCGCTGTGTCCCTCTGTGTTCCCCACTGATTCCCCCGCTGTGTCCCCCGCTGTGTCCCTGCTATGTCCCCGCTGTGTCCCCGCTGTGTCAAGCTGTGTCCCCGCTGTGACCCTGCGTGTCCCCGATGTGTCCCGCTGTGTCCCGTTGTGTACCCGCTGTCACCCACTGTGTCCCCGCTGTTTCCCGCTGTGTCCCCGCTGTGTCCCCTCTGTGTCCCGCTGTTTCCCCGCTGTTCCCCGCTGTGTCCCCGCTGTGTCCCCTCTGTGTCCCGCTGTTTCCCCACTGTCCCCCGCTGTGTCCCCGCTGTGTCCCGCTGTGACCCGCTGTGTCCCTGCTGTCCCCCGCTGTGTCCTGCTGTGTCCCGGCTGTCCCCTGGAGTGTCCCCGCTGTGTCCCATTGTGTCCCGCTGTGTCCTCGCTGTGTCCCCGCTGTGTCCCGCTGAGTATCCCGCTGTGTCCAGCTGTGTTCCCGCTGTGTCCCTGGCTGTGTCCCCCGCTGTGACCTGCTGTGTCCCTGCTGTGTCCCGCTATGTCTTGCTGTGTCCCCATCTCTGTCCCTGCTGTGTCCTGCTGTGTCTTCGCTCTGTACCCGCTGTGTCCCGCTGTGTCCTTGCTGTGTCACATGCTGTTCCTCGTTGTGCCTCGCTGTGTCCCGCTGTGTCCTCGCTGTGTCCTCGCTGTGGCCCGTTGTGAATCTGCTTGTGTCCAGCTGTGTCCCCGCTGTGTACCTGCTGTGTCCCCGCTGTGTCCCTTTGTGTCCCCCGGTGTGTCCCCGCTGTGTCCCCGATGTGTCCCGCTGTATCCCGCTGTGTCCTCGCTGTGTCCCCCACTGTGTCTTGCTTTGTCGCCCGCTGTGTCCTGCTCTGTCTCCCGCTGTGTCCCGCTGTGTCCCACTGTGTCCCCCGCTCTGTCCCGCTGTGTCATGCTGTGTCCCGCTGTGTCCCGCTGTGTCCCACTGTGTCCCCCGCTCTGTCCCGCTGTGTCATGCTGTGTCCCACTCTGTCCCCGCTGTGTCCTGCTGTGTCGCCCGCTGTGTCCCCGCTTTGTCCCGCTGTGTCCCGCTGTGTATCCCTATGTCCCGTTGTGTCCCACGCTGTGTCCTGCTGTGTCCTCGCTTTGTCCCCCGCTTTGTCCCCCGCTGTGTCCACCACTGTGTCCCCCGGTGTGTCCCGCTGTGTTCCGGTGTGTCCCCCGTTGTGTCCCGCTGTGTCCCGCTGTGTCCCGTTGTGTCCCGTTGTGTACCCGCTCTGTCCCGCTGTGTCCCGCTGTGTCCCGGTGTGTCCCGCTGTTTCCCGTGGTTTCCCGGTTTGACCTTCACTGTGTCGCCCGCTGAGTCCCCGCTGTTTCCCGCCATGTCCCTCTGTTTCCCCCGCTGTGTCCCCCTGTGTCCCGGTCTGTGTCCCCGCTATGTCCCCGATGTGTCCCGCAGTGTCCCGCTCTTTCCTCGCTGTGTCCCCCGCTGTGTCCCGCTGTGTTCCATGCTGTGTCCCCGCTGTGTCCCTGCTGTGTCCCGCTGTGTCCTGTTATGTCCCGCTCTGTCCCGTTGTGTCCTCGCTGTGTCCTCGCTGTGTCCCCGATGTTTCCCGCTGTTTATCGCGCTGTGTCCAACTGTGTCCCCGCTGTGTCCCCTGCTGTGTCCGCCGCTGTGTCCTGCTGTGTCCCCGCTGTGTCCCCGCTGTGTCCCGCTGTGTATCCCGCTGTGTCCAGGTGTGTCCCCGCTGTGTCCTGCTGTGTTCCCCGCTCTGTCCCCTGCTATGTCCCCCGCTGTGTGCCCCTCTGTGTCCTCCGCTGTGTCCCACTGTGTACACCGCTGTGTCCTGCTGTCTCGCTGTGTCCCGCTGTGTCCTCGTGTGTCCCTGATGTGTCCCGCTGTGTATCCCGCTGTGTCCAACTGTGTCCCCGCTGTGTTCCGCTGTGTTCCCCACTGATTCCCCCGCTGTGTCCCCCGCTGTGTCCCGCTGTGTCCTGCTGTGTCCCCGCTGTGTCCCAATGTGTCCCCGCTGTGTTCCTTTTGTCCCCGCTGTTTACCGCTGTGTCATCGCTGTGTCCCCACTGTGTCCTGCTGTTTCCCCGCTGTGTCCCGCTGTGTACCCCGCTGTGTCCCCCGCTGTGTCCCGCTTTGTCCTACTGTGTCCCGCTGTGTCCGCTGCTGTGTCCCCGCTGTGTTCCCGCTGTGTCCTGCTGTTTCCCGATGTATCCGGCTGTGTCCTCGCTCTGTCCCCGCTGTGTCCCGTTGTGTATCTCCCTGTGTCCCGCTGTGTCCTTGGTCTGTCCCTCTATATCCCCCGCTGTGTCCCGCTGTGTAACGCTGTGTCTCGCTGTGTCCCGCTGTGTACCTGCTGTGTCCCCGCTGTGTCCCCAAATGTGTCCCCGGCTGTGTCCCGCTGTAACCCGCTGTGTCCTCGCTGTGTCCCCCGCTGTGTCCCGCTGTGTTCCCACTGTGTCCCCCACTATGTCCTCGCTGTGTCCTACTCTTTCCCCCGCTGTGTCTCGCTGTGTCCCGCTGTGTCCCGCTGTCTCCAGCTGTGTCCTCGCTGTGTCCCCCGCTGTGTCCCGTTGTGTCCCTGCTGTGTCCCCGATGTGTCACACAGTGTCCTGCTGTGTCCCCGCTATGTCCCCCCTGTGTCACGCTGTATACCCCACTGTGTCCAGCTGAGTACACGCTGTGTCCCACTGTGTCCCCCGCTGTGTCCCGCTGTGTCTCTGCAGTGTCCCCACTGTGTTCCGCTGTGTTCCGCTGTGTTCCGCTGTGTCCCATGGTGTCCTGCTTTGTCCCCTGCTATGTCCCCCGCTGAGTCCCCTCTCTGTCCCCGCTGTGCCCCGCTGGGTCCTCCCTGTGTCCCCCGCTGTGTCCCGTTCTGTCACCCACTGTGTCTCCAGCTTTGTCCCCACTGTGTCCGGCTGTGTCCCGCTGTGTCCCACTCTGTGTCCCATTGTGTCCCCAGCTGTGTACACCGCTGAGTCCCGCTGTGTCCCCACTGTGTCCCGCTGTGTCCCGCTGTATCCCGCTGTGTCCCGCTCTGTCCCACGCTTTGACCCGCTGTGTCCTGCTATGTCCCGCTGTGTCCCCCGCTGTGTCCCGCTGGGACCCCGCAGGGACCCACTGTGTCCCAGCTGTCTCCCCGCTATGTCCCCCGCTGTGTCCCGCTGTGCTCCCCGCTGTGTCCCCGCTGTGTCTCTCGCTGTGTCCCGCTGTGTCCCCAATGTGTCACACAGTGTCCCGCTGTGTCCCCGCTGTGTCCCCGCTCTGTCACGCTGTATACCCCGCTGTGTCCAGCTGAGTCCCCGCTGTGTCCCGCTGTGTCCCCCACTGTGTCCCCCTCTGTGTTCAGTTGTGTTCACCGATGAGTCCCGCTGTGTCCCGCTGTGTCCCCTGCTGTGTCCCGCTGTGTCCCCGCAGTGTACCCAATGTGTTCCGCTGTGTCCCGTGGTGTCCTGCTTCGTCCCCCGCTATGTCCTCCGCTGAGTCTCCTCTCTGTCCCCACTGTGTCCCGCTGGGTCCTCCCTGTGTCCCCCGCTGTGTCCCGCTGTGTCCCCCGCTGTGTCTCCCGCTTTGTCCCCACTGTGTCCCTTTCTCTTCCGCTGTCTCCCGCTGTGTCCCACTCTGTGTCCCGTTGTGTCCCCAGCTATGTACACCGCTGTGTCCCCGCTGTGTCCCGCTGTGTCCCGCTGTGTCCTCGCTGTGTCCCCGCTGTGTCCCGCTGTGTCCCCGCTGTGTCCCACTGTGTCCCGCTGTGTCCCTGCAGTGTCCCACTGTGTCCCGCTGTGTCCCCGCTGTGTCCCGCTGTGTCTCGCTGTGTCACCCGCTGTGTCCCGCTGTGCCCCGTTGTGTCCTCGCTGTTTCCCCCGCTGTGTCCCGCTGTGTCCCCCGCTGTGTCCCCTCGGTGTCCCACTGTGTCCTCGCTGTGTTCCGCTGTGTCCCGCTGTGTTCTCGCTGAGTCCCCGGCTGTGTCCCGCTGTGTCCTCGCTGTCTTCCCCGCTGTGTAGCGCTGTGTCCCCCGCTGTGTATCCGCTGTGTCCCGCTGTTTCCTCGCTGTGTCCCACGCTGTGTCCCCTGCTGTGTCCCCGCTGTGTCTCCGCTGTGTCCCGCTGTTTCCAGCTGTGTCCTCGCAATGTCCCCGGTGTGTCCCCCGATGTGTCCCCGCTGTGTCTCCGCTGTGTCCCGCTGTGTCCCGCTGTGTCCCCGATGTGTCACACAGTGTCCCGCTGTGTCCCCGCTGTGTCCCCGCTCTGTCACGCTGTATACCCCGCTGTGTCCAGCTGAGTCCCCGTTGTGTCCCGCTGCGTCCCCCGCTGTGTCCCGCTGTGTCCCCGCAGTGTACCCACTGTGTTCCGCTGTGTTCCGCTGTGTCCTGCTTTGTCCCACGCTATGTCCCCCGCTGAGTCCACGCTGTGTCCCGGCTGTGTCCCGCTGGGTCCTCCCTGTGTCCCCCGCTGTGTCCCGCTTTGTCCCTGCTGTGTCCTGCTGTGTCCCGCTGTGTCCCGCTGTGTCCCACTCTGTATCCCGTTGTGTCCCCAGCTGTGTACACCACTGTGTCCCGCTGTGTGGTGCTTTGTCCCGCTGTGTCCCCCGCTGTGTCCCGCTGTGACCCCGCTGTGTCCCGCTGTGCTCCCCGCTGTGTCCCCGCTGTGTCTCTCGCTGTGTCCCACTGTGTCCCCGCTGTGTCCCGCTGTGTCCCGCTGTGTCCTCGCTGTGTCACCGCTGTGTCCCGTTGTGTCCCGCTGTGTCCCACTCTGTCCCCGCTGTGTCCTGATATAGCCCCTCTGTGTCCCCGCTGTGTCCCCTTCTGTGTCCCCAGCTGTGTCCCCGCTGTGTCCCTCGCTGTGTCTCTCGCTGTATCCCGCTGTGTCCCCATGTGTCCCACTGTGACCCGCTGTGTCCCCGCTGTGTTCTGCTGTGTCCCCGCTGTGTCCCGCCGTGTACCTGCTGTGTCCCCGCTGTGTCCCCAACTGTGTCCCCGGCTGTGTCCCGCTGTATCCCGCTGTGTCCTGCTGTGTTCCCACTGTGTCCCCCGCTATGTCCTCGCTGTGTCCTACTGTTTCCCCCGCTGTGTTCCGCTGTGTCCCACTGTGTCCTCGCTGTGTTTCCCGCTGTGTAGCCACTGTGTCCCCCGCTGTGTCCCGCTGTGTTCGGCTGTGTCCCCGATGTGTCACACAGTGTTCCGCTATGTCCCCGCTGTTTCCCCGCTGTGTCACGCTGTATACCCCACTGTGTCCAGCTGAGTACACGCTGTGTCCTGCTGTGTCCCTCGCTGTGTCCCGCTGTGTCCCCACAGTGTCCCCACTGTGTCCCGCTGTGTCCCGCTGTGTCCCACTCTGTGTCCCGTTGTGTCCCCAGCTGTGTACACCGCTGAGTCCCACTGTACACCGCTGAGTCCCACTGTGTCCCCGCTGTGTCCCACTGTGTCCCGCTGTGTCCCGCTCTGTTCCGCTCTGTCCCAAGCTTTGACCCGCTGTGTCCTGCTATGTCCCGCTGTGTCCCCCGCTGTGTCCATCTGGGACCCCGCTGGGACCCGCTGTGTCCCAGCTGTCTCCCCGCTATGTCCCCCGCTGTGTCCCGCTGTGCTCCCCACTGTGTCCCCGCTGTGTCTCTCGCAGTGTCCCGCTGTGTCCCCAATGTGTCACACAGTGTCCCGCTGTGTCCCCGCTGTGTCACGCTGTATACCCTGCTGTGTCCAGCTGAGTCCCCGCTTTGCCCCGCTGTGTCCCGCTGTGTCCCCTGCTTTGTCCCGCTGTGTCCCCGCAGTGTACCCACTGTGTTCCGCTGTGTTCCGCTGTGTCCCGTGATGTCCTGCTTTGTCCCCCGCTATGTCCCCCGATGAGTCCCCGCTGTGTCCCCGCTGGGTCCCGCTGGGTCCTCCCTGTGTCCCCCTCTGTGTCCCGCTCTGTCCCCCGCTGTGTCTCCCGCTTTGTCCCCACTATGTCCCGCTGGGTCCCGCTGTGTCCTACTCTGTGTCCCGTTGTGTCCCCAGCTGTGTACACCGCTGTATCCCCGCTGTGTCCCGCTGTGTCCTCGCTGTGTCCCCGCTGTGTCCCGCTGTGTCCCACTGTGTCCCCGCTGTGTCCCACTGTGTCCCCCTGTGTCCCGATGTAGCCCTGCTGTGTCCCCGCTGTGTCCCCTTCTGTGTCCCCCGCTGTGTCCCCGCTGTGTCCCACGCTGTATCTCTCGCTGTGTACCGCTCTGTCCCACTGTGTCCCGCTGTGTCCCCGCTGTGTCCCTGCTGTGTCCCGCTGTGACCCGCTGTGTCCCCGCTGTGTCCCGCTGTGTCCCAGCTGTGTCCCGCTGTGTACCTGCTGTATCCCCGCTGTGTCCCCAACTGTGTCCCCCGCTGTGTCCCGCTGTATCCCACTCTGTCCTCGCTGTGTCCCCTGCTGTGTCCCGCTGTGTCCACACTGTGTCCCCCGCTATGTCCTCGCTGTGTCCCACTGTTTCCCCCGCTGTGTCCCGCTGTGTCCCGCTGTGTCTTCACTGTGTTTCCCGCTGTGTAGCGCTGTGTCCCCCGCTGTGTCCCGCTGTGTCCGCCTGTGAACCCGATGTGTCACACAGTGTCCCGCTGTGTCCCCGCTGTGTCCCCGCTGTGTCACGCTGTATACCCCGCTGTGTCCAGCTGAGTACACGCTGTGTCCCGCTGTGTCCCCCGCTGTGTCCCACTGTGTCCCCGCAGTGTCCCCTCTGTGTTCCGCTGTGTTCCGCTGTGTCCCATGGAGTCCTGCTTTGTCCACCGCTATGTCCCCCGCTGAGTCCCCACATTGTCCCCACTGTGTCCTGCTGGGTCCTCCCTGTGTCCCCCGCTGTGTCCCGGTCTGTACCCCACTGTGTCTCCCGCTTTGTCCCCACTGTGTCCCGCTGTGTCCCGCTGTGTCCCACTCTGTGTCCCGTTGTGTCCCCGCTGTTTCGCGCTGTGTCCCGCTGTCTCCAGCTGTGTCCTCGCTGTGTCCCCCGCTGTGTCCCGCTGTGTCCCGCTGTGTCCCCAATGTGTCACACAGTGTCCCGCTGTGTCCCCGCTGTGTCCCCGCTCTGTCATGCTGTATACCCTGCTGTGTCCAGCTGAGTCCTGTGGTGTCCCGCTGTGTCCCCCGCTATGTCCCCCGCTGAGTCCCCGCTGTGTCCCCGCTGTGTCCTGTTGTGTCCCCAGCTGTGTAAACCGCTGAGTCCTGCTGTGTCCCCACTGTGTCCCGCTGTGTCCCGCTGTGTCCCGCTGTGTCCCATGCTTTGTCCCTCTGTGTCCTGCTATGTCCCGCTGTTTCCCCCGCTGTGTCCCGCTGTGACCCCGCTGTGTCCCAGCTGTGTCCACGCTATGTCCCCCGCTGTGTCCCGCTGTTCTCCCCGCTGTGTCCCCGCTGTGTCTCTCGCTGTGTCCCACTGTGTCCCCACTGTGTCCCGCTGTTTCACCGCTGTGTCCCCGCTGTGTCCCGCTGTGTCCCGCTGTGTCCCACTCTGTGTCCCGTTGTGTCCCCAGCTGTGTACACCGCTATGTCCCACTGTTTCCCCGCTGTGTCCGGCTGTGTCCCGCTGTGTCCAACTGTGTCCCACGCTTTGTCCCGCTGTGTCCTGCTATGTCCCGCTGTGTTCCCCGCTGTGTCCCACTGTGACCCCGCTGTGTCCCCCGCTGTGTCCCGCTGTGTCCTCGTTGTTTCGACGCTGTGTCCCGCTGGTTCCCGCTGGGTAATCGCTGTGTCCCCCTCTGTGTCCCGCTGTGTCCCCGCTATGTCCCACGCTGTCCCGCTGTGTACCCGCTGTGTCGCGCTGTGTCCCCCGCTGTGTCCCGCTGTGTCCCGCTGTGTCCAACGCTGTACCCTGCTGTGTCCTCGCTGTGTCCCGTTGTGTCCTGCTGTGTCCCACTGTGTCCCCCGCTGTGTCCCCGCTCTTTCTCCCCCTGTGTCCACGATGTGTCCCGCTGTGTCCCCCTATGTGTCTCGCTGTGTCCCCAGCGCTGACCCCAGCTGTGTCTCGCTGTGTCACCCATGGTGTCCCGCTGTGTCCCGCTGTGTCCTCGCTTCGTCCCCCGCTGTGTCCCGCTGTGTCCCCAGCGCTGTCCCCAGCTGTGTCACGCTGTGTCCCCCGCTGTGTCCCCCGTTGTGTCCCGCTGTGTCCCCGCTGTCCTCCGCTGTCCCCCGCTGTGTCCCCACTGTGTCCTGCTGTGTCCCCTGCTGTGTCCCCCGCTGTGTCCCCGCTGTGTCCCCCGCTGTGTCTCTCACTGTGTCCCGCTGTGTCCCCGCTGTGTCCCACTGTGTCCCGCTGTGTCCCTGCTGTGTCCCCGCTGTGTCCCGCTGTGGCCCCGCTGTGTCCCCGCTGTGTCCCGCTGTGTCCCGCTGTGTCCTCGCTTCGTCCCCCACTGTGTCCCGCTGTGTCCCCAGCGCTGTCCCCACCTGTGTAATGCTGTGTCCCTCGCGGTGTCCTGCTGTGTCCCGCTGTGTCCCCGCTGTGTCCCCACTGTGTCCCGCTGTGTCCCCCTCTGTGTCCCGCTGTGTCCCCCTCTGTGTTCCCTGCTGTGTCCCGCTGTGTCCTCGCTGTCCCCCGCTGTGACCCCGCTGTGTCATGCTGTGTCCCGCTGTGTCGCCGCTGTGTCCCCCCATGTCCCACTGTGTCCTGCTGTGTCCCCCGCTTTGTCCCCCGCTTTGTCTCTGCTGTGTCCCTGCTGTGTCCCGCTGTGTCCCCCACTGTGTCCCCGCTGTTTCCCCCCCTGTGTCCCGATGTGTCATCGTGCTGTCCCTCGCTGTGTCCCGCTGTGTCCCCGCTGTGTCCCTGCTGTGTCCTGCTTTGTACCCACTGTGTCCCGTTGTGTCCCCCGCTGTCTCCCCGCTGTGTCCCGCTGTGTCCCTGAGCTGTCCCCTGCTGTGTCCCCGCTGTGTCCCCAGCTGTGTCGCGATGTGTCCCTGCTGTGTCCCACGCTATGTACCCGCTGTTTCCCCGCTGAGTCCGGCTGTGTCCCCCGCTGTGTCCCGCTGTTTCCACAATGTCCCCTGCTGTGTCCCCGTTGTGTCCCGCTGTGTCCCCGCTGTCCCCGGCTATGTCCACCTGTGTCCCCCGCTGTGTCCCCTGTATCCCCAATGTCCCCCGCTGTGTCGCCGCTGTGTCCCCTGTGAAGCTGCTGTTTCCCCGCTGTGTAACGCTGTGTCCCACGCTGTGTCCCGCTGTGTCCTCTGCTGTACCCTGCTGTGTCCCCGCTGTGTCCCGTTGTGTGCCGCTGTGTACCACTGTGTCCCCCGCTGTGTCCCCCGCTGTGTCCCTGCTCTTTCCGCCCCTGTGTCCACGATGTGTCCCGCTGTGTCCGGCTGTGACCCGCTGTGTCCCCGCTGTGTCCCGCTGTGTCCTCGCTGTGTTTCCCGCTGTGTGGCGCTGTGTCCCCCACTGTGTCCCGCTGTGTCCGGCTGTATCCCGCTGTGTCCCCGATGTGTCACACAGTGTCCCGCTGTGAACTCCGCTGTGTCATGCTCTGTCCCCCGCTTTGTCTCCCGCTTTGTCCCCACTGTGTCCCGCTGTGTCCCTCTGTGTCCCACTCTGTGTCCCGTTGTGTCCCCAGCTGTGTAAACCGCTGAGTCCTGCTGTGTCCCCGCTGTGTCCCGCTGTATACCTCTGTGTCCCGCTGTGTCCTGCTATGTCCCACTCTGTACCCCGCTGTGTCCCGCTGTGACCCCGCTGTGTCCCGCTGTGTCCCAGCTGTGTCGCTATGTCCCCCGCTTTGTCCCGCTGTGCTCCCCGCTGTGTCCCCCCTGTGTCTCTCACTGTTTCCCACTGTGTCCCCGCTGTGTCCCGCTGTGTCCCCGCTATTTCCCCGCTGTGTCCCGCTGTGTCCCGCTGTGTCCCGCTGTGTCCCACTCTGTGTCCCGTTGTGTCCCCAGCTGTGTACACCTTTATGTCCCGCTGTGTCCCCGCTGTGTCCAGCTGTGTCCCGCTGTGTCCCACTGTGTCCCATGCTGTGTCCCAGCTGTGTCCCCGCTGTGTCTCTCGCTGTGTCCCACTGTGTCCCTGCTGTGTCCCGCTGTGTCCCGCTGTGACCCCGCTGTGTCCCCTGCTGTGTCCCGCTGGGTCCCGCTGTGTCCCCTGCTTTGTCACACTGTATACCCGCAGTGTCACTGCTGTGTCCCCGTTTCCCGCTGTATCCCGTGGTGTCCAGCTTTGTCCCCCATGTGTCCCCCCCTTTGTCCCCCGCTGTGTCCCGCTGTTTCCCGCTGTGTCCCGCTGTGTCCTCGCTGTTTCCCCCGCTGTGTAGTGCTGTGTCCCCCGCTGTGTCCCGCTGTGTCCTCGCTGTGTCCCCCGCTGTGTCTCCCTCTGTGTCCCCACTGTGTCTCCGCTGTGTCTCGCTGTGTCCCGCTGTTTCCAGCTGTGTACTCGCTATGTCCCCCGCTGTGTCCCCCGCTGTGTCCCGCTGTGTCCTGCTGTGTCCCGCTGTGTCCCCGCTGTGTCAGTGTCCCGCTGTGTTCCCCCTGTCCCCGCTCTGTCACGCTGTATACCCCGCTGTGTCCAGCTGAGTCCCCGTTGTGTCCCGCTGTGACCCCCGCTGTGTCCCGCTCTGTCCCCCGCTTTGTCTCCCACTTTGTCCCCACTGTGTCCCGCTGTGTCCCGCTGTGTCCCACTCTGTGTCCCGTTGTGTCCCCAGCTGTGTAAACCGCTGAGTCCTGCTGTGTCCCCGCTGTGTCCCGCTGTGCCCCGCTGTGTCCCGCTGTGTCCACCCCTTTGTCCCGCTGTGTCCTGCTATGTCCCGCTGTGTCCCCCGCTGTGTCCCGCTGTGACCCCGCTGTGTCCCGCTGTGTCCCAGCTGTGTCCCCACTATGTCCCCCGCTGTGTCCCGCTATATCCCGCTGTGTCCCGTTGAGTCCCACTCTGTGTCCCGTTGTGTCCCCAGCTGGGTACACCGCTATGTCCCGCTGTGTCCCCGCTGTGTCCGGCTGTGTCACGCTGTGTCCCACTGTGTCCCCGCTGTGTCCCGCTGTGTCCTGCTGTGTCCCGCTGTGACCCCGCTATGTCCCATGCTGTGTCCCGCTGTGTCCCCTGCTTTGTCCCACTGTGTCCCCGCAGTGTCACTGCTGTGTCCCCCTGTTTCCTGCTGTGTCCTGTGGTGTCCAGCTTTGTCCCCCGCTGTGTCCCCCGCTGAGTCCCCTCTGTGTCCTCGCTGTGTCCCGCTTTGTCTTCGCTGTGTCCACGGCTGTCCCCCGCTTTGTCCCCTGCTGTGTCCCGCTGTGTCCCCCACTGTGTCCCGCTCTGTCCTCACTGTTTCCCGCTGTGTCCCTGCTTTGTCCCCCGCTGTGTCCCACTTTGTCCCGCAGTGTCTCCGCTATGTCCCGCTGTATCCCCGTGTCCCTGCTGTGTCCCGCTGTGTCCCTGTTGTGTCCCGCTGTGTCCCGCTGTGTCCCGCTGTGTCCCTGCTGACCCTAGCTTTGTCCTGCTCTGTCCCCACTGTTTTCCTCGCTGTGTCCCATGGTGTCCTGCTGTGTCCCGCTGTGTCCCGCTGTGTTTCCTGGTGTTTTCCCCGCTGAGTCCCCGCTTTGTCCCCGATGTGTCCCGCTGTGGCCCCCGCTGTGTCCCGCTGTGTCCCACTGTGTCCCGCTGTGTCCCCGCTATGTCCCGCTTTGTCCCTCTGTGTTCCCGTTGCATACCCCTGTGTCCCTGCAGTTACGCGCTGTTTCCCGCTGTGTCCCGCTGTGTCCACACTGTTTTCCTCACTGTGTTCCGCTGTGTCCTGCTGTGTCCCGCTGTGTCCCCCGCTGTGTCCCCCGCTGTGAACCTCTGTGTCCCCCGCTGTGTCCCCGCTATGTCCCCGCTGTCCCCCGCCGTGTCCCTGCTGTGTCCCGCTGTTTCCCCACTGTGTCCATGTTTTGTCCCGCTTTTTCCCGGTGTTTCCCCGCTGTGTCCCCTTGTGTATCCCTGGTGTATCCCCGCTGTGTCCCGCTGTGTCTCCCGCTGTGTCCATGCTCTGTCACGCTGTGTCCCCGCTGTCCCCCTCTGTGTCCCGCTGTGACCTCCGCTGTGTCCCCCGCTGTGTGCCGCTGTGTGCTCCTCTGTGTCCCCCGCTGTGCCCTGCTGTGTCCCGCTGTGTCCCGCTGTGTCCCCTGCTGTGTCCCTGCTGTGTCCCCGCTGTGTCCCCCGCTGTGTCCCCGCTGTGTGCCGCTGTGTGCTCCGCTGTGTCCCCGCTGTGTTCAGCTGTGTCCCCTGCTGTGTCCAGCTGTGTCCCCCGCTGTGTCCCCCGCTGTGTCCCCGCTGTGTCCCGCTATGTCCCCGCTGTGTCCCCGCTGTGTCCCCTCTGTGTCCTCCGCTTTCTCCTCCAGTGTGTCTCGCTGTATCCCCCGCAGTTTCCCCCGCTGTGTCCCGCTGTGTCCCCCGCTGTGCCCCTCCGTGTCCCGCTGTGTCTTCCACTGTGTCCTGCAGTGTCCCGCTGTTTCCCGCTGTGTCCTCTGCTGTGTCCCCGCTGTGTCCCCACTGTGTCCCGCTGTGTCCCTCTGTGTCCCGCTGTGTCCCCCACTGTGTCCTCCGCTGTGTCCCGCTGTGACCCCGCTGTGTCCTCTGCTTGTCACACCGTGTCCTGCTGTGTCCCCTGCTATTTCCCCGCTGTGACCCCACTGTGTCCAGCTGTGTCCCGCTGTGTCGCACTGTGTCCCGCTGTGTCCCCTGCTATGTCCCGCTGTGTCCCCCTCTGTATCCCACTCTTTGTCCCCACTGTGTCCCTACTGTTCCCCGCTGTATCCCCACTGTGTCCCGCTGTGTCCTGCTCTGTCCCGCTGTGTCCCCGATGTGACCCCCGCTGTGTCCAATGCTGTGTCCTCGCTGTGTACCCGTCTGTGTTGCGCTGTGTCCCCTGCTGTGTCGCCCGCTGTGTCCCCGCTGTGTCCCGCTGTGTCCCCCGCGGTGTCCTCGCTGTGTCCCACTGTGTCCCCCACTGTGTCCCGCTGTGTACCGCTGTGTCCCGCTGTGTCCCCCTGTGTCCCTCTGTGTCCCACGCTGTGTCCACGTTGTTTCCCACTGTGTCCCCCCACTGTGTCCCGCTGTTTTCCCCGCTGTGTCCTCGCTGTGTCCCCCGCTGTGTTCCGCTGTGTCCCACGCTGTGTCCCCCGCTGTGTCCCCGATGTGTCCCACTGTATCCCGCTGTGTCCCCGCTGTGTCCCGCTGTGTCCTCGCTGTGTCCCCCGCTGTGTCCCGCTGTGTCCCGCGCTGTGTCCCCAGCTGTGTCTCCGCTGTCTCCTGCTGTGTCCCCCGATGTGTCCCCCGCTGTGTCCCCACTGTGTCCCGTTGTGTCCCGTTGTGTCCCCCGCTGTGTCCCACTGTGTCCTCCGTTGTGTCCTGCTGTGTTCCGCTGTTTCCTAGCTGTGTCCCCAGCTGTGTCCCGGTGTGTCTTCGCTGTGTCCCCCAATGTGTCCACGGCTTTGTCCCCGCTGTGTCCCGCTGTGTCCCGCTGTGTCCCCGCTCTGTCCCGCTGTGTCCCGCTGTGTCCCGCTGTGTCTCCCGCTGTGTCCCGTTGTTTCCCCCGCTGTGTCCCTGCTGTGTCTCCGCTGTATCCAACCTGTGTCCCGCTGTGTCCCGCTGTGTTCCTTGTTTGTCCCGCTTTGTCCCCAGTTGTGTCCCCCACTGAGTCCCAGCTGTGTCCCGTCTGTGTCGCGCTGTGTCCTGCTGTTTCCCCCGCTGTGTCCTGCTGTGTCCCCCCTGTGTCCCATGTGCCCTGTTGTGTCCCCCGCTCTGTCCCCGCTGTGTCCCGCTGTGTCCCCCGCTGTGTCCCGATGTGTGCCCGCTGTGTCCCCTGCTGTGTCCCACTGTGTCCCCCGCTGTGTCCCCCGCTGTGTCCCTGCTCTGTCCCGCTGTGTCCCGCTGTGTCCTCGCTTTGTCCCCGCTTTGTCCCGCTGTGTACCCCGCTGTGTTCAGCTGTGTCCCCGATATGTCCAGCTGTGTCCCGCTGTGTTCCGCTGTGTCCCAAGGTATCCCGCTTTGTCCCCCGCTGTCTCCGCCGCTGAGTCCCCGCTGTGTCCCCTCTGTGTCCCGCTGTGTCCCCCGCTGTGTCCTGCTGTGTCCCCCGCTGTGTCCCCCGCTGTGTCCCCGCTGTGTCCCGTTCTGTCCCGCTGTGTCCCGCTGTGTCCCCCGCTGTGTCCTTCGCTGAGTCCCCGATGTGTCCCCTCTGTGTCACGCTGTGTCCCGCTATGTCCCCCGCTGTGTCCCCCGCTTTGTCACCGCTGTATCCCGTTGTGTCCTGTATCCCCTGTGTCCCCCGCTGTGTCCCCCACTGTGCCCCCACTGTGTTCCCCGCTGTGTCCCTGCTGTGTCCCGCTGTTTCCCGCTGTGTCCCCCACTGTGTTCCCCGCTGTGTCCCAGCTGTGTCCCGCTGTTTCCCGCTGTGTCCCCCGCTGTGTCCCCCACTGTGTTCCCCGCTGTGTCCCTGCTGTGTCCCGCTCTGTCCCCGCTGTGTCCCCTGCAGTGTCCTGCTGTGTCCCCCGCTCTGTCCCCCGCTGTGTCCCCCGCTGTGTCTCTGCTGTGTCCCGCTGTGTCCTGCTGTGTCCCCCGCTGTGTCCCGCTGTGTCCACCGCTGTGTCCAGCTCTGTCCCCTGTGTCCCCCTCTGTGTCCCACTCTGTCCCCGCTGTGTCCCCCGCTGTGTCCCCTGCTGTGTAACGCTTGTGTCCCCCGTTGTGTCCCCGCTGTGTCCCGCTGTGTTCCCGGCAGTGTCCCCTGCTGTATCCCGCTGTGTCCCCCGCTCTGTCCCACTGTGTCCCCGCTGTGTCCCCCGCTGTGTCCCCTGCTGTGTCCCGCTGTGTTCCCGGCTGTGTCCCGATGTATCCCCGCTGTGTGCAGCTGTTTCCCCGTTGTGTCCCGCTGTGTCCACCTCTGTGTCCCCGCTGTGTCCCGCTGTGTCCCGCTGTGCCTCCTGTGTCCCCCGCTGTATCCCACTGTGTCACGCTGTGTCCCCCGCTCTGTCCCCTATGTGTCCCCCGCTGTATCCCGATGTGTCCCCCGCTGTGTCCCCGCTGTTTCCCCGCTGTATCCCCACTGTATCCCACTGTATCGCGCTGTATGCCATGGTGTCCTGCTTTGTCCCCCCCTGTGTCCACCGCAGAGTCCATGTTGTGTCCCCTCTGTGTCCCGCTGTGTCCTTCTTTGTCCCCTGCTGTGTCCCGCTATGTCCCTCTGTGTCCCTTTGTGTCCTGGCTGTGTCCTCACTGTGTCCCCGCTGTGTCCCCACTGTGTCCCGCTGGGTACCCCGCAGTTTTCCGCTGTGTCCCGCTATGTCCCCGCTGTGTCCCACTGTGTCCCGCTCTGTCCCCGCTGTCCCCCGGTGTGTCCCCCCTCTCCTCCCTGTGTCCCATGCTGTATCCTATTGTGTCCCCGCTGTGTCCAGCTGTGTCCCACTGTGTACTCCTCTGTGTCCCCGCTGTGTCCCGTTGTGTCCTCGCTGTGTCCACGCTGTGTCCCCGATGTGTAATTGCTGTGTCCCCCGCTGTGTCCCCCGCTGTGTCCTGCTGTGTCCCCCGCTGTGTCCCGCTGTTTTCTCACTCTGTCTCCCGCTGTGTCCTCCTGTGTCCCCCGCTGTGTCCCCCGCTGTGTCCTGTTTTGTCCCACTGTGTCCCGGCAGTGTCACTCTGTGTCCCGCTGTTTCCCGCTGTGTCCCCCGCTGTGTCCCCGATGTGTCCCGCTGTGTCCCCAGCTGTGTCCAGCTGTGTCCGGCTGTGTCCGCGCTGTGTACCCTGCACTGTCCCCGCTGTTTCCCCGCTGTGTCCCACTGTGTCCCGCTATGTCCCCGTTGTGTCCCACTGTGTCCCCCACTGTGTCCTGCTGTGTCCCCTGCAGTTTCCTGCTGTGTGGCCTGCTGTGTCCCGCGTATCCCCTCTTGTGTCCCCCGCTGTGTCCCCGCTGTGTCCCCAGCTGTGTCCCGCTGTGTCCCCCGCTGTGTCCCCGCTCTGTCCTGCTGTGTCCCCCGTGTGTCCCGCTGTGTCCACTGCTGTGTCCTGCTGTGTCCCCCCCGTGTCCCCTGGGGCCCCGCTGTGTCCCCGCTGTGTCCCCACTGTCCTCTGCTGTGACCCGCTGTTTGCCCGCTGTCCCCCATTATGTCCCCGCTGTCCCACGCTGTGTCCCCCGCTGTGTCCCGCTGGTTCCCGCTGTGTCCCGCTGTGTCCTCGCTGTGTCCCCGCTGTGTCCCGCTGTGCCCCCTGCTCTGTCCCCCGTTGTGTCCCACTGTGTCCCCGTTGTGTCCCTCTGTGTACCCGCTGTGTCCTGCTGTGTGCCCCGCTGTGTCCCGCTGTGTCCCGCTGTGTCCCCGCTGTGTCCTCACTGTGTCCCGCTGTGTCCCGCTGTGTTCTACTGTGTCCCCACTGTGTCCCTGCTGTGTCCCGCTGTGTCCCGCTGTGTCCGCGCTGTGTCCCCGCTTTGTGCCCCGCTGTGTCCCACTGTGTCCCCGCTGTGGCCCGCTGTGGCCCCCGCTGTGTCCCGCTGTGTCCCCCGCTATGTCCCGTTGTGTCCCAGGTGTGTCCCCGCTGTGTCACGCTGTGTGCCCCACTGTGTCCCGCTGTGTCCCGCTGTGTCCTCGCTGTGTCCCTGCTTTGTCCCACTGTGTCACGCTGTGTCCTGCTGTGTAATCTTTGTCCCCTGGTGTGTCCCCGTTTTCCCCAGGTGTGTCCCCCGCTGTGTCCCCCGCTGTGTCCCGCTGTGTCCCGCTGTGTTCTGCTCTGTCCCCGCTGTATCCCACTGTGTCCCCGCTGTGTCCCCGCTGTGTCCCCACTGTAACCCCGTGTCCCACTGTGTCCCCGCTGTCCCACAGTGTGTCCCTGCTGTCCCCCGCTGTGTCCCCCGCTGGGTCCCGCTGTGTCCTCGCTGTGTCCCCTGCTGTGTCCCCGCTGTGTCCTGCCGTGTCCCGCTGTGTCTCCGCTGTGTCCTCACTGTGTCCCGCTGTGTCCTCACTGTGTCCCCTGCTGTGTCCCGCTTTGTTCCCCGCTGTGTCCCACGCTGTGTCCCGCTGTGTCCCCCGCTGTGTCCAGCTGTGTCCTCCGCTGTGTCCAGCTGTGTCCCGCTGTGTCCCCCGCTGTGTCCCACTGTGTTCCCCGCTGTGTTCCCCACTGTGTCCCGCTTTGTCCCCGCTGTCCCCAGCTGTGTCCCGCTGTGTCCCCATTGTCCCCCGGTGTGTCCCCGCTGTCCCCCGCTGTGTCCCTGGCTGTGTGCTGCTGTGTCCCTCTGTGTCCCGCTGTGTCCCAGTTGACCCCCTGCCCCCTGCTGTGTCCCCGCTGTGTCACGCTGTGTCCCCACTGTCCCCCGCTGTGTCCCGATGTCCCCGCTGTCCCCCGATGTGTCCGCGCTGTGTCCCCATCTGTGACCCGCTGTGTCATCCTCTGTGTCCCTCGCTGTGTCCCCCGCTGTGTCCCGCTGTGTCCCCCGCTGTGACCCCCGCTGTTTCCGCCACTGTGTCCCGCTGTATCCCCCGCTCTGTCGCCGATGTGTCCCGCTGTGTCCCCAGCTGTGTCCCCGCTGTCTCCGCTGTGTCCCCGCTGTGTCCCGCTGTGTCCCCTGCTGTGTCCTGCTGTGTCCCCACCGTGTCCCCAGGGGCCCCGCTGTGTCCCTGCTGTGTCCCCACTGTCCCGTGCTGTGACCCGCTGTTTGCCCGCTGTCCCGTTATGTCCCCGCTGTACCACGCTGTGTCCCCCACTGTGTCCCGCTGGTTCCCGCTGTGTCCCGCTGTGTCCTTGCTGTGTGCCCTGCTGTGTCCCCGCTGTGTCCCGCTGTGTCATGCTGTGTCCCCTGCTGTGTCCCCCGTTGTGTCCCACTGTGTCCTCGTTGTGTCCCTCTGTGTACCGCTGTGTCGACGCTGTGTCCCCGCTGTGTCCCCTGCTGTATCCCCCGCTGTGTCCCCGCTGTGTGCCCGCTGTGTCCAGCTGTGTCCCCCAATATGTCCTGCTGTGTCCCGCTGTGTCCCCGCGGTGTCCCGGCTGTGTCCGTCTGTGTCCTGGTGTGTCCCGCTGTGTCCCCGCTGTGTCCCCCGCTGTGTCCCGCTGTGTCCCCACTGTGTCCCGCTGTGGCCCCTGCTGTGTCCCGCTGTGTCCCCCCCTGTGTCCCGTTGTGTCCCGCTGTGTCCCCTGTGTCCCCGCTGTGTCTGCGCTGTCCCCCGCTGTGTCCCCCGCTGTGTTCCGTTGTGTCCCACTGGTTCCCGCTGTGTCCCGCTGTATCCCCCCCGTGTCCCGCTGTGTTCTCGATGTGTCCCCCGCTGTATCCCCTGCTGTGTCCCGCTATGTACCCCGCTGTGTCCTGCTGTGTGCCCCGCTGTGTCCCGCTGTCCCCGCTGTGTCCTCGCTGTGTCCTGCTGTGTCCCACTGTGTTCTACTGTGTCCCCACAGTATCCCCGCTTTGTACCACTGTGTCCCGCTGTGTCCGCGCTGTGTCCCCGCTTTGTGCCCCGCTGTGTCCCACTGTGTCCCCGCTGTGTCCCGCTGTGTCCCCGCTGTGTCCCGCTGTGTCCCCGCTGTGTCCCGCTGTGTCCTCCGCTGTGTCCCGCTATGTCCCATTGTGTCCCCACTGTGCCCCACTGTGTCCCGCTGTGTCCCGGTGTGTCCCGCTGTGTCCTCGCAGTGTCCCTGCTGTGTCCCACTGTGTCACGCTGTGTCCTGCTGTGTAATCTTTGTCCCCTGGTGTGTCCCCGTTTTCCCCAGGTGTGTCCCCCGCTGTGTCCCCCGCTGTGTCCCGCTGTGTCCCGCTGTGTTCTGCTCTGTCCCCGCTGTGTCCCCGCTGTATCCCACTGTGTCCCCGCTGTGTCCCCGCTGTGTCCTCACTGTAACCCCCTGTGTCCCACTGTGTCCCCGCTGTCCCACAGTGTGTCCCTGCTGTCCCCCGCTGTGTCCCCCGCTGGGTCCCGCTGTGTCCTCACTGTGTCCCCTGCTGTGTCCCCGCTGTGTCCTGCCGTGTCCCGCTGTGTTTCTGCTGTGTTCCCACTGTGTCCCGCTGTGTCCTCACTGTGTCCCCTGCTGTGTCCCGCTTTGTTCCCCGCTGTATCCCACGCTGTGTCCCGCTGTGTCCCCCGCTGTGTTCCCCACTGTGTCCCGCTTTGTCCCCGTTGTCCCCAGCTGTGTCCCGCTGTGTCCCCATTGTCCCCCGGTGTGTCCCCGCTGTCCCCCGCTGTGTCCCCGGCTGTGTGCCGCTGTGTCCCTCTGTGTCCCACTGTGTCACAGTTGTCCACCCTGCCCCCTGCTGTGTCCTCGCTGTTTCACGCTGTGTCCCCACTGTCCCCCGCTGTGTCCTCGCTGTGTCCCGCTGTGTCCCCGCTGTCTCCCGCTGTGTCCCGATATGTCCCCGCTGTCCCCTGATGTGTCCCCGCTGTGTCCCCCTCTGTGTCCTGCTGTGTCATCCTCTGTGTCCGTCGCTGTGTCCCCCGCTGTGTCCCGCTGTGTCCCCCGCTGTGTTCCCCACTGTGTCCGCCACTGTGTCCCGCTGTATCCCCCGCTCTGTCGCCGATGTGTCCCGCTGTGTCCCGCTTTGTCCCCGCTGTGTCCCGCTGTGACCCCTGCTGTGTCCTGCTGTGTCCCCCCTGTGTCCCCTGGGGCCCCGCTGTGTCCCTGCTGTGTCCCCACTGTCCCATGCTGTGACCCGCTGTTTGCCCGCTGTCCCCCGTTATGTCCCCGCTGTCCCACGCTGTGTCCCCCGCTGTGTCCCGCTGGTTCCCGCTGTGTCCCGCTGTGTCCTCGCTGTGTGCCCTGCTGTGTCCCCCGTTGTGTCCCACTGTGTCCCCGTTGTGTCCCTCTGTGTACCTGCTGTGTCGACACTGTGTCCCCGCTGTGTCCCCTGCTGTATCCCCCGCTGTGTCCCCGCTGTGTGCCCACTGTGTCCAGCTGTGTCCCCCAATATGTCCCGCTGTGTCCTGCTGTGTCCCCGCTGTGTCCCGGCTGTGTCCGTCTGTGTCCCGGTGTCCCCCGCTGTGTCCCCCGCTGTGTCCCCGCTGTGTCCGCGCTGTCCCCCGCTGTGTCCCACTGTATCCCCGCTGTCCCCTGGTGTGTCCCCGCTGTCCCCCGCTGTATCCCCCGCTGTGTCCCGCTGTGTTCTCGATGTGTCCCCCGCTGTGTCCCCGCTGTGTCCCCTGCTGTGTCCCGCTTTGTTCCCCGCTGTGTCCCACGCTGTGTCCCGCTGTGTAACCCACTGTGTCCAGCTGTGTCCTCTGCTGTGTCCAGCAGTGTCCCGCTGTGTCCAGCTGTGTCCCACGCACTGTCCCGCTGTGTCGCCGCTGTGTCCACCCTGTGTCCCGCTGTGTCCCCCGCTGTGTCCTTCTGTGTCCCGCTGTGTCCCCCGCTGTGTCCTGCTGTGTCCCCGTTGTCCCCCGGTGTGCCCCGTGGTCCCTTGCTGTGTCCCCCACTGTGTCCCGCTGTATCCCGCTGTGTCCCGCTGTGTCCTGCTGTGTCCTCGCTGTGTCCACGCTGTATCCCGCTGTGTCCCGCGGTGTCCCACACTGTGTCCCAACTGTGTACCGATGTGTTCCCGCTCTGTCCCCGCTGAGTCCCGCTGTGTCCCCGATGTGTCCCGGCTGTGTCCCTGCTGTGTCCACACTGTGTCCCGCTGTGTTCTTCTGTGTCCTGCTGTGTCCCCGCTGTGTCCCGCTGTGTCCTGCTGTGTAACCATTGTCCCCTGTTGTGTCCCCGTTTTCCCCTTGTGTGCCCCGCTGTGTCCCCCGCTGTGTCCCGCTGTGTCCTGCTGTGTCCCCCCTGTATCCTGCTGTGTCCCCGCTGTGCCCGTTGTGTCCCTGCTGTGTCCCCGCGGTGTCGCCTCTGTGTCTCCGCTGTACCCCCCTATGTCCCACTGTGTCCCCGCTGTCCCCCTGTGTGTCCCCGCTGTCCCCCGCTTTGTCCTCCGTTGTGTTCCTCTGTGTTCCACTGTGTCCCGCTGTGTCTCCCGCTGTGTCACCGCTGTGTCCCGCTGTGTCCCGCTGTGTTCCTGCTGTGTCCCCACTGTGTCCCACTGTGTCCGCCGCTGTTTCCAGCTGTGTCCTCCGCTGTGTCCCGCTGTGTCCCGCTGTGTCCCCCTGTGTCCCCCGCTGTGTTCCTCGCTGTGTCCCGCTTTGTCCCCACTGTCCCCAGCTGTGTCCCGCTTTGTCCCCATTGTCCCCCGGTGTGTCCCCGCTGTCCCCCGCTGTGTCCCCGGCTGTGTTCCGCTGTGTCCCGCTGTGTCCCGCTGAGTCCCAGTTGTCCCCCCTGCCCCCTGCTGTGTCCTCGCTGTGTCACGCTGTGTCCCCACTGTCCCCCGCTGTGTCCCGTGGTGTCCCGCTTTGTCCCCCGGTGTGTCCCCTCTGAGTCCCCACTGTGTCCCCGCTCTGTCCTGCTGTGTCCTCGTTGTGTCTCACGCTGTGTCCCGTTCTGTCCCCCGCTGTGTACCCCGCTGTGTCTCCGCTTTCTCCCGCTGTGTCCCGCTGTGTCCTACTGTGTCCCGTTGTGTCCCGCACTGTCTCGCTGTATCCCGCTGTGTCCTCGCTGTGTCCCCCGCTGTGTCCCGCTGTGTCCCGCTGTGTCCCGCTGTGTCCTCCGCTGTGTCCCGCTGTGTCTCCGCTGTGTCACTCTGTGTCCCGCTTTGTCCCGATGTGTCTGCTGCTTTGTCCCCCGCTGTGTCCTGTCTTGTCTCTGCTGTGTCCCCGGCTGTGTACCCATTGTGTCCCCCGCAGTATCCCGCTTTATCCCCCGCTGTGTGCCCTGATGTGTCCCCCGCTGTGTACCTGCGATGTCCCAGCATTGTCCCGCTGTGTCCCGCTGTGTCCTCACTGTGTCCCCGCTGTATCCCCCACTATGTACCCCGCTGTGTCCAGCTGTGTCCCCGCTGTGTCCGGCTGTGTCCCCCGCGGTGTCCCTCGCTGTGTCGCGCTGTGTCTCCTGCTGTGTCCCGCTGTGTCCTGTTGTGTCTTTGCTGTGTCACCCACTGTTTCCCGCTGTGTCCCCCTCTGTGTCCCCCGCTCTGTCCCCGGCTGTGTCTTGCCGTGTCCCCGCTCTGTCCCTCTGTGTCCCTGTGTCCCCCGCTGTGTCCCTGCTGTGTCCGCGCTTTATCCCCGCTGTGTCCCCCGCTGTGTCCGCCACTGTGTCCCGCTATGTCCCACGCTGTGTCCCGCTCTGTCCTCGCTGTGTCCCCCACTGTGTCCCCCTGTGTCCCCACTGTGTCCCGCTTTGTCCCGCTGTGTCCCGCTGTGTATCGCTGTATCCCCCGCTGTGTCCCGCTGTGTCCCGCTGTGTCCTCGGTGTGTGCACCTCTGTGTCCCGCTGTGTCCCCCGCTGTGTCCCACTGTGTCCCGCTGTGTCCCACTCTGTCCCCGCTGTGTCCCCCGCTCTGTCCCCACTGTGTCCACGCTGTGTCCCTGCTGTGTCCCACTGTGTCCCCTGCTTTGTCCAGCTGTGTCCCGCTGTTTCCCACTGTGTCCCCGCTGTCCCTTGCTTTGTCCCGCTGTGTCCCCGCTTCCCCCACTGTGTCCACGCTGTGTCCCGCTGTGTCCCCGCTGTGTCTCCCGCTGTGTCCAACTATGACTTCGCTGTGTCCCGCTGTGTCCACACTGTGTCCCCCGCTGTGTGCCCCGCTGTGTGCCCCGCTGTGTCCCACTGTGTCACGCTGTGTCCCCCGGTGTGTTTCCGCTGTATCACGCTATGTCCCTGCCTTGTCCCCGCTGTATGCCCGCTATGTCCCCCGCTGTGTCCGCTGATGTGTCCCTCTGTGTCCCCCGCAGTGTCCCCCGCTGTGTTCCCTCTGTGTCCCGCTGTGTCCTCACTGTGTCCCCCGCTGTGTCCCCACTCTGTCCCCCGCTGTGCCACGCTGTGTCCCCGCTGTGTCCCCCGCTGTGTCTCCGCTGTGTCCCCGTTGTGTCCCGCTGTGTCCCGATGTGTCCCCCACTGTGTCCCACTGTATCCCGCTGTGTCCAGCTGTGTCCGCGCTGTGTCCCTGTTGTGTGCCCCTGTGTCCAGCTGTGTCCCCGCTGTGTCCCGCTGTGTCCCCCGGTGTGTTTCCGTTTGTCCCGTTGTGTCCCTGCTGTGTCCCCGCTCTGTCCCCACTGTATCCCTGCTGTGTCCCCCGCTGTGTCAGCTGATGTGTCAGTCTTTGTCCCCCGCTGAGTCTTCCACTGTGTCCCCGCTGTGTCCCGCTGTGTTCCCGGCCTTGTCCCCGCTGTGTCCCGCTGTGTCCTGCTGTGTCCTCGCTGTGTCCCCCGCTGTGTCCCCACTCTGTCCCCCGCTGTGCCCCACTGTGTCCCCGCTCTGTCCCCACTCTGTGTCACTGCTGTCCCCCGGTGTGTCCCCCGCTGTGTCCCCCGCTGTGTACCGCTGTGTCCCGCTGTATCCCGCAGTGTCCACTGCTGTGTCCCCCG
This sequence comes from Dipodomys merriami, assembly GCF_024711535.1. NCBI lineage: Eukaryota > Metazoa > Chordata > Mammalia > Rodentia > Heteromyidae > Dipodomys > Dipodomys merriami. Next base: position 4,960,364 of record NW_027206135.1, on the reverse strand, counting down.
CTGTGTCCGGCTGTGTCCCGACTGTGTCGCCGCTGTGTCCCGCTGTGTCCTCCTTGTGTGCACCGCTGTGTCCCGCTCTGTCCCCCGCTGTGTCCCGGCTGTGTCCCGCTTTGTCATGCTTTGTCCTCGCTGTGTCTCGCTGTGTCCCGGGTTTTGCCCGCTGTGTCCCTGTGTGTCCCACGCTGTGTTCCGCTGTGTCCCGATGTATCCCCGCTGTGTCCCCGCTGTCCCCCGCTGTGTCCCGCTGTGTCCTCGCTCTGTCCCCCGCTGCATCCCCACTTTGTCCCCCACTGTATCCCCCGCTGTGTCCCGCTGTGTCTCCCGCTGTGTCCCTGTTTCTACCACTGTGTCCCGCTGTGTCCCGCTGTGTCCCGCTGTTTCCCGACTTTGTCCCGCTGTGTCCCCGCTGTACCCCACTGTGTCCCGCTGTGTCCCCGCTGTCCCCGGGGTGTCCCCGCTGTCCCCCTCTGTGTCCCCCACTGTGTACCGCTGTGTCCCACCCTGTTCCGCAGTGTCCACTGCTGTGTCCCCCACTGTGTCCCCCTGTGTCCCTGCTGTGTCTCCGCTGTGTCCCGCAGTGTCCCACTTTGTCCCCCTCTGTGTCCCGCTGTGTCAAGCTTTGTCCCCGCTGTGTCTCCGCTTTGTCCCGGTGTGTCCCGCTGTGACCCGCTCTGTCCCCTCTGTGTCCCCGCTGCGTCCCCCGCTGGGTCCCACTGTGTCCCTGCTGTGTCCTGCTGTGTCCCCTGGTGTGTCCCCCTGTGTCTCCCATTGTGTCCCCCGCTGTGTCCCCGCTGTGTCCCGCTCTGTCCCGCTCTGTCCCTGTTGTGTCCTGCTGTATCCCCGGCTGTGTCCCGCTGTGTCTCCCACTGTGTCCCGCTGTGTCCCCGCTGTGTTCCCGCTGTGTATCTCTGTGTCCCCCACTGTGTCCCGATGTGTCCCGCTGTGTCCCCGCTGCCCCTCGCTGTGTCCCTCTGTGTCCCGCTGTGTCCCCGCTGTCCCCCGCTGTGTCCCCCGCTGTGTACCGCTGTATCCCGCAGTGTCCACTGCTGTGTCCCCCACTGTGTCCGGCTGTGTCCCGGCTCTGTCGCCGCTGTGTCCCGCTGTGTCCCGCTGTTTCCTCCTTGTGTGCACCGCTGTGTCCCACTCTGTCCCCTGCTGTGTCCCGGCTGTGTCGCGCTGTGTCCCGCTATGTTCCGCTGTGTCACGCTTTGTACTTGCTGTGTACCCCGCTGTGTCTCCGCTGTGTCCCGCTGTGTCACCTGCTTTGTCCAGCTGTGTCCCGCTGTTTCCCGCTGTGTCCCCGCTGTCCCTTGCTTTGTCCCACTGTGTCCCCGCTTTCCCCCACTGTGTCCACGCTGTGTCTCCCGCTGTGTCCAACGCTGTGTCCCGGCTTTGTCCCGCTGTGTCCCACTATGTCTTCGCTGTGTCCCGCTGTGTCCACACTGTGTCTCCCGCTGTGTCCCCCGCTGTGTGCCCCGCTGTGTCCCACAGTGTTCCGCTGTGTCCCACTCTGTCCCCTGCTGTGCCCTCGCTGGGTCCCCCACAGTGTCCCGTTGTTTCCCCGCTGTGTTTGCCGCTGTGTCCCACTGTGTACACTGCTGTTTCCCCCGCTGTGTCCTGCTGTGTCCCCCGCTGTGTCCCCCGCTGTGTCCCACTGTGTCCCCCGCTGTGTCCCGCTGTGTCTTGCTGTGTCCCCCGGTGTGTTTCCGCTGTATCACGCTGTGTCCCTGCCTTGTCCCCGCTGTATGCCCGCTATGTCCCCCGCTGTGTCCGCTGATGTGTCCGTGTCCCCGCTGTGTCCCACTGTGTCCTCCGCTGTGTCCCCGCTGTGTCCCGCTGTGTCCTCACTGTGTCCCCCGCTGTGTCCCCACTCTGTCCCCCGCTGTGCCCCGCTGTGTCCCCGCTGTGTCCCCCGCTGTGTCTCTGCTGTGTCCCCGTTGTGTCCCGCTGTGTCCCGATGTGTCCCCCACTGTGTCCCGCTGTATCCCACTGTGTCCAGCTGTGTCCCGCTGTGTCCCCCGGTGTGTTTCCGCTGTGTCCCGTTGTGTCCCTGCTGTGTCCCCGCTCTGTCCCCACTGTATCCCTGCTGTGTCCCCCGCTGTGTCCGCTGATGTGTCAGTCTTTGTCCCCCCTGTGTCTCCCGCTGTGTCCCCGCTGTGTCCCGCTGTGTCTCCGGCCTTGTCCCCACTCTGTCCCGCTGTGTCCTCGCTGTGTCCCCCGCTGTGTCCCCACTATGTCCCCCGCTGTGTCCCGATGTGCCCACGCTGTGTCTCCGCTGTGTCCCCGCTGTGTCCCGCTGTATCCCGCTGTGTCCCCGATGTCCATCGCTCTGTCCTCCGCTGTGTCCCGCTGTGTCGCGCTGTCTCCTCGCTCTGTCCCCTGCTGTGTCCTCACTTTGTCCCGCGATGTATCCTCCGCTGTGTCCTGCTCTGTCCCCCGCTTTGTCCTGCTGTGTCCCGCTCTGTCCACCGCTCTGTCCACCGCTGTGTCCCGCTGTGTCCCGCTGTGTCCCGCTGTGTCTAGCTCTGTCCCCGCTGTGTCCCGCTGTGTCCAGCTCTGTCCCCGCTGTGTCCCGCTGTATCCCCCGCTGTGAACTGATGTGTCCTCGCTCTGTCCCCCACTGTGTCCCCACTTTGTCCCCCACTGTATCCCCCGCTGTGTCCCGCTATGTCCCCCGCTGTGTCCCTCTGTGTCCACCGCTGTGTCCCGCTGTGTCCCACTGTGTCCCGGCTTTGTCCCGCTGTGTCCCTGTGTGTCCCGCGCTGTGTCCCACTGTGTCTCCCGCTGTGTCCCCCGCTGTGTCCCCGCTGTACCCCGCTGTGTCCCGCTGTGTCCCTCTGTGTCCCCGGTGTCCCCGGGGTGTCCCCGCTTTCCCCCTCTGTGTCCCCCCCTGTGTACCGCTGTGTCCCACTCTGTCCCGCAGTGTCCACTGCTGTGTCCCCCGCTGTGTCCCCCTGTGTCCCTGCTGTGACTCCGCTGTGTCCCGCTGTGTCCTACTTTGTCCCCCTCTGTGTTCCGCTGTGTCAAGCTGTGTCCCCGCTGTGTCTCCACTGTGTCCCGGTGTGGCCCGCTGTGACCCGCTCTGTCCCCTCTGAGTCCCCGCTGTGTCCCCCGCTGTGTCCCACTGTGTCCCTGCTGTGTCCCCGCTGTGTTTCCCACTGTGTCCCCCTCTGTTTTCCCCCGTGTCCCGCTCTGTCCCGCTCTGTCCCCTTTGGGTCAAGCTGTATCCCCCGCTGTGTCCCGCTGTGTCTCCCACTGTGTCCCGCTGTGTCCCCGCTGTGTATCGCTGTGTCCCCCACTGTGTCCCGCTGTGTCCCGCTGTGTCCCCGCTGTGTCCCGCTGTGTCCCGCTGTGTCACTGCTGTCCCCCGGTGTGTCCCCGCTGTCCCCCGCTGTGTCCCCCGCTGTGTACCGCTGTGTCCCGCTGTATCCCGCAGTGTCCACTGCTGTGTCCCCCGCTGTGTCCGGCTGTGTCCCGACTGTGTCGCCGCTGTGTCCCTTGTGACTCGCTGTTTCCTCCTTGTGTGCACCGCTGTGTCCCGCTCTGTCCCCGTCTGTGTCCCGGCTGTGTCCCGCTGTGTTCCGCTGTGTCACGCTTTGTCTGGGCTGTGTCCCCTGCTGTGTCCGAACTGTGTCCCCCGCCTTGTTCCGCTGTGTCCCGCTGTGTCCCGGGTTTGTCCCGCTGTGTCCCTGTGTGTCCCAGGCTGTGTTCCGCTATGTCAGGATGTATCCCCCGCTGTGTCCCGCTGTGTCCCTCGCTGTGTCCCACGTTGTGTCCCCCGCTATGTCCCGCTGTGTCCCCCGCTGTGTCCCGCTGTGTCCCGCTGTGTCCCCCGGTGTGTTTCCGCTGTGTCCCGCTGTGTCCCTGCCTTGTCCCCGCTGTATCTCCGCTGTGTCCCCGCTCTGTCCCGCAGTGTCCCGCTGTGTCCTGCTGTGACCCCACTCTGTCCCCGCTGTGTCCCGCTGTGTCCCCTCTGTGTCCCCCTGTGTCCCGCTGTGTCCCTGCTGTGTTCTGCTGTGTCCCGCTGTGTACCCCGGTGTGTTTCCACTGTTTACCGCTGTGTCCCTTCTGTGTCCCCGCTCTGTCCCTGCTGTGTCCCCCGCTGTGTCTGCTGATGAGTCCCTCTCTGTCCTCCGCTGTTTCTCCCGCTGTGTCCCCGCTGTGTCCCACTGTGTCCCCAGCTGTGTCCCCGCTGTGTCCTGCTGTGTCCCGCTTTGTCCTCACTGTGTCCCCAGCTGTGTCCCCACTCTGTCCCCCGCTGTGCCCCGCTGTGTCCCCGCTGTGTCCCCCGCTGAGTCTCCGCTGTGTCCCGCTGTGTCCCCGATGTCCCCCGCTGTGTCCCCCGCTGTGTCCCCACTTTGTCCCCCGCTGTGTCCCGCTGTGTTCACCGCTGTGTCCCCGTGTCCTGCTGTGTCCCGCTGTGTCCCCCGCTGTGTCCCGCTGTGTCTCCCGCTGTGTCCCCGCTGTGTATCGCTGTGTATCCTGCTCTGTCCCGCTGTGTCCCCGCTTTCCCCCCTGTGTCCCACTGTGTCCCGCCGTGTCCCCGCTGTCCCCCGGTGTGTCCCCGCTGTCCCCCGCTGTGTCCCCCGCTGTGTACCGCTGTGTCCCGCTGTATCCCGCAGTGTCCATTGCTGTGTCCCCCACTGTGTCCCACTGTGTCCCCCCTGTGTCGCCGCTGTGTCCCGCTGTTTCCTTGTTGTGTGCACCTTTTTGTCCCGCTATGTCCCCCGCTGTGTCCCCCGCTGTGTCTCGCTGTGTCCCCCGCTGTGTCCCGGCTGTGTCCCGCTGTGTCACGCTCTGTCATGCTTTGTCCTCGCTGTGTCCCCCGCCATGTCCCGCTGTGACTCAGCTTTGTCCCGCTCTGTCCCTGTGTGTCCCACGCTGTGTTCCGCTGTGTCCCGATGTGTCCCCCGCTGTGTCCCCGCTGTCCCCCGATGTGTCCCCTGTGTCCCAATGTGTCCTCGCACTGTCCCCCGCTGCGTCCCCACTTTGTCCCCCACTGTATCTCTCGCTGTGTCCCGCTGTGTCCCACGCTGTGTCACGCTGTGTCCACAACTGTGTCCCGCTGTGTTCCGGCATTGTCCCAGTGTGTCCCTGTGTGTCCCCCGCTGTGTCCCGCTGTGTCCCTGTGTGTCCCCCGCTGTGTCCCCGTTGTCCCCCGCTGTGTCCTGCTGTGTCTCTCTGTCCCCGCTGTCCCCCACTGTATCCCCGCTGTCCCCCGCTGTGTACCCCGCTGTGTACCGCTGTGTCCCACTGTGTCCCGCAGTGTCCAGTGCTGTGTCCCCCGCTGTGTCCCGCTGTGGCCTCGGTGTGCGCACCGCTGTGTCCCGCTGTGTCCCCCGCTGTGTCCCCCGCTGTGTCCCGCTGTGTTACACTTTGTCCTTGCTTTGTCCCCTGCTGTGTCCACACTGTGTCCCCTACTGTGTCCCGCTGTGTCCCCTCTGTGTGACGCTGTGTCTCCGCTGTGTCTCCACTGTGTCCCGCTGTGTCCCACTTTGTGCCCCGCTGTGACCCGCTGTGTCACTCTGTGTCACGCTGTGGACCCACTGTGTCCCCTCTGTGTCCAGCTGTGTACCGCTGTGTTCCGCTCTGTCCCCTCTGTGTCTCTGCTATGTCCCCCGCTGTGTCCCGCTGTGTCCCTGCTGTGTCCCTGCTGTGTCCCCCACTTTGTCCCGTTTGTGTCCCGTTGTGACCTGCTGTATCCTTGCTGTGTCCCGCTGTGTCCACCCTTTGTCTCCTTCTGTGTCCCGCTGTGTCCCCCTGCTGTGTGCCCCGCTGTGTCCTGCTGGGTCCCGCTGGGTCCCGCTGTGTCCCCGCTGTGTTCCCCGCTGAGTCCTCGCTGTGTCCCCCGCTGTGTCCCGCTGTGTCCCCAGCTGTGGCCCGCTTTGTCCCCGCTGTGTCCCGCTGTGTCGCCGCTGTGTCCCCGCTGTGTCCCCCACTTTGTCCCGTTTGTGTCCCGTTGTGACCTGCTGTATCCTTGCTGTGTCCCGCTGTGTCCACCCTTTGTCTCCTTCTGTGTCCCGCTGTGTCCCCCTGCTGTGTGCCCCGCTGTGTCCTGCTGTGTCCCGCTGTGTCCCGCTGTGTCCCCGCTGTGTTCCCCGCTGAGTCCTCGCTGTGTCCCCCGCTGTGTCCCGCTGTGTCCCCAGCTGTGGCCCGCTTTGTCCCCGCTGTGTCCCGCTGTGTCGCCGCTGTGTCCCCGCTGTGTCCCCCACTTTGTCCCGTTTGTGTCCCGTTGTGACCTGCTGTATCCTTGCTGTGTCCCGCTGTGTCCACCCTTTGTCTCCTTCTGTGTCCCGCTGTGTCCCCCTGCTGTGTGCCCCGCTGTGTCCTGCTGGGTCCCGCCGTGTCCCACTGTGTCCCCGCTGTGTACCCCGCTGTGTCCCCCGCTGTGTCCCCGCTGTCCCCCGCTGTGTTGCGCTGTGTCCACGCTGTCCCTCAGTGTGTCCCCGCTTTCCCCTGCTGTGTCCCAAGCTGTGTCCAGCTGTGTCCTCGCTGTGTCCCCCGCTGTGTCCCCACTCTGTCCCACGCTGTGTCCCCGCTGTCCCCCGCTTTATCCCGCTGTGTCCCCGCTTTCCGACGATGTGTCCCCGCTGTCCCCCGCTGTGTCCCTATGTGTCACACTTTGTCCTCGCTGTGTTTCCCGCTCTGTCCCCACTTTGTCCCCCGCTGTGTCCCGCTGTGTGCCCCACTGTGTGACGCTGTGTCCCCGCTGTGTCCCCGCTGTGTCCCGCTGTGTCCCACTTTGTCCCCCGCTGTGTCCCTCTGTGTCCCGCTGTGTCCTGCTGTGTCCCAGCTGTGTCTCTGCTGTGTCCAGCTGTGTCCTGCTATGGCCTGCTCTGTCCCCGCTGTGTCCCCCGCTGTGTCCCGCTATGTCCCTGCTGTGTCCCCCGCTGTATCCCTCTGTGTCTCCGCTGTGTACCCCGCTGTGTACCGCTTTGAACACGTTGTGTCCTCTGCTGTGTCCCGCTGTGTCCCGCTATGTCCCCCGATGTGTCCCAGCTTGTGTCCCCAGCTGTGTCCCGCTCTGTACCGCCCTGTGTCCCACTGTGTCCCCGCTGTGTCCCGCTGTGTCCCCCGGTGTATCCCCGATGTGTCCCGCTGTGTCCCGCTGTGTCCTGCTGTATCCCCGCTGTGTCCCCACTACGTCCAACTGTGTCCTGCTTTGTCCACGCTGTGTCCTCGCTGTGTCCCGCTGTGTCCCCACTGTGTCCCCAATGTGTCCCCCGCTGTGTCCCGCTGTGTCCCTCTGTGTCCTCGCTGTGTCCCCGCTGTGTCCCCCGCTGTTTCCTGCTTTGTCCCCGCTGTGTCCCTGCTGTCCCCCACTGTGTCCCGCTGTGTCCCACTGTGTCCCCGCTGTCCCCCGGTGTGTCCCCGCTGTCCCCCGCTGTGTCCCCGATGTGTCCCGCTGGGTCCCTGGCTGTGTCCCGCTCTGTCTCATGCTGTGTCCCGCCGTGTCCCCGCTTTCTCCCCGCTGTGTATCGCTGTGTCCTCCGCGGTTTCCAGCTGTGTCCCGCTGTGTCCCTCTGTGTCCCCTGTCCCCCGCTGTGTCCCCGCTGTCCCCCGCTGTGTCCCCGCTGTGTCCCCACTACGTCCAGCTGTGTCCCGCTGAGTCCCCGCTGTGTCCCCATCTGTGTCCCCGCTGTATCCCCGCTGTGTCCCGCGCTGTGTCCCGCTGTGTACCCCTGTGTCCTCGCTGTTTCCCCGCTGTGTCCCCCGCTGTGCTCCGCTGTGCCCCGCTGTGTCCCCGCTGTTCCCCGCTGTGTCCCACTGTGTCCTACTGTGTCCCCGCTGTCCCCCAGTGTGTCCCCGCTGTGTCCCCGATGTGTCCCGCTGTGTCCCTCGCTGTGTCCCGCTGTGTCTCACGCTGTGTCCCGCTGTGTCCCCACTGTGTCCCGGCTGTGTATCTCTGTGTCCTCCTCGGTTTCCAGCTGTGTCCCGCTGTGTCCCCCGCTGTGTCCCGCTGTGTCCCTGCTGTGTCCCGCTGTGTCCACCGCTGTGTCCCGCTGTGTCCCCGGTGTGTCCCTCGCTGTGTACCGCTTTGAACATGCTGTGTCCTCCGCGGTGTCCCGCTGTGTCCCACTGTGTCCCCCGCTGTGTTCCATGCTGTGTCCCGTTTTGTCCCGCTGTGTCCCCGCTGTCCCCTGCTGTGTCCCTCAGTGTCTCCGCTGTCCCCCAGTGTGTCCCCGCTGTCCCCCACTGTGTTCCCCGCTGTGTCTTGGGTGTCCCGCTGTGTCCCCGCTGTGTCCCGCTGTGTCCTCGCTGTGTCCAACTGTGTCCCCGCTGTGTCCCCCGCTGTGTCCCGTTGTGTCCCGCTGTGTCCCCGCTGTGTTCCCCAATGTGTCCTGCCGTGTATCCCGCTGTGCCCCGCTGTGTCCCCCGTTGTGTTCCCTGCTGTGTCCCGCTGTGTCCTGCTGTGTCCCACTGTGTCCCCGCTGTCCCCCGATGTTTCCTCCGCTGTGTCCCGCTGTGTACCGCTGTGTCCCGTTGTGTCCCCCTGTGTCCTGGCTGTGTCCCCGCTGTCTCCCCACTGTATCCCGCGGTGTCCTGCCTTGTCCCGCTATGTCCCCTTGTGTCACACTGTGTCCTCGCTGTGTCCCATGCTATGTCACCCCTGTGTCCCAGTGTGTCCCGCTGTGTCCTGGCTGTGTCCCCGCTGTATCGCGCTGTGTCCCGCTGTGTCCCCGCTGTGTCCCGCTGTGTCCCCGTTGTGTCCCCGCTGTGTCCCACTGTGTCCCCGCTATGTCTGGCTGTGTCCCCTCTGTACCCGGCTGTGTCACCCACTGTGTCCTGCTGTGTCCCCTTCTGTCACGCTGTGTCCTCACTGTGTCCCCGCTGTGTCCCTCTGTGTCCCGCTGTGTCGCACTGTGTTCCTGCTGTCCCCCGCTTTGTCCCTTGGTGTATCCGTTGTCCCCCGGTGTGTCCCCGCTGTCCCCTACTGTGTTCCCCGCTGTGTCTTGCTGTGTCCCGCTGTGTCCCGCTGTGTCCCCGCTGTGTCCCACTGTGTCCCCGCTGTGTCCCGGCTGTACCACGCAGTATCCCCCAGTACGTCCCGCTGTGTCCCCTTCTGTCACGCTGTGTCCTCGCTGTGTCCCCCGCTGTGTCACCGCTGTGTTCCGCTGTGTCCCACTGTGTCCCAGCTGTGTCCCGCTGTGTCCCGCTGTGTCCCACTGTGTCCCCGCTGTCCCCGGCTGTGTCCCTCGGTGTACCCATTGTCCCCCGGTGTGTCTCCGCTGTCCCCCACTGTGTTCCCCGCTCTGTCTCGCTGTGTCCCGCTGTGTCCCCGTTGTGTCCCGCTGTGTCCCCGCTGTGTCCCCGCTGTGTCTCACTGTGTCCCCGCTGTATACCGCTGTGTCCCGGCTGTACCACGCTGTGTGCCCCACTGTGTCCCGCTGTGTCCCCTTCTGTCACGCTGTGTCCCCCGCTGTGTCCCCCGCTGTGTCACCGCTTTGTTCAGCTGTGTCCCGGTGTCCCACTATGTCCCCCGCTGTGTTCCATGCTGTGTTCCGCTGTGTCCCGCTGTGTCCTCGCTGTGTCCCCGCTGTGTCCCGCTGTGTCTCACTGTGTCCCACTGTGTCCCCGCTGTCCCCTGCTGTGTCCCTCAGTGTCCCCGTTGTGCCCCAGTGTGTCCCCGCTGTCCCCCACTGTGTTCCCCGCTGTATCTCGCTGTGTCCCGCTGTTTGCCGCTGTGTCCCGCTGTGTCCCCACTGTGTCCCCGCTCTGTCCCCCAGTGTCCCCCGCTGTGTCCCCTTCTGACATGCTGTGTCCTCGCTTTGTCCCCCGCTGTGTCACCGCTGTGTCCCGCTACGTACTGCTGTGTCCCCTTGTGTCCCATTATGTCCTTGCTGTGGCCCATGCTGTGTCACTGCTGTGTCCCGCTGTGTCCCGCTATGTCCCGCTGTGTCCTCCGCTGTGTCCCGCTGTGTCCCGCTGTGTCCCTCTGTGTCCCCACTGTGTCCCCTTGTGTCCCGCTTTGTCCCGCTGTGTCCCCGCTGTGTCCCTGCTTTGTCCCCCCGTGTCCCCCTGTATCCACGCTGTGTCTGGCTGTGTCTCCACTGTGTCCCACTGTGTTTCGCTGTGTCCCCGCTGTGTCCTGCTGTGTCCGGCTGTGTCCCCGCTATCCCCCGCTGTGTCCCCCGCTGTGTACCCGCTGTGTCCCGCAGTGTCCCCGCTGTGTCTCTGCTGCGTCCCGCTGGGTCCTCCACTGTGTTCCCCACTGTGTCCCGCTGTGTCCCCGTGTGTCCCCCGCTGTGTCCCGCTGTTTCCCACTGTGTCCCGATGTGTCATCGCGCTGTCCCCACTGTGTCCTGCTGTGTCCCAGCTGTGTCTCGCTGTGTCCTTGCTGTGTCCCACTGTGTCCCGATGTGTCCCCCGCTGTGTTCCATGCTGTGTCCCGCTGTGTCCTGCTTTGTCCCGCTGTGTCCCATTGTGTCCCCGCTGTCCCCCACTGTGTCCCTCGGTGTACCCGTTGTCCCCCGGTGTGTCCCCGCTGTCCCCCACTGTGTTCCCCGCTGTGTCCCGCTGTGTCCCGCTCTGTCCCCGCTGTGTCCCACTGTGTCCCCGCTGTGTCCAACTATGTCCCCTCTGTACCCCGCTGTGTCCCCCACTGTGTCCCGCTGTGTCCCTTTCTGTCACGCTGTGTCCTCGCTGTGTCCCCCGCTGTGTCACCGCTGTGTTCTGCTGTGTCCCACTGTGTCCCACTGTGTCCCGCTGTGTCCCCCGCTGTATTCCATGCTGTGTCCCGCTTTGTCCCGCTGTGTCCCCGCTGTGTCCCGCTGTGTCCCGCTCTGTCCCACTGTGTCCCCGCTGTACCCCGCTGTGTCCCTCAGTGTCCCCGTTGTCCCTCAGTGTGTCCCCGCTGTGCCCCAGTGTTCCCCGCTGTGTCTTGCTGTGTCCCGCTGTGTCCCCCCTGTGTCCCGCTGTGTCCCCGCTGTGTCCCACTGTGTCCGCGTTGTGTCCTGCTGTGTCCCCACTGTACCCCGCTGTGTCCCTTTGTGTCCCCGCTGTGTTCCCCTGTGTCCTGCCGTGTATCCCGCTGTTTCCCGCTGTGTCCCGCTGTGTCCCCCGTTGTGTTCCCTGCTGAGTCGCACTGTGTCCTGCTGTGTCCCGCTGTATCCAGGCTGTCCACAGCTGTGTATCACTATGTCCCCATTGTCCCCCGGTGTGTCCCCGCTGTCCCCCGTTGTTTCCTCCGCTGTGTCCTGCTGTGTCCCGCTGTGTCCCCGCTGTGTCCTGGCTGTGTCCCCGCTGTGTCCCCGCTGTGCCCCGCAGTGTCCCGCTGTGTCCCGTTGTGTCCCCTTGTGTCACACTGTGTCCTCGCTGTGTCCCCTGCTGTGTCACAACTGGGTCCCAGTTTGTCCCGCTGGGTCCTGGCTGTGTCCCGCTGTGTCCCGCGATGTCCCCCGCTGTGTACCCGCTGTGTCCCCGCTGTGTCCCTGCTGCGTCCCGCTGTGTCCCTGATGTGTCCTGCTGTGTCCCCGCTGTGTTCCCGTTGTGTCACTGCTGTGTCCCCCGCTGTGTCCCGCTGGGTACCCCGCTGGGTCCCGCTGTGTCTCGCTGTGTCCCCGCTTATCCCGCTTTGTCCCCCGCTGTGTCCTGCTGTGTCCCCTTGTGTCAAGCTGTGTCCTGGCTGTGTCCACGGCTGTGTCACCGCTGTGTCCCGCTGTGTCCCGCTGTGTCCCGATGTGTCCCCTTGTGTCACACTGTGTCCTCGCTGTGTCCCCCGCTGTGTCACCGCTGTGTCCCGCTGTGTCCCCAGTGTGTCCCCGCTGTGTCCTGCTGTGTCCCACTGTGTCCCCTTGTGTCACACTGTGTCCTCGCTGTCCCCGGCTGTGTCACAGCTGTGTCCCGCTTTGTCCCCTGCTGTGTCCCGCTCTGTCCCCCGATGTGTCCCCCGCTGTGTCCCTCTGTGTCCCCACTGTGTCCCCGCTGTGTCCCGCTGTGTCCATCTGTGTCCCCACTGTCTCGGCTGTGTCCCGCTGTGTCCCCTTGTGTCACACTTTGTCTTCGCTGTGTCCCCGGCTGTGTCACCGCTGTGTCCCGCTTTGTCCCGCTGTGTCCCCTGCTGTGTCCCGCTGTGTAACCCTGCTGTGTCCCTCGCTGTATCCATCTGTTGCCCTCTGTGTCCCCACTGTGTCCCCGCTGTGTCCCGCTGTGTCCCCGCTATGTCCCTGCTTTGTCCCCCCGTCCCCGTGTCCCCGCTGTTTCCTCGCTGTGTCCCCCGCTGTGTCCCCAGCTGTGTTCCCCGCTGTGTCCCGCTGTTTCCCACTGTGTCCCGCTGTGTGCCACACTGTGTCCCACTGTGTCCCGATGGGTCCTTCGCTGTGTTCCACGCTGTGTCCTGCTGTGTCCCGCTGTGTCCACGCTGTGTCCCGCTGTGTCCCGCTGTGTCCTACTGTTTCCCTTGCTGTGTCCCGCTGTGTCACATTGTTTCCCCGCTGTGTCCTGCTGTGTCCCCCGCAGTGTCACCCCTGTGTCCCACACTGTATCCTGCTGTGTCCCTGTGTCCTGTTGTGTCCCTCTGTGTCCGCCGCTGTGTCCCGCTGTGTGCCTTGCTGTGACCCCCGCTGTGTTCCCATTGTGTCCCGCTGTGTCCCCCTGTGTCCCGCTGTCTCCCCGCTGTGCCCTCGCTTTGTCCCCCGCTGTGTCCCCCACTGTGTCCCGCTGTGTCCAATGCTGTGTCCCCCGCTGTGTTCCGCTGTGTCCCGCTGTGTCCCTGTTGTCCCCCGGTGTGTCCCGAATGTCCCCCGCTGTGTCCCGCTCTTTGTACCGCTGTGTCCTGCTGTTTCACCGCTGTGTCCCTGCCGTGTCCCGCTGTGAACCTGTGTCCCGCTGTGTCCCGTTGTGTCCTACTGTTTCCCCCGCTGTGTCCAGCTGTGTCACGTTGTTTCCCCTCTGTGTCCCCCACTGTGTCCCCCCTGTGTCCCCCACTGTATCCTGCTGTGTCCCTCTGTGTCCTGTTGTGTCCCTCTGTGTCCGCTGCTGTGTCCCGCTGTGTGCCTTGCTGTGACCCCTGCTGTGTTCCCGCTGTGTCCCCGCTGTGTCCCCGTGTTCCCGCTGTGTCCCTCTGTGTCCCCTCTGTACCCCGCTGTGTCCCCCGCTGTGTCCCGTTGTGTCCCGCTGTGTCTCCACTATGTTCCCCTATGTGTCCTGCCGTGTATCCCGCTGTGTCCCACTGTGTCCCCGCTGTGTCTCGCTGTGTCCCCGCTATACTCCGCTGTGTCCCGTTGTGTCCCGCTGTTTCCCGCTGTGTTCCCCATTGTGTTCCCTGCTGTGTACCGCTGTGTCCCGCTGTGTCCCCGCTGTCCCCAGCTGTGTCCCGCTGTGTCCCCATTGTCCCCCGGTTTGTTCCCGCTGTCCCCCGTTGTTTTCTCCACTCTGTCCCGCTGTGTCCCCGCTGTGTCCTGGCTGTGTCCCCGCTGTGTCCTGCTGTGTCCCGCCTTGTCCTGCTGTGTCCCCGTGTCACACTGTGTCCTCGCGGTGTCCCCTGCTGTGTCACCACTGTGTCCCAGTGTGTCCTGCTGTGTCCTGGCTGTCTCCCTACTGTATCCGGCTGTGTCCCGCTGTGTCCCCGCTGTGTCCCTCTGTGTCCCTGCTGTGTCCCGCTGTGTCCCTGCTGTGTCCCCCGCTGTGTACCCGCTGTTCCCCCCTTGTGTCCCGATGTGTCATCGCTCGGTCCCCACTGTGTCCTGCTGTGTCCCCGCTGTGTCTCGCTGTTTCCCTGCTGTGTCCCACTGTGTCCCGATGTGTCCCCCGCTGTGTTCCATTCTGTGTCCCGCTGTGTCCTGCTTTGTCCCGCTGTGTCCTCGCTGTGTCCCCGCTGTATCCCGCTTTGTCCCGCTGTGTCCCACTGTGTCCCCGCTGTCCCCCACTGTGTCCCTCGGTGTACCCGTTGTCCCCCGGTGTGTCCCCACTGTCCCCCACTGTGTTTCCCGCTGTGTCCCGCTGTGTCCTGCTCTGTCCCCGCTGTGTCCCACTGTGTCCAGCTGTGTCCAACTGTGTCCCCTCTGTACCCCGCTGTGTCCCCCACTGTGTCCCGCTGTGTCACCTTCTGTCACGCTGTGTCCTCGCTGTGTCCCCCGCTGTGTCACCGCTGTGTTCTGCTGTGTCCCGCTGTGTCCCACTGTGTCCCGATGTGTCTCCCGCTGTGTTCCATGCTGTGTCCCCCTTTGTCCCGCTGTGACCTCGCTGTGACCTCGCTGTGTCCCCGCTGTGTCCCGCTGTGTCCCGCTCTGTCCCACTGTGTCCCTGCTGTCCCCCGCTGTGTCCATCAATGTCCCCGTTGTCCCCCATTGTGTCCCTGCTGTCCCCCACAGTGTTCCCCGCTGTGTCTTGCTGTGTCCCGCTGTGTCCCACTGTGTCCCCGTGTCCCGGCTGTGTCCCGGCTGTGTTCCCGCTGTGTCCCGCTGTGTCCTCCTGTGTCCCGCTGTATCCCCGTGTCCCGCTGTGTCCCCGCTGTGCCCTCGCTGTGTCCCCCGCTGTGTCCCCCACTGTGTCCCGCAGTGTCCCGCTGGGTCCCCCGCTGTGTTCCCCGCTGTGTTCTGCTGTGTCCTGCTGTGTCCCCGCTGTACTCCGCTGTGTCCCCCGCTGTGACCCATTGTGTCCCGCTGTGTCCCCGCGGTGTTCCCCTATGTGTCCTGCTGTGTATCCCGCTGTGTCCCACTGTTTCCCGCTGTGTCCCCCGTTGTGTTCCCTGCTGTGTCCCGCTGTGTCCTTCTGTGTCCCGCTGTATCCCCATTGTCCCCCGGTGTTTCCCCGCTGTCCCCCGTTGTTTCCTCCGCTGTGTCCCTGTTGAGTCCCTCTGTGTCCCTCTGTGTCCTGCTTTGTCCCGCTGTGACCTCGCTGTGTCCCCGCTGTGTCCCGCTCTGTCCCACTGTGTCCTTGTGTCCCCCGCTGTGTCCCTCGGTGTACCCGTTGTCCCCCGGTGTGTCCCCGATGTCCTCCACTGTGTTTCCCACTGTGTCTCGCTGTGTCCCGCTGTGTCCCCGCTGTGTCCCTTCTGTGTCCCCGCTGTGTCCCACTGTGTCCCCGCTGTGTCCCGCTGTGTCCCCGCTGTACCCCGCTGTGTCCCCCACTGTGTCCCGCTGTGTCCCCTTCTGTCACGCTGTGTCCTCACTGTGTCCCCCGCTGTTTCACCGCTGTGTCCTCTCTGTGTCCCGCTGTGTCCCACTGTGTGCCACTGTGTCCCCCGCTGTTCCATGCTGTGTCCTGCTGTGTCCCACTTTGTCCCGCTGTGTCCTCGCTGTGTCCCGCTGTGTCCCGCTGTGTCAGTGTCCCCGCTGTCCCCCGCTGTGTCCATCAGTGTCTCCGTTGTCCCCCCGTGTGTCCCCACTGTCCCCCAGTGTGTCCCCACTGTCCCCACTGTGGTCCCTGCTGTGTCTCTCTGTGGCCCTCTGTGTCCCGCTGTGTCCCCGCTGTGTCCCGCTTTGTCCCCGCTGTGTCCCCGCTGTGTCCCATGTCCCCTCTGTACCCCGCTGTGTCCCCCGCTGTGTCCTGTTGTGTCCCACTGTGTCCCCGCTGTGTTCCCCTATGTGTCCTGCCGTGTATCCCGCTGTGTCCCACTGTATCCTGCTGTGTCCTCAGTTGTGTTCCCTGCTGTGTCCTGCTGTGTCCTGCTGTGTCCCGCTGGGTCCCCGCTGTCCCCAGCTGTGTCCCGCTGTGTCCCCATTGTTCCCCGGTGTGTCCCCGCTGTGCCCAGTTGTTTCCTCCGCTGTGTCCTGCTGTGTCCCGCTGTGTCCCTGCTCTGTCCTGGCTGTGTCCCCGCCGTGTCCCCGCTGTGTCACGCAGTGTCCCGCTGTGTCCTGTTGTGTCCACTTGTGTCACACTGTGTCCTCGCTGTGTCCCCTGCTGTGTCAACACTGTGTCCCAGTGTGTCCCGCTCTGTCCTGGCTGTGTCCCCGCTGTATCCCGCTGTGTCCCGTGGTGTCCCCCGCTGTGTACCCGCTGTGTCCCGCTGTGTAACCGCTGTGTCCCAGATGTGTCCTGCTGTGTCCCCGCTGTGTTCCCGTTGTGTCACTGCTGTGTCCCCCGCTGTGTCCCGCTGTGTCCCCCACTGGGTCCCGCTGTGTCCCCTTGTGTCAAGCTGTGTCCTCGCTGTGTCCATCGCTGTGTCACCACTGTGTCCCGCTGTGTCCCTATGTGTCCCGTTGTGTCACACTGTGTCCTCGCTTTGTCCCCCACTGTGTCACCTGTGTCCCGCTGTGTCCCCAGTGTGTCCCCGCTGTGTCCCGCTGTGTCCCGCTGTGTCCCCTTGTGTCACACTGTGTCCTTGCTGTGTCCCGGGCTGTGTCACCTCTGTGTCCCGCTGTGTCCCCCGCTGTGTCCCTCTGTGTACCCACTGTGTCCCCGCTGTGTCCTGCTGTGTCCCTCTGTGTCCCCACTGTGTCTCCGCTGTGTCCCGCTGTGTCCTCTTTTGTCACACTTTGTCTTCACTGTGTCCCCGCCTGTGTCACCGCTGTGTCCCGCTTTGTCCCGCTGTGTCCCCTGCTGTGTCCTGCTGTGTCTCCTGCTGTGTCCGCCGCTGTGTCCCTCTGTGTCCCCACTGTGTCCCCGCTGTGTCCCCGTTATGTCCCTGCTTTGTTCCCCCCTTTGTCCCCCTGTGTCCCGCTGTGTCCCCGCTGTGTCCCTTCTGTGTCCCCGCTGTGTCCCACTGTGTCCCCGCTGTGTCCCGCTGTGTCCCCGCTGTACCCCGCTGTGTCCCCCACTGTATCCTTCTGTGTCCCTCTGTGTCCTGTTGTGTCCCTCTTTGTCCGCCGCTGTGTCCCGCTGTGTCCCGCTGTGTCCACCTGTGTCCCCGCTGTGCCCTCGCTGTGTCCCCCACTGTATAACCCCGTGTCCCGCTGTGTCCTGCTGGGTCCCCCGATGTGTTCCCCGCTGTGTTCCGCTGTGTCCCGCTGTGTCCCCGCTGTGTCCTGCTGTGTCCCGCTGTGTCCCCGCTGTCCCCTGCTGTGTCCCGCTGTGTCCCTGTTGTCCCACGGTGTGTCCCGAATGTACCCCGCTGTGTACCGCGCTTTGTACCGCTGTTTCCCGCTGTGTCCCCGCTGTGTCACGCTGTGTCCCCTGTGTCCAGCTGTGTCCCCGCTGTGTCCTTGCTGTGTACACCGCTGTGTCCCCGCTGTGTCCCTGCTGTGTCCCCGCTGATACCTCACGGTGTCCCCAGCTTTGTGCTGCTGTGTCCTCCGCTGTGTCCCCCGTTGTGTCCCCCGCTGTGATCCTGCTGTGTCCCCACTGTGTCCTCGCTGTGTCCCCCGCTGTGTCCCCCGCTATGTCCCGCTGTGTCCCCGTTGTGTCCCGCTGTGTCCCTCGCTGTGTTCTCCGCTGTGTCCCCGCTGTGTCTCCGCTGTGTCCCCCGCTGTGTCTCTCTGTGTCCACCGCTGTGTCCCCCGCTGTGTCAGGCTGTGTCCCGCTGTGTCCCCGCTGTGTCCCGCTGTGTCCCCGTTGTGTCCCCCGCTATGTACACGCTGATCCCCATTGTGTCCCGATCTGTCTTTGCGCTGTCCCCACTGTGTCCCGCTGTGTCCCCGATATGTCCCTGCTTTGTCCCCCCCTTTGTCCCCCTGTGTCCCCGCTGTTTCCTCGCTGTCCCCCGCTGTGTCCCCTGCTGTGTCCACTGTGTCCCACTGTGTCCACACTGTATCCCACTGTGTCCCGCTGGGTCCTCCGCTGTGTTACACGCTGTGTCCCGCTGTGTCCACGCTGTGTCCCCGCTGTGTCCCGTTGTGTCCCCGCTGTACCACGCTGTGTCCACCGCTCTGTGTTCCCCTATGTGTCCTGCCGTGTATCCCGCTGTGTCCCACTGTGTCCCACTGTGTCTCCCATTGAGTTCCCTGCTGTGTCCCGCTGTGTCCTGCTGTGTCCCGCTGTGTCCCCGCTGTTTCCAGCTGTGTCCCCATTGTCCCCCGATGTGTCCCATCTGTCACCTGTTGTTTCCTCCGCTGTGTCCCGCTGTGTCCTGCTGTGTCCCCTCTGTGTCCTGGCTGTGTCCCCGCTGTGTCCCACAGTGTCCCGCTGTGTCCCGCTGCGTCCCCTTGTGTCACACTTTGTCCTTGCTGTGTCCCCTGCTGTGTCACCACTGTGTCCCAGTGTGTCCCGCTGTGTCCTGGCTGTGTCCCCGCTGTATCCCTCTTTGTCCTGCGGTGTCCCCCGCTTTGTACCCGCTGTGTCCCACTGTGTCCCCGCTGTGTCCCTGCTGCCTACCGCTCTGTCCCCGATGTGTCCTGCTGTGTCCCCGCTGTGTTCCCGTTGTGTCACTGCTGTGTCCCCCGCTGTGTCCCCCGCTGTGTCCCGCTGTGTCCCACTGTGTCCCGCTGTGTCCTGCTGGGTCCCCCGCTGTGTTCCCCTCTGTGTTCCGCTGTGTCCCCGCTGTGTCCTGCTGTGTCCCGCTGTCTCCGCTGTCCCCCGCTGTGTCCCTTTTGTCCTCCGGTGTGTCCCGAATGTCCCCCGCTGTGTACCGCGCTTTGTACCGCTGTGTCCCGCTGTGTCCCCGTTGTGTCCCTCTGTGTCCCCTCTGTGTCCCCGCTGTGTCCTTGCTGTGTCCCCCCTGTGTCCTGCTGTGTCCCCGCTGTGTTCTGCTGTGTCCCCAGCTCTGTCCAGCTGTGTCCCCGCTGTGTCCCCCGCTGTGTCTCGCTGTGTCCTGCTGTGTCCCGCAGTGTCCCCCGCTGTGTCCCGCAGTGTCCACCGCTGTCCCGAAGTGTCCCCACTGTGTCCAGCTGTGTTCCCACTGTGTCCCCTCTGTGTCCTGCTGTGTTCCCGCTGTGTCCCGCTGTGTCCCCCGCTGTGTCCCGCTGTGTCCCGCTGGGACCCCGCTTGGTCCCGCTGTGTCTCGCTGTGTCCCTGCTTATCCCGCTTTGTCCCCCGCTGTATCCCACTGTGTCCCTTTGTGTCAAGCTGTGTCCTCGCTGTGTCCAGGGCTGTGTCACCGCTGTGTCCCGCTGTGTCCCGATGCGTCCCCTTGTGTCACACTGTGTCCTCGCTGTGTCCCCCGCTGTGTCACTGCTGTGTCCCCTTGTGTCCTCACTGTGTCCCCCAATGTGTCACCGCTGTGTCCCGCTGTGTCCCGCTTTGTCCCCTGCTGTGTCCCGCTGTGTCCACCGCTGTGTCCCGCTGTGTCCCATTGTGTCCCTACTGTGTCCCGCTGGGTCCTCCGCTGTGTTCCTCGCTGTGTCCCGCTGTGTCCCAGTGTGTCCCCCGCTCTGTCCCGCTGTGTCCTCCCTCTGTCCCCGATGTGTCCCGCTCTCTATCCCGCTGTGTCCAAATGTGTCCCCCCTGTATTCCACTGTGTTCCCCCCAGTTTCCCCCGCTGTGTCGATCACTGTGTCCCTGCTGTGTCCCTCTGTTTCCCCGCTGTGTCACCGCTGTGTCCCGCTGTGTCCCCCGCTGTGTATCCCGCTGTGTCCAGCTGTGTCCCCGCTGTGCTCCCCCTGTGTGCCGCTGTCCCCCGCTGTGTCCCCGATGTGTCCCGCTCCTTCCCGCTGTGTACTTGCTGTGTCCCCCGCTGTGTCCCGCTGTGTCCCCCGCTGTGTCCTGCTGTGTCCTGCTATGTCCTGCTGTGTGCCCCGCTGTGTCCCGCTGTGTCCCCGCTGTCCCGCTGTGTTCCCCGCTGTGTACCCGCTGTGTCCCGCTGTGTCCCCGCTGTGTCCCGCTGTGTCCCCACTGTGTACCCCGCTGTGTCCCCTGCTGTGTCCCCTGCTGTGTCCCCCGCTGTGTCCCGCTTTGTCCCCCGCTGTGTCCCCCCTGTGTCCGCTGTGTCCCCGCTCTCTCCCGCTTTGTCCCCAGCAGTGTCCCGGTGTGTCCCCGCTGTGTCGCACTGTGTCCCCCGCTGTGTCGCCTGCTGTGCCCTGCTGTGTCCCTGGTGGTTCCCGCAGTGTGCTCACTGTGTCCCACTGTGTCCCCCGCTGTGTTACCCACTGTGTCCTCGCTGTGTCTCCCGTTGTGTCCCGCTGTGTCCCACGCTGTGTCCCGCTGTGTCCCCACAGTCCCCTGGTGTGTCACCGCTGTCCCCCGCTGTGTCCCCCGCTGTTTCCCGCTGGTTCCCCCTGTGTCCCGCTGTGTCCTCTCTGTGTCCCCCGCTATGTCCCCGCTGTGTCCTGCTGTGTCCCGCTGTGTCCCCCGTTGTGTCTCGCTGTGTCCACTGCTGTGTCACCAGCTGTGTCCCGCTGTGTCCCCGCTTTGTCGACACTGTGTCCCGCTGTGTCCTCGATGTTTCCCCCCCCTGGGTCCCGCTGGGTCCCCTGCTGTGTCCTGCTGTGTCTCCCGCTGTGTGCCGCTGTGCACCCCTATGTCCCGCTGTGTCACCACTGTGTCCCCACTGTCTCCCGGTGTGTCCTGCTTTGTCCCCTCTGTGTCTCCATTGTGTACCCGCTGTGTCCTCCCTCTGTCCCACTGTGTCCACCACTGTGTCCTGCTGTGTCCCGCTGGGTCTCCCACTGTGTTCCTCGCTATGTCCCACTGTGTCCTCGCTTTGTCCCCCGCTGTGTCCCCGCTGTGTGCCGCTGTGTCCCACTGTGTCCCCTGGTTTCCCACTCTGTCCCGCTTTGTCCCCTGCTGTGTCCCACTGTGTCCCCGCTGTGTCCCGCTGTGTTGCCCACTGTGTCCCTGCTGTGTCCCCGCTGTGTCCTCGCTGTGTCCCCGCTGGGGCCCGCTGTGTATCCGCCTGTGTCCAGCTGTGTCCCGACTGTGTACCCACTATGTCCCTACTTTGTCCCTCTGTGTCCCCCCATGTGTGCCCGCTGTGTCCCCGCTGTGTCCCGCTGTGTCCCACTGAGTCCTCGCTGTGTCCCCCGCTGTCTTTGTCCCCCGCTGTCTCCTGCTTTGTCCCCCGTTGTGTCCCACTGTGTCCCCTGCTGTGTCCCCATTGTGTCCTGCTGTGTCCCGCTGTGTCCCCCGCTATGTCCAGCTGTGTCCCTGCTGTCCCCCCATGTGTCCCCGCCGTCCCCAGCTGTGTCTCCCGCTGTGTCCCGCTGTGTCCCCCGCTGTGTCCAGCTGTGTCCCCGCTGTGTCCCCACTGTGTCCCGCTGTGTCCTTGCTGTGTCCCCTGCTGTGTCCCGCTGTGTCCCCCGCATTGTCCCCGCTGTGTCCCTGCTGTGTCCCGCTGTGTCCCGCTGTTTCTCGTGGTGTCCAACCGTGTCCCCGCTGTGTCCCCCGCTGAGTCCCCACTGTGTCCCCGCTGTGTCCCGCTGTATCCTCGCTGTGTCCCCCGTTGTGTCCCCGCTGTTTCCCCGCTGTGTCCCCGCTGTTTCCCTGATGTGTCCCGCTGTGTCCTCACTAAGTCCCCCGCTGTGTCCCACTGTGTCCCCCGCTGTGTCCCTCTGTGTCCCACTGTTTCCCGTGGTGTCCAGCTTTGTCGCCCACTGTGTCCCCCTCTGAGTCCCCACTGTGTCCCACTGTGTCCCCCGCTGTGTCCCCGCTTTGTCCCGCTGTGTCCTGCTGTGTACCCCTATGTCCCGCTGTGTCCCACGCTGTGTCCCCCGCTGTGTCCCACGCTGTGTCCCCCGCTGTGTCCGGATGTGTCCCCCGCTGTGTCCCGCTGTGTCCACAGCTGTGTCCGCGCTGTGTCACTCTGTGTCCCCGATATGTCCCGCTGTGTCCTGCTGTATCCTCGCTTTGTCCCCCGCTGTGTCCACCACTGTGTCCCCCGCTGTGTCCACCGTTGTGTCCCGCTGTGTCCCCCCTGTGTCCCCCGCTGTGTCCCCCCTGTGTCCCCCGCTGTGTCCCCACTGTGTCCCCCGCTGTGTCCCCGCTGTGTGCCGCTGTGTCCCACTGTGTCTCCTGGTTTCCCACTCTGTCCCGCTTTGTCCCCTGCTGTGTCCCACTGTGTCCCGCTGTGTTGCCCACTGTGTCCCCGCTGTGTCCCCGCTGTGTCCCGCTGTGTCCTCGCTGTGTCCCCCGCTGTGTCCTCGCTGTGTCCCCGCTGGGGCCCGCTGTGTATCCGCCTGTGTCCAGCTGTGTCCCCGCTGTGTACCCGCTGTGTCCCTACTTTGTCCCTCTGTGTCCCCACATGTGTGCCCGCTGTGTCCCCGCTGTGTCCCGCTAAGTCCTCGCTGTGTCCCCCGCTGTGTCTCTCTTTGTCCCCCGCTGTCTCCTGCTTTGTCCCCCGTTGTGTCCCACTGTGTCCCCTGCTGTGTTCCCCGCTGTGACCAGCTGTGTCCCCATTGTGTCCCCACTGTGTCCTGCTGTGTCCAGCTGTCCCCCCGTGTGTCCCCGCTGTCCCCAGCTGTGTCCCCCGCTGTGTCCCGCTGTGTCCCCCGCTGTGTCCAGCTGTGTCCCTGCTGTCCCCCCGTGTCCCCGCTGTCCCCAGCTGTGTCCCCTGCT
This sequence comes from Dipodomys merriami, assembly GCF_024711535.1. Lineage (NCBI taxonomy): Eukaryota > Metazoa > Chordata > Mammalia > Rodentia > Heteromyidae > Dipodomys > Dipodomys merriami. The sequence continues at coordinate 4,938,059 of NW_027206135.1, read as the reverse complement.
GTGTCCCCGCTGTGTCCCGCTGTGTCCCCCGTTGTGTCCCCCGCTGTGTCCAGCTGTGTCCCCGCTGTGTCCTGCTGTGTCCCCGCTGTGTCCCCCGCATTGTCCCCGCTGTGTCCCGCTGTTTCTCGTGGTGTCCCACCGTGTCCCCGCTGTGTCCCCCGCTGAGTCCCCACTGTGTCCCCGCTGTGTCCTCGCTGTGTCCCCCGTTGTGTCCCCGCTGTTTCCCCGCTGTGTCCCCGCTGTTTCCCCGCTGTGTCCCCGCTGTTTCCCTGATGTGTCCCGCTGTGTCCTCACTAAGTCCCCCGCTGTGTCCCACTGTGTCCCCCGCTATGTCCTGCTGTGTCCCCTGCTGTGTAGCCGAAGTGTCTCGCTGTGTCCCCGCTATTTCCGCGCTCTGTCCCCGCTGTGTCTCGCTGTGTCCCGCTGTTTCCCGTGGTGTCCCTGTTTATCCCCCGCTGTGTCCCCCGCTGAATCCCCACTGTGTCCACGCCGTGTCCCGCTGTTTTCCCCGCTGTGTCCCGCTCTGTCCCGGACTGTGTCCCCGCTGTGTCCCCGATGTGTCCCGCTGTGTCCCGCTTTGTCCTCGCTGTGTCCCCCGCTGTGTCCCCCACTTTGTCCCTGCTGTGTCCCGATGTGTCCCGCTGTTTCTCATGGTGTCCCGGTTTGTCCCCCGCTGTGTCCCCCGCTGAGTCCCCACTGTGTCCCCGCTGTGTCCTCGCTGTGTCCCCCTTTGTGTCCCAGCTGTGTCCCCCGCTCTGTCCCCCGCTGTGTCCGGATGTGTCCCCCGCTGTGTCCCGCTGTGTCCACAGCTGTGTCCGCGCTGTGTCACTCTGTGTCCCCGATATGTCCCGCTGTGTCCTGCTGTGTCCTCGCTTTGTCCCCCGCTGTGTCCACCACTGTGTCCCCCGCTGTGTCCCGCTGTGTCCCGATGTGTCCCGGTGTGTCCACCATTGTGTCCCGCTGTGTCCCCCGTGTCCCCCGCTGTGTCCCGCTTTATCCCCCACTGTGTCCCCGCTGTGTGCCGCTGTGTCCCACTGTGTCCCCTGGTTTCCCACTCTGTCCCGCTTTGTCCCCTGCTGTGTCCCACTGTGTCCCCGCTGTGTCCTGCTGTGTTGCCCACTGTGTCCCCGCTGTGTCCCCGCTGTGTCCCCCGCTGTGTCCCGCTGTGTCCTCGCTGTGTCCCCGCTGGGGCCCGCTGTGTATCCGCCTGTGTCCAGCTGTGTCCCCGCTGTGTACCCGCTGTGTCCCTACTTTGTCCCTCTGTGTCCCCCCATGTGTGCCAGCTGTGTCCCCGCTGTGTCCCGCTGTGTCCCGCTGAGTCCTCGCTGTGTCCCCCGCTGTGTCTCTCTTTGTCCCCCGCTGTCTCCTGCTTTGTCCCCCGTTGTGTCCCACTGTGTCCCCTGCTGTGTCCCCCGCTGTGACCCGCTGTGTCCCCATTGTGTCCTCACTGTGTCCTGCTGTGACCCCGCTGTGTCCCCCGCTGTGTCCAGCTGTGTCCCTGCTGTCCCCCCGTGTGTCCCCGCTGTCCCCAGCTGTGTCCCCCGCTGTGTCCCGCTGTGTCCCCGCTGTGTCCCCCGTTGTGTCCCGCTGTGTCCCCCGCTGTGTCCAGCTGTGTCCCCGCTGTGTCCCGCTGTGTCCTTGCTGTGTCCCCCGCTGTGTCCCGCTGTGTCCCCCGCATTGTCCCCGCTGTGTCCCTGCTGTGTCCCGCTGTGTCCCGCTGTTTCTCGTGGTGTCCCGCCGTGTCCCCGCTGTGTCCCCCGCTGAGTCCCCACTGTGTCCCCGCTGCGACCCGCTGTGTCCTCGCTGTGTCCCCGCTGTTTCCCCACTGTGTCCCCCCTGTTTCCCTGATGTGTCCCGCTGTGTCCTCACTAAGTCCCCCGCTGTGTCCCACTGTGTCCCCCACTATGTCCTGCTGTGTCCCCTGCTGTGTCCCGCTGTGTCCCCGCTTTGTAGCCGAGGTGTCTCGCTGTGTCCCGGGCTGTGTCCCGCTGTGTATCATGCTGTGTGCAGCTGTGTCCCCGCTATTTCCGCGCTCTGTCCCCACTGTGTCCCGCTGTGTCCCGCTGTTTCCCGTGGTGTCCCTGTTTATCCCCCGCTGTGTTCCCCGCTGAGTCCCCACTGTGTCCACGCCGTGTCCCGCTGTTTCCCCCGCTGTGTCCCGGGCTGTGTCCCCACTGTGTCCCCGATGTGTCCCACTGTGTCCCGCTGTGTCCTCGCTGTGTCCCCCGCTGTGTCCCCCACTTTGTCCCTGCTGTGTCCCTGCTGTGTCCCGAAGTGTCCCGCTGTTTCTCATGGTGTCCCGGTTTGTCCCCCGCTGTGTCCCCCGCTGAGTCCCCACTGTGTCCCCGCAGTGTCCCAGCTGTGTCTCGCTGTCCTGCTATGTCCCGCTGTGTCCTCGCTGTGTCCCGCTGTGTCACCCTGTGTCCTGCTGTGTCCCCGCTTTGTCCCGGCTGTGTCCCGCTGTGTCCCTGGCTGTGTCACGCTGTGTCCCCCACTGTGTCCCGCTGTTTCCCGTGCTCTGACACGCTGTGTCCCACTGTGTCCTCGCTCTGTCCCTGCTGTGTCCCGCTGTGTATCCCGCTGTGTCCAGCTGTGTTCCCTCTGTGTCGCCTCTGTGTCCCCCGCTGTGTCCAACTGAGTACCCTGCTGTGTCCCGCTGTGTCCCCCGCTGTGTTCCGCTGTGTACCGCTGTGTCCCGCTGTTTCCCATGGTGTCCAGCTTTGTTGCCCGCTGTGTCCCCCTCTGAGTCCCCACTGTGTCCCGTTGTGTCCCGCTGTGTCCCCCGTGTCCCCCGCTGTGTCCCCGCTTTGTCCCGCTGTGTCCTGCTGTGTACCCCTATGTCCCACTGTGTCCCACGCTGTGTCCCCCCATGTGTCCCACGCTGTGTCCCCCAATGTGTCCGGATGTGTCCCCCGCTGTGTCCCGCTGTGTCCACAGCTGTGACCGCGCTGTGTCACTCTGTGTCCCCAATATGTCCCGCTGTGTCCTGCTGTGTCCTTGCTTTGTCCCCCGCTGTGTCCACCACTGTGTCCCCCGCTGTGTCCCGATGTGTCCCGGTG